>NC_134644.1:51404179-52004179 GCF_030463565.1 Pelecanus crispus
GTTAAACAGTGAGACTGGTTGAAATGAGCTATAAAATCATGGTGCATCCCAGCATCAGCGCTAAGAACGTCAAACACTGACACCAACACCACCTGCTGAGAGAGTCCACAAGCATCTAAAATGTCCCAGTGGAGGGGTCAGCATCCCTGCTTTGACCAGAAAGGCATACACACATTATTTTAAGAAAATGGGTTTTAAGTTACCAACACATTTCTCTGGAGCCGTATCTGTCTGTGCTATCTTCCAGCATGGCACTGATTGCAATCAAATGCCCGTGAACTAGGCTCTCACTTGATGCAAGTCATCTACCCACTGGATGTAACCGGCTCCAGAGTTTCAGAAACTCTGATCTCATGGACACAGTGTACTTTCTCATCTTGTAATCTCAAAAGTCAATGTACTGTTGCTGATGCTTCACTCTTGGGGGGGGGAAGAAAAAAAAAGGTTAATATACAAAAGGGAGGTTTCAGTTTTACAAAGATCCCTTTATTCACCTGAATCCCGCTAAGGTCAAGAGAAAGACTGCCACTGACTCATAACAGCATTTGAATCAAGTGCTGAATTAGAAATTACACTTTGTACGATTTCGGCTCAGGAAAGAACTAGTTTCCTGAACGATCACGTGGTGACAACTTTCATCCTTTCTTAGCGAAAGTCCTAGAAGTACTTTCCAACACTTACTCACCAAATCACAGCATTTGTCTCTTCTGTGACAGTTTTAATAAAAGCTAGTTATAGTTTTGATCCTGCAGATATTAAAAATGGGTTTCAGCCTCCTTTTATGACCAAAATACCCACTGACATCCAAAGTGTTGTGTTTGAGGAGCTCATCTCTAATGGGCTACTTCCAACTCTTACAGTCTTGGAAGAGGAACGGGCCCCCAGGTATTATCCATACCCTGATCTACCCAAATACCTTTATGGGCCCAGCCAGCCTGGGGTGGTACTGGAGAGGACCATTCAAACTTTTGATCCCTAAAGGGGCCTCCTCTGACTTTTGTCATGGTTTTGAACAGCTGCTTCAACACCGGTTCCTTACAACTCCTTCCTGCAGACAGCTGGGTCTGGCGTGCAGTCAATCCCACTGCCCCCATGCAGACGTGCACCGAGCTCCTCTCCTCCACCTTGCTCCAGTAGACCTGACACCAGCACTTCTCCGAGTCTGCAAACTGAGAGAACTAAGTGGATGAGAAGCAACTCCTTAACCCCCCCAAAGCAAATAATTTCCTGCGGACTCATCTTCCAGAACCGGCTGGCTGTCAAAGGAGGGGCAGCGCTAGCTGGTGGAAACTGTGGAGATGCACGTAGGCAGGTCTGCCTCTTTCCATGACACCTTGCCATGAGCTGACTTCTGCCTGTTACGAAGCCATAGCTGTCGTCTCCTGCCTCTCCCAGTAGATTTCTTTCTTCTCTCCGAAGTGGTGCACTGAGACTCTCTTCCTCACACCTCTTGCACAGGGCTCTGCTGTAAGCATGCACTGAGCTACGAGTCGTTGATGATGTGCGGCCTCCGTAGGGAAGGGGTACATCTAAGGCCAGATTTCAGATCCTCTCCCTCTCAGGCAGAGGAAATTCCGGGTACAGTTTCACACGGGTTATGCCTGCAACCACCCGGGAATTTTACCAAATTTTCCCCTCTGCATTCCCTCATCTAAACTTTACAGTCATCTTTCCTAGCTTCCATGTCACTATTTTCAGCATGTGCTGTCCTCCAGTGACATCTAGGGATAGGGACTGGAAATAGCAAGCTGGCCATTTACATAAGCATTGTTTAAAACATGTCAAGCTGATAAAATGGGTTTGTTTGATAGAGACCGATTATTTAATTGCTTTTGAAAAAAAGGCCAGGAGTTTCCTATCTCCTCCCAGAAACTTTAAAAAAAAAACATGCTCGTGGGAGAATTTGTATTTTTAAAAATCTTTTGTTGTAATCTCCCGATAAGTACTCATAAAACTTCAACCGCACAACGGACACAAACCTATGGACCTTAAATAAGCCAATGGCTGATGGAACAGTTGCGATTAAGATCGGGAGAAAAGCATCTCACATGTTTTGCAAGATTGATGCATCATACTCCCCAAGGCCCATTCCTCAGCTCATGCGCATTAGCATCAATTTCAGAAAGTGATACCAGAGAAATGGCACTGACTGACATGACGTTTCACTCCAGTACAAAGGCGGCAAGCAAGATGAAGACATTTCATTACTAAAAACAAAGCACGTGAAAAGGGACAAAAGCATCAGGAGGACAGAAGCACTCTGAGGTCAAAAGAGCAAGCAAGTTGCTTTGTGTAGCTGGATCTACTATTTACCCATTGCTGCTACTACTACTACCAATTTACTCACGACATTCATATGTCAGTTCTCCAGTCATGAATCAGAGAGCCACCGTGCTTGGTGTTTCCCCTACACAGGAGAATGATACGGGCCCTGACCTGGAGACCTTACCTGCGGGGCAGGACACAACTGAGGGATGCAGGCAGTAGAGCAGAGGGAACGGAGGCTCCCTCTATCTAGACTGCTTTGTAGCCTGGCGTGACATCAGACCTGAGTCCACAGTGTTAAACAGCTTGTTCCTGTAGGAACAAAGCTGAAGCAGCAGCAAGTCTTCCCACTGTGCCTTCTTTACTGGAGTGGCAGGCAGGCTTCCTCCAGAGCATCGCCAGGAACAGCCAATCATGATTAGATAGAAAACGCACCATGCGTCTGTGTAACATGTCACATCAAAGATGCAGAAACGTATAGGCCAGCTCTTTTAAAGCAGTCTTTGTGTGACTGTACAATCTACATCGGCTCTGGGTTTCCCTCTGTAAATTTAGACTTCTAATTCTTCACAACCCATGAGAACCAAAGAATCCTGCACTAATTCGTGCCCGGACCTTTGGAGAAAAAATACCACAATGGCAGGAGGAAACATGGAACATATTCACAGAAGGAGAAGATATCAAGAGAAGTGCTTATACATGTACCAGGGGCCTGTACGTCCAAAACCGAAGTATTTAAATCTGCTCACATGGAAAAAGAGGGTGGAGAGGGCAGGGACAGAGGCAAGCTGGCGGTTTTTCCAAGATCTTTTGGTCCAATCAGTTGGACCTGTGCCAGCTGCGGCCCAAATTTCAGTCAACAGGAAAAACTCCGTGCAAAAGTAAAGGTCAAGTAAACTTTTGAAAAATAAAAGCCAGAGGATGCTTTGCCAGTACCAGCACTACAAGATGTGATCCTGAAAGTACAGTCTGTCCAATTCTATTAACTTCAGGTACCTGCAAAGGAAGTGGGAAAAAAGTCTATCCCTTTGCTCCCAGCAGCGACTTTGCCAGATCACTAAACCACTACAGAAAAAATCACAAGCCAAACCTTTTGTTTCTGTTTTTGCCACCTCTGCTGTTCCCATCACAGAGCAGCGCTGCTCAGCAGCCAGAGCCAGCAGCCCGGGCTGAGGCAGCCATGCACAACTTGCATATTCCTGGTGCTCATGAGAGCAGGATCAGTTGCAGCAGGCATTCCGAAAGCTCACGCAACCTGTGCTGTGCCTTCCACATGGGCACCTGGGAGAAAACACTGCTTCGGGGCTGATTTAGGGCACTGAAATAAACACAGCAAGAACTCTTCTGGGCAGAAATGCCTCTTAAGGTAACATAAGAGAGGCTTCAACTTTAATAGCTTCTTTGCAGAAATATGACACCCAAATCATGCACTTGGAAGATTCTCACCTTGTCTCTTCATATTCAATTGTTTCAGCTAAGCTTTCTTTTTAAAGCACCTCTAATGCCTTCCTCCTGAAAACATACCTTAACAACATGAATATTACTAGCCCCAAATCAAACTGAGTCAGCTAGTAAGATACTAGAAACTAACAGGAGATTAGAGATCATCTCCTATAATTTAGGCGATTGGGGAGAGGGGGTGCACCGAGTAACAGAGCTAAGAACGCAGCCTAGGCACAAAAATTTCCAAGTAACACCACCACCACCTTCTTTGCAAAACAGCCTGTAGAGCCTCAAGACAGATGCAGATATATATGTATAAAAAAAAGGGGTATGACCATTTTAAGCACACTTTCTTTGCATTCCCACTGGTTGTAGCCTCATCCAGCAATATGCAGCTGCTAGCAACAGGGTGCTTTTGCTTTTGTATATAGAAGTGTCCTCAGATGCTCATTTGTTGTTTTGTTGTTTTCTGAATGTTGGCCTTGATTTCTACAACTTTACAGGTTGGTTGGGTTGGGTTTTTTTTTTTCCCCCTGTAAATCTCCACAGCAGACAACTGACCATTTTCCCTGTTCAGAGGGTACTGCCCTGAAGTTGTCAGTATACTACTTCTGTCAGACAAAAAGTAATTGAAGGACTGTAGGGACAGACCCACAGTAGATGTCCATTTCTGTGTGGTCAGATCACATCCCACGACCAGAGTGCACTAGTACTTTGAATTTATTGTCAAAGACCCAGCTGTGTTATCACTCTGAACCGCTATGAGAACCAGCTAAGACCTGGAGATGGCACAACTGGTCCTGTGCAGCACAAACCACAAAGCAGCAGATGCTGCCACGTTCAGACTGGCTTCAGGTGGAGGCAACCCGAAGGGCTCTGCATTGCTCCATTGGGAAGCAATACACAGACACCTCCTTCCCTCTCGTCCTCTGCAGAAACCCCTTTTATCTTCCACAGCGTTACTGAAGGATCATCTAGTTTCAGTGTGACTTAAGCCTGCACTGGAACTGACGACTTCTACCAGGAGAAATTAAACAATTTATTGACCCCAAGAGATGTCCCTCTCCCTCAGTGCCCTTTAAAAACAGCTCAGCATGCAAGGCAAGCGAGGCAGCGATGGGTGAGGACTCCAGGCCCAGCTACTTTCAAACAAAGCACTGTTCACAACATTTTTTTATGAAGTAAAACCACTACTGGACAACCAGAAAGTTTCTGCATGCCACTGCAAAATCTTACGTAAAGGAAAGGTAGGTAAGGAAGGAAAACACCTTCTTCCTGTAAGGACCTTTTCTATATTGAACTCTCACTCATATAAATTATGTTGAATAATGCATGGATTAATTTACAGGTTATTATTTACTAAAGGAAGCTGGACAGTGGTTTTCTTCTGTATCTTCAAGTCCTAATCCAGATCTAGGCTTTGAGTTACAGGAGTAACTCAAAGATATTGCAGTATCAGATACTGAGAAGGACTGTACAGATAGCGATGAGTACCAGTTTGCAGGGCCATCGCTTTCACCAGTGTTACTGAGTACAGATGCGTTGACACCACTGATGTCTGTTCTGGCATCTACTGAGGTGAAGCCCATGATTCATCAGGAGGTGTCCCCATCACATGAGTATCTAACTTTCTCTGTTGGAGAGTAGCTAAAGGTTGCTTCCTCTACAACAGGGGCTGCTCTTCAGTAGATTTTTGCAGCAGGACTCTGGAGAATAGACCATTTTTAGCCTTTCTACTGCAGAACTATTCTCTCATTACACATCAATGCGTTCATGTCATCTGCTGGGTCCACCCACAAGAGCAAACTGCTAGTTCAGATGGAGGACAGGCTACCAAAACAACTGCAGCACCACATCTTCCATGGGGTTAGCTGTCCCATCATGATACCCAAGGCTTGTTTGTCTGCACTGTAGGAACAGCGCTGTTTCCCTCTCCAGTTGTGAGAGGGACCACAAACACAGCTGACAGCTAAATCCTGTCTTTGAGGAGCATGCCTTGCAACCATGTCTGCAGAATTCTGCTACGCGTAACTTGGAGAACTGAGCCTGGATCACGGGGATTTTTTGCTGCATAATCATAGCAAAGATGGCTTAAAATGGAAAAAAGCATTTATTATATACACAAGTACTTTTAATCAGACCTCAAACTAATTTCAGAAATGTGCTGTCACATTTCACAGATGCAAGACATTCTAAAATAGCTGAGACCAAACTTGAGCACGTTACTGGCTTCATCTTAAAACACTGTGCATTTCGCTTATTCAAGAAATTAGGTGATCCTCTTCTACCCAAAATTTTAGACCTCAAGCCCATATCATCATCTTGGTTTAGAGCTGTAATATCCTAGTAGAAATCACAATATTTTTAAGTTGGTTAGTACAGATCATGGTAGAAATTTAATAGAGGAACTACAACATTTTTTGAAGAAATCAAAGCTCATTACAAGAGGATCACATACATCACTATTAAATTACACTACTTCTATCTTCCACCCCAAAAAATAATCCTCCTTAATAATAGCATAAAAGTCCGTTTGTTTTAGAAAAGCATACATAAAACAACATTGGTACATTTTACTTCAAAAGACTTTGTTGTCTCAGCTCTCTAGCAATACTCCAATATAGGTTAAGACTTGTTCATAAAGAGACCAATCACAGGCATGTAGCAAACATTAGAAAGGCATGCCAAGTACAAATCCTCTTTTAAGTTTTTTTTTTTAATGTAAACTGGAAACAGTAGGCATGAAGCATCTGTACAGCAAACATAAAACAACTATGTCATTTTTCCCTTATTCATCTCAAGAGCTTTTGATCTTGCAATGGAAAGTAACCTTCATGTTGTCACGCATGGGGGACACATTACTAACTAAACTGAGTACAGATGTATGGAGAGTCTTAGGAGGAAGGCAGACTCTTAATACTTAAATACACATGACCCTCTAAGGCCTAGTGGCAGTAGCACACTAATTAGAGGCACATTCAGTGACACTAATCAACACTGAACACACCAAAAGTGACAGCAACCCCTACGATGTCCCAGAGTAATGTATAGAAAGGCCCCCTGCATTCTTTAACTGGCTAAATACCAATCTTGTACATGCTTTCACACAGCACAAGGAACTACTAAGCCATTTTAAACAAGGGTGTAACACATGGATCCTGTACACTAGAACCTTCCAGAAGGATTAAGGACAAGACAATTGCTGACTGGAACTCAACGTACATCTGTCCATATGCATCTTTAGGGCAACTGGAGGATGGCAGAATAGGACAAAACGCAGAGCTCTGCTTAACTATTTTTTCAAATATTTAAAACTTAAGCTTTAACAACTCTTCACAATTTTAAGTTTTACAATGGCTTTAGATACATTTAGAACCTTAAATGCCAAGCTCTCAAGGAAGTTTAATTAGCATTTTTAAAGATAGAGACAGAAATAGCGATTTTATAGAGGTCTTGTAGTCCAGGTGAATCTAAGTTAATAAAAACAGACTTAAGATATAAACTTATTTGCTACGGTGGGTTTTTTTTGTGGGGTTCCCTCCTCCCTCTCCAAAAAAGTTCTCCAGAACAAAATGCTTTTCATTTAGGCTGCACAAGAATGTAGTGCAGGAAGTAAGGTTTAAGCAAAACTACTGAACCAATGAACAGTATGCACACACAATCTAGGCACTATTCTTTTCAAAGGTTCTTTCACTTGAGAAAATTATTGCTCATCTGCCCATAGCTGTGCTCTTCACGCTCATATCTGAAACACATGGTCAAATTTAGCAGACCACAGGTAAAGGTCAAGGGTCTGATAATTCACACAAGAGGAAGCAGGCAGCTTACAGACTTAAATTACGAAATCTCATCCTCTACAAATAAGGACTGCTACCACCATTTGGGAAGTGATGGTTTCATTGTTCATAGCTGCATTAAGTAGATGTAGGCTCTGAACAGACAATTCAATTAATTTATTTATGCAACACCTCCAATGTATCAGCTAAAAGAATCAGCTACAACAGCCTAATGTAACTATGCACAGCAAGCTGTGAATTTGAAACAGCAGTTCCCACATCCAATTGCAGCTTGCAGTTAAGCCTAGCTATCACTAAGGCAGCAATGTTGATTTGGAGATCTGAAAGACACAGACTTCACAACATTCCAACAAAAAGAAGCTACCACTCTTTGCAGTCTGAGCTTGCCCAGTCTCAAGTCCTAGTAGCGCATTTTAAAAGTGTTTTCTACTATTAGCTCCCTTTTACTGCCTTGACAATTATAGGCCACATCCTTGACCATTTTTTAACCTATTTTGGAAGATGGAAAGACTGAAACCTGCCTTCACTGTGCAAACAGGTTTTCATGGCAGTAATTTAAACAGTCCTTTCCCAAAGTCTTTCATGTTTTTCAGCATTCGTGAAACATGGATAGGTATTCCCAACAGGCTGAGCTTTGACAAAGAAGCATCAGTGTAAGATGATAAAACATGAAATTCTTGAAGCCTTTCCCCTAGAACATGCAAAGGCTAGTTACAATCTTATCGAGACACCATTCTAGTTTAAAACACTTCAAGGACAAAAATTTCTGCTTTCCTTCTAGGAAGATTAAATTATTTGTTGCCACAACAAATGTCATCTATTTAAACTTCAAATGTGTTACTTCTTATACCCTCTCCTTTTAATTTTGCCCTTCAAAGGTCAAAACACAAGCAGCTCCACAAGAGCATAAAAAGCAAGCCGCCTATCAACTGCGAGGTTCCTCCTATCAGAAAGGACTTTTAAATCAGGAGGAAAAAAACAAAGGTTTTCATATTTATTCCAAGCAGAATGACTATGGAGAAATGACTCAAGCTTAGGTAGTAAAAGTTAATGGAATGCCATCAGAAATGAAGACTGACTCAGTAACACATGAGACTTGCTTACCATTCGTTCATTTCTAATTCAAAAACCCACTAGCAGTACTCATGTAATACCAGTGAAATAGGAGAAGATACTGCTTGTTTTTCCTCTTGGGCAGGAGAACAAGCTTTAAATGAGAACGCCATTTTTTCTGGCATTTGATAAAATTAAAATCACTAAGTGCTATGTACCCCCAAAGGATTAATTATTTCAGCGTCTATGAATCAGGACTAGGTAAGCTTGCAGTATAATGATTTTATTCTGCTAATGTGCAAGACTTGCATAAGACTTATTCTTTGGATTTTCGTTCTGCATGCTGGTATTTCATGTTTTGCAGCAGGCTCTCCCTCCTCCTCCTCCTGAACACATTATACCTTAACAGTAAAGAATCCTTTTTCAAGAACAGTTAACATCTGTAACACCAGGCAGAATTTGTGAAGATTGAGAAACTGGTTTCTTACAGGTGGAATTGTCTAGACCAGACAGAGAAAGAAATTGTCATATGAATGCTCTGTAATGCTCCCCTAATTGTTGTTAGTGCCATAAAGGTTCATATCTGAATTCAGAAATCTGGAAAAAAAAAAAAAAAAGGTTCAAGTGAGTTAAAACTGAGCATTTCTGTTTAGCAAGGCAAGTCTGAACAGGAAACAAAGTATAGGCACAAATGGTACTAAGTAATATAGTTAAGTAATATAGTTTTTTGCCTATTCTTGATGTTTACATATGTAGGCATCAGCGTTTTTTCTGAATAGGTTATTAATAAGTCTTAGCAGTAAAGAAACATTTCTTTCTTCCTTTCCAGAGGATATATGACATTACAAGGTTTTTTTAAACTTTTCCAGCTCAGCATGTTTTGAATTGTTTCAGAGAAAATTTCCATGTCTATCTCACAAGGAAGGTAACATTTGCATGTTTCACCAAATGAAGTAATTTCATTCTGTAAAGAGACATGTCTTAAAAGCAGAATACCAAATGCCTACAGCTAACTAAAACTAGATGAAAAGCATGGTGGAACAAACCTGTTATAACTTCAGATGACAGTGAGTGAACTGCCTGCTAGAAAAGTAGCCTAAATCAGCTTTCTGTAGTAACACCCAAACCCCATTACAAAACCTGCCATATTGACCGCTAGTCACAGCAAAACTTTTCACACCGGGAAAAAAAAAAAAAAGGTTAGTGTAGAGCCTGTTCCCTTCCTTACTTCTGCAGTTAACACTACCAGCTAATTAAAGCACTCTGCTTGCCAACATTAAATGCAGTCATGGCACAAGCCAACTCAATGTCTTTCCCCTTCACTCAGTGACAGAAGACACAAAATCCCATGCACTTCCTTCAAATGTTTTGGGAGTACTACGTAAGACCTAGATGTTTAACATGTTCTCAGTAATAGCAGCCTTAAGGAGTTCAGCTTATTTTAGTCCTACTATGCTTAACACTAATATTTCGTAGTCACTGCAGTAAATTTTAGAGAAGATCCAGTTATTTCCTCAGCAAACAATTTATATCTTATCATGCTGCTACTAAGATACACCTACACAAAAGACTTTAAAGCTCTAGTCTTACAGCTACAGGATAAGATCACATCAAGCTAATCTAGCGATTAATTAGCCAATACTTCATCATGTAGATTTTCAAATTTATTCAATGAGCAGTGAGCTACACTTGCCACAAAACATTTTAGCCATTCTAAAGAAGGCTAAAGGTTGCTGTGCTAGTTTAAAACTTAAGCTAAAGCATTTCAGATATCCCAGAAAAATGCATGAATAAACTTTTATTTCTAAGCAACAACACACACTATTTTAATACAACCCACACATTTAAGTCAGGTGGAGAGTAGTTAACTGAACAATCATTGCTAAAACATTTCCATTGGAAATGCGTTGAAGTTCACAAGTGTCTTCATTACCACCTTACTGAAGTTTTCTTATGTGTTTCTAGTCTACACACCACATGTTTCACGCAGTCATGCAAATCTGAATCAAATTTTAAATGTTCAGGTAACAGGGAAGTCCATTCACTGCAAAGATTCATTTTTCACAGAAGAGTCAGGCTAGGTGAGACCAAATACTGCAGGGTTCTTCATGAGAGTACAGGTGTTTTAGAAACCATGAACTTTCAGTTGTTCTTCCTTGACAATGCCAATCTAAAGGAGAAAAGCAACATATTTCAGTAAAGCTTACATGCTTAGGATATTACAGTGATATCAAGTTACTATAATCTTACACTTTGATTAAAGAAACTGCAGTACAGTATACACTCAATAAAGCATTCTCATTTCCAGAATGTTTCTGGGCCAACAAGAAGAACTGACTACACAAAAAAGAAAATCTTGTCAGACATCTGACTTGTTCTGTAGTCCTAGTGCTTACTCTTTGACAGTGTAACAACTCTACATCATGATTTGCATCAGTAAGCTAGTGGTGAAAGACTCTTTCGTCTATAGTGTTTTCAGTCTCAAAATTATGGTTTGCATCAAACATTTCATTTCTGAAATGAAGAACTCGAGTTGCACTGCCAGAGAACAAGTGGTATGCTGTAGCAGGGTAAATGCATTCTACAGTGCTTTGATTCTTACCGGAGTTTTCCTCTAATTCTGCAAGTGTCATTTTACTTTTTGGCTGAAAATACAAAGGAACTATAGTGGACATCTTTAGCTGGTTAATTAACATCAGTGCTACCTGTCACACTATTGCTTCCAGAGAGGTTTAGATATTTATCTGCAGTCCCTCACCTCCAAGAGGAATTGGCAAATGTTCTTCCTCTGGTCACCTTGAAGCTGGATAACTTCACCGTATTCAGGATGTTCAATCACAGTACCATTACAAGCAAATTTCTAGAGAGAAACATTCATATTGTGAAGCATCTGATGTACATTATGATTTGGCTTAGTACGTCTTTTCAGCAGAATTTTGTCACAGAAGCTGCTTACTAAAATTCTGATGCCAAGCAAGGCAAAGGCTAGATCGATTTTACACCGGTTTTGAGAGCAAATGGAATATATCTGCTGATGCATACAGACACAAACTAAGCTGCTGATGGTAAATTTGGGCAAAGACAGCATTAGTTACTATGCAGAAGGAACTGGCCAACACTCATTACAAGAATGGAAAACAAAGTCATAAGATACAGCCTTTCAACTCCACACTATTTTAAAATAAATATTTTCATCCTGGTGAAACTCAAGATCTCTATTTCAACAGCAACCCAGCTATGACAGAAGCAGGAATGCAAAAACTGTTCTACTTTAAACTGATTATATTCTTCACATCAACAAAGCTAGATATCTGTGAAATTTTAATGAAACATTCAGAATTTATTTTACTTACTTCTTTATAGGAAAGAAACGTTTAACTTTTTAGCAAAAAGCAGTGTCACTAGACACTGACAGAAGTTTTGAGAAAGACAGGGAAAGGGATCAACCCGAATATGAAAGTGATGTGCACTGGCAAGAATGAAATAAAACAAATACTCTGTTACTTAGTATTAAAAGCTATCATACTTCTTTATATAATATCTTTATTATTAAATCAAATCAGCAACTTCACCTTTTTGAAAGCTTTCACAAGTTTCTTCTTGTCATAATCATCTGCAATTCCCTGAACAGTTGTTAGTGTCTTTCTTCCGTTTCGTTGCTGGATCCTTATATGAATGTAATCTTCAGTCCCCGCCGGGAGTAAGTCGTCACCCTTCGTTGCATCAGCAAAGGGGTCTGCAGGAGGAAAGAGGTTCATGTGATTCCCACAAAGGAAAACACCCAAGCTCAAAAAGTAACAGCAAGTTTCTCACTTCACAAAGAGCTTTATTTAGGGGTTAATCTCGCTGTTTTCTCCCTGTTTAAAAATACACTATTAAAATCCGAGTACTTTTTTCTACAGCTGTATTAAGCCTCACTAGCCTACTAACAGCACAGTGTTCTCAACTATCACACATCCAGTTTCCCTTCTCGGATATAAACAATTTTCAGCTACAGTATCAATTTACTGCACTATTTCTTGCAAACTGTAAATCCTGAAGCTCTGAACCTGAAAACAAGGTTCCACAAAAACATCAAGTGCATGTAAGATTTAGACAGCCACATGCATTAAGTGAAATACGGAAGTCGTATCTTTTATCAGATCAACTGGTAAGTACAGAGAAATAAAAAAAGCTCTTGTACACACACTCCTTTACAGATCCAGAACGGAAGTCTTACACCATGTCAACTACCACATTACCATCATTTTAAGGCATGAATGTAATTCTTGGCTACTAATGTAAACAAAACACCAGAACAGACACTACTAACAGGCTATCTGTAAACCAGCACCCCTCTGCCAGTCAGTAGTTTTAGGCAAGTATTGTAACAAAATTAATTTAGGCTTTGTCCACAGAAAGGTCAGTTCTCAAATTCTTCCAAGCTTAAATTTAGCTAGCACAGGTGGAACAGGAAGAAGAAGGGTTTCTGGGTTATACTTCTTACTCTCTTTTCTCCACAAAAATGTCTTTAACACTCACTCTAACAAGAAATGTGATAGCCCTACAAGTTTCCTAATCAGTAGCTCCAATTAATACTTAAAGTACTTCATGCTTCAAGATTTTTTTAAAAACAAATAATAAGTAATTTTTTGGTACTAATCATAATCATATTGTAGAGTCCAGTCTTCAGAAAATGTAGGTTCAACAGCCATGCAAGCTACAATTTCCCAAACTTCCATCCAAAACTCAAACCTAGAAACACAGATCGAGTTTTGCCATCCACTCAAATTCCCCAAAAGAGTAAAACTTCAGCAGAAATAGGAACAGAAGTAGTTCAGCTGCAGACAGCCTGACCCTTGCAGAAACAAGGACAAGAGCACTAAAGGCACTGAAAGCATCATGAGGATGCAAGCACCACGGGAAAGAAGCACAGCACTGGGAAGCTCGACTGGTTTAATTTCTAGTAAGGCATTTGTTAAAATATGCCGAATTTCACTGTGCCTCACAGCTTGTGGGGCAAACACTAAAAGAAAATTTCAGTCAAAGAAAAAGTGAAAGAAAAAGGGGACTCGGGCATGAAGATCACTTGGCAGAGTTTAGGATTCTAGGCTGGAGATAAGCCAGCGCTGTATGTGCTAACATTGGATTGCTTCAAACAAATCCTTTGGGCAGCACCTTCCTAAGCACAGGATCAGCTCCCAAACTGTGATTAACATAACCTTCTCATAAGGCTTATATGTGCAGAAGATTAGAGACAAAACTGAGACCAAAAGCCTGACAGCATTATCATGAAGTGTTAACTTGCTCGCTTCTGTTGCCTATAGATAAGGAAAGTGGAGAACCGTGGCCCAGCAAGGTAAACTTCCCTGGTAATACAAGAGAAATGACCTACCACATGTATAGCTCAATCTATAGAAACAATACCCTTTGCAGGGCATGTAATCAGGTTTTGGGACGTTAGCAAGGCAGCAAATCAACAAGCAACTGGAACCGAGGAGATGACTGCCTTCCTTAGCAGAGGATACGAACCCTAGACTTCCCCTGCCCAGAAAGATTACAACTTTGGGACTGCAGAGTTGACAGAGAAGCCCAGTTTGGGGTGCTACCAGACATTCAGGCCAACAGCGCAGTACGGGGTGTCAGGGCACAGGACACGGCAGCATCCCCTACGGCAGGAGGGGACAGGGAGCCAACATCGCCTCCTACCCGATGCCTCCCCGCCGCGCACACAGCCGGCACCACGGGAGGGCAAGGACGAGCCCTCAGAGCCGCCTTTACAGCGCAACGCGGGACAGCAACGCGCCGGGGATGGCAACGCCCGCCCAGCAATGTCACCGCGGGGGCACCGGGGGCCCTCGGGGAAGCGGGGGCAGGATGGGGCCGGGGGCGGCAGCGCGGAGAGCGGGCCGAGGGCGGGACGGCGGGGGCAGCCACAGCCCCGGGGTGGGTTTGCCGAAGGCGGGGGGGGGGGGGACTGTGGGGCACCCTGCGGCACAAGGGGGTGGCGGGGTGCCGGCCGGCGGCGGGCTCTTACCGAAGGATTGGAGGTTCTGGATAGATGACATGCGACTCTGCGGCGAGAGGCTGGAGCAGCGGGGAAAAGGCCGCGGCTGGCTCCGCTCGGGTCACGTCTCCGGCTCCGCAATGCCAGCGGGGGCGGGGAGGGGAGGGAGCGGGGAGGGAGGGGAGGAAGCGAGGGGAGGGATAACAAAAGCAGAGGGAGGGGGGCGACTCTGGGAGGGAGGGAAGGGGGAAGAGAGCGAGAGAAAGGAGTAAAAGGAGGAGAAAGCGCACAGGGAAACAAACAGGGGTGGGAGCCCCCCGCCCCTCACCCGCGGCACCCCCCCCCCCCCACACCCTCCCACGCTACCGCTAACGGGCAGCGGCCGCCGGTTTTCCTCATAAAATGGCGGCCGGCCCGGGCCGTGCCAGGCAGGTGACGGCCACGCCCGCCCCCGCGCTGCCTCACGGGAAGGCGAGTCCCGTCCCGTCCCCCCCAGCCCAGCCCGGCCCGGGGAGCAGCGGGCTCGGGGCGGGCGCTGCTTGGAGCTCTTCACCGGGGGGGCAATGGGCAGCTGGAAGTCCCCGGCTCAGGAGCCCGTTCCCCACAGGAGGGTCCCCAGAGGCGGTGCTGGCGGGTCGCTGAAGCCCCGTGTTCGCCCGGCCGCCTGCCTGGCCTGGCCCCCAGGGAGAGCACAGGCCGCAGTGGGGGGACACCCCGCTGGCGTGCCTTTGGTTTGGGTGCCGTTACCAGGTATCCCTGTGTGTTCCCAAGCTAACTGGAATTCCAGGCTAACTCCCAACAAATCCGGAGACTGCTTCCCCCTTCCACATCCCCACTCAAACACATTGGGGAAAAAAAACCCCTCCCTCAGGCCTACCTCGCTGGACAAAACACTGCTCAACGCGCACGAATACGCTGGGGGAGCCTGTTAGCACCCCACAAAGCACCCGTGTCTCCCACTTTGTGCACAGGTTCCCGTGCTCACCCTTCCTTTCAAGTGGGCGATGCCAGCAAGATGGAGCTGCTGCCTTCCCCCCGCCCTGGGTACCGCCATGGCTGGCCCCCAGTTACCGCCATGGCTGGCCCCCGGCTACCACCATGGCTGGCCGGGCCGTGCGGCCCCACAGGCCTCCCTGTTTGACAGCTGCCCGCTGACTGACTGCTGACCATTTATGTGTGGGGAGGACATAAGCAGTGTTGGGGCTGCAATGGTAAAGGTTTGCCTTTAAAAAGGTGTGTTTGTGTTGCAAAGCTTGCCAGTCCTCAGGAGGTGATTAATGGCTTTGCAGATGTACCTAGTTGCATTGGCACAACTTCTAGAACCTGTATTTCTCCTTTTTTTTTTTTTTTTTGGCTTTTATACTAAGCTTCAGTCTGCTTAAATGAAAGGGATATTTCTCTTCTGTGATCCAAGGCCTGGATCAGCACTGCAGTAGTTTTATGAGTGTCAGCGTGCATTGGTCTAAGAAAGTTTCTGGTCCTGGTGCTTTGCAAGGAAGCTTTTCTTTTTCCCTTGGGGAAAGCAGGGCCATTTGCTATGGTACAAACCATCTGCTTACCCTTTGCTACCATCGCTGGTGAAGCCTTTCACTCCGGTATGGGCTGTAGAGAAGGGTTGTCTAATTTTTTCCCAAGCATCTGCAAAAGGCACTATTGGTACACTAATGGGAGGATGGGGAGATGCTAAGTACAGAGCTTGAGGTGCCTGCTTCAGTCACAGAGGCATGCCAGGATTTGGACAATATCTGTGGATTAAGGATGCAGAGCTAGACACTGAGAGACCTTCCAGGCAGGTTCAGCAAGCTCAGGACACCCTTCCTCAGGGACATGTCCTCAGGATGTCTCCAGCACCTGTGCTGGTTTTGGCTGGGGTAGAGTTAGTTTTCTTCATAGTAGCTGGTATGGGGCTATGTTTTGGATTTGGGCTGGAAACAGTGTTGATAATACAGGGGTGTTTTCATTACTGCTGAGCAGTGCTTACACAGAGCCAAGGCCTTTGCTGCTTCTCACACCACCCCACCAGCGAGTAAGCTGGGGGTGCACAGGAAGCTGGGAGGGGACACAGCCGGGACAGCTGACCCCAGCTGACCAAAGGGATATCCCACACCATATGATGTCATGCTCAGCATATAAAGCTGTGGGAAGAAGAAGGAAGGGGGGGATGTTCAGAGTGATGGCGCTTGTCTTCCCAAGTAACCATTACGTGTGACGGAGCCCTGCTTTCCTGGAGATGGCTGAACACCTGCCTGCTGATGGGAAGTGGGGAACTAATTCCTTGTTTTGCTTTGCTTGCGTGCGCGGCTTTTGCTTTACCTATTAACCTGTCTTTATCTCAACCCACGAGTTTTCTCACTTTTACCGTTCCAATTCTCTACCCCGTCCCACCCGACAGGGAGTGAGTGAGCGGCTGTGTGGTGCTTAGCTGCTGGCTGGGTTTAAACCATGACACCCCTTTCTCGGAGAGTTTACATTACTACTAATGTGGGGAATTTTTGGCTCTGATGCATTTTTGCAAACTCTACATCTCTGCAAAATTTTCTTGTATCTTTTACTCTCCCATCATCATCCCATGAAACTTTTTCCCAGCAGCAAAGCAGGCCTGTCATCCCTTTTTTCCCCCAGCCCCTGGTTTTTGTTACCTTGGCTGGGCCAGTGCCGCTGTCTGTGGGGCATTGTGATGAGCCAGATCAGCAAACAGATCTGAGTTAAAAAATAAACTCAAAGGTTAAAACCTCAGATCCACTCCACTTGCATAATCCTGCAACAGTTGTGCTGGGACAACCAAAGAGGACAGAGGCTGGGGACAGTCCTGCCCATGGATGAGAGGATAGTGGGTCTTCAGACACAAACCCCAAGTCTGAGTCTGCAGGTTTAGGCGAATTCTCTGCTCGCTGTGGTGGTTCTTGTGCTTACTTTGAATCCTCATGCATTTAAAATAGTTTTGTACTTCTAGTACTCACTGTAGGGTTAACCCAGGCCGATGGACTCATTGGGCATCTGTGGGATTCATCGTACAGTTTACAGACAAATGAGATTTGGTGTCTGTGAACCAACAAAGCTTCTTTATAAGCCAAGAAGTTGTGACGCTGTTGTCCTTAAAATGAAGCCACAATGAACAGTTCTTAAGTGCAAACCTTGACAACTGCAGAGGGAATGGAAACAAATCCTAATTGCACAGCTTGGCATGCACGGGGCAGCAGTTAAAAGAAAGGTGGTGGCCAGCCCCCTTATCGTTCCCTTGGCAGCCTGCCACAATGGCCACGTGCGTTGGCGTGGGGTCTTTGTGGGGCTGCGTCAATGCAAAGAGCTCTCCCTCTGCTGTCCTCCTCAGAGAGAGCTGCAGGTTTCCGTGTCATGTCCGTCGCTTAGGTCTGACACAAACACAGTCTGTGCCAGTGCTTCGCACCAAACTTTGGTCACTGTGTGGAGAGACAGGTGGCATCCTGCTGGAGATGTGCTCCTCCTGCTTTTGCCCTCTTGACAGCTGTCCTGAGGTCCTTTGTCCTGACTGAGTCCTTCCCATTGCTCTTGAGCAGCCACTCGTGGCAATAGACCTGTGGAAGTCCTGGTTGAGAGGGCTTCCAGCCACACCAGACTGCAGAAAGGTGGGCCAAGCAGACATGCCACAGCAGGAAACAAAAAAGGTAGAAGCAGTTAAAATAGGTTTAAAACCTAAGTGGAAGCAAGAGGTGTTGTTGCTTAGGCTGTTAAGTTTCGATTATGGCTAATCATCCTAGAGCTGAGGCTGCAGTTAATCTCATTTGCTAATATCTATTGGACATCAGGGTTTAAGCAACGGATTGTGAATGAGACTCTTGCCTTTTCATGACTAATGTATAACCTCGCAACTATTGTGCAGGAAAAGAACATCATCACTAATTATCTTGATCATGGCTTCAATCTATTTAAGTGTAATAGTTGGAAGACCTGGTTATGAATAGCAATTAGAGATCCCCTTGCTTGCCTTTTACTGTATTTCAGTTCATCTGTCGAGCTGTTTGTGAATCATTAGAGGTTATTTATGACTGGATGAGCTGCAGGGATTAAAACCAGGGACTCACTGGCATGCAGATGAAAACTATGACATACTGAAGCCATAATGTACACTTTCGTAAAAACTGTCACCCTAGTGCAGAACCGCACCTTCACTGGGTACCCTCAGAAGTACTTCGGCTGCCCTTTAGGAGCAGTAAGTAACCCAGACCAGTGGGAGAAAATTTGCTCTTCCAGAGAATTGCTGTGTTGGAAACATGGGCCTGGAACACCTTAAGAAAGCCTTGCATCAGGAAAAAAAAGTCACCTGCATGGTGACATGGTAGGGGCTAAAGCTCTGCTTTAATTTAGGACTCTGTATGGCATCTGTCTTTGCACATATGTACACACAAGGCTGCTGTTACCTTCAGCTGCCTTCAATCCCCTCTGTAATAACTGGAACAAACAACATTGTTTTTCATTTCCTATATACATTGTTCTAATATATACTACTACTACTATCTTCACATGCAGCACTCTAATGTTGCAAGTTTTATTCCTTAGGAGCCTTTACAAAGCCAAAAGGTCTGTTAATTAAGGATTGCTCCTGTAGGCAGATCCCCTGAGCCTGGTCTTGTGGTCTGCCCTACCGAAACATGGCAGGCTCTTGTGCTGAACTGCCCTCCACAACAGCCTGGAAACCCAGACAATTATTGCTTGAAGCACGCAGTGTTCAAAGAGCAGTTTAAGTTGACTGAGAAAGCAATTGTGCATGAAATATGCAAATGGCACATAGCAGCACTAATTTCATAGAATCATAGAATCATTTAGGTTGGAAAAGACCTTTAAGATCATCCAGGCCAACCATTAACCTACACTACCAAGCCCACCTAAACCAATCAAGGGTAGACTAGACTAAACCATATCCCGAAGTGCCACATCTACCCATTTTTTGAACTCTTCCAGGGATGGGGACTCCACCACCTCTCTGGGCAGCCTGTTCCAATGCTTGACTACCCTTTCCGTTAAGAAATTTTTCCTAATTTCCAACCTAAACCTCCCCTGGCGCAGCTTGAGCCCATTTTCTCTCGTCCTATCGCTAACTACATGGGAGAAGAGACCAACACCCACCTTGCTACAACCTCCTTTCAGGTAGTTGTAGAGAGCAATAAGGTCTCCCCTCAGCCTCCTCTTCTCTAGGCTAAACAGCCCCACTTCCCTCAGCCGCTCCTCATAACACCTGTGCTCCAGACCTTTCACCAGCCTTGTTGCCCTTTGAACACACTCCAGCACCTCAATGTCTTTCCTGTACTGAGGGGCCCAAAACTGGACACAGTATTCCAGGTGCGGCCTCACCAGTGCCGAGTACAGGGGGACAATCACCTCCCTGCTCCTGCTGGCCACGCTATTCCTGATACAAGCCAGGATGCTGTTGGCCTTCTTGGCCACCTGGGCACACTGCTGGCTCATGTTCAGCTGGCTGTCAACCAGCACCCCCAGGTCCTTTTCAGCCAGGCAGCTTTCCAGCCACTCCTCCCCAAGCCTGTAGCATTGCATGGGGTTGTTGTGACCGAAGTGCAGGACTCGGCACTTGGCCTTGTTAAACCTCATACAGTTGGCCTCGGCCCATCGGTCATCCTCTATTCCAGCAATGCAACTATTCTTTATACAAGTTCTGCCCCACTCCAGTGCCGGAGGCATACCTTTGCTGGGCTAGTGTTGGCATCCTGAAAATACCGGCCAAGTGCTGCATGCTTGAGAGGCAGGCAAAAATATTTCCATTCTTGATTTTTTTTTTTCCCTTGAACTGTAATCTTCCCTGCTTCTGCTACCTGACTCTACGTACAACATCCAGCTGCGTTTGGAAGCTGTGCAACCTGAACCACTGTGCAGAAGGCTGTCTGGTGGCTTCCTAGCAGGGAGGAAGAATAGCAAAAGTTTCAGAAGAAATCGTCCCTCTCTCTATCTGCACTGTCAGCAGAATAGTTGCGAAGGGGGCTGTAACCATGCCAAGCCTGATATATTTTTCCATCTGAGCTCTAACTCTTGTGCAAAGCCACCACAGCATGCTGTGGAGGGGCTTGGGGAGACTGGCTGATGTCCTGAGCTGGAGCCTATGCCTGAGCTGCCCAGCTGCTAACAAGTTGTTCCAGTCACTGGGAGAACTGGGCAACCTGGGAACTGTGCTGGGGGTAAACATCTGGATATCCAGTCTAACTTATCAGAATCTGTGTTACATGGTCAGATCTCAAGATACACATGCTTTTGTTTGAAACCTGTGGGGGTTCATTCCTTGCTCAAGATTGAAAGCAAGAAGATAATTTCTGTGTTAACCACTAGATGGTCCTGTTTCTCAAAGAAAAAAATAATTCTAAAATAAAGCCAGTTCTGGCTTTGCTCTGAACCTGAATGCTAGTAGAGAATGGCTTCAGTGTAAAGCTACACGTAATTAACAGTCTCGTCTAGTTGCTTGAATTGACATGGTTTTCTGAATGGATTTGAATACAACTTTTCATCAATCCTCCAAACTCAATTAGTGCAACTGAGCCTATTATCAGTCAATGATAAAACATTTTGTAGTTAATGTCAGTTAAGACTTTCCTCCAGACAGCACAATTGTCAGTGTTATCACTCCCTCTTTTTCAAGGATAGGCAAAACCGGAACAGCAGTGTTTTATTTCATTTCACACACAGAAGTCATGCTCTGCCCCAGTACAGAAGGCTGGGCAGATTCACAGCTCAGGCATGAGTTCAACACCATGGCATTTGCAAACTATTCACATGATGGCATGTGAAACAATGAGACTGGCGGGCTGGAAAAAATATATTTATGTTTCTCCATCCAGCTGCTCAAAATGCATTTGCTTTGGTGGTTTTTACCTTCTGTTTGTGGAAGGCTCCTACCACCAAAAGAAATAGAGAAAAAAGAAGTTTCGGATTAGTTCTTTGAGCAGACTAGGTGGTAGAATTTGGCATCAAAACTGTAGTTCGGTGTTGGTCTCTGATGCTGTCTTCCCAAAGAATATTGCTCCATGGCAGGCTCCCTAGACCTTGTCCTCTTGGGTCACTCCAACCTCCAGGAGATACCTTCCCATTGCCACCATTCATACTCCTCACCTTTTCCTGCCCAGGATCCCAACCTCTCCTTAGCCTTGGGAAGTTGCGTTCCTTCCCACAGCCCTTCACTCCTGTATCTCTGCTGCCTTTCTAAGAACTTGCATCCCGCAGTGTCTCCCAGGTCAGCCATCCCACCGAGACACAGACGCTCGGGCTAACAGCGGGCTCAAGCCCCGCTCCTGGTTCCCATAACCTACGCAGGAATTTTACATACAGGAGTCCTTGGTTGTGTGTGGGGCAAGGAAGTGATGGAGGCCTGAGACCTTCCCATGGGCCATCCACAAAGAAGAGAGCACGTGCCCAGCCTCTCACTCAAACGCAGAAAAAGGATGGAGGTTTTAACACACAAACCTCTGCCCCTTCACTACAGACCAAACTGTCCTCTAAATGATCTTCCTGGTTCACTCTTTCATAACCCCGTGTGCCCTGACAGCTCTTTCCCAGTTCCTCCCAAGTCTGAGTGGCTTTCACGTTTCTGTGTTGCATGAGCTGACTTGCTTTCCTCAGCCAAAGCATAAGCCCTGCTATGAATGGCATACCACAATAAAATAAAATCACAACTACCTGAAAAGACCCTGAGAAGTCAGGATGATTTTTGTGAAGCTTTTGAGGACTATACATGACACTCTAGTAGTTCAGTTGTGGTCTGGTGGAAAGAAATGGTAATACAGTCAATGAGGATGGACTAAAATAGTACTTCAGTAAGAGAAATGCCTGATGAGGCTCATTTAAACAGACTGTCACATAGTTTATTAGTCTCCATTGCTTGGAACATTTTATAGTAGCCTTTCATGAAGGCAGAGTGACTGAAAGCAAAAATGGAAAAATAAGTACTTGAAACTAGCAAGTGGTGTGTCCAGAACAGACGCACGGCCGTGATCCTTCTTGTAGCAGGGAGAGAGCTGTGAAGTCCTTGGCACATGATTTTGTGGATGCTGAGAATTTACATGGGTTCAAGGAGCAACTGTGAAAGTAAAGTAGTCCATTAAGGGCTACCTACCACAAGGACACATTTGGCTTGGGAAGCCTCTGGACTACAAGTCTCAAGGGCTTGGGAGAACAGTCTAGTGGGGAATGTCAAAATATGCAGCCCTGTATTTAGGCTCTTCTCTAGATGTCCTCTGCTGGCCACCGTCAAAACCAAGATACTGCAGTAGCTGGACCTCGGGCCAGAATGAAGGCAGCTGATCATATTAGAGCATTTTAAATGGTGGTTCTCCTAATAATGATTTTTCTTTGTATGGCATATTGTTTTGCAGGCAGCACTTACCAATAAGCAAATCATGTTAACATTAAGACATTGTACAGGTTTATTTTATATAGTGACTTCCATGTAGGTGTCAACTGGTGAAAATGATCTGTGCTATTGAAAGGCTCACATTGCAGTGCCAGCAAGACTAGAAAGAGTAAATGGGGTGAAAATGGCTTTTACTTCTGTTTTATGATGATAGTATCACTTAGCAAAACCGCAAAGCAAGACAGGGTCCTACATATCCTGGAGAGAAAAAGCCCTCACTCCAGCAATTGCCCACTAGAGATCAAGAAAGGATACCCAAATTTTCTGGTCAAAATCAATGTGAAGAGCAGTAAGGGAAAAGATCTACGATGCAAAACCATGAAGGGTTTTACTTACTAAGAAGATACCCTCTCCACGCATGCACACAAAATTAGCACAGCGGAAGCACAGCCACCGCCTGGTTCTTGGATGCAGATTGATTTTTAGGTAGGCAGCGTTTGCAAGGTTCAAAGAGAACCCACTAAAAGGAGGTTGCTGAAGAAAGTGTGTATATACATTATTGATTGTGTTAGCTGTAGGAAGACCTTTTGTGCTATCATGGACTTGAAGTGCTCTTCATATTTTGCTATTGTAATCCTGAGTAGTCTGAGTAAACTCTTGAAAACTTGGATGAGGAAGACACTTCTTTTAGCTGTTACTAGGTGGAAATTGGAGAATGGAAGAGTATTTCTCAGGCTTCTTTACCATTTGTATTCATACACATGCCCATAGAGCAAACTACTACACATAAATGAGAAATTTATTTTAATCTCTACAATTAGTGACCATACCCCCACAGTGGTGGTGGTGGGGTCATCTACTCAATGCCTGGATACTGAGTAAGGGCAGGGCCAGGCAAAATTTCAATCATGCTTCCTAGTACAAGTACCCCAGAAATTGCCACTAGGGGAAAAAAAAAAAAATCTCATTTCTTTTGGAAGGTGGCTGGAGTGAAATAGTGTCATTTATACTTTGAGGTTTTCCCAGCTGGAAGCATCTTTACAGAAAAACTAAACAACAGATTTGCTATTGAACTTCCACTTCATCCTAACAGGATTGCAACATTTCCTATCCAGTCTCAGCTTATGGACCGGGTCATGCCTCAGAGCCCCCTCTTCTAAGCACAGCTTTAGAAATTGTTTCTTCAGGTAATCAGTCTCACCAGGAGCGGAGCACAACCTGGCGTCTGCGAAGGTCTCTGCAAGAGAGCCTGCGGTCCCCAGGCAGCCCAGTAATGCTTTACATCTCAGTCTCTCCGCAGGATGGTGCCGAAGGAGTGGAACACCTGCCAGTGCAACTGCTGCTCCTCTATCAACCTTCACGGTAAACACGGTCTTGGCTGTTAAAGCAGCGAGATCTGACATTAGTCAAGAGATAGTGTTAAAAATAGCCACACAGAAGAGACGCCTATTGTAGAAATACAATATTGCTTGAGGTATTAGCCTCATGCAGATGAAATTTTCTCTGCCACAAAACTGGTAAGCACCTGCTTAAGCACTGAATGACAACTGATTTCATCCGCTACTTGGGTGCTGTGTTGCAGTGTGGCCTAAAACTTACGTGTGGGTGAGTTGACCCCAGCCGTGGGTTTTAGGGGCTTAACGGGACGAGAGCTGCTGTCAAGTTAGACCCCAAGGAAAAAGCAGAGGCGGGACAACAGCAAGAGGAGCAAGGGCTGGGAAGGAGCACGTGTCCTGGCTGCTCCTCTTTGCTGACCCTGAGAGCTTCCCACTGTCCGTCTCCTCTTTCTTCCCACACCTCATTCCCAGCCATGAGTGTTTTCCCCCCGCAGATGCGCACTTCAGGCAGAGCATCTCAGCCGGGCAGCACGGAGAGCCGGGCTCTCCTGTGTGGAGAGCATGGCAGGTGGTGCTGCTCTGGTTTGCCTGTGTCCCCCCCATCCGTAGGGACGCGGCAGCGGCCCCCTCCCCTCCGCTTTCCTCCTGGTGGGCTGGGGGGTCTCAGCCAGGTGTCCTTGCCGGGCCCCCCCTGCAATCCCCTGGCGCTGCCCTCAGCTCCTGCTCCCTGCCCTGATCAATGGCTTTCTAATAGAGCCACAGTTCTCTTCCCCTCCCTTTGTAAATTTAAATTTTGCTCACTAGTAGTGCTGACGTCCTCCTGGCCCACCTCTTGACTCCCCCTCCCACTTCAAGCCCACTTCCCTCTGGTATAAAAGGCACAAGCCCCCAGCAGCTGCCCTGCTTCTGCTTGGAGCAGCAGCTACCTGAGGAGCAGCTTTGGTGCAAACAGGTGAGTGCCTCCCTCTAGCTGCTTCAGCGCTTGTCCTGGCTCTGTCTTGCTGGATTTCCTTTTTTCTTTTTTGGGCTTTAGCTTTTCTACATTAATGTACACAGCTGTGCTCTGTGCTCAGTAACTTTTCTCCAGTTTTTTGCAGTGAAGGAGCCTGTGCTGAGGCAACATGGCTGAACCCGCGGGCAGTGCTGTGGCCGTGCAGGGAGAGCACACGCAGGAGCCTGCAGCACAGCAGTGCGCCTTTCGTGCCGCTCAGCCCCGAAATGAGCCATGGTCCCAGGCCTGCATCCACCTGGGGTTTGATCTCTCGTGGGGATTTCCAGTGCTGCTTTCAAACCCGAAAGCTATTTGCGTTTGCGTTGGAGGGGGTGTACACAGCCGCTGATCTCAGTAAGATGCTATTTTAGGCTTTAAAGAGTTAACAACACCTTGTCTTCTGAGGACATCTGTGGTAGGTTTAGACCTGATGGATCTGCAGCAGAGCTTGAGTTTGGCATGCTGAGAGCCCCTGTGTGCCCAGAGGGAGAGCCAGGCTGGTCTCCCGCTGCTTGTGTAAGGCAGACCTGCAGCAAGCTCTGATACCACTGCTTCACTCTAACTTTAGTAGTGGCTTTAACGTGCTGTAACTTTCTCCTCTTGTGTCGATGGAAATCGCCAGACCACTGTCACAGATGTCGCTCAGCCAAAATTTAAAGGCTTTTTCTGCTCAGGGACTAAGCAGAAGTGGCAAGTTGACCAAGTTGGCAGTGGTGCCGACTTCTTGCTGAGCTCCAGGAGAAAAATTATTCCTGGAACTTTTAATTGTGTCAAGTTTTGTTGAAACTAGTAAGGCTTTAAAATTTTTGGTGAAATGGAGGGCACATACAGACTGACTGTATGAGGTCTTGTTTTTTTGATTTTCCCTTTGGAAGAAAGCTGCAGGGCTGTGGGCTAAGGGAGGTGTGGACCTGAGGAGATCACAGACCATCTCCCAGCCCCATTGCTCATGAAAGGACTGTGAGTGGGTAACCAGGATTTTGTAATTAACCTGGAGTTAGAAATGCTCAGCATCATGCAGGGTCAAGGTTGCGGCATTATCTGTGCCTCAGTTTCTCCCCATACAAACAGGGGTGGGACAATTAGGAGGAGGAGAAATTAGGGAGGATTGGAGGTGTTGAGCTCCCTGATTATTTACGGGTGGCATGTTACTTACTGAGGAGCAGTAGAAGCCATGTGCTTCACAGAAATCCTAGCCAGGTCAACAGTATGAGCAAAAAGTTCAGTAAGTAACAGTATTCTGGAAGGTGTCCGGAATGGCTGATGCGGGGAAAGGACCAGCTGGTGGGGACTGAGACACAGCACTGCTTGGGAAAAAGCTTGTGCTAAAAGCTTTTCCCTTTATTTTTGTCTTTCATCAACAATGAGCTCAAGGCAAGCTATTCCTTTCTGTCACTCAGTTCCCAGAAAAACAAGACACAAAACCAAGACAGCAAGTAATCTGGAAAACCTGTCAGCCACCCTGTAAGCACACCAGGGAGATTCCTCAAAACATCATCTTTTTGTCTAACTGAACTTAAGGCTTCGGTAAACATGGAGCAACGAGAGATGTACATCAGATGAAACTGGAGGCAGAATTCATCCCATGTGGTTTTACACGCTAAGATCATTTAGTCCTGATTGTTATGAGATATTTAAGTTAGAAAAAGTTAACTCACAGTTCTGCTGAAATTACGGGTTAAAATCACTTTCCTCTAATCTGTCTGCTAAGTGACTGTCAGTGTGGGGGGAAAAAAAAAAAAGACAAACCTACACTGAATGCTAGGGGTCAAGGAGCTTTTGACTTTGCATTTTAATTAAAGACACAACCAGATTCTCCACGCGCTTTTGTTGTTTTCTGTGCGGTGTGCTTGGGAGCATCTTGCGTGAAAAGATTTTCATTCCGGCTCTGCCCCTGCTGAAGCACAGTGCTTAGGCAGCAACAAGGGAAAAATCCCACCCTTACATGGGGAGAAGCCTCTGTTTAGGCGTAGCTGAGAGGATTTCCTGTAGCTCTGTAGCTGTATAGGTACCGTGAGTGATGCGTAAGCAAACAGGGCTCCTGTAGGCAGAGGCTCCAGGCTGTCAAATACACAGGCAGACCTTGCACGTTAGAAAGTACCTAGCATGACAGCTGGGAGAGCTGCTGCGAGGCAGCTTGTCCAAAATGCCACAGAACAGGGTAACAGTGGTAACCTGAACCTAGGCTCCTTCACCTCCTGGATGCAATTTTCCTGACTCAGCACCTTCTGTTCTGCACAACCCTTCTCTCGGGGGGATTTCTCATCTGCTTGCATCTGGATGCATTTACAGGAGTAGGACATCTAACAGTGGAAACCATAACTGGAACGAGTACCTTTGCATGCTGGCTGTGGAAGGGTGAGCAGACACGGGAGGAGCATTCCCTTTCAATAAGCCTTTCTAGTGCATTTATTTGTAAAGAAATTGTGTAAAATGCAAATTTTAGGCATATTTCACAAGTGAGGAAAGGATGATGGAGGTAGTGGCTAAAACACGCTTCGGTGGCCAATGCCCACGGCCATACAGAGGGCCACACAGAAAGTCAGCAGCAAGCTCAGGGCAAGGACTTGCATGTCCTGTGAAGCCGTGCCAGGGGCTTTCACTGTTGGTGAGAAAACACTCAAGTTGCAAGAGTTACCTCAGCAGATGGCTCACTGCATAGCCTTTGCCTTCAAACAGGAATACCCAGGACATCCCCAGCATCAGTGTTTCACAGAACTTAGTCATGAAATGGCTCTGATGGACAGGAACACACTGTTACAGTTGACACCTTCCTTCACCTTGACAGCTTTAACTCATATGTGTTCCCCGTGTTCGCTTTTCTCCTCACAGCCTTCCTACCGCCGCTCCATCATGTGGCATCCGATCTCGTGGACACCACGTGCCCAGTGGTCACCCAAGCACTTAAAGCTGGTCACTGTCTACGTGCTGGTGCTCTTGGTATCGCTCAGCTTTGCTTCAGGACAGAGCAGGCCATTTAAACACCAGATAGACAACAGAAGTAAGTCTGAGTCTCACCTGATGTAATGCGATGGCCTCCCATATGGTGACCCCACGGTCTCTGGTGCACTGAGGGATCAGGGTTGGGCTGTCAGGCAAAGTTCAGCAGCAAATCCATGTCAGTGTTTCTATGGTAAAATAGGGGTGTGGGGTCCTGTACTTCCATTTACACTTGTAAGAGCACATACAGAACTTAATCTCCTTCTCACAGCCCTTAATTAGCCAGGGGAAATAGTGTAATTTTTGATAAATACCAGAGGAGACACTAATGTATGAAAGACTGACAAAGAAAATGTAAGGCAGTATACCTTGAATATGTAAGTATCAAATTTTCAGCTGTGTTCTGTAGACCTGGGGTAGTTCACAACTACTTCTATAGAGTAACAAGGAAGCAAGGGCCAGAAGCTTAAGTTCACTTTACAGATATCTTCATTTCTGTCTGGAACCACAACTTGTCTGAAAGGCAAAATACAAGTGATGGAAGTGGCTCCTTTCAGAGACTCTGTGAGGAACTGAGGCTGGCCAGGTGAGGGACAATACCATATGTCCCAAGTAAAAGCTAACACACTGTCCCAAAGATTTTTGAGAAAATCTTTATCAGGAAATCTCATCTTCCGTCAAGGGGCAAAGGTGGATAATTGTACATGGAGTGGGAGAGAGGTGGGTGTGGGGAGTAAGGCACATGGGCTCTCCATGGCACACCTTCCCCCTTTCAGAAAGAATTAGGGATGTGGGGTTTTTAGTACCCAGGTGAAAAAAAATGAAATCACCTGCATTTTGGTGGGCAGGAGGGGTGTTAAATACTGTGTGGAAACACTTACAGAGAAGTTCACAGCCAAAGTGGATTTTTTATTTTCTCTCTTCAAGCATCAAAATGCACAGGGAAAAATCCTACTGCCTTGCCCGAGACTTTCATATGACTTGTATGATATATAACACACTTAAATTGAAATTTATTCCTGTTCTTGACATTCATCTGGCTTTGGAATGATTTGGCATTTCCTTTGGGTGGCATCATCTCCAGTGCTTTGTAGAGTTTCCCTGTTGCTGTATCTTAGTCTTTTAATACAACTACATCCCTCTCCACACCTGCTCTAAAACTTGACTAGACTAGAAAAATAAGTCATGTGTACTTCAGATGCATTAAAAGAAAAAAGTCACCCATGAAAACAACTTCCTAAGTGAAGAAGAATTAGTTTTTTATGTTTACCTCTCACATAGGAACCCCCTCTGTAATCCAGTGGCTTTGTTGGTCTGTAGAGATACCGTACCTGGTGCATACAGCAGAAATGGAGGCTGGACAGTAGGACCTTCAGGACTTTAGCTAAGAGAGGACAGTTTAAAAGTGGTGGTACAGGGAGCGACTATGGTCTTCCTGGATGTAGGCTGCATCGTAACCTTTTCCAGGGTTCGGATCAGTTTTAAAGTACGCTGTGCCCTCCTGAATTGATGGGTAGTTGGAATTGCAGGTTGCAGCCCAGATGGATGAAAATTAATTTTGCATCTGAACCCTCTTCCTTTGGGCTCTACACATGGCAGGTGACCCTCAAAGGAACTAGAAAGTTGTGTGTCTGGCTGCAGCCTTTCCCCTTGTGTTTTTTTCCTGGGCTACAAATAAGCCATATAACACCCTCAAGATGTTCAGGAAATGCTGCCTTTAAGTACAGTGGTAGATGCTTCATTGGCTGCTTTGAATTCCAGGTCCTGAGATTGATCCTTTTTGGTACGTGGGCCGTGGTGTTCGCCCCATTGGTCGGTTCGGGAAGAGGCAGCTGAGAAGCGGCCGTGGCAGCCTGAGGCCTGTGAGCAGGCACCTGGATTTCATCTTGAACGCTTTGTGGGAGCAAAAAGTGTTGGACACACAAGACCATGACTGGTGATCCCCATTCCCCGAGGCGGTGACCCACGCTCTGCTCTTTGAATTCCACCCTCCCCTGCACCTCTGACCTCCAGTTCTGCTTTTGCCTAGCAATCCCACGCTGCTCTTCTTTCTGCTCCTTGTGCACGTTCCTTCAAAAAGAAACATATACAGGTGCAGGTAAAAGACAATGCATGGACACTAGCACCGAGTGCAACCATAGCTTATAAAAATGTTTCTTTGTCTTACCTCCCCACCAATCCCTTGATGCTGTTCACTGTAACGTTAGGTTTATCCGAAAACCACACAGCTTTTGTGCTGGGATTTAAACTCTGCAGTGCTAAGCATATCATGAAGCCTTCCTGTCACATTTCAAAGTCAATGGCTGTTGATATGTAAAAATAAAAAGCAATGGTTGGAAGAAAGAAAAAAGGCTCTCACTAATTTTTAATGTACTGGCATTAATGGCATGAAATGCTGGTGCTCTGTGCGTAGTTTTTATATAGATTCTTAACATCCACTCATAGGAATGTAGCCCTGAACTACCCACTGCCTCTTTATGATTCTTCCTGTATGGCTGGAGAGATAAATTAATGAACAAAAAGGAGCTCCTATCAAAGATAAGTATTTTTTCCCTGTTGAAGAAAAAAAAAAAAATTGCCTAATTAAACTCTTCAGAGTAGTTTTGTGCCTACTGCATGTAATCATGCACCATTATCCAAAAGGGGTAAGAGCCTAAACTAGCCGATTCCCTTTAAAACAACGTTGTCGTTTGTAAGTACATTAGCTGATCAAGCTAAAGTCACTCTGTGAGGATCACAAGCAATGTACCATCTACTGCATTAGTCCACATCAATAAGCCTGGGGCTGTGGCTCAATACTCATGTTTGCCATGGTAATTAACTCTGTTATATTCATAAGAAGTAAGATTTACAATATGTTTAATCTTGATTAATAACTATTTCCAGCAGTAATATTCAAATGCAGTTTAATCTATGGTTTATATCTCAAAAAGGTAGTTTACAATTTAGCTAATAACTGACAGTTAAATCCAGGCCATGAGTCATTCTGCAAAAGACAAATTAGAATGAACTTGCATTTCTAGTTGTGCTTTGTTAAAATTACTACTAAAAGTTAATACTGATTGAATTAATCACTGCAGATAATTTAACCCTTTTTTTCCTCTTTGCGAATGGTTTGTCAGCAAGGAGTGGAATTTTATTATAATAAGGTATATAATACTCCTGTTTATAATACAACATATAACACCCAAAGTGCTACTTAAAACATGCCAGTTTAAATGAATGCTCTCATGGTGGAGAAAATATGCTGATAAAGAAGTATTTTGATCAGCATTCATGCAGTATGAGACTTTGGACTAAGATTATCAGCAGGGTTCTTCCTCAGTTTGTCATTTTGTAGCGATCCCAGTGAGAGTTACAGAAATTCTGCCTGAGAAATTCTGTTTGAGCTGGTATTTTGCCCAATGGACTTGACAGCTTGGAGAAGACTAACCATCAAATGTTCATAAGAGGATCCCTCCCACCCCAGCCCCAGTGGAAAAAGTCTGAACCGAGTGCATTAAAGCGTATCCCTCAGCTAACCAAGGTGACTGCAGAGTTGCAAGTCTCCTGGGTTTAACGGGGGACGGGTCGTTTGTGGACAGGTAGTACCTGAGCTCTGCGTGCGGCAGCGTGTTCTGCTCGCCTCCTGGCCGAAGTGCACATAAATCCAAACAACAGAGAAGAACTTTTGGTTTTTCTTTATGAATCAAGTCCTTGAAAAGGCATTCTTTTCATAAATCGCTTTTACTCTTTTATAATTTCTCTTGACAATAATTCTCGGTGAGTATGCAGATAACAACAACAAGGCAAGCTTAATATTCACTCAGACTTAATCAAATAGATCATATAGTCTTCATTTTACCCATTAAAATATTTTCATTTATAAAAATTAATCTAAATATAAATATTAACACTAAAGATTGAAATCACTTGATGACAAAATAATTCTTTGTGTGCTATAACGTATACTTTTATGATTTTTTTTTAAAACAGTAAATTATATCTTTGCACGTATTTGGCACAATAAACATTTGTAAAAATTCAAATGCCTTATAGCAGGTGGGATTTTTTTTTCTTTTTTTTTTTTTTTTTTTGCAATGCCTACACAGTACACATTTTTCTGTCAAAGAAGACTGAATATTTTAACATTGTAACACGATAATAGTTGCTTTTCATGCCTCTTAAGGAAAACAATCTATTCCAAACTTTGTTGGCTTGTTTAAATCACACTAACAGAACAAAAGCCAAAGAGTTATTCTATTAAAATTAGTAATTTCTGTATTGATATTACATACACAATATTAGTTATTATTTATTAGACGAATATGTAGACCAACCAGCATTAATGACATTTCATAACACGCATACCTGCATAAACCAGAACCTGGGAATGTATTGTATACATACACGAGAACAGTCAAGGAAGGGGGAGGAGACTGGATAACAACAAAAATTACTAGGCATCCTACTCTGTTTAATCTCCTTTACTGGATCGCATATATAAATAAAATCTGTTTTATATATATATTTATCTATTAAACAGAGTGGGCCAAATTCTGCCCTCACATCTGTGCAAACTAATTCCAGAGAACTAGTATTGTGTGAGAGTAAAAGAAGGCATAATTTCACGCAGAATAAACACATCGGGTCAGATCTCGGGCAGATGGAAATTTCCTTGAAAGGATGGAGTGATGCTTATGTATTCTAGGTGGGAAGATGGTTGTGTTCATTCCAAGGGTTCCTTACATGCAGCTGGACATCAGTTTACTGACAAGCTCGATGTCAAACGTGGGTGGCTGATTTGCAACTGGCACTGTTTTTCCAACCATCCCATCCAGCCATTCCTTACCTTCCCCACCTGCCGCCCTAAATCCAGCCTAGCCAGGAAATTTACCCAATTTTGCTCATATTTGCCCAGCCATAGACATTTCATGGCCTGGCGCCCCAGGGGACTGCTTTCCTGCCCCACGGCAGGCGATGTGCAGCACTCTGCTAGCGGGTGTTCGCTGGGAGCACAGGGAAAGGAGCAGCTCTCCCCCTTCCCTGCTACCCACTGCTCTCGGGAGAGCTCACCGCTCCTTAATGCTGAGGGGGAACTTGCCAGCCCATGCCCTCCTTCATAGCACGTTTCACATCAATCCAGTCTGCATTTGGGTACCTGCTTCTGCACTTTGCGTGGAAGAGAAGGGATTCACTGGCTTATCACCTCCTCTAACTACCTCCTTTCTATTCTTCAGAGCAAAATGTACCACAAATCCTCCCTAAAAAAGGTGAGAGGCACACCCCGTAAGCAGCATCTTCCCTCCTGGGCATCTGCTCAAGGGCCTTCCAGTTTGGCTCACCTTTCAAAGGTCTCAAGAAGTGAAAGAAAAAATTTTACTATTCACAATCCAGTTCAGAGTGGTCTAATGGTAGTGGGGTGCACATGGCAGCAGTGACAGACCCCAGCTACTCCATGCTGGCTACAGACTAGTAAAGGAAGAGATGTCTGGGCTCCGCTTTCCCCCTCCTCGGAAAAGCCAGGAAGCTGCAGAAGGAAATCTCTTACAGGCTGCAGCCACCCCACTACCACCAGCCAGTCAGCAGAGATCTCATCCACAATGCTTTTACTTTCTTTTTCCAATCTTAAAGATTTGGTCAGAATTTATTCTGAACTACAGCATGGTTGGACACCACCAAGCAGACAATGCTACCAAGAAGAACGAGACATACAAAGGTGTGGGTTTCACAGCAGCGTTCAGATATTTCCAGGCGCCAGGATTGTAACTCAGGAGACATCTGGTCCACGTGTGCTGCCACCAATTCACGGTTCAACACGACATCCACGTTTCCCCTGCTGCCAAGAGCAAGATACCTAGCTCTGGAGCTAGAACATTAACTCTGCCAAATGTACCCTCAGTGAACAGAGGAGTCTGCACATCGCCTCTCCTCCTACAAACCCTGTCAAAACTTCCACTGACTCACTGGGAGCAGAGCTAGGTACGCCGATTCTCCACCCCCACCATGCAGCAGAAAAGCAGCACACACTGCACAGAGTTGTTCTTATTGCTCAACAAGATGGATGCCTACGTGAATAGTAAGAGGCCAGCAAATATGGATCACAGGTCTGCCTTGTTCTTTCTTTTTGTATGAAATATTGTGATCGACTGAGTCTACAAAAACATACTGCAGTTTAAAGACGACATACTTTAGTACAATCAATGGGGAGAAAAAGTGCATCTTAAAATGTGGAGCCTTGCTTTTGAAACTCAGCATCCTTTCTAGAGTCTTGTGAGAACTTTAAGGCAGAGTTTCCTTTAGCAGACCACAATGCTGAAGACTTGGACAGCTTTCTCAGTGAGGTATCCAAACGAAGCCCTATAACTGAGGCATTGTGGGTTCTTGAGGGTCCATTTTCAGCTGGACATACACAATGGCTGTTAAGTAAAGGCACTCTAGTGTACAGCCTTAGGCAGTGTGTTATTGGCAGTAGGGAAGCGTAAGTTTAGTACATCACAGCAGATCCTATAGCAGGTTCCTAGAACAGAGAGGGACAGGAAAGAAAAAAAACATGAGCAAAACACAAAACAAGCTTGCTGAAGCTTCTAGGGAGCCAGGTCCTTCCCCTTCTCAACTCCCTGCCTATTTTGCACATATCTAGTGTCAGACTGCTTCAGGAGAGTCAGCTTTTTTCCTTTTCCTTCTACAGCTGCTCTAGAAGAAATGATTGACAGCTGTATGGTGAAGCCTATTTGTTCAAACCCTGCAGAGCCAATCCATGGCCGATCTACCCCTTAAATTCCACTTAGGTAACCTTTGAACATTTCTCAAAAATTAGTGAGATTCAAGGTGACTCTCACCTGCCGAGTTACAGTGTGCAGCTGGTTCTGTAAGGGTCTGGTTCAGAAGTCTGAATTGCAGGGGACCACTAATTTTTTTTTTTTTTTTTCCCTCCAAATAAGGGTAGCACATTCCTGGAGACCTGACAGCCAGAATACATTCACACAAGCTGACATTCAGGACTGCACAGCTGCTATACTATGGCATATAGACAGATGGCTTCCAAGGACACTGGTCATATTTGTTCAGAGCTGCCTCAGCAGTCTCTATTCTTTTTCCTCAAACTATTAAGAGGAGTTTTGTGAAGATGCTGAAATATAGGTGCCTACACAGATATTGCTATCTCTCTATTTACTGCTTTTAACGGCAGTTTAAAAACATTTGTTATGAGTTTACCATTAAGTCCTTGGCAGTGCTTTTCCTCTCTTTAATTCTTTGTGTTAGAGATCCTTGAAGCATGAAGTTTCTGTTAAACGTTCTGACAGTGGTAATTGGAGAACCATCTATTTTTTCACCTGGGAAAAATACAAAAAGGGAGATTTTTCACATAACAGATTGAAGTAGATGTAACAACACTCCTGAAGAGTCACAGCTTCTAGAGAGATAAAACTTCTCCTAAGACATATGAGGAAAGCTGGATTTAATTTAAATGAAAAACAGCAGGCTGTGATAGCCCAGATTTATTAAAGTCTGAGGCCATGTCAATCAGTGGAATTACACAAGAGTAAAACAAGAGTAATGCAAGAGTAATGCAAGGTGAAACAGGCCCTAGCACTGTCAGAGATAATGCACTATGGGGTTAAAAAAAAAAGAGAAAAGATGAAAGAAAAAAGGCATTTTATTTTATAAAGCCAATTCACAGCCATACCCTAACATAGCAGGAACATCACTGAGCCACATCATATGGAATGAAATCAGCAGATACAGGCTTTAAGAAAGCAACGGTGGGTTGTGGGGGCTGGCAACTGGCTTTTGGTAGTTAAACACTGTGACTGCTTGGGCCTCACAGCCTAATCCCAGGCGTGCCAGGGTAGCAGTGTCCCTGCTGCAGGACAAATATTCAGCATTTATCATTTGCTTTTCCCAGCCTTCTGCTTCTGCTCCTACTAATTTGCCACTGTCACAACTTCCACGGAAAGAGAAAGTGGTGATGCTTTTTAATGTGACAAATAGGTATTTTCTGTAATGCAAGTACAATGGGAAATGAGGAGGGTGGACATATTTAGGCTTTCTCTGTTCGTTTTATAACTTAATCTTTCCCCTACTTTGCTGAACTGTACATTATATTGAAGCTTATAAAGAGAGACTCTCTCTCTGTACGGTGTGTAACAACTTAAGAGCACCTTTTATTGGTGGAGCTGGAAGTTTTCTCCTCTGCTGTCTTGATGTGTCTATTGTATGCATCTGTAAACAACACACATGCGTTACTCAACTCCATTACAGAAAAAGAGGTAAGATTTCCCCAATGTATTTTTGAATACTACATAATATTCTGGCACCTGGTTTGTTTGCTTTTGATCCCGTTTCCTTGTCAGGCGAACACATGGAGCCACGTTCAAGCCTGCAACAGTGAGAGCTGATATTCTGCTCTCAATATCTGAAATCTTCAAAGAAAATAAGAGAGAGAGACAGACAGATGGGGAGGGGGACAAAAAGAAGTTTTAAAATTACTGTGGAAGCCACTACTAAAATATATCCCTCCCCCAGTCAAATTCTCTTTAATCAAAAAATATAAACAGATGGCTAACTTCTTCAGCAATTCTGACACTTTCCTGTATTCTTTAGTCCTGATGTTAAAAGGGGCTTAATTTATTAGTAAAGATAGAGTAAAAGAACAATCCAACCTACCATGTGACTCCAAGGAAGAGGCATTTTATTCCTTTTGAGGAAAAAAAGAAAGGAGGAGAGAAAACCTCCATCTGCCATCTCCCAGTTACCTTTAGCTGCATAATTCCAAGTTCATTCAAGCTGAGTTTTTCAAAGGCTACATTCAAAGAATGACCTTGTGGGACATATTTCCTAATTCAAAATTAATTTCATGCACATGCAAAGTACATCCTCTGCCACAAAATCTAAACATTTGATCTTAAATATTTATAATTTAAGTGTATATGTATGTTAAACACAAACACACATAAATGCAGGTACACACTATATAAAAACACTCAATGGAAAACAAATTGCTAGGAAAAACAAAAGTCCAAGAAAGCAAACATCTGGGGGGAAAGCAGGCTGATGTTGAGACTAGCAGAAACAAACGCTGCCAAAAGGGAAAGAAGTGTCAGAGAAGTCAGAAATATAACCTGACTCCTGATGCACAATGACACCTGAAACTGTTTGCTCTGCGGAAGACCTTCAGTTGGCCTCTTTGCCATCCTCCTTGCACAGCTTAGGCTTCTCTCCTCCTCACATCTCACCCCCATTAACATATTTACTGTAAAATAATGACCGAAGCCAACAAAACGTCACTGCCAGATTGTCATCTAGTGCAGCAGTGGACTTCTGACATCAGAGAGATGTCAGACTCTCAGATCTTTGCTCAGTCCTAAATCAAGCTTGCTACTGCTGAGTAAAATAACTAGGTACTTCCCATTAAAGCCTGGCACAGGCAGGTCAGAGTGCCTTGCTTGGTCAGTGAAATCATTGGCAGTGAGTTGCTAGCAGTGCTGTCCCCTTGAGGTCTGGCAGCGTTACCTCGTTCAGCTTTTACCACCAGATCACAATGTTCTCTTCTGAGCCCCTGACTTTCTGGAGCCCACCAGAGAGACACTAGATTGCAGCCCACAAGAGCAATTGCCTTTTGGCTGGGACGTGCGTGGCTAAATCCCAAGGCAGGCTTGCAAGTGCTAGGCTCTGTGCTTGGCTCAGCATCTGGCTGCTCTTGGCCTTTTTCGGTAGAATGGTACCGACACTGGCTTCTTTTAGAAAGTGCTTTACAATCTGCTGATTAGATAAACTGCCTAAGACTGTATTTGCAGTCTGACCACAGCCATGTATGTGACACAGAGTGTCCATGTGAGCTGCGCGGCAGCAAGGAGCAGGTTCAGTAGTAGGATTGCAGTAACAGGCTGTTGCACTCCCATGCCCGAAATCAAGTTGGGGGAAGAAACAAATACAGTACATCTGGCTGGGCTGAGTTACGCATCTCAGTTAAGCTTTGCTCAGCTCCTGTGATGCAGTCAGCATCCTTGGATCATCAGTCCACTGCGGTACAAAAGAATATCGAAAGTAAGCGTGCGCGGACAAAAGGCAAGCGCTAGGCAAGGCAGTGTGAAACCTGCAGGTAGGGAGGAGCCACTGTCCTCACCTGAAGCTCTGCATGATGAACTTGGGCGGCTGCTGTGGCCACCTGATCCTCCAGATCGGCCAGCTCAGATTCTGCTGTAACACTGTTGATCTTGCGTGCGGCGTCCTCCAGGTTGGTCAGCTGCCCCTCCAGCCCGTACACTGTTCCGGCTGTCAAGTACACCTGCAGTGCCAAGGCAGGGAGAGGGGTCAGTGATTTCCATTTTGTGGGCACGGAGTTTTGAGCAGACTGCATCTTCCATGATGCCTTTGAGCCTCCCTCCTTGCTAACCCACTACAGGGAGACTTACCTGGCAGAGGAAAGTCATGGGGGAATAATCTGAAAACACACATCCACAAAGAGAAGGGAGGCGTGAGGTGGCTGAACTCCGAATTTCATAGGTGCTACAATGGTATTCCAAACCAGATTTGTTCCAGATTCACCAGCAAAAAAAAAACCAAACCCTGAAAAGTTTGCTTTTTTATTTTTGATATTCAATTGCATAACAAACCCCCTGAAGTCTACAAGGGGAAGCCAACAGATCACACCTCATATAAAGCTGTGTTTATTGAAACACGCCTAATGCCTTCTGGCAATCAAAACTCTGCAAAAATAACTGTTCAGCAGCATATGGTTATTAACTTCTTATAGAGTAACTGTGCTTACATGTACAAGACAGTTTTCCATCACATCCTGCTCTCACTCAAATATACAGCAGCCAAAACCTTCCCAACTCCTGGTTCTTTGGAGTGAATCTGTGGAGGGTCGATAGACTTATCTGGGCCACATAAGAGAGCATAACAGACTTTACCATTTAGAGATCTTCCCTAAAACCAAACAACTTTTAATATTTTTACCCACCTATGATACCTCTGATAACTGCAGGTAAAGGTTTCATTTCCCATTCAGCTCCTTGGAGCAATAATTCATGATACACTGTGTTTTATGTGTTTATTTTACTTCACAAAGAAATCTAAGGTATACGACTGGATGGAAGTCTCTGGTTTATAGAAAAGGGTCATTTTCAAGCATTAGCTTTTGACATCAGTGCTTAAAATTGTGCAGAGTCATGTGAAAATACTGCACCTTCTGCCTGTTTACGAGGTAGCCAAGAGACTGTTTCCATGAGGCTGGTAACAGCACAGTGGAAATGAAATATATATTCTGATTTTCCCCATTGGCAGCCTCACTCACTCTAATAGCAGTAAAGACTGTGGTGCTGCAAAACTAGCATGAATTAAACATTTCTGTGGCTGACTTCATGGTTCAAGGAGCAAGCAAACAGGATCTGATCCTTGAGTAGATATGTTCACTTCATACCTGTTTTCCACTCAGGTCATTCTATCTGCCCACAATTCCTAGATTATGCAGTCCTTTGACATAACAGTTATTCAAATAATTTCTGGCCATGCTGTGACTTTATGGATCAAAAGTGGTGGACAATGACTAGATTAAAATGTAAGTGTTTACTTTTCATTATTTTTTATTTTATTATTGTTTCTTAATTGCTTGCAATAGTTTTTTTTTTCCTTTGTATCAGTTGTTTCAAAGCATAAATATATATATTTTTTTCATGTATGTGACTTTGCTAAGAAACAAATTCTCTACATCTTGTATGAACTGCATCTTCTAAGACCACAGTCTAACTGCAGGCATGAAATCTTTGAAAAATGTACCTAGAACAAATAAGTGATCTCATTTAACATCTTTGCTGAAGTACTTGGAGACACAGGTGGACCATAAAGTTAACATGCTGATTTAAATAGAAATGCTCCTGCTTTTGTGGGTTTTAATTATTCTTTCCATTCATTTAAATGATACATCTTTGTGGTGCAATATGCCACAGCCACTTCTTATTAAAAGGTGATTTTTTTTTTATTTCCCCATCATGTCTAAAAACTCAGAGAAAGAAGAAAAAGGAACATTATGAACACAAACATCTTTAGAAATGTAAAGAAAAGATGCATTTAAATGCTGTGCCAAAATTCTCTGCACAGTAAGTTGTACTCTTCAAGAGGGGGAAAAAAATCTAAAGAAAATAGGACTGACAAAAATGTGGGAAGGGAAGATCATCAATGTTTTTGTCCTACATTTAAGTTTTACTTTTATTGAACGTTTTCCAGATAGATCTAAATAAAAGATTTTTCTAAAGAATATTCTCTTTACCTGAACAATTGTTGTGCTTCCAAACAGCAGTGGGATACCTGTAGGTTTCCACTATGTTGTGCCTTTATGCATACATTCACGTTCAAATTGTGGAGACATTATACTACCATTTAGGTACGCACAGCTTCCACTAAAACCCACCCGACCTCATGCTGGTACAGGTAGCCCTACATTCTCCCCACTGATGCATGCACAGTCCCCAAAATGCTACAGAGAGCAAAAATTAACAAAATATCTATATATAACCAGATCCTCTTCCAAAATTTGCTGCAAAGAGGATGTGCTGCATGCAGATATGCCCCCAGCTGCACTGGGAAAAGTTACGGATTCTTGGATTTCTAAAGGCTCTTTAACTCTGCTATGGAGCGTGGTGGTGAAATCTTGAAACCATGAAGTTTTGCCACCTACTTCAAAACCTGTGTGGGGCAGAGAAAGATGTAGTGTGGGGACACGGCAAGGCTGAGCTGGGTACCTTATGAATATGCAGGGGAATTAAGAGAAGCTAAATCAGGGATATGCTGCAAGGAGGGCAACGCCACAGCAAGAAATGCTCTGCCTCAGCGCCCAGTCTCTGCTCAATGAGAAACGCTCGGCCCAAATGAATGACTAGGGGCCATGGCACCACAGATGCCGAAGCTCCACAAGGACAGGAGAGATTGGCAGAGTGTAATTGGGGAAAAAAAACACACCTCGGATAGTTTACAACACAGTTCTCCACAGAAAAAATGTGGGAGGAACTCTCCACAAATTGCTCTTTGTCCTTCTAAGGAATTTCTTAGTTTTTCTAAAGACATGGTCCAGTTTGGACTTGGATTTTCCTTCTGTATTCACTATCCCGACAAATGCATTCTGCGGTGCATGGAGCTAGGATGCTTCAGTATTTCACAGGGGAAAAAAGTCTCCATCAACCTACTTCTATTATTCTGAAAAAAATTAATCAAACTAAACTTGAAGTTGTTGCGGGAGTGCATGTGTTGCGTAAGAATGAAATGGATGCCATGGTAGGTGGCATGAGGAGGGCACTTTGCTCGCCACAGGCTCAGGTTATACCCTTCTCCGGGCACTAGAGCAGCAGCTGCTGTGGGAAGCCTTTACCATTCTGCAGAGGGCAATAGCTGAGCGGCCACACGTCCAGCATCTCCTGGACACATCCTCCTGTCCTGCCCTCCCAGCCGCACTGGGGAGGACTCCCAAGCCTATATTGCTTTTTTGTTTTGAGTTCCCCCGCCCCAGAGAGGAGCTGGGAGCACAGCCGCTGTGTGGAGAGCTCCATGGCAGGGCAGGCTCAGGTGGCTGTGATGCCCCATGATGGAGGGCAGGAGATGATGGAGGATGGATGATGGAGGACAGTGTGTGGAAGCAAGGAGGAGCAGGAACACCTCAGCTGGCACAGCGGGATGCCTGGGAAGGCTGAGCAGAGGTGGGAAGGAGAGGTTCGGAGGTCTGGTTATGATCAGGAGCTGGTTGGGGAGGAGTGAAGGTGCTCTGGGGTGGGTTGGAGGGCATCCTGTTGGTGTGGGCAGGGGGAAAGCTCTGAGATGGAAAAGGTTTTGGAGCAGATGATGTTAGGAGGGGTAGGATCTAGCTTGGGAACCTCCGAACCGAAGGAGGGCTGGGAGTTTTGAGCTCAGAAAAGGTATGGTGAGAGCAACCAGGGAGCTGCGGGACTGGTGGGAGGGCTCTGGAGTAGGACAGGCCCAGTGCCAGGACTGGCTGTTATTGCCATGGATTCTCTGCCCCTCAGTCCCTAGCCTGGGGCTGCTGTGGAAGTGCATTTCTGTGGAGGAAACTCATTTTATCCCCCAAGAAGAGATTCTGTCTGAAAATTTTCTGGGGCTAAAGAAAACAAGGATCTCTTTTCTTGAATTGATCAGGATGTTATAATGGGACAGCCCAGATTCCAATGAGATCTTTAAGAGCCCCTAATGAAGGGAAAAATCACTGAAATATAATCAGTTAAATGTGGGAAGAAGAGCAAATCGAAAGTTACAAGTGTACCAACTCCATTAAGTGGATGCATAAAAATTTCCAATGAGTAGTTACTTCCCTCTGTGATTCAGCATTACACTTTTCCTTGCAAATGACAGGTACTCATGAAAACGATGGGTGATTCGGACATGGCCAAACAGAAATGTTTGTTTAATTTGGCTTCTCTAGCCTCCTCTTTTTACCAGTGCAGCAGGCAGCTCTGGCTCCCTGGGTGCTCAGCGCAGTATGCTGGGGAAGTGTGGGTAGAGGAAGAGCTCCTCCACTTTTTCTCCATGTGCCTGGGGACATGCTTTCCCCTGCCCATCTTTACAATAACGAGGCTGTGCTGGGATTTGGAGACATGTGGTTTCAGCAAGGTATGGCGCAGCTGCGCAGCCACAGAGGTTTAGAGGGCTTAAGTTAACTTTTGAGGTAGGGATTCTAAAATTAGTTGTAAAACCCAACACATCCAATTCGCCCCCCTCCCCAAAATGTTTTAAAGCACACATTAAAAAAAATCCCTCAGCAACACAGCTGAGTACTCCTTTGAAATAGGATTTTTTGTTCTGTTTGTGTATTTGTTTAATAATCCAGAATTAATTCTGAACATCCACTCATGCTGCCTACACCCTTTCCCTTTCCAGTTGGCACACACACACATATGTACACTCACTCACTCACGTGACACTTCCACATACTGATTTATGTTCTTACGCTTTCTTCCAGCGTGGTGAGCTGCTCATCGAGCCTGACGGGGTCCGTCCCCAGCGGGAACGTCCCTCTTCCTCTGTCCTGAACATCAGCTGGGAAATCGCAGGGATCAGTGGATTCTGCTATCAGTTCTTCAGTGGCATTGATGACTTTCAGGACCTCTGTAGATATGTTGCAGAGAGAGACAGCAGAGTACTTCTGTTTTGTTACAAGAGTAGACAGAGAAAACAACAGCATTAAATTAGCACAGTGGGGTAATATGTAAAATCACCTTGCTAATAGCTGCAGCTATAGCCATGCTAAAACAATATACCTGGCTAACTGCTGTGAACAGACACAAGAACTGCGTGATGAAATTGGAATCTGCTTCTCTTTTTCTCCATCCCTTTTTCACATATGCACACTGCTAGAGTACGCAAAATAACACACACGCAATTCCTCCACAACATGATTTCTACTGGAGGGATGGTCCAAATTGTGTCACAGAGGAGCACACAAATATCCAGCTTTAAAATCCAAGTGAGCTAGATAAGGCTATTTTTGCAATAGCATTTTCAACAGGTTTTAAAACACAATCTTCCTCTTTGGGTAATGGTAAACAGATGTGGAATGTCTTCATTTCCACAGGAGCTATCGCATTGCAGCTGCAAACACAGGAGAGCAATCTTCAGCAGTCCTATCAGGATGGCAGTTTACGAAGATGTTTGCTATAGATTATAAGATAGCCCCAAAAAACAAAGGTTGAGCCTATAAGCATGTAATCACTTGTATCCTGTTTTTTTTTTTTTAAATTTAAATTTACCTTTAATATTTATAAAATAAATTACATCAAATATCAAGGAAAAGCATGCAGTTTTATCCCCCCCTTTTTTTTACACAACTGTAAGCCTTTTTATCAGTGTTCCTGATTAACTATCCTGATTCTGATGATTCTCACAGAGCTCTAGGCTTCAGGACAACTCCTTTGATGGCAATAAAATTTCACCTGACATACCATCAAGCTCAACATCCAAACCATATAGCTTGGAGATGGAGCCAAAGCTTGTTGAATCCAATACAAATACTGTCACTGAATTTAGTGTTGCATTGCCAAAAAGAAAGTGTGGGAGGTTTAGACCTAAATTTATTTCATTCCTCACACCTGCAAATACTTATGCATGTGAATTAGGGACCCACCCATCTGTAAATTTTTCCACAAACAAAATATCCAAGGATCAGAACTGAGGAAACAGTCTTTGGATTCTATATAGTAAATTCTATAGTACAGAAGAGTATACCTGATTAAAAATGTCTCTGTGTTATGCAAACGTTGTATTAATCAGTATGTCAGCTGGCCTCCTAGGCAGGATATAGGAGAAATAACATCCCTTTGCTTCACACAAACTCTGGTGGGTTTAACTGGAAAACCTCTTTTATTATCTATTTCCTGTAATTAGCTGTTCATTTTTATGTTAGATAAGACTTTTACTGAAAAACTACTTTTTTAGCAGTGTGTACTCAATTGTTGTATATCAATACATTAAGACATCTTTAGCACTGTTATGTCTCCGAATTACAAAAAATAATTAGATACATGAGATTAAAGAGAAGGAGAACAAAGCAAATACAGTATGCTACAGCACAGAGATCTTTAGCTTGTTAGGGCAGCCAACACAGTCCTGAACAAGTAGGCCTAGGACTCTCTAACTGGGAACAAATACTTGAACCCCATAAATAGCCTACTGTTTTTTCCATTTATTTTCACAAGTGCCAATTAGGTTAAAAACAGATCAATAATTTTATAGGACAGAAGAGGAAATCAATGTTACTTTGTTTTATTATTTGCTTTTACAAGTACCTAATTCTTATTCTATTCTGTGAGTAGTGAGCAAAAAAGGATAAAGGCCAGACACTACATTTTCTTCATCATCTTCACTGATGTATGTTCTCCATTTCAAGAACTGTAGCCTCACTTCAGTGTTCATTATTTCTTAAATTTTTTATTATCCTTTGTAGCTAATGATGGATTTCCAAAAAAGATTAAATTAAATTAGAAAAAGGTGTTCTTATACCAGAATATGAGAATCCATATTGGCATTTATTACAGACCAATTACTGCAAAACAGGGTTTTTGGTTTTTGTTTTCCTGGTAAAGTGTTCTGTGATAGGAAGCTTTAGGAAATCAAGATTTTCAGTAAAATACCCTAGCGTCTCGATATGTAATGGATAGGGCAAGAAAAGTTCAACTAAAAGGAAATGTGATTTCTAGCTTTTCTAGAATTTTGAGGTAAGTTTAGTGGCAGCTGCTGTTTGACTTTTAAAACCAAAGATTTGCCTCACATTAAATGTTGCACAAGGCAGCTAGATGGATGTTCATAAAGTGTTTGCATCAATGAACATATCTTGATCCTAGCCTGCAGGTATCTAGCCAGACATAGGAGTTGCAACATCAAAGATTTTCTTTAAGCTTGTGAAACATCTGCTTTTATAGTATAACAAGGATACAGCACTAGAGTTTAAACACCGTAAAGAAATGCATGGCAAGCAAAAGTGGTTTTCCTTACAGTATATCTGAAGAGTTGATCTCCCAAAACCTAAGAGCACAAGCGATATTTCAATGTATTTAAATCTAAACTTTGTGAAGGTTTTCTCCTAAAGGATATTTAGAACTCAGCTTTCCCCTGCGCTGCGTTTCACAGAGAAGTAAGAGGAGATTAATGTCTGCCCGAGGGAGACATAAAATCAACATGTGGAGAGTTTGGGGTTTCTCAATTAATGTTTTTGCATACATTTCTACCTCTTTTTTGAGCAGCTGTCAAAAGCTGTTCAAACAGCTGATGTTCTAAAACAGCCAGTTTGCAAACCTAGTGGGTTACTCTAGATATAATTATTTAATGTATAAAAGGGAAAAAAAAGAAAAAAGAAAAAAAAGAAAAAAGAAAAAAAGGGGTGGGGGGGAAGACAAAGTGTCCTGGAGTTTTAGTGCTTCACAACCCTCTCCCCTCCCCAACCACCCACATCAAACTTAGGAGTTACGAGGTTCTATAAGTCACCTAAATTCACAGACACACGCACACCAAGATCATCCTGGTAGGTAGACATTTCAAATTGCTATAAAGATCTCCTGGCTGTCTAATTTATCTTGCCCTTGCAGGAAAGGTCATTGTTAACACCTACAAGTGATTCAGAGAGACAGCTATCATGCCATGATGAAGTCTCTCCCATCTGTCTTGTCAAGCAAGTCAAACAACTAATATGGATGTGATAGACGCAGAAAGCAATCTCTATTACAAATATTTAGCACAGAAAAGCTAAGGGCAACCATTCTTCTCAAAACACTGGGATGCATTCTGATTTCGACTGTGCTTCCCTGCTTCTGGATTAACACTACCCCTCCCAAATGAAATTATAGAATCATAGAATTGTCTAGGTTGGAAAAGACCTTTAAGATCATCCAGGCCAACCATTAACCTACACTACCAAGTCCACACTAAACCAATCAAGGGTAGACTAGACTAAACCATGTCCCGAAGTGCCACATCTACCCGTTTTTTGAACACTTCCAGGGATGTTGACTCCACCACCTCTCTGGGATCAATGCAGCTGATCAAAATTTGAATGTCTGTACTGGTTATGAGAATCTAATTTTTTACTGAATTTCAGATTAAGAGGTTAATGAAACGAAGAAAACATGCATTTATCCTCCTTATGATAATTAATGTCCATGCTCACAAATACATTAAAGACACAGTCAAAAGGAGATGCTCAATTTCTCAAGTTCTTTGTGGAAGAATTTTCAACCAAAACCAAAACCCAAACCTGCCTCCTCATCTCCCCACCCCATGGGAGTTGATTGTACAGCTTTGAGAAGGCCCTGAAAAGCCCACCAACAGTCCATTTCCTTCACAGGCAAGGAAGATCTGGGACGCTGGCCAAGTCACAGTGTGGGAGGAACAGAGCCATCAATGCCGAACCATCAATGGCAGTCGTCAACCCTGACCTTCAAAAGATCTTTTGGCCTAAAAGTGAGCCCTAACCACTCATTACCACAAAGACTGGGAAAGCAAGCTAAAATTCACCTTGATATTTGATGGAAGACAAGTATACTATGATAAACTATGGTATTAAGGAATTACTCTGCTGTGCAAATTTAAGACTTCCTTCCTTGACCTTAACATCAATATCTTCATTTATGGGCACTCATTTAGAAAAAGAAAGCTAAATTATCTTACAGAATGAGCTATTATTCTACTGAAATTCTCCAAAGTATGACACAGAGAAATACAGTCTGTCTTTTTGATGGTGGTAGGTAATTCTGAATATTAGATTTTTAATAACAAATTCAATCCACTGTCCTAATGTAGTTACAGATGTTGTTCCTAATAACACCTGTAACTAATTCTAAACTTGTAATGCCTCATTTCCAGAGACAAGTTGTCTATAATCATGAGAAAAGAAGTGATTTTCCAAGAGGTGAAATATTATGGTCCAAGTTGGAAATGGAAATATTTAAATCTTAAAATCTGCACAGGATTCTGTAAGAGTATCTATAATGGACACAGGCTGATGACATTGCACAAATGGAAAAATATTTTTTCTTTAAAATAATCCCTGATATTTTTACTAAAGAAAACCAAAATGATTAAAAGGTGATTAAAATTCATAGCACAAAATTTAACTTTGAGAGTAAGGAAAAAGAAGTTGTTGAGAGGAGGAGTTTTTGCTGAATTAAGCATCAACTTTTGACACAAAAAAGTGATTCTTATTTTATGACTGAGAGAATGCTACAGAATTAATTTGCTTACCACTATATATGACATACTAAAAATAGCACGTATTGTAAAATACAAGATAAGTATATATTTGCTCAGGGAATAAAATGAAAGTCTGGTTTAGTATCTGATTCTCATAAGCTGAGACTCAAATAGCACAGAATATGAAGCCTCTTTCCATCTAGATCAATGATAAGCAATAGACACTATCAGCAATGTGAGAAAGTGCCTACTCACTATGTACAATCTGTATAATGAATTAAGGGTTTTGTTTATTTTTTTAAATTGGGAGCTTAGAAAGGTTTTGAAAACCACTATGGTCAGAAACTGCTAAAAATCTTATTGCTGAAATGAAATTCTAAATTTTTTTCCTTCCAGATTTATTAGTATAGATGAGTACCTGACAATAGGAAGATCATACACCTTATCTTTGTCTTCTGTTCTTCTTTACTTGATAAAACCAAATTCTCATCACAAAGCCAAATAAAAGAGTCAGTCTGCTCCATGTCTACTTCATGCTCATCACTCCCATCATAACACTGGGCTAGCTGTGATTATAAAATAATTTTCTGCAATGATTATTGATTTTGGCCAAAAGGTCTGATTTTTCAGGCCTGATATTTCCAGGAAAACATTTTGAGTTTGGGAATTTTGCTTGGGAAATGTGGAAACCCTCAATGTCACTTTATAGCATCTCTTACTATGTAAGAGATGTAAGAAGACACAGACAAAACAAAGTATTCTCACCTGCTGCAATACAGTGGATAAAAACTGCAACTTTACATGAAGATCAAAAGCCTTTTGTTTTTCCTAGATAGTGGGAAAGGGGTTAAATAAAAAGTCAGAAAAGTTATGTTAACAGCTACAGAGGTTAACATTTATATAGGTTCAGATTTAAAGAGAACTTTAGGATGAACAGCAAGGACAAAGAAACTAGCAAATATAAAATACCATAAAATTTAGATTTTACATTTATTGCTAAAATATTTAAAATAAAGCAATACCTACTTTTTTTTTTTGTGGGATTTAGAATAAGAGATCTCATTAAGACAGATACTGCAAATGACACATCATTTTTTATAAAATTAAACAGATGGGAAATACTGATTTCCGCCATCACAAAAAAAGCAGCACTAGCAATAGAAAAATAATTTTGCAGCAGTGTTAAGAAAAAGAAAAGCCAGCAATCTTCAGTCTTTGGGTCTACATGATTGCAATTTTGACACTGTGAGTGTTTCTAGTTACAAAAAGGTCTGTACCTCACTTATGCCACAGTCAGATGCTCATGTCAGCAACACCTGGGCTGAGTTAAGACATCTTGTGCCAAATCGCTTCCTACTGTTTGCTGCTGTCCCTCTCCTGGACTTCACTGTCCCCAAATGAACATGTAAAGTCCTTCATACTGCCACCCTCCAGTGTCAAGTCAGTAGGCTTACCTTAATCCCCCTAATTTACTCAGGTCTATTTAAACTAAACTGACTGCTTTTGCCTTGAAGTAATGACACAACCACAGTTACCCTGTTGGCTGTGCTGTGACAGAAGTACCATCCAGCTGAGGAGCAGCATTTGCTCGAAACTCTTCTAGCTAGATCTGAAAGAGCTCACCTGTCACTGCCAAGTCTCTGGGCTGCTTACAAAAGAACACAAGAAAATAGTAACTCTTTTGTTACAGTCTATTTTCCCCCCATTTTGTTCCAGCAGCTTACATTAATCTTCACTGATTTTCTATAACTGTATCTGTAAAATGGCTTTTACATTGTCTTCCTAAGCAAATAAATCTTTGGTGATCAGACAACTGAAGGAGATGCACATTGCACGCACGCTGGACAGAGCTGGCTTGGGCATGTATGCACATAAGGATCAAATCTGAGACTGTGAGAATCTTGTTTACACAGGTGCTGCATTCCCCATGTGAAGCCAGCTGAAATCTCACCTATTCTGCACTTCTCCAGGTAGATTCAACAGGGCTTTGGTTTAGTTGCTTTAACACAGGCAGACAAGGTGCAGTTTGAAACAGCTTGAAGTATCTGAGGATTTTCAAACAACGCTGTCAGATATCACACGGACCTGGGAGATGCACGTTTCCTCTGGACTAGCAGGTTAAGGCCCTGTGGCCCTGGTACGCTAGGGCATCTCAGATGGACTATCTATATCCATACTTATGTAACTGTATTGAGCCCAGAAAGTGCCAGAAGTAGAGGAACACAAACATCACTGCCCACTTTTGATAACTTTTTAAAAATAAGTGTTTATGGTCTCAAAGCAACTATTCTGCTTGAGACTGAAGACTCAGATTTTGACAAAATAAACTTAGGATCAATTTAATTTTCCATACTAAAGACCAATAAATAATAGTAAATACATGGCAGAAATCTCTTGAATGGGATTTTTTTCCAGCAAACTACTTAACCCTCAGTTTAAAACTGAACATATATTTGACTGCTTTGTTGAACTGAGCACTTAAAACTTTGGAACCATTAGCCCAATGTGAAGATTAAAGTCTCATACCTCTTTTAGAAGAAGCCGCTGTTTCACCTTCCTTAACCAAAATCTTTTTTTCTCTGAAAATCCTATGCATAGATTGTCTGCAGTTCATAAACCTTAAAGATTACTTTTTGCAATGTTGCCCACACTCAGTTTTCAATCCTGGACTTTGGAAGACTGCCCAGATAATTAGCATCATAATAAAAGCCATGATCCACCAAACCATAAGAATTATTCTGAGCATCTTGCATACAAAAATGTGAAACAACAGACACACAAATATCTTCTGAGTTGGTAACCCATGAAGATGTTATTGTATTACGCTGTTCAGTTTTATTAGCATAGTAGTAGCAATGTAGTAAAGCTACTATACTTATGCTATTACATTTTCTTGCTTAAGTGAGCCATAGGGTTCTGGCTCCTTTAGAAACTTTTACTCAGTCATTTCTAAAGTCTTCAGGCATATGAAGCTGGATGGCAGTTTCCTATTAAACCTTACCTGGACCAACACATCAACCAAAATACCCGGGAGTTCCTCAGCAATGTTGTCAGTTCAGGAAGTTGCAAGATAACGATCACAAAACCTACTGCATCATCTTCTGTGAGGACGGTGCATGCTCCAGCACAAATGATTTACAGAAACCCAGCCACCAGGAGGACACAGGCTCTCTCTCGTTATTATAGCACTACTGTTACAACATCGCAGCCATCCCTACCGTCATGCTTTGACAGGTCTGTGATACACAGGAGGGATTCACTGCCATGTGCACGTCCAATGCCATTCTTCAGCTCCATCAAGGCTGCGAGCATATTTCTCTCCAGCGACCAAGCCCCATGAGCCTTCCCTTGCCTGACCTCCCTCACTGAGCCCTGGCCACCCTCTCCATGACCAGCCCAGGCATAACCACCAGCATACACCACACCAGGGAGCTGGCGGTCTCTTCTCCTGCAGTAACATGCACCCACATCCACAGCTACTGGCTCTTCCTTTTGCTAATGAGAGGTGCCAGGCAGATTTTCTAACAAGTGTCAATCTCATTATACCAGTAGTCAAAAAGTGCTAATTTACCTGGTGAATAATGTAAGATGTACTGTCTTGAAACAAAGAATATAGGCCTCTGGCACAAATACACATGAAGATCATGCTTTTAGCACATACTTTCCCCAAAATAAAGCTTTATAATACCTAAGATGAATAAAATATTTCCAGAGAATGAAGGCATAAATATTTTATGGAAAGAGTATTTATGCTGTTATTCATACTGTCAAGAAACTTGGGAGGTTTCACTTAAGGAACAGGATCCCACTGTGCTACTTAACAAACTTACTAACAGGTTGTCATTCAGAAAAGAGTTATTGTGTGCCTAGTCATGTAATAACGTCAACAGAAAACAGCAGGATTTAAATAAAGCTACTAAGCCTCAGTTGTAAGATTCTCTGAGCAGAAGTAAATGCATAAAGGGATTGAAAGAAATTCCTGAAGCACACAGCACATTGCATCAAGCTAACGCAAAGAAGAGAGAAACTCAGTTGCTACTGAAGTTTAACTCATTTGCTCATTTGCATATCTAAAGCAAGGAGGAATACAAAGTAGGAGACAAAAAGAGAAACACAAGCATGGTTTTAACAGCTATTTCAGTTTTTATGCTATGTGGGGCAATTTGCAAAAATGGCAGGGGCTATTCTGTTTTTTAAACGGTATCTCTATAGTTTCTGATAAAGTGGTCACAGTGATAGACTGCATTCAAAATGCAGTCTCATTAGGCACTGCTGAAATTGCCTTCTAGAATGTAATTCTGGGCTATACCATGAAATATAGACCCAGCCTATTCATCTTCATGAAAGCATTAAAAGAGAAGGAGAAAGGATAGAGGAGAGCAAGAGCTAAATACAACCCATTTACCATGCTTGCCACTCTCAGGATCAGTATCATTAAGATACTTGCAAGGGGATTTACATTTTGCTTTTTCTTTCAGTATTTCATTAGGGTTTAGTGGGGGTGAAGCATAAAAAAAAAAAAGAGCAAGGCAGAAAGAACTGTGCAAATGACTGTGCTAGTACAAGATGCTTCACTAACACAACAGTGGCACAACGTGATTTTTGGTTTGTTCACACCTGAAGTCTAGAGGGGCTGAAGACTAACTCTAGCCTGAGCATAGAGGACTCCATGGCCTTTCATTGCACTGCTGAGATAAGCAGTCTTTTCAGGGGTCTGCATATCCCTGAAAAACCATGAACTACTACTGTAGCTTAATAAGCACAAAATATTGTCTATAAAAACAAGCCTGCTGTAGCATTATGTTTGTTTTAGAGAACTATGAATCTCCACAAGCCCATTTTAGGCAATCACAGACTCAGAAATGTTGAAAATGATTGTGCTGAAGGTATAAGAGGATTTAAGTCTAAGGCATAAAATTAACTTGTGTTAATTAATACCCACCTAAATCCTCAAGTATCCCACATGAACTAAAATAACTCACAAGTCATCATTTTCAAACTTGTATCTTAAAGGCAGTCATACAACTCAAGAGCTTAGCTTGAGGTGAGAACTGAGAACACATAAATGCCCAATGTCAGCTAACTCCCCACTCAAGACATGCCAATTCTTGCCATTGCTACAGATCTGAATATACTGAACACCCTTTTAAAAGCATCAGCTCGACATGTGATTATATGAGATTCCCAGCTTCCATTAAAAACCGAAGTCCAGATTTTGAAAGGTGCAGACATGTGGAAGTCAGATTTTCATGAATGCCAGGTATTTAATTTCCTGTGAGTCAATAAGCAATACGTGTTTTTTTGAATCTTATTCTACAGTCAAGTGTACTGTAACTAGAAATTCCCTGTGATTTAAGGTTGCTAACGTGTTCGAGAATAGGCTTGAGAATAGAAGACTACAGGCTAAGACAGACAAGCAACATGGCTAAAATATAAGCAAGATGGCTAAAATGCAGTATTTAATTTGTGTTCAGGAGCTCAAAGCAGATTGTAGGCACTTAAGCTCTCATTTCAGTTGCCCAGAATTAGTGCTTCTGTATACCTAATTTGAAACTTGACGCCCAGATCAGAAGTCTGGGTCTCTGGCCGAGAATGTTAAGTGCCAGTCTGAAAGATCTGTAATTCCCTACATATGCATTCTCCAAAAATCAGGCTTCTTAGAGACAGCATATTGGGACATCTGGCTTTTAAGGCACCAGAAATTACTGGTTTCCTGAAAATACATTTTCTATGCTTGTCTCCATTGAGACACACCATATATTAATCTTAAAGTTTGAGACACACCATCTATTAATCTTAAAGTTATTGCATGTTTTATGAGTTTAGCTAGGTCTTTGTATTTTAGGTTACCATAGCCACAATTGGTATTATACACTGTCATCTTCAGTATTTCATTGTAAGATGTTGGCTAGCCACCTTTCCAAAGAGAAAGCACGCATCAGAAGATTTTAAATCACCTTTAAGGACAACTGTCAAGAATAAGAATGAAAGCAGCCTGCTTGTTTCTCAACAGCTGGAGCAAGTTTCGCTATCAATTCCGCTGAAGTCATGACCATGAATAGTACTGGGATATTTTGGTTTCTTTATTATAGACAGAAAGAATATATACTGCAACCATGAATGACAGACTTTTTTTTCATCCAAAACCAATAAAGAATTAGGAACTCCAAGCATTCCCATTTTACTGAACATGGTATGTCTTTTATTTTTTTAAACTTAAGGAAATTTTACTGAGGGGAAAAAAAAATTAATCTTTGCATTATTTGAAATAACTGACATACAAATGTTAAAGAAATAATAAAATCAGAGGAGGAAAAAACAACTAATATTACTTTGTAGAAGCATGCAGATGAGTAAGAACACCACAAAACATACACCTGCCATTTTCTGTGCTCAGTTCACCATATAGGAACATTTCAGAAAGTCTTATTCACAGCCTTTAATTCTGGACTTTAATTGCATCATGTTATACCCTAGCCAGCCTATATACCCTGTTGAATGATTTGATATTGCTGATTTGTCTTTGTAAACCAAAGACAAGCTAAACTGAATGCTGCTAACAAGCACTGGCAATAGAGCTTTTATTTGATTTCCTTAGAAAGGCTGTGTGTACATCATTTGCATACATGATGATGAAGGTACTTACACTGCTGTGTAGTCCATGGCTAAATAACTCAGAATCAGAGACTCACAGAATACTTCAGTTTGGAAAGGACCTCTGGATATCGCCTGGTCAAACCCTTCTGCTCAAAGCAGGGTCAACTAGATCAGGTTTGCCCAGGGGTGTGTCCAGTCAAATTTTGATTATCTCCAAGGATGTAGACTCTAGTATCTCTCTGGGAAACCTAATCCAGCATTTGACCACCTTCACAGTGAAAAAGCTTTTATGTTTAGATGGAATTTCTTGTATTTCAGTTTGTGCCCACTGCTTCTTGTCCTGTCACTGGGCACGGGTGAGAAGAGTCTGATTGTCACTTCTTTATTTCCCACCTCAAACACCCCCCAGCATCCCCATGAGGTATTTATACACATTGAAGAGATCCTCCCCAAGCCTTCTCTTCTGTAGGCTAGATAATTCTAGCGCTGTCAGCCTCTCCTCATATGACAGATGTCCCAATCTTTTAATCATTTCTGTGGCCGCTCACTAGACTTACTTCAGCATGTCCATGTGTCTCTTGTACTGGGGAGCCCAGAACAGGACGCAGCACTCCAGAAGTGGCCTCAGCAGTATTGAATAGAGGTGAATAATCACCTCCCTTTGTCTGTTGGATGCTGGTGGCCGCCTTTTCTTTTTCTTTTCTTTTTCTTTTCTTTTTCTTTTCTTTTCCTTTTCTTTTCCTTTTCTTTTCCTTTTCTTTTCCTTTTCTTTTCCTTTTCTTTTGTGCATGTGCACATTGCTGGCTTATGTTCAACTTGGTATCCACCAGGACCCCTATGTCATTTTCTGCCAAGCTGTTTCCCAGCCAGATAGCCTCCAGCTGGTATGGGCACATGGGGTAAGTGCAGGACTTTGCATTTCCCTTTGTTGAGCTTCATGAGGTTCTGTCAGCCCATTTTTCCAGCCTGTCAAGATCTTCTGAATGACAACAGAACCATCTCATGTATCAACTGCTCCTCCAAATTTAGGGTACACCCTGTCTCATTGTCTCTGTCAATAGTGAAAATGTTAAACAGTACTGGTCCCAGTATTGACCGCTGGGGTACACCACTACTGACTGGCCTACAGCTAGGTTTCGAGCCTCTGATTGCAACCCTTTTGGCCTAGCAATTCAGGCAATTTTCAGTCCACCTCACTGTCTTACTTGCTCAATTTGTCTGTGAGGATGTTATGTAAGACAGTGTTGAAAGCCTTGTTAAAATCGAAATAAACAATATTCAGTGCTCTGAATGCCTCAGATTACCATGATCTTTCAAAGATGAACACGAATGGCCTCACAATGACATGGGCCAGCTCCCTCAGCTCTTGTGAGTACATCCCCATTGGGTGCCATGCACCTGTGTATGTCCCATTTGCTGAAATATTTGCTAACCTGATCCTCCTCCACCAAGGGTCTCTTCTCTGCTCCAGACTTTCCCATAGGTCTCAGGGGCCTGGGATTCTTGAGGGCAAATCTTACCCGTAAACTGAGGTGAAAACAATGTTGTGCAACTTAGCCTTTTCCATGTCCTGTATCACCAGGCTACTGCTGTAGTGAGCTCCGCTTTCCCTCATCTGTCTTTTGCTGCTGATGTATCTGTAGAAGCCTTTCTTATTTCCCTTTGTGTCCCTCACCAGGTTCAACTCCAGGTAGGCACTGGCTTTCCTGACACCATTCCTGCACACTTGGACAGTGTCCTATTGTCCACCTGGGCCACTTGATCCTGCTTCCACTTCCTGGTGTATTAGTTCTTCATAGCATTTGAACAAAACACCTTTCAAATGATGAAGAATAGATTTCCTTTAGAGACTTGTCCACACCCCCTGTCAAAGCTGAGCTGCTGTGCAGACAAGACCCCAAGAGGTGAGTCCAGACACAAAGCAAGCAAGAATGAGCCTAAGTGGATGTAAGGGATAAGAGTGCTTGACTGGCAAGGGGCAGTGCTGGGCTTCCACAGCACAAAAATTCAAGCACACCACATGATCTGAAGAGAAATTCAGAGGTAGAAAGGGAAGAGGGCAGGTGGTAAGTCCTGTGGAGTGAAAATGAAATCAGACATCTCATTGTAAGGGTGAAATGGCACAAATGGAAGATCTCATACATTATCAGAACTGACACTGGATTTCAGTTTCACTACAATGTGTTACTACTCACAGAGGCCTATTAGCTGACAGAGGAACAGTGTTGGAAAGCTTTAAAGCAGCACAAAATGTTCCAATAGAGAGGCAAAAGAAAAGCCTATGACATCAGAATGAACTGCATGATACTAAAAACAGGGGAGCAGGGACTGAAAAAAACATTTAAACCAACTGGTTAGCAAGGGGGAAAAAAGGAGAAAAAGCTATGTTTTTAAATAAAAAACATAAAAGCTGATTCTCAGTCAGCATAAACTGACATAATTCCATTAATATCAGTCACAGGTTTATTACACAAGCTAAGTTCACTGCTTTGAATTGATGCTGTAGGCTCACAGGAAGGAACACACACCTTAATTGAAGTTTTACTTGCGCAAGGGTTGCAGGCTCAGACCCAGTGTAAAGAATCATAAATCGTTTAGGTTGGAAAAGACCTTTAAGATCATCCAGTCCAACCATTAACCTAACACTACCAAGAAACGACCTCAGATTTTTTTAAGCAACTATGTTTAATTTTCTAACCAAAAGTTTCTCTTTCTGCTTTACAATGACCACTTACCTTCTTTAACTCTTCCTGAATAGTTCTGCCATTTTCCTCTGAGGACAAACTCTCCTTTTGGTTTTCAGGGTCTGTTCTAGGTTCTGACTCTTGTTCTTCACCAGAAGATGTTTCCTTGTCACTCATTTTAGCAGCGAGCTGAAATAACCTGGATTTAAGCTCCTCTTCCATAAGGTCAGGCTTGATGTTATGATCCTCACTGCTTATATCTGTTTCTGACAAATCATCAAAATCCTACAAAGAAATTAGAAGAACAGTATAATTACTGTATAGGTACAGAAAGGAAAACAAATAGCTTCCTAGAAAAGTATAGGTATGATCACTCTGCAGGGAAGCTAGAAAGAAAGCACAATAAGTGGGCTGATAAAAAAAATACCATGTCTTTACAGAGGGACGCCAGTAAACCCACACCTGTTGGATTATAGTTATCATTCCTGCTTACTTTTATATTATGTAAAAAGAAACTATCAAAATCATTATGTATCTGTGCGCACCTAATGAAATAAAAGCCTAAATGGCATTTCCCATTCCCAGCACTGCACTGCCATCACTCTCGGGCATGATGCAGGTAAAGAAAGTGAAGTGTGGGAATGAAATAACTTGTGACCTGGCAGTTGTGTCCAGGTTTCGGTTGAAAGCTGCGCTTGAGTTCCCTGACTGCTGGTCTTGAGCATTATCTGTGTTTTTTTTAAAGACTACTGGAAACGAGTTTTGAAAAATCTCTCTTTTATTACAAGATGGTGCTTAAGATTTTCAGCTTTCCTAGTGACTATTTACATAGGTGAGTCCTCTACAGTGACAATTATTTTCCAAGCACCAACCTCCATGGAACAAGTTCAATCTTTAGGAAAACGTTCTTTTCTTACTCTTGGATCCTTAAAGGTGGGAAGTACTCAGAGGCTCAGTTAAGTACGGTGGGTGTTACAGACTCAACTGTGACAAGTGCCTTACTTTGGAGGCTGAACAGAAGAAAAGCAAAATCCTTTTGCAGGTCTGTTTAGCTGGGTGCCTGCACAAATTTAATAATGTGGAAAGGGGGCTTTTTTTTTTTGTCAGCCCTTGCAGGAGATTTCCTGAAAACATCTGATGGTTATGCCAAAAACTAATGTCCAGATACATACCAACTTATTTTCTGGATCTGTGCTGTCTGATAAAGACCCAATTTCCCCTGATTTCCACTACAGTCCATCTCTCAGAGCAACTCACTCCACCTATAGTGTTAATGTCCTTCTAGAAATGCTCTTCTCTCCCTGCTGACTGCTAAGAGAGAGCTTGGAATAATTAGACACTTTGTTTAGTGCTTCAGTCAAGTGCATAAAGTAAGGTGGAATTAGGTGGTTTTAAAAGCGATGAAGTCTTTGAAATGGAGCATAATCGTGACAAAATCACCTGGAAGGAAGCTATAAAGAATGCAGCCTGGGACCCAGAAGCAGTAGGCACATTGCAGCGGGGTCTAAGAGGATGATCTGGAGCAATTCTTAGATGGGAAATCATTGCTATTTGCCTTACTTTCTCCTACCAGACACTGCTGCAGAGACTAAAAGCTGTGTTCTCTCCACCATTCATTTGGAAATACATAAACAGGAAATTTGCTTTGCACAGCTACTCTCTCTGGAGCCGCAGAAGCAGTATTTATGGATAGATCAATTACCTCCAGTTCTCACGGGAAACGTTAACTCTGACAACTCTTTCACAAACCCTACCTGCCAAACTCCTCTTAATGGATTGACACATCATGTTTATAATGTCATTCCTCATCTCTCATACCGTAAACTGTACTGTAGCATCTAGCACTTTTACAGCTTTCTGGACAATTTTTGTTTGCAGTTACCTGTGAGTCAATTACACAACTAAATTATTGCTTTCTAGCTCATCTTCAGGATGCAGAAGGTCCTTTTAGAAAATCAGGATTTGAAAATACATGACTAGCTACAATAGAAGGGGAACCACGGGCTTATGCTGAAATTTGTTCTTTTCCCAAACAATCAGCTTTTGCAGAATCAAAAGCCTTTTCTGCCAAATGAATTTCCAAGCTGTTCTGAATAAGACTGAGAACAAGATATCAAATCAGTGTGTTTCCACTTTAGTTTTATAATATGTTATGATATGCTTTCATATACATTTAGAAGACTGGTGTCATTTCACCTTTTTAATTAAAAATCTGTATTTATCATAATGGTGCTTCCTCAAACTGTAACCAGAGATTTTTTTTCAGACATATCCTGCATGCCATTCAACAACTCATTACTACCCTTGCCCAACAATATGCTAATGAAAAATACTCACATATCGCTAAACTACTATAAAAAAATCTGAAAGTTGTTGCTGAGTCAATCAGTTCATCAATTTGTACCCAGGAGAGAAACAATCATAGTTTATGGGATTTACAGGATAGAAAGCATGGCTAAGCTGCGCACTCATATTTTAGGAGAATACAGTTTAGTGGAGATACATCTCATTAACCTTGAGCTATTTACAGTTAGGTATCGAAGCTAATTACTAGAATCCCTCTTTACTTGAGTTACCTCCATTTATTTAATAGAACCCTCCAAAAACCTATTCTCGTCTACAAAAACATGTGGTTTAGGATTACAAGGCTTGCTAGTGAGCTCTGCCAGCTCTGCACCAGGGGTGTGGGCTTCCTCTAGCAGTGTCTAGGCAGGAAGAGTACAGTTTACCCTGGGGTCGAGCCTGCAAGGAAGAGAAGAAAATCCTATTCTATGCAGACATTTGAGCAGATCAAGCCTGTAGAGACAAAAGCTTGCTATTCTTGTTTAAATAAGCTGACAAATATGTGTGTAAAATCTAGTGGAGCAGTGAGGGAGGCTGGCAGTCCAGACGGGCAAGTGTTCCCATGTTTCCACCTCATTGCTGTACCATGAAGTACTGACAGTCTTCATTGTGCAGCAAGACATGCGTGAACCCTCTGGGGGCTTCTTACATAGAACTGCTTAGCTCTAACTGCTTAGCAGCTATATTGGAGTAGCAATACACACACCCTTGTGGAAAGCAGCACCAGTTAACTTAAAGAATCCATGGTGACAACAGCAGAATCACAACTCCTCTTGATCCTGAAAAAATACCAGTCTTCCTAGGATCACACAAGGCAGCACCTTTTAGGTTGATCTCTACTGCCTCTATCCAAAGCTCAGCGAAATCCCATAGAGCCCTCCAGCTGACTTCCCATGTATTTCAGAGGAAGGCCTGGCAGGACAATGTTGCTAAGTTGCCCAGCTTCAGCAGGAGAAAAAATTGAGGATGTAGTTTTATGAAGCAAGGTGAGCTAACATAAAACCCTAGTGCCACTGAAAAAGAGTCATCCTGCACCTTCCTGTCCTTTACTCAGTTGTAATGAGTTGTGTAGGCTCGGCAAAGAGGTCCAAATGTGTGCCAGAGATGACACGGGAGAGATATTGGACCATGCTGGAGGAAGGTGGAGGGAAGGCAGGAAGGCAGACAGGAAGGAGGCATTCCTGTTTTGGCAGCAGCAAGCTGCTATGTTCCCTTAGCCACACATTACTGAAATGTTCCCAATTCTAGCTTATGCTTTAACACATATAAAAGAATTTTCCTAACTCATTAGCTGGGAAATGTAAAGAGCTTTTTGCTACATTTGCCAGCACAGGTGAAATCCAGGAGCTGCCTTGGCATCCCTAGGGTTATATTCCACGTTAGCTAAATTTGTGTTACAAATACACATCCCTTCTTGGGGGAGGACTCGCCTTGAGGGTACTGATATTATTACAGCTGCATTCAGGTATGTCTATTATCCTCCTTTTTGCTTTCCAACCTGCTTACAATGAGCAGGTGGAGTATTTACATTTGCAAGAGCTCTTAGTTCCTTTTTACACGCAGAGATAATGATATCCTATAACGCTACACTTTGTGGTGTTTGTTACTGGTAGGCTGCTTGGCTTGTGTGTTGAGCTTTTCAGATGGTGGCAGTGAACTATTTGCGAGGAGATAATATCTCTTTCATGGATTAACAGATTAAAAAAATGCATTAGAAGCCATGACAACAATAAAAAATAATAAATAGATTGAAAGGTACTATTATTGTTATTTATTTAATAGATGCTATCTTAAACTTCATTATTCTTTACTGTTCACACTTTGGCTCTATCTGGTAAGCTTAATGACATATTTGTGTTCATATAAATCATTGTGTAAATTCCCATTTGCATCTTTCAGCAGCATATAATACTAACATCTGCAAACAAGAATTGAAGGGCCACCGCTTTACCTGAAAACAGCTTCAGTGAGGGGCTGGCAGACTAACACAGCCACAAACCCAGTCTCACTAAAAGAAAATCAAGCGTTTCTAATGCAAGCGTTAAGTCCTTCAGCAGACAATGAACTAGGAAATACACCCTTCCTCATACACACTGTCCAAATCTTTGCGTGCAAATGGCTTATAATTCAATGTAATCCTAGCGAACAACAAAAAGCCCCAAAATAAAGCAAGCAAGCAAAGTACAGGCTTGGAGGCTCCAGAACCAAATCCATGTTAGGGTATAAACTCTTGAAAGAAAGCTCCATTCATATAGGAAATAAAAAATCAGAAACCACAGTTTTTAGGAGAAGACACAAATGGTGAGGTTTGCAGACAGTTTCTCAGCGAGAGCCCATGTAATTTCAGGGCAGCTATTTTCAATAAATACATCCCAAGTGCCATGCTGTGGGGACTGGCACTCTGACAGCACTCACCCCATACCTGGCTGCAGGGCAGGAGGGCACAGGTGAGGTCTCCTGATCAAAGAAGCAAATGAGGACACTTTCTTCACTTGAAGCAAGTAAGCAACTCCACTTCCCATCAGAAATATAAGAATTGCAGCTACACTAAGCAACATCTCCTCCTCTCAAAATGATAATGAAAGCCAATGTATCCATATTATTAATAATAACAACAGAAATTATTAATAATATTATTAATAATAATGAAAGCAGACAGAAATTGGTGGTTTGAGTGGCAATTTCTTGGAAAAAGTTACAATTTGAAAAATAATTATCCTTAAAAGCAAGGTTGCACTTCCCAATTCAGGTTTCCTCAGGAATATAACTCTTCTGTACTACATAAGCAATTGGGTTATCAGAAATTTATTACAGTAGAACATCAGTTTTATCAGGACAGTTTTTATGTCCCTCTGTACTTGCTTAATGACCGTGTTTACAGCACTTCTACAGGCAACCCAGTGAAGCAGGTTGTTCTTTTACCTGTCATAAAGTGACAAAAATTCTCCCCAAATACAGTATATCTTGATACCTGTTTTCAGGTTTCCCTTTTTAAGTCACTCCAGACTTCATACAATGAATTCTCTCTCAGTCACAAAGTCAGTGTTCCAGTGTTGAGTCTAAAGTCAGTTTTGACTGACTTTTGAATGCCACAGCATTATCCTAATCTAGGTACTGGATCTTGATTAAAAAAATACCTAATTTTTAATAGAAATGCAGTTGTGAGTTATGAAATGACTGCAATTGTTCCAGAATGTTACTGCTTACAATTCTCTAGACTTGGAGCAGGGAGAGAGGAAAGGGCCTGCTTCCATTTCACTGTGAGTCTCAGAGCAGCAAACCAGAAAATGACCTGTACTATTCGAAAACTAAAAAAGAAAACCCAACTTAACATAATGGTTAACAAATTATCATGTTATTATTACAATGCAGTGAAATAAGGTTATTATTACAATGCAATAAAATCAGGAAAAAGTACGTTTCTTCACTGCCATTTACATATGGTCAGTTGTTCAGTGTCTAATGTCTAGATGCAACATGGTTTAGAAAGGCATTTTGTATGGTTTCTGTAAATTCTGTATAACCTCAGCATGTGAAAATCTGACTGATTTAAGACCCCACAATGAAGCTTCCTTAAGTTTACACTGTCTGCAGTTCTCCATGCACCTACACTATCATTTTGTACAAACTGTTTACATGTAGGGTGCACTCTGCTGCAGCCTCAACCATTTTACCAAGATCAATACATTACTTTGGGGATTACATGAAACCCTGACATCCCTTTAATCTCATTTTTCTAAGCAATATAAATTATGTCTGGCTAATTTATTTTCATACCTCAAATCATATTCCTTATGCTCATGACCATTGTAATTGCTTCCTAGAATTGTTTAGCGGTGCAACATCCTTGCTATAAATTATAGTAGCCAATCCATTCGTGCTCCCAGCAGTGCTTGTGTACCAGAGGCTGCAGTAACAGTTCTCCAAATGTGGGCACCAGCTGTCAAATCAGCCACCAGTGTGTGTGTGTCCAAACACAAACTAAATGTATGCAAACCCACCCATACATAAACCTCCTAGTGAGAATTTCATTGCTTTGAAAACAGTAGCGTGATCTGGAGGCAGTGTGCCTCTGCCTGCCCCACTGTGGCTGAGGGAGCAAGAGAGCAGGAACAGTGTCTTTTAGCCTAAAGGGGAAACACAAAAGGGAGAACGGGTCAGAATCCCAAACCTTGCATTTGAGCGCAACGGAGAGGTAGAAGCAGCACTTAAGAGACAAAGCAACTCACAAGAGAGTTGGCAAGAACTATCACTTTCTGCACCAGCTTGCACTTTGAAGCATGCACTAAGCTGCTGAAGGATGCCATCACATTATGTCTGGAAGCACCCTGCCTTTCTGACCTCCACTGGATGCATGTGGGGGAGGTTTATATCAGATCTTAGGTAAAATGTCTTCACTGAAAGGGTTTTCAAGCTTTGGAACAGGTTGCCCAGGGAAGTGGTTGAGTCACCATCTCTGGAGGTATTTAAAAGACCTGTAGATGTGGTGCTTGGGGACATGCTTTAGTGGTGGACTTGGCAGTATTAGGTTTATGGTTGGACTCAATGATCTTAAAAGGTCTTTTCCAACCTAAATGATTCTATGATTCTATAACATCTCCAGGATCTTCCCTGTGAGCTCTGATTCTCTATACTCCATGGAGCAGTCGTAACTAGAAAGCCACAATATGAATACGGACACACATAGAACGTGCACAAATACACAAAGCCAGAAAGGGAAACAGAGAAATCTGTGTACAAAATATGGTCTTTGTGCAGTCCCTGGAAAGTCCTGTAATTCTGCCTGATGTTCTTAGAAGTCATTAATGGCCACTGATGTGTTGTTAGAGCACATTATCATACATAAATCCCCTTTAACAACTGTAGATATAAATGTATGAGGACATGAGTACAAATGAATCGGTACAAAACACCCACACCTGTCTCCTAAAAGCATATGGAATAGATACAGAGTTAACAATAGTTTACCCAGCATTAAAAACCTGCTCAAATCCTAGCATCCTAATCTTGATTTATGATCAGCTGTACTGATGTCTTTCTATGGGAAGTAAAGGCTAGTAGCATAAGCAAAGAAAAACAATTCCAAGCATCCTAAAATTTCTCAGATGGCTTTAAAGACTGGATCAGGTTGCTTGCAGTCAGAGGCATAGGGAGAAGACAGCACTTAGCTCCTTGCTTCAAGCTTACCATTACTGCAGCAATGATGCAGCTACAGGATTTGAGAGGGGTAGGACATGGGAAATGGAACAGGGTAAGGGGTCAGTATTCTCCTCATCCAGCTGAGTCATCAGTTAGAAGTGTGCTTGTATTGCTAAAAAAGTTTTGGGGGACAAATGGATTTCTTACATAATATCAGTCCCAGGCCTGGACAAACTCCAAACAGACTTCTTTGCTTTCTGGCTACCCCACACTGGTTGTTTAAAAGAAATGTTTGTGCTTTGCTGTCTTCAAGTTGTATGATCAGTTTTCCAAGTTTGAGCTGTTAAGTTCTGTTTGGTTTGGTTTTCTTTTTTTTAATCCAATGACAAATTATTTAAATGGAAGTAGTTTGTAAACATTTACCCTAACACACCAGAACTCATAATCAAGCGACTAATTAAAAGCAGACATCACTTGGACCATATTTCAAAACCAGCCCTTTCTGAATTTCTGCTGCTCATTAGCTTTATCCCTTATCAGGACATTTGCAAACAGCACACAGAAGATTCCCAGGCATACGAGTAATTTCTTATTCCAAGAACAAAGGAGTTAAAAAAAAAAAAACCACAACACAACAGAACAGGTGATTACTCAATACTTGTTAGCTGTTGGCAAATCCTGACTTTTTTTTTTTTTTTTAAAGAGCACTGTATTTTACAGCCTTAACAATGTCACTGGTCAGATGGAAGTGGCATATTTGAGAAAGAGGCAAAGCCTCTTCATGGTGTATGTAACACTTTACCTTTGCTTCTTCTCAGTTATGAGGCATGAGGAGGATAAATCTTGCAAGAACGTTCCACCTCCCACTCACAATTCACATGTTATTGCCAGTATAGCTTAATTAGCTTTGCCCACATCTTTTTGAGATTGCACTCAGTAAGCTCAAACACAATTACCTGACTTAAATTCATCTGGTTGGTTTTTGTGCGATTTTTTCCTTCACATAATTCTTCAGAAATTGCTTTGCTCTTCCTCCATCTTCTTGATCTCTTTTCTAAATCATAATGGACTTCTTCAGTCTCACTGCTGTCTGAATACGCCAAGCTGGTTGCCTGTGGATTGAAATTTACATCCAGCTCTCCGTGGAAATGTTTTTTTTCCATTCTGGGCATATCACTTTGAGTTCTGCTTTGTAACCAGAGAAGTTTGCTAGGTCCTTTAGCTTCCTGGGAAGAGTTTACTGAAGATGTTTCAGAATCGGAGAGCAGTGTCTCAGTATTGGTGTATAACCCAGAGGAAGGGGAGGTCACTGCCTGATACTGATCATTGCCATAAACCCATTCAGTACCATATTGGGAATTGGTATAATAGAAATCGTCTGGTAATTGCCGAGGTCTCCGACGCAGCTTGTTCAAGGCCACATTCCAGTCGTAGTCATCCTCGCTGTCTGAGCCCATCTCATCATAGGCAGACACAACGCTGGATTCGTTCTCCAAAGCTTCGAATACTTGACTCTTTGGTTTGGCAAGCATTCGAGGACGAGGCAAAGTGACATTCTGCAAAGCTACCCAGTTTCCATCAGTGCTTTGAAAAACAGAAGGTGGATCTGTGAAAACAAAACAATTATCGCTACGTGATCACAGTGTGAAAGGCTCATTTTACTTGCCCAGTGTGTGATCAACAGGCCACAAATTGGAGGGTTCAACAAAACTAATGAACAAATGCAAGTGTTGATGCTACATTCTCTCATGTTGTGAGCCATGCTGCTGTACTTCTAATCAGAAGCCACCACTTAAAGTCACGGTGATGACTATTTAAAATGTGAGAGTACTCAGACCAAGGCCTTTTTCTAAAAGAATTATTAGGAAGGGCTGAGAGAACATCAGTACACAGACATGTATGAATCCTGTGTTTTGTAAATGTCTTTGATTCTGTGTGCAGTTCTGGTCCCCCATCTTGAGAAGTAAAGATTGAAAAAGGATCAGAGAAGAGCAACAAAGGTTGCACAAGGCTCTGAAACAGCTTCCATTCAAGGAATGATTAAGTAAGCCACAGCTCTGCCATCTGGAGGAGAGAACACTGAGAGGATACATGCTAAAAGAGATGGGGGAATCTCTTCCAACCTACCTACTAGAGGGCATCAAGTGAAACTAGTGAAATCAAGGTTCAAAACAAACAAAAGAAAGAAGTGGGATGCAATGGGTACCAGACCTGTGGAGCTTCTTGCCTAAGGGTGTTATGGATGCTAGAAATTAATCTGGGATAAACCAGAGACAGCTATGGACAGGGAAGAGAAATCCACTGAGGTTTACTAAACACAGAAAAACATTTCTAGCTGAGGTAGTCATTAAGCTGAAAGTTCTGGAGGTTCAGAGCCTACTCAGAGGCAGCATGAAAAATACTTGCTTTCTCCTAATCTTTCCTAGGCTCTTGTTTATGGTTATGGTTGCTGCTGTTGTTGTATCTTAGACTGAATGAGCTTTTTTGTCTGACCCAAGCACTGCTGCTCTTGTATTCTTACACTTTTTCAGAGTATGTTTTACAACTCTGACAGAAAAAAAAAAAAGCCACAAATATGGTCAAAAAGTGCTGTATAACTCACAGAATTGCATTTCTTCTAAATTTAGATTCCATTTCCAATCAAACCTGAAAAGTCCCTTCATAGGAAATGTGAATGTGTGATTACTCTACCTCTCACAGCAGCTGAATAAATATATAATGTCATGGATTTACACAGTAATCTCAGCTTACTGAATGAACTTTTCAGCCTTACAGATTCCTTCTGTGGGTTCAAATTTGCCATTTCCAGAAAACTGTAGAAATACTTATTATAAACTATTAGTTTTCTAAAACTGTAAACAGAACATCACTATTTAAAAATGAAAGTAGTACAGTCTGGATAGTGTTGTAGATGATACTCCAGCATCTTGCATTACATGATTACAAACACTTAGAGCTCAAGAAGATGACTTTTTCCCTGGAATTATTCATAAAGAACATAAGTATGCAGTAAGAAGGTGTGCTCAGTTTTGAAAAAAAAAGTCTGTGGTACACTACCACCAACAAAACACCCCTACAAAAAAGAAACAACAATTAAATGGTAATTAAACTTAGGAGCTATGCAAGATTTAGAACAGTTTTTGTGTTTGTTACTCATTTGAGTCCTTTTGGCTTGTTTTTACTTCCTAAATCTCATGCCAATTCAGAGTACTTTAGAAAATACATCATTGAAGTAATTCTTAGTCCTGCTTAAAAAGAAATCAAAATAGTAATAGTTTTCTTGTAGCAGTGACCAGCCGAGGATATAACTGAAGTCAGGTTTATAGGGAGAACTAAAAACTATTGTAACAGCTGATTTTGGAGAAAAAAAAGAATACAAGCTACCAACCATAAGGAACTTTGTTCACTTTTTCCAACTATGCTCACTAATCTAAGTATAGGGTTCTCTTGAGAGAAAGAGGACATTTCCTTAAAAACACTGTTCCTTCAAACAAAGCAAACAGCTCTGCAAGATATAAATCTCCAACAGGAATTGAATTCAGCTGCACCACATTACACAAACATAATGCAGTGGAATGCCACTATATACTTTTTTCTCTCCCAAACCATATGGTTTCGTTTAGCATACCTTGTTTTGTTTAGCAACAACACATAAGAATCTGCCAAACATCCTCAGTTAACTGAAGTAAAGGGCAGGATAGTAGTTGATTACATCTTAGAGGGTAAGCAGAGTGGAAAGGAAAGCCACTTATATTCAGAAAGCTGAATTCAGTTCTATCCCAGCTTCAAGTAATATCAAATGCTCCCTTCCCGATTTTCCAAAACAAGGTCACTTACTTGAAAGAATGGATGTTGCACACAATTCTTTGGGTATACACTATAATTTATCCATGTGAAAATGAAAATAGATTTAAGAAGTCTCATTGTGAAACTATTGGTAAAGGGGAAAAAAGCACTAATTCATGATTTGGCTCTCGAGTCATCATTTAAACCAGTGCAAACTGTAATCAAAATAAATTGTGAACTGCTTTCTGGCTACATGACTAAAAAGCCCACTGATTTTACCACTCCAAACTCTTGGTTGAGATTTCTTTTGTTTTCTGTATCGTAACACAGAGCTGCTTACTACTGTATAGGTGAGATCATATTTACACAAATTAGCACAATCAGGTATTTACTATAAGCTCAATAGGCACCACAATTTCATCACAAATGTGGTTCTTAGATGAAAGAAGCAGAAAAAAAATCCTCTGAGTAGAGCACCTGAAAGGAAACTGGGTCAATTTGTCATTCTGCTATGGTTAAGCAATTGTTAAGTACTAAATTGCTGAACAGCTGAATTCAATAGGATTGAAGTGGGTTCTTAAATTTAAGCACCCAATTAACTACTTTACTGAAAATAGGCCTTCCACTAAAATGCCCAGGAGAACAACACTTCTGACAGGGGTTTGAATGAGCAGTTCAGAAAGTAATTCATACTTAGTTTTATTACTACTTTACTATTACTTTCTTTCTGGGGGGAGAAGGGGTATTGACACTGCCTAATTTTCAGTCTCCCAGGTTATCAACTGGCATTACAGATAAACGAATTGAATTGATGGGCAGCCCCCATCCCTGGTCCCCACTACACCCAAACACATATTTTGGCTGCTTCTGCTTGCCAGCATCTAGCGAGCCAGCTGTGGGAGTTACAGCACCAGTAAACTCACCCTACAAAAGAGAAGTTTTCTGCTTGTTTAGCTTCATGATTTGCTACAGGGGTCGGATGGGCTCTACAGCTGTCACAAGAAAAGGAGTGTCCTGGTTTCAGCTGGGATAGAGTTAACTTTCTTCCTAGTAGCTGTCATAATGCTGTGTTTTGCATTTAGCATGAGAATAATGCTGATAACACACTGATGTTTTAGTTATTGCTATGTAGTGCTTACACTAGTCAAGGACTTTTCAACCTCTTATGCCCTGCCAGCAAGAAGCTGGCAGGGGGCACAGCCAGGATAGTTGACCCAAACTCACCAAAGGGATATTCCATACCATATGATGTCATGCTCAGTATATAAGCTGGGAGGAGTTGGCTGGGGGGCAGTGATTGCTGCTCGGGGACTGGCTGGGCATCGGTTAGCAGGTGGTGAGCAATAGCATGATGCATCACTTGTTTTGTAATATTATTACTATTGTTATTATTAATACTACTACTATTGTTTCTTTATTTTATTTTAATGATTAAACTGTCCTCATCTCAACCCATGAGTTTTCTCACCTACTCTTCCGATTCACTCCCCCATCCCACTGGGGCAGGGGGAGTGAGCGAGCGGCTGCGTGGTGCTTATTTGCTAGCTAGGGTTAAACCACGACAAGCAGGAACAAGCAGACTCTGTCATGAGAGGACAACAGCAGCAGATATGTTAGCTTTGCTTTTCCCTGCCACCTAGAGCCAGGGACTACTGCTGCAGTGAGCAGTTCAGCCCTTCCCCTTGTGCAGCTGTAGGAATGAAAACTAACCAACTCTTCTGTGTAGCAGTTGCCTGGTGCTACACTCTTGTAGCCTCATGAACACTACAGCCAGAACAAGAGAGGCAGTGGAAATGGGACCCCCCAAGAGCAGGAACCACCTTCTTCAATGACAGCCTGTACTTATGTCATCTTGAAGTAAGCAGGGAATTGCATTCTATCCCAGGCTGCTGATTCAGGAATGGGGCTGACTTGGGAAGCTACTCACTGTCCATATTCACATTCATACCTAATGCATGGAAAAACAGAGGACATGGATCTAGGGAAACTGCTGGTCTGTGAAGTCCCTACTCATACAGCTTCCTCAAACTTGTGTGGAAGCAGCAGTTAGTAGGGTTGTACAGAACGCTGTATTGGTGAATTCAATGGAGTTGATAATAAAGGTGCAAGGGGGAATTGTAAATGTGAATTATTTCACTGGTTCGCCACACAACCTCATGAACAGTTAACTTGCGCAACAGAAGGGAGGCTATGGGCAGCTGCAAACTCCTTCAACTGGAGGAGAGATAGCCAGGTAACAAAGCAGGGCACTTATGTTTTAGAAGCTCTGAAATATATCCAAATTAGGTGCCTGATGTTTCCTAGAAGTCCAAAATCAACTCCCCAAAGGCCCACATTTTGAATCTTTTCTTGGGGGGGGAGAGGGGGAGAAGGTAAGAGAAGCAATAACACAGCCCAATGAAATCGTGACACTCAGTATCACCAAATAGACATTTTTATGTGTGACCCTTGCAAGCACAGAGGTCAGCATAAATTTCCTTTAGAAGATCCTTGTTTTAAGTCGTATTTATTCCATATGTGAGTGAGAGCCAAAAAAAGAATCATATTCGTACTAGAAATATTTACTTGTTTCATTTAGCCTGTCCACACTTTTCCAGCTGGGTAATGCAGAGAGCTTGCGTTCCTTCTGTTTCCTGAAATGTCCTTTTTGCTGCCTCCAAAGAGCCTCAGTCACAGATGATACAGGGTCAAGTCCTTTACTGGGCATATCTTCACTAGCCAGGGAGAATGCAGACTGAGACCTCTGTGGGAATAAAAATCACAAGAGCATAATTTAAAAATAGAAATACTTAATTATCAAACCCTTTACTGTAATTAGTACGAGTATTCAGTTACCCATGGAAGTGTGGAATCTGCTAGCATCCAGAAATGGAATTTAACGTGTTCAAAAGAATTGTTTCAGTGCTAGATTGCTTATTTATGTGCATTTCTGATGCTATGCAAGGAGGCAGGAAATTGTTTATACTACCACGAACCAGATGGAAAGAAATAATTACGGTGAAGTTGTTAGGAATGTGCTTGGTGAGGACTGGTATCTAACTGCTTCGACTCAAACTAGCCAGAAAGTGATCCCATTGTGGTGAGACATGATGATCTATTGTTGGCTCAACAGGCCATCTGGTGTAACAATTTGCAGAAGTTAAAAATTAAAAAAAAGGAAACAAACAGCCTGTTCCCCAGAAATAGATGTGCAACACAACTGATTTTAATGCAGAATTCTTTTGCTTGCTAGGACATACATACCACACAATATGCTGGGCAGTTCTATGCAGTCTTGCTAATGAAGTCAACATAGCCTACAACTGCATATCTCGTTGTTTCCAGGAGGGTCACACTTCAAGTCACAATGAGGTAAAAAACACTGTTGTGATCGTTAATGAGCCCTGAGTACTAGTGAGGGGAAGGCACTTTCCTTTGGATCTACATAAATAGATCAGACATTTTAGTTTTGACTTAGGCACTGGGGTCAGTTACAGAAGTCACATTTAAATTCAGCCAGATTTAAAAAAAACTGTGAAAGTTGGTAGTGTCCTGCTGATTTCAGGAGAACTCACTCTTACATATCAAATCACATATGTAATTCTAGAAACAAGGCTACAGCAGCTTGAGTGAAGCTTTAACATCTGGCTGACACTATTTTGCTGCAGCACAATTTTTTTTTTAATTAATAACTTTGCTTTTGATGACAGTATGTGCTTAGGCAGCTTGAACGGCAAAAGAGATCACTTTTTCAAATGACAATTAGCTTTCTTCCCATAACTTTTTACCACTCAAAACCTCTGTCTTGACCTTTATAACAGAGTTGGTAAAAGACTGCCTGTATATGCCAGGGTTTTGTTAAGAAGTACGCTTTCAAGTGGCTCAGCTTCTTTACACAGGCCAAACTGGCACTCTCAAATCTTTGTACAAATTACAAATAATTAACTAAAACTTTTAATCTCGAAAGGGCCAGTCTTTGTCTGCATCAGAGCTCTGCTTTGCACTGGTGCAGATGAGGTAAAGGGTAACTTGACTTTCAGCTATTTTCAAGTCCCTTCAATTCCCAGGACAGCATAAGCATTGCTGGGAGTCCTGTGGCTTGAAAGCAACACTTACACCACTTTTCTGGCTGCACCTCCTTCCATCTGAAATGCTCCTGTGTGGGACCCGGGTACCATGCCAGAAGATTTAATTACTTGCAAATCTTCCCGTGTCCTTGGCTCAGCAGTGTGATTTCATAACAGATTCAGTAAAAAGAAACACAACTGACCACCAGGGTTTAGTTTGGCTTCTAAACTCTGGAGAAAAAGCCAGAATTATTGCCCTAGAATCAAATATTTTCTGTAACTGCAATGACCGCATAACTTGGTTAGTCCTGTCCACGCAAAGACACAGGTCCTAACATGATGTGTTGGAGTGTTCCCTTTCAAATTCAGTGACATGAACTACTAAAAATAAGCTCATAGTACTGTATAATTTTATTATAGGGAATCTTTCAGATGAGTCACTTTCACAAACCAGCTATATTCAAGTATATATTTAAGCTGTTTCAAACCTCAAACTAGATCTTCAACTGATCAAGATCACCTGAATCCTCCTTAACTCCCTAACCCTGTAAAAGGGTTAATAAATTAACACAATACAGACAGGTACATAAATTGCTTTGCTATAGGAATTTGCTCATTAACTTTTATTTCATCCTGCCAGGATATATGGAGAATATAAACAATTCTGTCACAAATTCGCAGCCTGAACTATGACAAGTTTCAACTGTGCTGTGGCTCACTTCACTTCATTGTAAAGCAAGAACTACCAAACTTCCCATTCATACAATAAATTAGGTCCAGTTCACATCTGCCATATTCTCTGACAGCTTTGTGTTACAGCTGTTACGTACTGAAAGCAGCAAGGTGTGGCTGTCACTGTTTTCACAGTACCAAGAATATTCCCTCAGGGCACATTCTTTTTCCATGTATATGGCAAACACAGACAGATAAGAAATGCTGAAGAACCCAGAAGAAGGAATATCCTACAGTTGAATCACTACTAGCTATTTTGCCTTATTACTTAAAGAACTGAATCTTAAGAAGAAAAAAACAATCACGAAAAACTCAAGTAGTCTGTTTAATAATAACCTGGGCTCAGATAATGAAAGTAACATGTTTTTTCTTATTATGTAAAATCTGTAGGTTTGACAACTTTTCTGGTGTTTTGTTTAAATGGCAGCTTCTCACCTGCCCACTCGCTGTTTCATAAACATCACAGTAAAGGCTGCATCGCAGTGATGGCAGTGTCTGCACTTAGCTCTCGACTAACCTGAGACCCGCCAGCAGCTTAGCCCTGGCAATGCACAACTTGGCACGGGCTGTGAAACCCACTGAAGGAGCTCAGCAAATCCTGCCCTCAGACCTGTGCTTCTGCAGCAACGCTGCTACTAGCACTGCCTGAGCAATTTAAAGGTAGCTCAGGTGCATCTACAATACAGGGCAGATATATCTTTCAGAAGGACTAGAAGATACACAACGGTTTGAAGGATTTAAAAAGAAGATAAGCATGAAGGGCCTGATAGACAAAAAGCACCGAAAAACAAGGAAGCACAGAAAAGAAAGTAGACACAGTCCCATGTGGTATAGCAGCCTAGGATCTCAAATAAGCTTATCCAAACAAGCTTATCTAAAACAAGCTGGTTCTTTTAAAGTGTGCAGAAGCTTTTGAGTCAGGTCAGGGGGAAACTGCTCTCCACAGTTTCTGCCAACTCTCTGAGGAGAGCATGAAATTGGTATTATGCAGGAACTACTGCTAATTCCCAGGAAAACCCTTCCACATGCAGCAAGGGAAAAAGGTTTTGGTGCCTCCAAAGCTTGGCTTGAGGCCATCCTCATCCTTTTTTTACACTTCATGTGCATTTTTGATAAAATCGGTCTTGGACTGCTCTGCTAGAGGTACCACCTTTTCTCACTGAAGATGGTTCAATGTCACAGAAGGCTGAAGGAGAGAAAAGTAATGCCAAGCTAAAATAGCTTGACTGCACCTCTGCATTCAGATCCTGAAAAAGGACAAAATTATGCTACTGGAAGAGACTGTTGAACTAGCACTCTTCACTACTGTAGTTCTTGTATCTGGAGAGATTTAAAATTATCAAGAAGTGACAGCATTCGAGTAAGTTCCAATTAAGAAGAATACATAAAAGTAGGGGATTAGGTTATTTCTTGTTCTGAAAGTTAGTTTTAGATAGGGATGGAAGGACAGATAGTATAATTGTGTTTTACTCAGACAGGTATGGGTGGAAAGAAAGTGTAAATTCATCCCTGATAGCAGTTCAAATCACTGGTAACACTGATAACGATACAAAAAAGGAATGTCAATAGCCAAGCCTGGTGTTGGAATAGGACAGAAGCATATCCTGGCATGAGAACAAATCAGTCTACGTTGGCATTAACATGGCCGTTTTTTTCAGAGCACAAAAGCAAACGTTTGTCCACAAGTTTATCTCCAATCAGTTACTGGCCTGACTGATGACTCTATCTGAAAAGCAAATGACTCAAGACTTCCTTTTGTTGCTTTTGCAATTAAGAGCACACTAGAAAGTTAGTTAGTTGTTGCAAGGTTACACAGCAAAAGCTCTAATCTTGGCTGGCACCACTAACTCAACAGCTCTACAGCTGTAGCATGGGCTACAAACCTACGTACGTGCCTGCCCATGCTGCTGACTTTGCTGCCATGCTTACCTGTGGCAGGCAGCAGAAGTACACATTGCTGTGCTGCATTCATGCCTCCCTTCCTCACAGAGGTAACAGCCCATTTGTAGATCCACAGAGGACATTTTTTCCTTGTGGACATTTACATAGGAAGCAAAACACTGAACATAAGGCAACAGGATTAAGAAGCCTACCTGGGGGCTGGTACTCCATGTAGTTTCCCTCTGCATGGATGCAGGGAAGTCCTGGAGGTAAGGCCAGCTACCCTGATAGGCTCTTGGATCGGTTCGCATTGGCACAAGGGATATTTACCAACCAAATGGAGGAGTCATGGCCCTGAATCTTTACCAATTGCCTACAAACTTGGACAGCAACAAGATCTCAGGGCAGTAGAACCAATCCAGTCCATTTTCCAAAAGTATCCAAATAATACACCAGCCTAAGTACGATTTTCAAAAGGAGGCAGGAATGTAGGAGCTTTGGTCCTGATTTATAAAGATACAAGAGGTCAAGAATATGCTTCGATCCCAGCTAAAGCTACCGGCACCTTTTCTAACGAGAAGTTCTGGTTCCTCAGCAAAAACCCCTGTCAGCCAGGTGCTATTTCAGGTATATTTATTTGTGATTAATTACAAGGCTGCCCTGTATGCTTGCAGTCAGACACTAAGGTACTGCCAACTGTTAGTTTCTGCAATAAATTAGTACATCAGCAGATGGCATTGCAACCCAACAGGTCATTTGCTATGTTCACTGCACACACTCCTCGGAGGCATGTGCTGCATACCAGATTGCTGTGCAGTACAGCATAGATAGCAAAATATAGTTACAGTACTGACAAGCATTTCCAAACACTTCAGTTAGATGAGTTCCCCACCAAATCCTGCCTACTGGCATCTGCTGTGAGACGTTTGTTTCAAAAAGAAATTCCAAACACATTATTATTTTCTTTTTTTTTTTTTTTTTTTTTTTTTACCCCTCTTCAGGGGATTTCTGCTGCATAATGTCTGGATGGAGAAAACTCAGCCTTCATCTTGTACTGGGCTAGCACTAAAAGGAATCATTTCTGTATGTACAGTCCTGTTTCATTGCTGGCCTTCAAAAAAAAAAAAAAAGACAATGTGGTTTCTGAAGATTAAAGAAGGAAGGAGTGAATAAAAAGTAATCGCATACAATGTCTCCTATTACTTAATAAATATAAATATTCCATCTGCTGTCTATAACAATTTACAAGTTCATGCTTCTGAGCACCGAATAAATAAAAACAAGTAATGAAAAGCAAGAACAAGTTTCTATAAAACATGCTTGTGAATATTGAGTCTAATGTTGATAATCTATGGATTCTTTACCTTGAATAACTCTCTTAAATGTATGCATATTGTTTAGAGAGACAATATAAATATTTTGCTCTACATTCTTCTTCAGAAGATGAAAGAGTATGGTAATTCCTCTTTCTTCTAAAGAGAAGCCAAAGTGGTAATTCAAAATAGATCCCAAAAGCAACTGACTGAACTCTACAAAGGGTATCCTAGATCACACATGTTCTTCTCCTCACTTCCCTCCTATTTCACCCTATTTCTTCGGTCTGGTTTAACTTTGATGATTACCTTGTTTATTCAGGGAAGCAGCCTAGAATTGACAGCACAAACACAGATGACTTGGACGCAACCTCAACCGCCCCCTCTCCTAACGCACAAATTCTACAGCTGTGCCAGCTAGCAGTGCAGCAAAACCCCTTGCCTGCTTCTCATCTGGGCTCTATGAAAACAACCAACGCACAGACAGAACCAGCAGGTCCCACCCACCTGAGCAAATACAGTAGCAATCCCTAAGCATCAACAGCTAATGCATCCTTTGGTAAGTCAACTCCCACACCGGGAAGGAGACAGTATGAGCTTGCGAAGGGTGCCACTCTGCCACAGCCTATTTATCCCTGGGAAGAGATTTTCTCTCTGCTCAAATGTATGCAGTCCAGACATTTAGCAGTGGGAGTGAAATACCAAGGGTTTCAAGCATCTGTTCCTTAGTTAATCTTGTATGTGGCAAAGTATCTGTTAACAACCCTACGGCTTCTGAAAAGGGGCAAGAACAGGCAGATGAATGGGAGATTTTCACACTCAATTGAAAGAAAACTCCCTTCTTTGTGCCCTGACCTAAACCCTCCTTAGCATATCCCAGCTAGCAGGGCAAATCCTTGAATAACAGACTGGGAAAAAGCAAAGATGACTACTCCCGCTCCTGCAAAAGCCTTCAAGCTTCCAGGGTCTGCCCAAGCTGGCTTGTTCACTGGTGACACAGACATAGCCCAGCTGCACTTCAGGTGGGTTTGCCATCCTTCTACCAGCCTCTCAGGCAGCTGATCCCCTTAAAAGCACTGTTCCTTAAAAGTAGGACAAAGATAACGCTCAGTTAATCAGGAATGGGTCCGTCAACAGTACAAATTGCACAGCTGTGTAATAATATGTAGAGCCACATTAGGATGTGCATTTATTTTGGTTCAGTTTGGATTAGCTGACCTTGAGGATCTGGAGATGGGTTGCAAGAGAGAGAGGCAGGAGGTTATTCCCCAACAAACCCATTGCTGCTGAGCATGCAAGTAGCTCTACGCATCACCACGCAGAAGTATAATCCACAGTCTTTCAGGGACTTTCCCTCCCCGCCCCCCAAATAATAAGCAGGCCCCACATGTGAAAATGCTATTGCTTTGGATGCAAGGGATTTGCAAGGAATTTGTAAGCTAGTGATAAGTGATACTGAAATATTGGTCCCAGAAGATGAGTATAAACATCCTTTTATTGTACTTATGGGGCTAACAATTTAGGAAAGTGTTAGGAGCGTAAGATAGCATGGTTCAATCGTTGTAATGGATTTATGTGAACTGTTACGTGCTTTGACAGGAATAGAGGGAAGATGTACCAATGCGACTGTAATCTAAGCAGTGCCTTTACAGGTACCCTTGTTTGTTTAGCTGTTACTATTTCGCACATGTTCCCCCATGGCCCATTCTTTTTCCCTCCTCCCGAACTTGAAATATTCTATTACATTTCTTTAAAAATTAAACAACAAAAACTGGGGAGATGCTTCCCAGTTGCGCAACACCTTTCATTTGAAGATGCTGAGAGCTCAGTTAGTATCCTGTGATGACAATATTACTATATTATTTACAGATGAGAAAGCTGACCAATTGCAAAGGCCAGATCCCTGTTCTGGTGTAGGGCAATATATTTCTAAGTTGCTACTAGTGTACCCTACTGGGAGAATGCATGTGTATAAAGGGGTAGGGGAAAGAGGTGAACTGGCATTTTCATCTCAAGTCTAACTGCAGCCTCACACATAAACTCACCTTTTTTTCAAGAGAATACTCTTTAATGAACATGATTACTCTATTTTCATTAATTTCTAGGTTGCTCAGTGCCCCATGCAACCTTTCATGTCCCATTCTGACCCTCATATACAAAGCTGCACTCAGTAGTGCACTCGCCCATCAGAGCGAATCACTGCATCTCCTACTCAAACACCCATTTGACAGAGGAAGCCTCAAGCATTCTGTGTTTATTTGCTTCTTGCTGTGACAATATACACCCTGATTTCACCTAAAAATAAAGTAAGATTTTTCAGGCAGCCTATCTCTGAGCATCACAGGTTTTAAGTTAGACCTCAAAGCCTTGTGATGCCCAGCAGTGTATTAGGATAGCATCTTTAAAACAAAATAAAGCTGAAGGAACAACATATGATCTGCATTCTACGGAAAATAACTTTATAGAATGACCATCCTTCTCTGTCCTCTCCCCTACTCCCTTTCATGCTTTAAATCCTATCCTGGCTTGCTGGCAGTAAGTGTAATTCAACTGCATTTAGCCCTGCATGGGCTTGATCATATATCTAGCACCCAAAACTGTCTTGGATGTTTGTCAAGTGCATGAATAGTACTATGAAACGAAGAATCAGTAATCTTCTGCTAGTGATACATCTCAAACAGATTTAAACTACACAAACAACTTTAAAAGGACAATGCTGTCATGTTTAGTCTTGTGCTGATTATTTAACCACCTGAAACCTTAAAAAGTGGTACTAATTGCTGAGTCAGAATTGCAAAAGCAGTTGTATCCTATCCTGCTGCTGCAGTGGAAGGAGGGAAATCAATCAGATTATTATGGACAGGGCCATCTTGATCTGAAATGCATGAAGTATCATATAGCCAGGTAACTCCAGATCACTTTTGCACTGAGACTACAATTTTACACCTGCAAACTCAGCAGATGACAGCAAGATTTGTAACCTGCACAGTACTTAGAGAAAGTTGGAACATCTCATAATAAATATGAATTTAAAAAAGACCCATTATTTTCTAAAGTACCAAGTGCTTTTCCATCTCAAAGTGCACTGTTCTTTCCCAGTCTGTGCAGAGAAGATGGTGCTGCAGTTGGCTGCTTCTGGAAGGAAACAAGACAGTAAATAACCCATCAGGATCCAGCTGACAGGCTTCTGGATAAATGCTCACCTGCCACATTGGAAGTAGGTCCCAGCAACACACTCTGTGCACCCTTCTGATTACAGCTCATGTACAAAAGCTAAAAGCTCCATCTTCCCTATAACATGACATATTTATTAATTACATATAAATATGATGTTTCTGATACAGAGTTGTTGACAGGTAAGAACTGATGTCAGCTGGCATCAACTTCCTACAGTGCTATGCTTCCCTCATCTGAAGCAGCTCTCCCACTGTGTTGTGTGATTCCTAAACAGGATTCCTCCTCAAAAAGGTTTTCTTCAAATATTTGTTTGGGACAAACCTACAAAGGTATAGAGCACCTGCAAAACCTCCAGGGATTTCCTAAGCAATGTTGGACCTCAGGCTTGTGGAACCTCTTTAGAACAAATCAAAGGGAAAAAAAAACCCACAAAAAAAAAAAAAAAAAAAAAACACAAAACTGTCAATACACCGTGGACCTTATAATTAGCTTAACCAGTAAATTTCTGCTTCCCTTGAGGTGCATCATAATGTGTATTTAATGATATCCTCCTTTTCCCTATATCCCTAGCTGTTTTATATGCTATAAATTATGGATGAGTTTCTGTTTATATATGCAATCTTTTAGCTGTAAAATAAAGACCACTAATACAGCACTTAGAACACACCAGGATGCCTGCACTCCATCAATGTTTAAATGGGTAAAATATGCCAACTGGTTGTTTGCTCTCACTGGCAGTGATGTATGGGAGGGAAATGGACTGAGAGAGCAGAGAAGCATCCGCCCATTGCTCTAAGCTCCTCCTATCCCAACATCATACAGCCTTTGCTCATTGGTAATGAGAAACAGATGGTGCCATCCATCTCTTTTTATGAGATGGGGAAATAAAACATTCAGCCTTGTATCGCTATTTTTAGCATGGGCAACGGATCTCAAAGATCTAAGAGGAAAAAAAGGAAAAGACAGTATCTATAGCTACTACCACACCATTGTACTGAATTTAAAGAATCAATAATATATTTCAGGGAGATACCGTGTGTGTGTGTGTATGTTCCTTAATACGAAGATCAATAGATTTTGCTCCAATGAAGCAGGTCTCATGAAGTTGGTCTCTTGGCACTGTGCTGTCCCCAGCTTACACAGCTCAGGTTCTCTGCATACAGCATTTACTTCATACTACAAAGAGGCATGAGCAGGGAGGTAATGCAGGGCTTCCAGAGCCCACTGTTTCTGGCTGATAGGGATGAGCTACACACAAATAGCTGCGACTAAAAGAAAAATCACTTGGCAGGTATAACCACACAGTTATATCTGGGGTTATTACAGCTCCCCCTACCCCCCCGTAAGCAAGTGACTTTGGTAATAAAATGCAATGCAATAATAAACATGGGTTTCTAAAGGCCAGTGTTACAGCATGCAACTGCCCTAAGTAACTGAATGTTACTAGCTTTATTGTGCAAGTGAAACCACATGTATTATCTTCTACACAAAAGACAAATAAAAATATTTGCTCTAAGATAAATTTCCAGTTTTAAATTAGGAAATCCTAACTGCCTTAACATTTACTATCCTTACCTCCCTTTCCTCTGCATGTCTGTCTTTCTGTCAATTATGTTTCTTTTTCCTTTTTATTTAATCTATCCTGCTTCTGCTTGCTTCAAATACTAATTTGTTTGCCAGGTAACAAATAAAGTGTTAAACAGAGGAAGCTCTACATAATCCTTATTGGAAAACAGGTTCATGTACATAACTCTAAACTAGTAACAGCCAACTTGGGTAGCTTTGATAGAAAACTATGCACACTTTTTTTTTTTTTTTCTTCCCTTGGGGTTGTTGTGGACAGAGTCTGTCTACAAAAACCTTGGTTACACTAGGAACATCTGCCCTAATAAATCTGTTGCAAAAGCCTCCTTGTTAGCTGTAGCATGTACTAGTAAGAAAGGGGTTTTACTGTTTCAGGCAGATCTCTGCTCAAGCTCTCCTCAACACACACAGCTCAACGGTAGGATGTGTACACAAATCAAGAGTTTGGCTTTTTTTGGTCAGCATAATGTCATCAGTTAGGAAATACGAAAACTTCACTTACTGCAGTGGAGCCCATGAAGATTTGCTGTTACAAGCTTGGACTCAAAAGTTCCAAAATCCACCTGGGAGGGAGTAAGGAGGTTTGTCTGGAAAGGGCATATGGCCGTAGGGCCTCTCTGCCAGCTTCCATAGAAGCTAGGTTTTGTTTTGGAAAGAAAAATATACCATAATTCTTTTGGCAGAAAAGGTAACTTGCTCAAATGATATACAGATGAGAAACTCATGCAGTTTAGTCCTCCAAATTTGCTGACAGATGCATGCTTACCATTTGTAGCTGAATGAAAGCAAAGTTGAATGGAAAGCAAGCTCAGGAAAAGGAATTCTGGTTGTTCCACCGCTGCTGATGAGAATCAAGCAGTCTGTAACTGCTCCACGTTTGCTCTGCACAAATTGCTTTTCAGTACGCTTTCCAGCCTTTGTTAGAGCTTCTATGACTTTATTTCTGTTAGCCTAATAGGCTAACATAACTGCAACTACATTAGCCACAGCAGCAACTGGAGCTATGCTACCTTTCCAAGGGTGTCTAGTTATACTAGGAAAATTCTCATCTATTCAAAGCAAAGAAAAAATAAAGACATGCACACTTAAAAGGACAAAAAAACCTCAATAAAACAACCCTTGCAAAGCAAAAGGCAGAAACTGAATTTATGGGAGGGGTGAGAGAATCCAGACCAGATGGCCAAATTCATTTGTGTCCCTTAACACACTGTGGGAAGACAATTGGACCAAACGGTGACAAATGTGGTGAAAGACCCCGTAAAAAGTCCTTATAAAGCACTGTACACATCTGGATCTCTAGTACTGAGTGATGGCTGCAGAACTTTTGAAGCTGTTCGTTGCGGCTTTTCTCACCTTAGCGTGACATTTCTGCTACTCCAGTTTTTCCCACAAAGTCTACTATTTCTCAAACCAATGAGCCTCCCTCTGGCAAAAATCTGGGGCTCAAACTTGTTAGTTCAGAACAGAATTTCAAAATCTGTTGAGTACAAGCTTAATTCTCCAAATGCAGAACAACAGGATTCTGGTGTAGTAACTGAAGATTTGAACACCATGTTCCCCTAGGTCCTGTCCTTAAACTCCAGAAAGAAAACTTAGTTGAGTCAGACACAAAATTAACTCTCCCTCTGCTGGCTCTTATGTTCCACAAGCAAGTTGCCTAGGAGCTACAGAGCAAAGTGCTTAAACACGCTCACCCTGACTTGCGATCACTTGCTTAACAGCAGCAGCTTAAAGGCATTACTCCTTCAATTTAGAAATAGGTGGGGGGGCGAGAATGTGAGTCTGCATCTCAGCAATTCTGGCCCACTGTCTTATATTCTGGAATAAATCTATTTTCACTGGCAGTGTAAGCTAGCAAACTTAGCTGGGGACTAAGGCACAGCACATGTTCAATTTTGGTGGCTCTACCCAGTGGAGGAGAGGTGGTTACTGGCACAGTAGCAGGACACTTGGGAGCAGCAGCTTAAACCACTGTATCAAAATGCACTGCAATTCATCTGTTACTGTCCTCACTCTCCGATTGTGAAACAGCCTATCCAAGCCTATAGCTTATTTTCACTTCTTTTCGCTTGCCGCACCTCTTAAAATGTTACTAATGCAGCTTGTCAGATTTTCTTCAGCTTTATAGCAGGAGCTAAAGGCATTGTGCTGAGAAACAAGTGAAAGAACGAGGAAATACTCTTTAGTGTTAAGACATAAATGGTCCTCTACAGCTGGGTTTACTTTTTTGTTGTTTGTGGTGGCTGTTTTCTTTAAGATGGCTACCGAGAAAAAAAAAATTACAGAAATCTAACATTGCACAGAAGAAAATATAACATTCACCAAAATTCCAAATAAAAGCTAAGTGAGCATAAAAACTGTTTTAAGGAATAAACACCCAGGCATTGAGACCTGTCAGCATTCAAATCAAGCAGTAAGATTGCTTGTATTACAAACTTAGTCCTCCCCAATACACTCACCAATACAACATAATGTCTGTGATGTACTTCCATGGCCCATGATGTGCTAGTAAAGCATGCAACTAATGGAGATTTTCCAGACACAGGTTTAATGCTTGCTCTCTGCAAGTCTCTACATACCATTCCAGGCAGTAAGTATACTTATCCATGGTTTCAATCTTCCAGTTTTGTGCAGCAGAAAACATCAGTAGTTGTGCTAAGTCACTCACCCATAAGGTGTAGGACCCCCTGCGGCTCCCTGGAAAAGTCAGCATACTCTGATCTGAGACAGCAACAGATGCCAGGCCACTGCTCCTGGATGGTGGCCATTCAAAGTCAGCCTCAGCCTGCTCAGTTTTGTTTTTCTGCTTCTTTATAATCTGTAAGGCAGGGGGACAAGGGGTGGGAGAGGAGAATAAAAGGGTGCTTGGAAAATACTGTCTGAGCTGTATGGAGAAAAACTACATTAACCCTATCTCAAGGCAAACTGCCTAGGAAGAACATTTGAGTTTCCCTTTGCTTTTGCTCCAGTTCATGCGAGGATGATTCTGACAACTTGCATGCATTTCTCCTCATCTGAAGTCACTCTGCTCACAAATGCATAAGCATCGATACAATAAATCATAATCAATGCCTGTAGGAACATCAGAGATGAATTAAATAAACATGAAAACCCGTTCCTACAGTAACACTTTAACCATCAGCAACATCTAAGTGTAAAGTATTTTCTCAAACAAGAATTTTTGCGAAGAAACATAAAATACTGGGTATAAGGGGAATTTCAAAGGCTCCCATGACATCTAGACACATTTCTACTGAAAACAGAGGTCTTAGGTGTCTAGGCACTATTTTTGTTTTTGAAAATCTACACCATCTTAAGAGAGACAGAAGATCATATAGACTACCTGTCTCCCTACACTGACAGATTATATCCTGCTACACTTCATTTCCACAACTTTTCTGATTCCGATTTAAAGTATCTACAGAGTATTATTCTATGGCATAAAAGATCTTGTTAAGCAGCTTTTGACAAAAGTGGTGGCAATTCAAGCTTGCCTGAGACAGGCTCTGGACTATCAAAGATCCAATAAGCAGAATTAATCTTCTAACATCCCTATTAAAAACCAAGGCAGATTATTTTCCATTGAGCTACTGCTCTTCTGGCTTTTCTTGATAGCCTTATAAAAAACACATTCTTCTTCAGGTGTATGATCCATACATTGTTAAATGTCACATCCCATATACAGACGTGGTAATTAGCTTAGTTCACATGAGTGACAAGGGAGACTAACTTAGCAGAGTGGCTACTTTACTGATCACAGGAGCCAGCATTCTGTTCATGCTCGTCTTGCCTTGCTCCAGACTGTCCAGACAAACTCAAAGGGTATTTGTTCCCACTAGCCCTCCATTTCTGTGACCGTGCCAACCGTGAGCTTTGCAGGGAAAAGAACAAGCTTTCCAGAAAAAGCCACTTAAATTAGACACGCAGAGAGTTCTGTGATTTTTTTGGATGTCTTTCTCACAACGTCATTAACAGAATTCTATTTTAATGATCAATGTTTTCTTTGTATGTGTTGCAGATGCAGGGTTCAGTAGAGTTGGTATGGTCAAGAGCCACACTTTACGTTGGAAAACTTTATGCCTTTTGGGAAGTGAAGTACAGATGTACAATTCCATTGAGCAGGTATCTCCTCTTCCAAACAAGGATATCACAGACCTGAGGGAGTGATACCTCCAAGCTCTAAGGCTGTAGCCATCAGTTTAAGCACTGCATTAAGCTTATTTATAAATTGGTCTCTCTGTCAGATGTAGCTGATTAAGCCCATATGATGATGGTTGAAGTTGTAACTTGTCATTTACTCTTCTTTCTACATTGGTGTCATCCTTTTTGCTGTTAGCAGAGTCAAAGCTCACCAGACTAAAGGTTTGTGTTTTGGCTATTATACAAGCTAGGGAAAAACGCATCCCATACCTTCTGCACGATGGTTGTGGCTAGCTCTTCTATGAGGTCCTCCTTGTGCTCCTGCAAGTAACAAGCCTCGTTCTGCTTGTCCTGCATGAAAATGGATATCTGTAGTTGCTAAAATCACACAAAAACAGCCTTTCCATAGAAATGGTATAGGTCAGAAAATGGGTAATATGCCGTATTGGCACTGTGGGAAGAAATTACAGGTACTTACAATGAATGCCACCTTCTGAAATGCAACATGCAAGTTCATAAAACCCACACCCAACTCTTTAGGTATGGCATGAGATAGTCACTACTTCTGTATGTTTTCTTTGGTATCTACTTGGTTTTGTACCACTACCCAAATTAAAAGAAACACAATTGTTCTATTTAAATTAATACTTCTTTTTTTTTTTTAAATTTTACCAGGCTATCACTGTAGGTCTCTGCCTTAGAAATAGCTTCTTCCACTGCTTCCTCTGCAACACGTAAGGCCACAGCAAGGGTATCCATCATGCTGTGTCCTAGGTGAAGAATAAGAAAAACCACCATGTTCTTTATAGGTGTACATTTTGCATAATGAGCTCCAAAATTCAGACTCATATTCGGGACATATATTCAAATCTTAGGTTGTTCATGACAAAGTTCATTTCCTCAATCCATAATTATGCACAGTAAAATAAACACCTTAAGACAGAGAAAGTTGTCTCAATCTCTATGTTACTTCTTAAATGTAAATATTAAATACAATAAATCACAGTATTTTTATGTTTCTTATTTTAGAATCCAGCAAAATAGTTAGGAGGAAATCATAGGAAGAAAATTTGTAAACTTCCTATTAACACCAACAGAATATAAGAAAGAGAATTAAAAAAATATAAAAGCATAGGAAAGGAAATGGGAGAGAAGTAAAAAAAAAAAAAAGAACCTTACGAAAATCACACTAGAATAAGCCTGTATTAGCTGTAATACTGAAACAAGATATCCCAGCATGGTACAGAAAGGATTTTTAGTATCTTGCTAAATGTTTCAGCTAAAAGATTGTTGGATCTGTGAACAAGACTTACCAGCACTCTAGGCTATCTGCCCTGTAATTCAAAGTGTAAGGACTGTGTTTTAATCAAACAAGTTTTTAGCAGCATACCTTCTGTCTGTCGGTAGAATGTAGAGTCACTGCCACAAATGCTTCCTTCATTTTCAAAGCTTCCTTCAAAAAAACCTCCTTCTGCTCAAAAAAGACAGTACCATGCGTTAGTATAAGAAGTACCCATTAACAGCAGAGGCATTATTAGATTAGAATATTCACTCAAGATACCGTGGCACTACATACAAAGAGGGATAACCAGAAAATTCCTCCTACCTTTTGTATAAACCATGACTGCAGCAGCTTTTGTACAAAACATGACTGCTTTTACACAAAAGACACCTCATTCATTTTGGATGGAGAAAACTATTCATACAGTAAAAGAGAGAGTAAAAGAAGCTACTAGATATAAAACTTACATGGTAGGAATTAAGTACTGGGAATTTGCCTTTAGTGTGACATTTGGGGTTGAAATAGATTCTACATTTTAAAGGGCAATGCTGTATAAATAAGGCAAAACCCAGACACATATACTAGTATTTATCTTCAAAGGGAACAAAAGGTTTACCTAACAGTCACACGGAGAGTAGAAGAAAGTTAGCAATGACATTTAGACTCAAAGGCCTTCCTTAGAAAGGTCTCACAGAGAGTGCACATGCCACTGCAACTCATCATTACACTGTTCACACCTCCATTCAAGGACAAATTCAGTGAGACTATGGCTTAAGTAAATGCAACACATCATAGTAAAGTTCTGAAGGATCCATCCCCACAATTTTTAATTCCATTGTCTCACGTCTGCCCTCACTGACATGGATTTTCTTGTCTTTATACATATTTGTTCTCAACTGTTAGGGAATCTTCTCTAGAAAAATTAATTTGATACAGAGAAAACAAAAAGACTAATAAATCAGAATTTAATGCATAGGTTGCTTCTCCCTAGAAGCTTTTATGCCAATATTCATAAGAAACACCTAAAATTTTCATTCAGGACTAGAGAGTCCACTTGCCATCCTATATAACTCAGAAAAAGACAAAGTAAAGACTATAGAAAAATTACAGTCTCTGTATAAATTTCAAAAGAATTACCTTAGGAAAGTATCTGGTCCAATAAATCCAAAGACATTGCAAACATTCAACTAGCTGTGTTTTGAGTAATTTGCTAAAGTTACCAGTATGACACCAAATGCTACTTCTAACCCATTTTGTATCTCCAATTACTCTTATGGGGCGATGGATTGTAACACCATAGTTAATGGAGAATTGTGTCTTTTCATTTAAAAGGGTGATGCCAATATTTAATCAGCATTTCTTAACCATTTACAAACATCAATACAAAAATAAGATGTGGCCAGTTTCAGATCCTTACACATGCAAAACTTTAAGTGAGGACAATCTAAGTTTTGATCAACTTGGATACTGAATGTATCCCATGTTAACCAAATTGTGCTTCAAACACTATGGAAATGTGCTCCAAGGCCAAGTGTTGAATGTAAAATTATTTTCTCATTCATTGACTACTCAGAACTGTGATAAATTTTGGAACATGGGCTAGAATACAAACTGCAATTTACTTTACAGACTGAAGATAACAGTTGTTCTGTATCACTGGCATAATTAAGATTAAACATTCTTTGAATTCTTAAACAGCTCTCTAGACACTTCATGTCTTTTTTCTCTCCACTGAGGTATTTCTTTTTAAAAAAAAAGCCTTAAAAAATCTTTTTTTGAAATAATCTCAGAATTTCCATTGTCTCAGCTTGTGTGTTAAAGTAGATAAACTAAAAAGAAATCAACACAGCTGTTCTTACCTGTTACATCAGGACAAACTCCGCTCTCCAGTCTATGCTTCTTGTATAAGTTCTTCAGGACTTTGGCACTTCCAAAACACTTAAACCGGCTTTTGACATTATTATAGTACCAATCCAGAGACTGGGTCCTTAGGAGCCTAAAACAGAAAAATAAACTACAGATTTGGAATGATTCTACAATAAACAAACGTAAACAGTTTACCATCCTTTTTTATAAAAAAGGATCTTTTAGGCCTCAGAGCATAAACATATTCATTTCTGAATACTACTTTACTGCTTGTACTTTGCAAGTGTCAGGTACACTGAGCGGGGAAAAAAAAAAGTAACTCACAAGCAAATATCTGCTTCACATTACTCAAGGTTTTATTTGGTTTTGCTACTACCAGAAGAGGTGCTCTGCCCTTTTACATTATAACGCCAACACTACAGCCTTTTGAAAAATACAAACAAGCCTTGGAACAGCACAGGAAGGTTTTAAAAATAGCCTTTATTTACGCAGATTTACAGATAATGTAAGAAGATTAGCCCATTAATGCACCACATAAAATAACACTTTCATAAAAATAGATCACTGATTTATTTGGGAAAACCAATAGAGTAGACAAAGCCTAATCAGAGGACTTCAAAGTAGAATGAGCAAAGAACAGTCGGCAGACAACCTTTTTGGGGGGGGAAAGACTCACAACTGCAGTTTGCTTTCCTACTTTCAACAGTAAGCATCACTGATGTCAATAATTCACCCTTACAGAATTGTCCCCAGAGCACATAAACTTTTATAAAGCCATGAGATACTGTCAAGCTCTGTATTCTTTTCCGCATGGCAGAGGGCTCTTGCTCCACCTGTTACTTCAGCAGTGGGTGATAGACAACCTACACCATATTCCTCAGCAACACAACCACAAGTTACTGCAGGATAACCCACAGTGAACCCATACATTGCCTACCGAAGGTGTCACTGGAAAGGGGGATCCTAGGGGCCCACCTATAAATTAAAGCTGACTTACCCCAAAGCCTCCAGGAAGGAGAAATAAGTCTGAGCTAGTGAACATGAACTAATTCCGAGTGTTTGCTTCCCTATCTGAGCTCATTTGTTCCTTTGCACCAAGATTTTAGAAACCAAAAGGCTGAGGTTAGTGCCTGGTGTCAATATATGAACCCCTAAAGAAATGATCTTACTATCAGGAGTGCTGGACTCTCAGCACTTCCAGACTTGAAGACATTCAGATGATTTAATTCCATTTTTTAAACCTGGGGTTGTGGGTGAAAAGCAAAAGATGATGAAAGCCCTGCTGTAACCTTCAGATTTTCCTTCAGGGACTCCAGACTTTTCTTTATAAAGTGAAAAGCAAGTGACAATCTACAATTTTTGTTTAACATACACCATTTCATAAGCAAATAAAATCTCACCTATTGAGAGACTAGCAATGTAGTTCTTACTTGGCACTGAACCTCGGGAGATACTTGATAACAAATAAATACGGTGAGCCTGGGGTTTCACCTAAGTGCTTCTAGTACAGCTCCAGATATCCTGAGTTTCAATATATTGCTAAAAAGGAATATCTACTTCCCGTAAAGCAGAACATCATGATATAGTCCACTTCTCTGTCACCACTGGAAAGTGTTTAGTAGCAAACACCAGCAGTGGGAAATTAAAAATAAAAATCAATGAAGCCTATCATATTCAAACTGTGAACTCTTTAAAGTTACGTTAGTTGCTCTACTGAAGACAAAAACTGAAGAAAACACACATACTGGAAGAGAAGCATATTTTTTTCTGTATGCTGTGTCAGTGATTAGATGCAGGAGAGATGTTTACAGATAATTTAAGAGTATTAGCCCTTTACTATCTGTTTGCACAGTAATATCCCAAGCCTAACTATGGTTCCCTGGAGGCTGATTAGTTCCAATATTCACCACTCTACAAATATCACTAATATGTGACAAGGACAAAAATCCTTTTTTTTTTTTGAAAATGTCCTTACACATGGTGCACAGATGACTGACATCTGATCAAGCACAAGTGGCTGGTGATAGAGCATGAGCAATGGGAAGCATACCTAGGTCTGGCTGTGAAGTACAGGATTTCTGAGTTCCTGTAATGCTGCCACCAAGAAATCTGTCCTGATGCCTGTCCAAGTCCTGACCCGCTGACCAGGGCTTGGCTGCTGACACAGTGATGAATCTGTGAACAGAGGCAAACTTTTCTCCCAAACCTGCAATTCTTTGGCATTTTTAGAACCTGCCTTATTTCGTGGGCTGGAACCATTTGCTCTCATGGAAACTGCTTCAGAAAGGAACAAACACTATGTCTTCTGCTTGCTGAATTTGATTCGCTTTTGTCCACTGACTTTCTACAGGTGCTGCGAGTGTAAGATTTCAGTCAATAGCATGGAGTCACAATCATTATGATGGATAAAACTAAGTCTGCATGACTGGGTTACAAGCAGCTTAGCAGGAGGTATTGGCTAGGAAGGATGCTCTTCTGCCCAGTGAACACATTATTCTCCACACTGTCCGCAAGATAGCACTGTCACCGCTGGTGGACTCACAGTACTGTGAGTCCTCAAATACATTGCTTTAGGGCTTTCAAGATCCTTACCAACTACCTTAGCACGTTTACCAAGCAACCTCAGCACCACTAGCTCAAAATGCTAAACTTGTCATCTTGAAAGCCAAGTAGACCCAGTTCTTAATATTCAGACTGAGTGACAAGGTACCAAAAGCAGAAAGCCACCTATCTCATTGGACAAACTGTGTGAGTTAAGATAGTCAGTTATGAATGCTGACCTGGCAACTTGGGAAAAATGAGAGATGGGACCCACTGCAAGCCTGCTTCCCCATCTTTTTCCCCATATTACCATGGTTTTCTGGTTCTGATCAATACCGTTTCTGTAAAAACAGAAACCTAACAGCACTGATTTTTTTAATGAGGCGAGACGTTGCTTTGCAACTCGCACAATTTTAGAGACAGGCTTTGTATTTGTAATGATAACATTTTCCGTATGTGAACTTTGGAAGAGTCAAAATGACAGATTATACATCTCAAAGCAACAATGAAAGAAGAGATGCTTGCCTCTTTGTACTAACTAATCTGGTGTAAACACAAGGATTGGGATTTTTTAAAAAAATTTCCTCATTGCTGCAGGATTAACACTTTGTGAGTAATCTAATAATCTCATGCTTCTCTCCTGTGTTGGAGAGCTACCAACAACTCCAAATCTACGCCTCTGCCCTGCACACATTTTATAGCAGATTACAATGCCTCCTCTAAAGCTTTTCAGCCTCTTAACTTTCAAATAAGTCACAATGTCCCTGCTGATTCCTCCAGGGGAGAAAGGATAGAAGAGCATAGTTCTCTTATACATACTAAAATAAAGGACCCACTCAAACCAGATATAAGAGCATTTTTGCCTTATTTCAAAATCCTTTAATGTTGACCTGTATTTTAAAGCCATATTCTGCAAAAGCAGTCCATGAGTCCAGAATAATGAAAGACTATGACAGTGCTAGCATTGAATTGTTAAAATGAAACAGTTCCCTTATTACCTCTAATAGAAAGTATGCAAGTTCTCTCTGTGAAATGAAAGTTCACACTTAAAGGATATTGGTTGTATGCATTTTAAAGCAGCAGGAACGGTTGACGCCATTTCTCCCTCTTTCCATGCCGTAAAGACTGCTATGTCTTTATTGCTAAATAGCCTTAAACGCTAAGGACATTATTTATGCTATATAATATTGCCATGGAGTTGAGTTACATTTTGATGTGCTTTTGGCAGAGGGGAATACTGTGATTTTAAAATTCTGCCTTATTAGAAAGCGTGAAAGCTAGGCAGACAGTTTTCATTTAATAACATTAAAACTTGCACAAGTATTATAAAGCCCCAGTCATTTTTTTAATGCAGCAATGTGTTTGCCTTAATCAAGTAGCACCATAAGAGCAATAGATAAGCCCATTAAAATCTTTACAAGCAGTTTTCAGTACACTTCTCACTTGCAGCAACCAAATACTCAATTTTTAGCCTTCTGAGAAAAAGAAGTAAACCAGCTGTGCTGGGGAGTGGGGACATGAACCATCCCTCTCATTATTAGTGATGATTACAAGGAGATCATGTGAAAGACACCACTCATGCATGATGACAAGTATTCACTATTCAGTACAGAGGAGGCTGTTTAGTGACTGATTTACCACTTGAATTTTTTTTTCTTCTAAAAAGTTGTGAGGTTTTTCTTGGTCTAAAGTCAACATAAAGCTTCTGCAATAAATTTTCTTCAAAAGGTAGTACCAACTTAATGTTTGTGACCTTAATCTCTACTCATACCGCAAGCTGAACTACAAGGAAGCATTTTATAACAACATCTTTTCCATGAACTTTGTTTTCTCCCACAAGAACAACTTGTCACTTACAGAAGCTAGACTGCAGCTCAGTAAGTCAGGAGGCGCTTCTGGAAATCTGAACTTACATTATTTAAATATCAGAGTGAATACATAATCACTTGGAGTTTCCTTGCTGTTGACTTGCATTGGAAACTGAAGACTCCTTTTCAGCTTTCCACTGCTACCTTAGCGCACCTTCCATAGCTTTGTGCCAACAGCCAGGCCAGTAAACTCTTCTAGCCCCTCAATCTGACTCCAAAATCAGAGCCACAAGCTTCACCTGCACATCAACAACTCTTTGTACAAATGGTTATGCCAGACAATTCGCATTTCTGAGCTCACCTCCATAAATATATATTGTGAAATGTTAGACATGAGTTTCATGCCATCCGTGCTAGAGCCTCTTATGTTCACTCGAGGTGGAGGCATGCCCTGGTGCCCCAGCTGCCAGCTGAGCCTCTTGAGGCTGATTCCCCTCCCCTCATCCATAACCTTTGCCATCTTTCTACTGGAATGATGGGAACCATGCTATAAGCTAAATGACACTATCTATTGCCTCTCTGCAGCCCCACTGATTCTGTCAATGGTCCACAATGTGTTAAGATACTGGAAATCTGATTTTATGACCCTTAAGTACATAATAGTGTAATAATCAGAGTAATAGCTTGAAATATAATGTTTATACTTCCTTTTGACAGGAAAAGGTGCTTCTTCAAATACTCATTTATTCTTTTTAAATGTGTTAAACTCATTCCCACCCCCCCCCAATTAGTCCAGCATTACCACTGCATTTACTAGTAGCAGACTTATGAGTTGGTTGCAACTTTCATTGTAAACTCAATTTTTCAGGGTTTTATAACTTAGTTGCGAGATGTTCCCCATGGTTCTTACTTTGTAAAACAGGAAATAATAAAAAGGACCCAGTAGCAGACCCACTAAAGTAATGTCCATCATAAAAAAGGTCTTCATTAAACAGCTGCTTAATATTCTTGAATGGGCATCAGCACTACTTAGCCCTGAAATGCAGACATTAAGCAGCAATTTCTCAGACAACTGATGATCAGCTAACAACCAATCAAGCTCACTAGAAACCAAATAAAACAGTTGCTGAAAATAACTTTTTATCTGGGGAAAAAAAGAAGAAGAAAAAAAAAAAGGCTTTGGAAATAGTTACCCTGTGCTTCTCCTACTGAGCCCATGTCCTAGTTTAACATCCAACCTCAGGTCACTCGAGATCTGCATTTGGCAATTGACTAGCTTAACTCAGGAAGAGAGCTGCTTTACAATTCTTGGACCTTTTCACTTTTGTGGATGTGACAATTTTTTTAAATTAAGTAATGAAAATTTAAAAAGCCAAACAAACCCACCTCTGAAATACAGGACTATCCACAGATCAGAACTGCTGCTCTGTGGGAGACTCCAAAACACAACGCAACCACACCAAACTGAAGAAATATTAGAAGTTTAAATTTTCAGTGGAAAAGCAACATTGATGCTTAGTTTTCAGTCTTTCAAAGCACTCCCAAGGCTCCTTGAACTGCCCGGAGGCTCAGCATGAGTGAAAAGATGGAGGGGTTGGGAGCCAGGGGAAGCCTGCCTGCTGAGCTGCGCCAGAGCTGGGACACCGGTGGACAGGACCCCTCCAAAGCCCAACCTTCTTAGCCACGCTGCTGGGCAGGAGGCAGAGGCATGCTGCAGTTAAATATTCTTGTCTTTAACCACGATCCTCCCCCACAGGCAGGTGACCGGTGCTGTAGGATGGACACCCTTGAAGCCCTGTCCCTCCTGAGATGCTGGACATCCATCACCCTCCGGCTGCAGTGGCGCCATGTTAATGCATCAGTCCTCTGGGAAGCTCCAGCTAATCCAGATTATGCCGTCTCAGGCACACTGTCTGTCACAGGCCCCCTTGACATGGGCTCTCTTTCCCTGTGCTGGCCTCACACAGAATACGAAGCTCAAGGCCCCTGTTTCCATTTCTCAGGCACTGAGTGGCCTCAGCCTGGTGCCCAAAGAAACAATTAAGATTTAGCCTGTCACTTCTTATTTACTCAGTTTTAGAGTAAAATTGCTTCAAACTCAGCATCCTGAAATATTCCTTCTCTGCCAATAGCAATATTTGCTTTTTCCCCTGGGCTGATATTTTAGAGCTTGTAATATACTGTTCTTCATAAATTGTTGAATTAAAGTATTTCCGTTCCTTTCAGTTTCAGTGAAATCAAACATACTTCCAGGTTCAAGAATGCAACTTCACCTTCATTCCCTTCAGGATGAATCATTACTATAGCACACAAACACTGTACACATCAATATCCTGCCAACACTCAGTTTGCTAAAAATCAGACTTTAAAAAAAAAAAAAAAATTTTGAGGTAGTTCAGCGCCCTGAAGCCCTGAACAGGAACTTCTGTACATCAGCCTTTGGCCAAGCTCGTGTCATTCCAAGATGGGACTTATATTTCCCTGATTCTTTTGCACATATCCCCTGCCTGTGAAAGGCAGTTGTTCACACCTCAAGAACAACAGCTCCTAAACATTCAGCCCAAAAGGCCACTGTTAACTCTTTGTGACGCTTCCTTCCCAAGCTTTAAGTTGAAATCCTCTAACGGCATTCTGCGGATCACCTATCACTTAAGAAGCGTTGCTCCAGAAAACTTCTTCCTCCAGTTGCCCACAGCAGAGGGTTGCACCTAGATTACACTGTGACATGTGAAAGCACAGCACACTGGCCTGTGCAGGTGCATCACAGGAAAGGCTACAGCAGCGCACAACAAATGCTACCCTCAGCGGTCAGCAAAATCCAAGTAACAGCAGAGGAGAGACCATCTCCAGTCAAAGCATCTACCCCAAAATGAAAACTGTCCAACCCAGCGAAGACATCATCTGTCTTTCCCACAAGTGGAACAAAACAACTCCCCATGTCCCTCACAGTGAAATCATGACTTTCCTGTGCCAGGAGAAATGAACCTGGCGCAGTAATCGCACTGCAGTCTACAGTATGTCAATTATTCAGAGAGCTCAACCTACAGTATTCTACTATATAAGGCATTTCCTAAAAATATGCATCCTCTCAGCCATTCACTGAGAAATTCAATGCCCTAGTTTTGGCCTTTAAATGCCAACATGGAGCAACACACAAGAAATAACAAATTAAAGTTAGCACAGAGGAAAACAAGGAATTTCTTTTTTCTCAAAAGACAGCTGTATGTGCCACCCCCAAATTTGCTTACTCTGTCTCCTTTACCTTTGAAACCAGCAGTTGCCAAGTTAGATGTAGGAGGAAGACAGAGTAGGTTTTATACAGAAAACCTAGATATACTTTCTGAAAGGAAGAAAGCTAACAAGTTTACCTGATCCTGATTATTGAGGGAAGTATTAAAGCATCTACCACCTGGGCCCTTTAAACCAAGCCTCAGTGACTTTCCAAAGGGAGATGCCAAGGATTGCTCACTGCAGCACGTGCCAAAGCACAAGAATCACTTGCTGCATTATGCAGCAGGCCACAGTAAGTGATTGTAACCCTCCATTAAAATATTTTACTGGCTCATAAAAATAAGATCATGAGCCATACTACTTCAAATAAAAGGTTCACCTAGCCTCTTGCTCTGTCTCTGGCCATCAGCATGTGCTAGGGAAGAGATGACAGGAAAGGTGCAAGTGTGGAGTGACCCTGCCTCCGACACACTCTGTACTTGTCAGCTCAGGACTCCGCGTTTGACATTACAACAGACCATCCTCAAAGGACACTCTTTGACAGACTCATCTTCCATGAATTTGGCTATACCTAACCTAAATCTAGGTGTACTTTTGGCCTCCTCAAAGCTCTCTGATGATAGAGTCCACAGCTACAAGCTACAGATGCATTTGTGACCCACGCTCCCAGTGGTAGCTTGATTATCTAATCTACACTAAAATAAACCCTGAAATTGTTGATCTTTAAACATATAATTTAATTATTAGAAAGTATATGTATGTAAGAAATCAGGAGTAAAACATCTGCCTCAGCCTTTTTGAAAACAAGAATGGAGAAGGTACAGGTGTCCCTCTCAAGAAAATAACAGACTAACTGATGCTTTATTGAAAAAAAGAAATAAAGAAAAAAGAAAGATCAGTTGCAATTTGTAACCCCTTGTCCTGGTTTTGGCTGCGATAGAGTTAATTTTCTTCCTAGGAGCAGGCATAGTGCTGTGTTTTGGATTTAGTAGGAGAAGAATGTTGATAACACGCATGTTTTTAGTTGTTGCTAAGTACTGCTTATGCTAGTCCAGGACTTTTCAGCTTCCCATGCTCTGCCAGGTGCACAAGAAACTGGGAGGGGGCACAGCCAGAACAGTTGATCCAAACTGACCAAAGGGCTATTCCATACCATATGATGTCATGCTCAGTATAGAAACTGGGAGGGGTTGGCCAGGGAGCAGTGATCGCTGCTCGGGAACTGTCTGGGTATCGGTCGGTGGGTGGTGAGCAACTGCATTGTGCATCACTTGCTTTGTATATTATTATTGTTATTATCATTATTATATTGTTATCATTATCATTACTATTTTACTTTATTTCAATTATTAAATTGTTCTTATCTCAACCCAGGAGTGTTTCTCACTCTCACTTCTCTGATTCTCTCCCCCATCCCATCGGGGTAGGGGGAGTGAGCGAGCGGCTGCGTGGTGCTTAGTTGCTGGCTGGGGCTAAACCACGACACCCCTATACCAGCAAAGCAACATTCCTTGGAGATCACATCTAGACTGCAAATAAACATTTGCATACATTTGCGGACAGACATTACATGGAATGATTAAACATTGGCCATAATGCAGTGACAAATAACTTGGTGGGTATGGATCGGGTCTGCTCAGTGGTATATTGGGATCTTCCAGAACCAACAAGTTGAGCCAAAGTCAAGCCCATGAAACACAAGAGGTCTAGACCTGAGGTGAACACACCTGTAAACTCGGCTGATGTACCACTGATGGCTCCTGTAACCCAGTCAGAGAATTTACACCCTCAGACTCTCCCTGAGAAATGCCAGACCTGACATACTACCTTTGGTTCAGATTTATACCCTTTTGCCATTTATACCCACCCATGCTGCCATCTAACAATAGATTTTCACTTACCCAGCACTATGTGCATAATCCTCCATCACATCCTCCTTCCTTTTTGGCAGTCATCTGCACACTTAACATACTTTTCCTATGAAGCTATTTGGGTCTTCTCTGAATTTTATTGTCTTCCAGTTACATATCCCAGAATTATAGAGGTTCCTTTGACAGAGGCTGTCGTGGTTTAGCCCCAGCCAGCAACTAAGCACCACGCAGCTGCTCGCTCACTCCCCCTGCCCCAGTGGGATGAGGGAGAGAATCAGAGGAGTAAGAGTGAGAAACACTCCTGGGTTGAGATAAGAACAGTTTAATAGTTGAAAGAAAGTAAAATAGTAATGATAATAATAACAATAGAATAATAATAGTAATAATAATATATAAAGCAAGTGATGCACAATGCAGTTGCTCACCACCCGCTGACCGATACCCAGACAGTTCCCGAGCAGCGATCGCTGCTCCCCGGCCAACCCCTCCCAGTTTATATACTGAGCATGATGTCATATGGTATGGAATAGCCCTTTGGTCAGTTTGGATCAACTGTTCTGGCTGTGCCCCCTCCCAGTTTCTTGTGCACCTGGCAGAGTATGGGAAGCTGAAAAGTCCTTGACTAGCATAAGCAGTACTTAGCAACAACTAAAACATCAGTGTGTTATCAGCATTCTTCTCATACTAAATCCAAACCACAGCACTATACCATCTACTAGGAATAAAATTAACTCTATCCCAGCCAAAACCAGGACAGAGGCTTACTGCAACAAGACACATCCCTTTTAAGATTTCTACAAAGGATAAGATTTGAACAAATGGTGGCTGGACGTAGGTCAGGTTCAGTGGTTTTTGCACATCATCCCGAGTTAATCTTCTCATATGAAAATGGTCAGGCTAAAAAAGTTTTCTGGCTTGACCTGGGCACAAAGCCTTCATTCTGGTTTGTGAATGAAGGCTATGAGTGAGTTTGGTGAGCATCATTGTCAGGTCTGTTCCCCACAGAGAATGTGTCCTGCAGCAGGTGAGGAAAACTCTGAGACAATAGTGGGTATAACTGGAGTTATGGTTTGACCCTCCAGTAGGAAAACACACATAAGAGTGGAACATGTCAGCATTTAACTGAGCTATTTTGCCCTGTATTTTCCCTGTGAGGCTGTATGTCAGGAACCCCTGGCTCACGAATGAATGCATATTTGGCATATTAACCCAACCCGCTGCCCCCAGGAAACATGTTGTGTTTTAGGGTAACTCAAGTGAAAATATGGATTTTGCAGCAGTTATAAAAGTAAATTTTTAAAAAGAAGAGGGTTTTCAAACCCAGTGCTCCACTGTAATTTAGCTGACTGTAAACACCAGGGGTGAAATCACAACTGCAGAGAGTTAACAGCAGTTAAAGCAATGACCTAAGAAGGGGCAGGACCTCTCTTCAGGCATCTACCAGCAGTAAAAGTTGTGAGCAGCCTTATCCAATACAGCTCCTGACAGTATCTCAGCAAGAGCTAATAAGCTTTTGCCATAACAACATATTTATAAGGATGTTTGCCATGTCTTACAGCCATTAGTGAATATTCTTTCTCCATTTTTGCTTTGTGAGGTGAGCCTCAGTTGACTGATGCTTATTTATGCAGAGCTGACTTCTGGAACCTAAAAGTTCAAAAGGCTGCATTGCAGGGGAGATTGCAGTACAAGTTACTGCTGCTTCAAGCCACTTTGGCAGATCCTTAGGCCATGAAAAAAATGGGATCACATAGGTGCTCCCCTTGCCCCCACACATGATGAGCAATACCTAGATGACCCCCAGCAGATATACAGCCAGCCTGTTCTTGTGATGGCCGATGCCGCAGAGCTCCCCCGGCCATCCACTCCGGTGTTTTCCTATCCTGATGTTGAAAGGTTTTCTTAACATTTAAGCTGAATTGCCCTTGTTTCTATTTAAACAAGACAGTTTAAGAAGTTTCCTCTTTTCCTTTTGCTTTTTTTTTAAAGGCTAAATAATCCTGTTTCATCCCAGATCATGTTTTCTAGCCATCTGATCATTTCCACTGTTTTTTTTCTGGGGCAAGGAAAAAAAGACTCAGGTAGTCTATATCTTTGTTTAAATACAGATCCCAGAGCTGGTAATTTGAGGGCTTACCAGTACTCTTTCAAGAAAGCCAGATGTAACTGTTGGGATACAACTTAGCACAGCGCAGACCCTGTAGATGAGATCTCACCAAAAGCACCAGATACGCCATGGTGATATTGAATATGGGCAACACAATGCTGTGAGTCACACATCTGTCAAAGTCTTGCTGAGACTCGCAGCATAGAAACTGCCAACTCTTCAAAAAGAGCCTGTCGAGCTAAGTCAACGGTATTTCACTCCACCTTTTCTTTAAACCGAGAATTTCATGGATGCCACTTTCAGAAATGAGGTTTACAGTATATCTCCTTGCTAGCGGGCAGATATACCAATGGGCTAAAATGTCACTTTTGTGTGAGAAATCTAGACACTCAGCTGTTACACCTTCTTATCAACCAGAAAATAACTCTCTCGGATAAGACAATCATGAAGCCTGTCATTCACCTTATGGTCCTATCTGTACCAATTCTACCCCACCTGCACAAAAAGCCCATCTCTCTCCATTTTACTTCTGCTTTCATTTCTAGGTTGGTGTGTAACAAGCCCCAGACTTTACTGCAGCCAGCGTGGATCATTCAGTGGCCAAAAATGGTTGGTAGTCCTCATCTCAATGGTGTAAATGGAACCCAAAAACTTGTCACCCTCTTTTCTCAGCCCTTCTAGGTGCTTCATTTAATGCCTGGAAATCACTTCCCCACCACACTGCCAAGTATTTTCCCCTCAAGCCTTTCATTAAAATGCCTATCTTTACACAGCTGATTAATACAACCTGTCAACCTAGATGAAAATGAAATGAGCAGCTATTGGATATTTGAAATCAAATCAAAACAAGTCCAAATCCAAATGCCTGTGTAAAAGCTGGAGCACTTGGACATTGCCGAACTGGAATGTTCCACATGTTCACTTTAAAGTGCTTTGTATGAAGATATTTTAAGTCACAGGATATGTTTATGACATTTGCATATGATCTATAGGATTTATTTTATGATGTAAAAATCATAAATACACAAATAAAAATATCACCACTGAAACAAATCTTTCCCCCTTAAGCAAAAGTAAATATTTTTATCTGAATACCTTTTTCCCCAGAATTTTCACTTCATGTAAAATTTGGGGTTTTTTTTTTTTGTATCTTAATTTGCAGTAAAATACATTTTCAGTATCTCAGTATTGTCCAAAGGGAAGAAATTCCATATCCTGGTCATCTGGTACTAGACAGTTTTTCAGGCAAATCGTTAAGAATTAATTGATACTGTATCATCAGTAAATTTATGATACTCACATGCACACAACATGCTGAAGCAAAATACAAATAAACATGAATCAAAGCAAGTTGTTATAGCTACACTGAACATGGATATACTGTCTTTTACTGTCATATTTGTTTCTACTTGCTACAATACCTCAATGTAATTTTTTTTTCAGATTTCTGAAAGACGACAGGCAAAAAGAAGAAAAATCCACACTGACAGTACCTCAAAATGAATACATCCTGCTGTTTTTCTTAAGAAACAACAACAGCAAGAGATATTCATAAATTCTCAATTGGAGAGGCATTCATTTCCTGCTGTGCTATTACTACGAGTTTATCCTTTGCACCTACCCACTGAAGCGAAGGAAAATTCATATAGAAACCTCATGTAAATAAACTTCAGAATGCAGAGAGCAACATCAAAACACTCTCAGGAACATTTGGTCATTGAACTTTGCGTTCCTGTTAATGAAACAAAAGTATTTGCAGTCAAAATACAACTGAACATAAATGGCTATGAATAAATGCACTGTTCACCCACATGAGAAATGTTTTCCATTACCACAGCAGATACCAAATGAAACAACAGAACATAAAGCCACTTTGATCAGTTATTCAAATTACCTAAGTGAAGGCTTTTCTTTCTGGAAACTTCATTTTTAATCCACAGATTCTTGAAAAACAGCTGAACAACAAAAAAAAGTGAGGTTGATGAAGCATAAAAATTTCACAAAAGAGATACAAACTCTGCTACATCAGAAAAAAATACCAGAGGATAAACCATGCAAATTAATTCTGTAATCCTGATTAGAAAAATACGCAAGGCTTTTAATATAAAGCTCAAGAACGTCAAAAAGACAACAATCCTCTGCTTTAAGGTCTCTTTCTGTTCTTCTATCGGGAGAAAGCTGTGAACAAACAGCTGCAAAATGCCAGTAAAGATGAGAAGAATCATCACCACGTACAATCAAAGAGAAAGTTGGGCTCATTTCAAGATTATTTAAAAAAAGAACGGGAAAAAAAAAAAGAAAAAGGAATTCAAACAAGCCAAAACCCTTAAAACTTTGCTGGGGAGCGAAGAGATGCGACTTCAGTTCCCATCTTTCATACTGGTTATCTCACCCTGTAAGCCCAACTTCTGCTAAACTAGGCTGCACCGCTTTCTTCTGGGAGCCGTGCACACAGCAACTCCACCACCCCCTTTCTGAGATGACACGTATTTGTAGCTTTGCGACTCCACAAGCCACAGAACAGCTTAAGAAACACGTTGTTCAGCCGGAGGCACCGAAGTGTTATCTAGCAGAAGTATGACACCTCCAAATCCAAGTCCCATGCATCCCTAGCTGGGAGGTGTAAGGAAAGTATTTCCTTGCCACCCACCCACCCGTCATGGTAGGAGGAGGAGTGAGACAGAGTGATGCTGTACTCCCCAGACAGCAAACTACCCGGACATGGTTTGGACATTTATCCCGCAGTTAAAGCAAGACTGCTTTGAATTACAGTGCAAAATGGGCTAGATGGGGAATAGCTGGCCAGCCCCAGAAGGTTGGCTCAGTCAACCACTGCACCTCAGCAGCTCTTCCCAGCACGGACCAAGGGCAAATAAGGACTGGGTGGGGGTATCTGATGCTGTGCAACATTACCCTCTGCTGCTGTGTGCAAGCGAGCCTCCTAAGTTCCTTACCATTCTATTTCTGCTTTTGCAGAAAACGAGTGTTCTGTATGTTGTACTACTTGTGAGCGGAGCTCTCTTTGATTAAGCCTTTAAAACACATAGGGCATGCTTTTTTTTCCCTCCTTTTTTTCATAATTTGTTTTTTCAAACCACTTTTATAGGCACTGCATTTAAAATGCACATTTTTTGCCTGGTGGGTTTTTCCCTGTTGCACAGGAAATATTTTTAGTTGGAAGCTTTATTGTACAAGCTGTCCAGCAGTCTGACAAAAGCTAAATTCCAGCTTATGGCTGAAAACCGTAGGAAAAATTCCAAAGCCTTTACAAATTATACAAATGAGACTTTAATCCCAGCTGGCCTCACTAACGGGGGCTCTACATCTGGGCACACACACAAATGTACTTTTCATATGGATTTTCAGCTATTTGAATAATGAAAAATAGAAAAAAACCCACAACTCTATTTTTGTAAATACTTGTATCACAATAATAAAAACCAAACAGTCCTGCAAGCACAGATTAGCCAGACTGCCAGAGAAATACAGTTGTTTCTCAAAACCAGTCCTGTGCAGAGCTCTTAGGTAAAATTGATCTGCTGTCCAGAGGAGGATTCACTTCTCTAACAAACAGAAAGCTTCAAAACCACTCAATCCTCCTGTCTTCTCCAGGGCAAGCTTATTCTCATCTGCACAAGGGAGGGGGTATCCTTGTAGTGCCACCCAGTTGTGATAAGATGCATGTGTGTGATATCAGCAAGTTTGACCAAGAGCAATCAAGAAAAATGGAAAGAACTAGAAGAAACTGTGTATGAACAGGAGAGATGAAAACAGGGAGAGCTGCAAAGCTACCTGGTCATGCACACAGAGATGACAGTGTGCAATGGGTCTTTGAGATCCTCAGTGCTGGCTTGCAACTGCTGGCAGCGAGTGGAGTGCAAACATCACAGCCCTTCTCAGCTACGTCCACAATGCTCATTCGAGAAGAGCCGCTACTTCACTGACAGAAGAAACGCATGCTGAGGATTTTTGAGTTCCCATTAGACTGGGATGAAAATATAGTAGCCAAAGGATGGATGTTACTTGACTGAGGTGTCTCTTCCTGCTTTAATTGCATGAGCTGTCACTACCACAGCTTTTTATGTTTGGTTAAGGCAAACCCACAGAGGCAATTTTTTAAGAATAAGGAAATCAGGTTCTATCTAACATTTCTCCAACTGTGCTGCTTAGGCCCTAAGGGAATAAAGGGATTTAATGCAGACCCGCTGCATACACTCTTGTAGTTTCACCTGACAGTGGCAGAGCAGGTCCCATTGCAGTAACAGGAGGCATCTTTACTCAGACATCCCTTCTGTGTGCGGCGATCACAGGGAGAGACAGGGCCAACACAAGCTATTTGTCATTTCTGAGACATCGTTTACTCTCACTTCTCACCGAAGCGGAGGGAATGTAGGTCTCTTCTCAAGCAGAACACCTCCCATAAAGAAGAGAAACTTGACGACATTTGCGGGAAGCAATCCCAGCTACTAGGACTCCCAGCTGAGCAGGCTGGTTGTACTGTGAACTGCTGGCTGCTAACACGGCTCACAGTGCAGGCTGCCAAACGGCTACTGAGCCTGAGTGGATCGGAGACAGATGGAGGGTGGGGGTGTCTATCTATCCTGTGCATCTAAGGTGGATGCCTTAAAGAACAAATTAAAATGTTCCTTCTCTCTGCACGTACACAGGACTGTTGTCAGAGGGCTGTAGGTAACTCTCATGCTGCTCCTGCCCCCTTTTCTTGCCATTCTCTTTTCCTCTGTTCTTCATTTTCCTTAGGAAAGCATGAAGGAGAGATAAAAGATTTGCTCGCATTGCTGAAGACAAATTTGGAGAGTATTGGGGCAGGCAGGCAGTAGAAGGCAGCGTATTAAGAATGTCCTCAGTGTCTCTGTGCTGCTCCATTAACGTACTGACCTTCTTCTAGGAGGTCAGTCTACAAGAAATCACCAGTCCTTGTCCAGCAGATCCAGGGATATGAAAAAGCCTATTACATATAATGCGAAAATATTATCACATAGCCTATGCAATTCTGTATTTGCCCCGTTACAAAGACAGTGCAGGTGCTAAACTTATTTCCATTACATACATAACCATGGGAAAATGCCCATTTTTTAAGGATGGTGTTATGGATAGTGCAAACATATTTTCAACCAAAATAAGTTAGAAATTATTTCAGACCCAGAGAAACATTAAAAGAATCATGCAATTGAGACACAGAACAGATCAGTCTCCAAGAAGACAGAGTAGTCTATATGGAGTCAGACAGATACATTAAATCTGGTAATTGTGTAATGGGAAGTGGAATGATAAAAACAATTACCTCTTCTTGATATGAAACAAACAAAAAAAAAATGTATACTGACTACTGAAGGGTGTTTACCCTCAACTTTTCTTTTAGCTATGATGAACTTTCATTAAAAAAATACTCCTTCTCATTTTCTTCAGAAGTTCATTTTTTAAAAGGAGTAGAGACCCCAGGAGCAGAAACACCAGGGAAGGAGCAAAGCCAAACAAAAATCGGAGGGAAAAAATCTGACTTCAGTTTCAGGATGGGAAAAAAAAAAATCATTCTTCTCTCCCAGCCCCTCAAAATAAGAGGTTGTACCAATATAAAGCATTAACAGTATCAACTTACTTTCAGCATATTAAGAAAAATAATAAAAGGATCTACATTCGTGGACATTTGACTCCTAGGATGAATCATACCCTGAATAATGACAGGTTAGTACTGCTGCTTTAAAATATTTGGGTTTTATACATCTAATCCATCTACAGTATTAGTTAAATAAGACAACCTGAGATGATAATATTAAATACTCTGCAAACTGCAACTATGGGATTATTTATTGAGTATACCTAAAATAAAAACACAGGTGGTGAAAAAAGATTTTCCAGAAGTCTAGGATCAGAGTTAAAAACAAGAACTTCTTTAATAAATAGTAACATAAGTATTTTTCAGATCAGAGCCAACTACCAATTCCTGTGATACAATCTATGATCCAACTCCTAATTTTTTGTCAGATTAACTTTTTAAGGGACAAAGTGCCATAATTCTATGGTAGGCGAAGAAGCTAATAAAACTATTTTACATATATCCTATTTCGTGCTTCATTTTTATATGGATTTTTACTATTCTTTCCAATCAGTAAGTATATACCATATATCACAGTTATTTAAAACCTATTAGCTCATTGACAATAATGCCACTGTCCTAAAGCAATTAAAATCTTTGAAAGGAAGCCGACTAAAATCTCAGCAAGTAAATAAAAGAAATGGCCAAATATCCATTTCACAGGTGAAAAACGGAGGCACCAAAAGACTTGCTTCCAGGTACTTTGGAAATCTAGCATGTTGAGAAAGGAATTCAGATATCTTGACTCTAAAGCCTGTGTTTTTGACTCAAGCTGACCCCTCTCCCCTCTGAGGCATTCAACATTTGTCTTAAAGCTCTGTTTTCACATCTGCAATTTGTTCAAATTAAGTGTTTTAGATTAAATACTTGTGTTGAAGAGAAAAGGAAACCAGCACTCTCAAAAATCTTTACAAATGAAGAACCGTGAGCGAGATCAAAGGGTCGAATAAGGCAGCATGACAATGCATGCAACCCTCTTCCAAATCCACTAGACAAGCAGCATATCTGAACTTGTAAACAGCCTGTAGCCAAGGATTTTGCAGATTGTTTTGTTGAGATATACAGCAAGAATTATAAAGGGCTGACTACATGACAACAGATGCAAATCTTGAAAAGCGATCATCTGCATTACGTCTATTTTAGCACTGCTTCTACTACAACAGCTACACTGCTTTGCTCAGAAATGTATCAGAAATAAGACATCACATTTTACAGCCAATGAGCCACAAACACATCCTATATCTCAGCCAACTCCTGCTATACAAACCCCTTTATGCAAGCCTGCACTCCCTGAGGCCCAAACACTGGCTTTATTCTCAGAGGATTTGGGATAACACAGAAACCTACATGCCCACACCTATGGGCTTCTCCAGTTTCTCAGACTGCCTCATTCAGAAAAGACCATCATTGCTCAAGAGCGCAATTAGCAACAGGGCAACATCTTTTTAGAAGTATTTTTGCCCACTATGATCAAAAATGCTCCACATTTATGGAGACATCATAGCAGCAGGAGTCAGGTCAGCCTAGCTGAATGCTTTTAGTTATATTCCCTGTGTTTCATAAACAAGACCATCAATCCAAGTTTGGGCCTATTGAAAGCTATTGAAACCTAGACTAACGGGAAAGCTCCACAAAGTAGGAGATTGCAGAAGAAAAAGGAACTGCTTCCTACCCTGATACCACTTTCAGATCCAGTGTCACCTCTGAATCCACCTGTAGCATGTTATTTTCAGTAAAAGCTTTTATAACAGTCTTTGATCCTATTAGAAAATAATACATGCACAAATTGCTGCATATGCTTGACAGCCAAATGCATCCTCCACTATACAAGTAAAAACATACTCAGAAAATTAACATCAGGGCTCTGATTTAACCTTCATATTAATATGCAAATTCGGAACAAATCAGCCACTGTAAGCCATTGGTCAATACATGGGGATATTAGGATAGAAAGGCCACTAAGAAAAAGCAAATGATGGTACAGACACCGTCATATTGGGCCATACAGTACAGAAAGGGCTTGAAATATCTACCCTCACTCTAAACAGTCTAACTTTTTCAGATACCCATATCTATGCTACAAGGCACAGGGAGGGAGCATACAGCCACACAGCACAACACACAAGCATTTGTTGTACAGAACCACAGGACTGTAGTAGGTCCATGTACGCTGCTTTGGAGCTACAGAAGTCTTGCATTCAAGACTCCTCTCCTTGCCAAGCCAATCTACTGCCACCATTATCACAACACTTCAGCTGGGTTATGTCAAAATTACCCATCACTTGGGGTCCACGCTTATTGGTTACTTAGCACAACGATGAATCTTAATTGGTAGAGAACCATGTTTTTTCATGGAGACGCTCATTTCTGTTAACCAAACCTCAGAGAGCAAGGGAGCAATATGTTGCTGCCTTTGGAATTGAGTCACTTCAGTAGGAGGACAGGAAGGATGAAGAGACTACTGCAAACTTTTTTCAACATTTAAGTCTTCAAACACATCATAACCCAACTTGTATGGATGCCAGCCACTTCTTTTGGCAGACTGCATGATGTCTTGTTGTATTCTACAGCCAATTTGTTGACTCTAATTAGCAATTTGGGAATAGAGTAAGAAGAAAAGAGAAATAAAAAATTGAGTGCACAGTGCCAGTTACTATAGCAGGACACACACTCTTTCATTATCATTTTTTTTTAATGTAGCTGAACATAGGCTGCATCCAGCTGTTTCTTCAAAACCAGCCATGGGTGTGAGTAGCTACACATTATATTTGACTCCGGTTGGGTAAATACTTTCTCTCCTTTCCATGTAAATGTCACTTGTGATTTCCTGGGTGGACTCCAACATGCAGCCTAGCAGCTGAAACCAGATGTCAAGGAACACACAGGGTTTTAATGTTTCTTACTATCTCTTATACTTTATGTTTCAACTGTTTGGTATCTCCAAATTATTTAGTCCCAAAAAGCACTGGAGAACACTACCATACATAAGCCAGCTATGCAATGTGGCTTAAAACATAGATCAAATCCAAGCTCACCAAGTTTCAGGATATTCAGTTTGCTCCTCTAAAAAAAACTTATATTCTAGGTTTTTCACCTTTTTTTCTAGTAACAAATGAAACAAACTGGTGGTGTCAACACACTAAATAACCATAAAAGATACTTGCACAGCCACTATATTCTCTCACACGAACCACCACATTTATGTTACTACGGTCTCTGACACGAACCACCAAAGCATTTACACCAAACATACCTAGGATCCCACAGATTTTGACAGATTAATTTTTTAAAGTAAGAAAATAAGTGGCGAAAGAGAAAAGACTGTGACGATTAAGCAAAGAAAAGACAAGAAGTGTGACTGTCTACTTTTTTCTGTTGTACCCAGCCCTCTTTTAGGGATCCTTAGACACAAAGTCACAGCAGTAGATGTAATCTTTTCTAGGGTTTGCTATAGACTATCCATAAGCCTTCCTTCACAAACAGGTCTTTTGGGCCCTTATGCCCAAATTCTCCTATGATTCTACTTCGAGAAATTATTTTTTCTCACAGACAGAAAACTGATAGCTCATCACCTCTCTTCAGCCATATAGCTGGATGCAGGGACTTGCACTGCCTGCAAACGGCCGTTTTGTCTGAAAGGGAAGAAACAGTCAAAGTCATGTAAGATCCTCAGCTGGCCTTTACTTCAATTAAATGAACTTTCAGCTTGCAGCTACGACTCTCACCTGAGGCCTTCCCCAAGCACTGCCTGCCTGGGCTCAGGCAGCATTTCACTGCGGGAGTAGCAGCAGGCTCCATGATCTCTCATGGCTCCATGGATGCACCTGCCTCTCTTTGAGTCTTCAGGTGCAAGATCTGGGTACCCCTTCCCTTTGTGAGCTATGGCTACAGAGCCATGGTATTAAGGAAAAGCAGCCTCCCCTCTCCTGTATGTATCAGAGGTAGTATGTGCCTTATAGGAGATAACGCAAAAGGAAGTCTTCTTTCAGATGTTTTTGAAGTGCATTTTGCAACCTCTGTTCCCTTTACAGATGATGGGGCTGTGGGGTGGCAATCCCAGAAGTATGAATCAATGCACCTAAGAAAGATGGAAAAAGCACTGTGGTACAAACATCCATCCCAAAAGAGTTTCTGATCATCTTCACCATGGTCAATAGCGACATCTACACCTTCCCCAACGTCCTTCCACCCTTCCTCCTTGCTGTCTTCCCTGTCTAATGCCACACTACTCTGACACATAAAAAAATACAAATAGAACAACTCTCCCTACTTCTGCCACTGCCTTTCCTCTTTTCTCAAAACTCATGGTTTTTGTTTTTGGTAAAGACAGCTGCCATCACAGCTGTTGTTGCTGGCTGAGTACAGAGCACTTCAGTGGCACAGGTGGCTACGAGACACCCATCCCTGCTGGAGCAATTTTTCATCCTTTCTTTCTCAACAAAAGCAGGTCTATCTTAAATAGCTGCCTTTAAAAGAAAAGGAGGGTGGGGCAAAAACTTGCAATGGCTTTGGTGAGAATTGCCGTTGAAATGTCACAAACAGCCGTGAGAGTGCTCACATGGCACTGATGACACATTAAAAACCACAGAGAATGCACAAGTAATAAGAAGTTTAATTATGCTCTTTATAGTAACTGTTCAAGTTTGTATTTTGAAAATACTGTAAATTCCTAGTGAGAGATGACATTTGATTTTGAAACATTAACTCAGGACAGTTAGGCATGAATATTTGGCTGCTAAGTCATTTGTATCTCTTTCAGGAAGAAAGACTTCCCAAGGGGCATGATATTTATATTGAAACATTGAAATTTACATGATCGCAGTAGGATTAGATACAGAATACTCACAAATCTTGAGCAATTAGAGAGACTATACAATTACTCAGTACAGAGTTTCTCTCTTTCCTCATAACTTTTCCCTTCACCCTCTCCTAATATTCCTGTTAGGGCAATAGCCTGAGCAGAACATGGTAGCACTTCAGCCAGGCACAGGCTAGTGCATCCGCTGGCCACTGCAGCTGCACCTCTTGGGCTAGTTCCCAGATTTTTGGCATGCCCAGCAGGTGACAGGCAGTGGCTGGCCAGTGTACAGAAACTAGGCAGTGATCAGATGGTCTGTCTAAACAGGTAGGCTGCCCATTTTGGCCATCAAGTCTAGACTTGAGTCCAATATGCTCAACAGCTCTTGCTGAACCTGCCAGCCAAACAGGTTGCAAACGCAGCAAGAGTTGTGGTCTTATGGTGGGTAGAAGATAGAGGACACAAGGCAGTACTGGAGGTATAAACACAGGGAAGAGTGGTAGATTCAACCCAAACTGGCTTGCTTTTGCTTGTTGTGCAACCCTGCTCTAAAAGATAGGGCAAACCAAGCTGTACATTTTTACTATTTGTCAGTGTCACCACAAGCTACTGCGATGTATTAGAGCTACTGCAAAAGATGGGAAAATAACAAACAACCCTTCCCCTAGGGAGAAAACACAGCAAGTGTCACTAACAATCACCTAAGTCTTTGGAAATTTTGCATGCCTCTATGTGCCTGTTCTAAAAGCTCTGGTACTACGTGAAAACCTTAGCTTTGTTTGGGCGATAACGAAGAAAATGGGTTCACTATACAAACAAGATCCGAAAGTCTGACTCAAGGGGTGAAAAAACCCACTCTGAATGATCTGCATTATTTTCTGCACCTCTTGGGATTTCCTTAAAGGCTCGACTTATAATGGTTGATGCTTCCACCTGGACCTAGTTCCAGTCCTGACAGCGAGACTAACACGCTCTTACTCATGGGCAGGTATTGTGGTAAAAGTGTAATACAGCTTCTAGAGACAAAGTGTTAGAGGGGCTAGAAAAGAGGTTTGGGTTCACCTGTGCTCCACTTCTTCCTTCATCCCCTCACCATCCTTGATCTAATTCTTTTGCAGTTCAGCTCAGAAAGGGATGTCCAAAAATCCCAAATCCTCCCTCAAAGCAAAATCCCCATTTGAAGCCTTATTTCTGTGTTTTACACCCACTATGCCAAATTCACATCAACACTTTAGCCCACCAACACCCAAGCCTAGCAAGCCCTAGTATAATTAAATGCCGCCTCCCACCTTGGCTTCAGCAGCTGATTCTTCTATGTCTGCCTGGCTCTCGCTTCGCATTTACTGATGCTCCCCTTACCTATCAAATTTCAAAGCAAATTTAAAAATGCAAAAGTTACCTGATTCCAGAAAGTTTCCTCTACTTAAAGACCCACCCAAATTGTTCCACCGAAGGCTTAAGGTCTTGGACAATAACCGACAGCTTGCTGTTGGCACTTAGTATGATTGCATGAGAGTTAACGGACGGTGGTGGCCAAGGAAACCAGCCACCCACTGCCCACATCAGACTGCCTGACGTGCCTGCTGGAACAGAATGCCCCCCACTGTCAGCGTGTTGGTAGTGATCTTGAGAAATGCAGGGGAAAAAAAAAAATCTAGTGCAGGTAGCAAAGAACAAAATAGATTTTATGTAAGTGTAGTCCAACAGTGCGCCAAGTTAAAATGGTCAGGAAAGTTGAAAGGGTAAAAAGCTGCTGAAACTTCTTCCTCGTCCTTTTGAAAGAAAGGTGGATGGACTGCACTTGGTACAGCACTGAATCTGCCAACTGTAACATGTTTGAAACATTATACAACCTGCAGATTTATGTGGATGAAGGTATTTCAGAAGGTTACGTAGAATTAGCATCTTTGAGAAGCTCTTTATATATACATACCCTATGAATACTTGCAGGAAGAGAACTATTGTGGGAAACAATATGCGTATCTATTTAGTTAAACAAGAAGTCAGAGAGGAGTATCGCAGAGACAGATAGACTAATGATTGCCTCAGTTTGTTAAATATCATTTCCATGCTTTATGTCAAAGTTCAGCCAGACAGTTCAGAATAGCATTAGGACCATTATTATTTCATGATACTTGATAAGAAGTGGTTTGTATCAGCAGCTTCTGAAATTAATTTCTAAATTATCAGCTGACTCCCTTGTATAATTTGTCAGGCACTTGTGCTTTCAATAATTAATAGATAAACCAAGGTACAGTGGCTAGACCTTAAGATACAAACTAGGATTCTTTTTTATATGCAGGCCCAAGGAAGGTTAATGAGGCATAAATATACGGTATGTAAAACTAGAAATGTTCTGTGTTACAGACAGCCCTCTGCCCCAGACACTAAAAGACTGCAAATATATGTAAGAGAGAATATTGAAGGGGTTTATACTTAACATGTACCTTAGGATTAAGAAACACGACCACAAGACTGCACGCACCTACATCTCACATATTTGAGTTAGCCCTAGAATGCTTTTTCAGACTAATTTGGTTTCAGATATAGGAAAAATGAAAGGAGTAAGCAAAATTTTGTAGAGGAGTATAACAGACAACTTTTTCTCTACTCCACTTACTACATTTTCATTGCTATCAGAATTTAAGAATTTGCCAGTTTATGGAAGTTATTTATAGGCAAAAATGAAATATTTAATTTGAAGTAGGATGACTGCACTACTGAAGAAAATTTCAAAGCATTTGTTCTGAAGATGCTTCTTACAACAGGTATAAACCTCTGCTCTGTAAGAGACAAGAGGCATTCAGAAATGAACCTACAAGATTTCCATAGAAGAAAAATCATGTCTTTAAAATCTTCTGATATAGTCGTTGTCCTTTAAAATATTTCCAATACCAAATTTGTTCATGTCTTGCTATTCACAAAGCTTGGCTAGCTGAAGTAGATGGGTCAGTTTTATTTTTGGATATAGCTGGTTTCTAGAATCCTTAGGATTTATGTCCAAAATGAGCAGGTACTTTTCTTTATTAGAAAGTACCATAGAATGTCAGGATGAAGACATGCTCCAATAAAAAAAGTTACATATAGGTTTATCCTCTTTATTCTACATGAACATCTTTGTTAGCACTGACACTATTTCAAATTTATCTTGGTGTTATTATGATCAGAACTGGATTACTGGAACTGCATGATATTCCCCTGCCTCGGTAGCTGTGAGAAGATACTGCCATAGGTGTAAAATTCACTTAGACTTTTATTGGAGTCTTTGATGAGTAATAATGCACAAAAAGCTGTTGCATAGGAAGGGAAAAGTGATCACCAAATCACAAATTCCAAAGGCTGCCAGTAATGCAAGTCCCAGAGAGGGACTTTCTCCAGAAAACGTGCTGAAATCTATGTTGGGCGGCAGCAGCTACTTCGAAAAGCACTTAGACCAGCAATAGAGGTACATGACTATTATTACTCTTTATAGTAATATCAGTAACCCAGAAATAAGAGTGATGGCTATCCTTAGAGCTTTCAGTACAACAAGATCTAATGAATTCTTTATCATTTAGCACAGCACCTTCTTTTTACTGTAAGAACATCCCTTTAAAAAGTCTTCACTAGCAGTTAACACTAATCTTCAACTTAGGAACAAGATAGGCAACATGAACAGTGGAGCATTTTAAGATGACTTTCCTGTTTCAGATAAAGTTGCCTTTGTACCAAAGTGATGATGCTTGTTCTCCCTTGGTCTCAGGTGCACCACTTCTCCCTTTTAGCCTCAGGCTTGCCTGTTCTTCTCTTTTGCTCCCTTTTGCTTTTACAACCACTAGACCTGAGTTCCCCTGAGGACCCTGTTCACTGCAGCTACCAGCCAGTGCAATACAGAAAGGGCTGCTGCCTGTGTACCTGGGCACCTCAGTGCTAGAAGCAAACTAGCCCAATGCCTGCAGAAGCAGCGGCATCTCTGACTTCAGGAAAACTCGCCCACCAGACAGAGCTGATGCACGGCTCCTGGAAGCCCGGGATCCCTGACGATCAGGCACCCTCAGTGCTGCTGATGGGCCAGCTGGCCTGAACCAGGGCAAGATGCCAGCAGGTCTGCAAATTCCACCAGGAAAAACCACAAGTGCTCCAGCAGATATTTTCTGCCCCTTAGCAAATACTCTCCAGACCTGGAGTACCATGGGGAGACAACACAAACAACAGCTTCTTCCTTTTAACTTTGCTCATGCTGTCCATCGAGAGGGCATAACAAGAAGTGCGTTTTATTTCAGATATAAAAGCTAGTGGCCTAACTTGACCATCAAGCTTTCAGCTGTAGTACTTAAACATTGGTATCATTGTTTGTGGAGGACTGTTCCTACAAAACCAAAAAATATGAATTCATTCACACACAGAGCATAGAAGTATAGTTTACACTACAGGACATCAGGCAGAAGTTGAAGCAGGGACAGGTATCCTGGGAAGAGTACAGGGAAGCTGCCTGGTTGTGTAGGGATGGGGTCAGGAAGGCCAAGGCACGGCTGGAGCTGAATTTGGCAAGGGATGTAAACAATAACAAGAACAGCTTCTACAGGTATGTCAACCAAAAAAGGAAGGTTAAAGAAAGTGTACCCCCCCCGATGAACAAGAATGCCGACCTAGTATCAACAGACGAGGAGAAGGCTGAGGTACTCAACAACTTCTTTGCCTCAGTCTTCACCGGCAACCTCTTTCCTCACCCCTCCCGAGTCGATGGACCGCAAGATGGGGACCATGGGGTAAAGCCCCCCCCACTGTAAGAGAAGATCAGGTTTGAGACCACCTGAGGAAACTCAATGTACACAAGTCTATGGGACCTGATAAGACGCATCCCAGAGTCCTGAGGGAATTGGCTGATGTAGTTGCCAAGCCACTCTCCATGATATTTGAAAAGTCACGGCAGCCAGGTGAAGTCCCTGCGGACCGGAAGAAGGGAAATATTGTGCCCATTTTTAAAAAGGGAAGAAAGGAGGACCCTGGGAACTACCGACCTGTCAGCCTCACCTCTGTGCCTGGGGAGATCATGGAGCAGATCTTCCTAGAAGCTATGCTCAAGCACACAGAGGATAGGGAAGTGATTCAAGACAGCCAGCACAGATTCACCAAGGGCAAGTCCTGCCTGACCAGCCTAGTGGCTTTCTATGGTGTGACTGCATCAGTGGACAAGGGAAAAGCAATGGATGTCGTCTATCTGGACTTCTGTAAAGTGTTCGACACAGTCCCCCACAGCATCCTTCTCTCTAAATTGGGGAGATACGGATTTGATGGGTGGACTGTTCAGTGGATAAGGAATTGGTTGGATGGTCACATCCAGAGGGTCGTGGTCAATGGCTTGATGTCCACATGGAGACCAGTGTCAAGTGGAGTCCCTCAGGGGTCTGTACTGGGACCAGTGCTGTTTAACATCTTCACCAGTGACATAGACAGTGGGATTGAGTGCACCCTCAGCAAGTTTGCAGACAACACCAAGCTGAGTGGTGCTGTTGACACACCAGAAGGATGAGATGTCATCCAAAGGGACCTGGACAAGCTGGAGAGGTGGGCCTCTGTGAACCTCATGAGGTTCAACAAGGCCAGGTGCAAGGTCCTGCACCTGGATGGGGCAAGCCCCAATATCAATACAGGCTGGGGGATGAAGGGATTGAGAGCAGCCCTGTGGAGGAGGACTTGGGGGTACTGGTGGATGAAAAGCTGGACATGAGCCAACCATGTGCTCTTGCAGCCCAGAAAGCCAACCGTATCCTGGGCTGCATCAAAAGAAGCGTGGCCAGCAGGTCGAGGGAGGTGATTCTGCCCCTCTGCTCTGCTCTGGGGAGACCTCACCTGGAGTACTGCATCCAGCTCTGGGGCCCTCAGCACAAGAAGGACATGGACCTGTTGGAGCAGGTCCAGAGGAGGGCCACAAAAATGATCCGAGGGCTGGAGCACCTCTCCTGTGAGGGCAGGCTGAGGGAGTTGGGGTGGTTCAGCCTGGAGAAGAGAACGCTGCGAGGAGACCTTATTGTGGCCTTTCAGTACTTAAAGGGGGCCTATAGGAAAGATGGGGAGAATCTTTTTAGCAAGGCCTGTTGTGACAGGACAAGGAGTAACGGTTTTAAACTAAAGGAGGACAGATTTAGACTGGATATAAGGAAGAAATTTTTTACAGTGAGGGCAGTGAGGCACTGGAACAGGTTGCCCAGAGAGGTAGTGGAGGCCCCATCCCTAGAAACATTCAAGGTCAGGTTGGACGGGGCTCTGAGCAACCTGATGTAGTTAAAGCTGTCCCTGCTCCCTGCAGCAGGGTTGGACTAGATGACCTCCAAAGGTCCCTTCCAACCCAAAGCATTCTATGATTCTATGAATCCTCCGGGAGCCAGAGTTCCCATAAAGTCATAGAATCATAGAATCATTTAGGTTGGAAAAGACCTTTAAGATCATCCAGGCCAACCATTAACCTACACTACCAAGTCTACACTAAACCAATCAAGGGTAGACTAGACTAAACCATGTCCCACAGTGCCACATCTACCTGTTTTTTGAACACTTCCAGGGATGGTGACTCCACCACCTCTCTGGGCAGCCTGTTCCAATGCTTGACTACCCTTTCCGTAAAGAAATTTTTCCTAATTTCCAGCCTAAACTTCCCCTGGTGCAGCTTGAGCCCATTTTCTCTCGTCCTATCATTAACTATTCGGGAGAAGAGACCAACACCCACCTCACTACTACCTCCTTTCAGGTAGTTGTAGAGAGCAATAAGGTCTCCCCTCAGCCTCCTCTCCTCTAGGCTAAACAACCCCACTTCCCTCAGCCACTCCTCATAAGGCCTGTGCTCCAGACCCTTCACCAGCCTTGTTGCCCTTCTTTGAACACACTCCAGCACCTCAATGTCTTTCCTGTACTGAGGGGCCCAAAACTGGACACAGTATTCCAGGTGCGGCCTCACCAGCGCCGAGTACAGGGGGACAATCACCTCCCTGCTCCTGCTGGCCACACTATTCCTCATACAAGCCAGGATGCTGTTGGCCTTCTTGGCCACCTGGGCACGCTGCTGGCTCATGTTCAGCTGGCTGTTGACCAACACCCCCAGGTCCTTTTCAGCCAGGCAGCTTTCCAGCCACTCTTCCCCAAGCCTGTAGTGTTGCATGGGGTTGTTGTGACTGAAGTGCAGGACCCAGCACTTGGCCTTGTTTGAACTTCATACAGTTGGCCTTGGCCCATCGGTCCAGCCTGTCCAGGTCCCTCTGCAGGGCCATCCTACCCTTGAACAGATTGACACTCCCACCCAACTTGGTGTCGTCTGCAAACTTACTGAGGGTGCACTCAATCCCCTCATCCAGATCATCGATAAAGATATTAAACAAGGCTGGCCCCAAAACAGAGCCCTGGGGAACACCACTCGTGACCGGCCACCAACTGGACTTAACTCCATTTATCACAACTCTCTGGGCTTGGCCACCCAGCCAGTTTTTTACCCAGTGAAGACTACGCCCATCCAAGCCATGAGCTGCCAGCTTCCCAAGGAGAATGCTGTGGGAGACTGTGCCAAAGGCTTTGCTAAAGTCCAGGTAAATGACATCCGCAGCCTTTCCTTCATCTACCAGGCGGGTCACCAGGTCATAAAAGGAGATCAGGTTGGTCAAGCAGGACCTGCCTTTCATGAATCCATGCTGGCTGGGCCTGATCCCCTGGTTGATCTGCACTTGCCTCATGAGAGAGGAGAGATTCTGGGTTACAAATGCTACCTAGTGCTTCGGCAGCAACACAGCTAGTCCCAAATGGCCAGTGTCATCCAGGACTCACACTTAAATCTCACAGAAATACTTAAAAGACAGAGATGCTGAAAGGTAATAAATATTTGGGTTTATATTCACCAGTGTCCTCAAAAAATGGTGCACAAAAAGGGTTTTCTATGAGATTAGCAACATCAGCACAGGTGGGAAACCTAATCTCATCTCAGTTTCTTGACTTGTGCATTGACATGCACAAATACTTTCATGGTAATGCTGCTGATGTAATAGATCTATAAGTGTGTGGTCATGAAGCTGAAAGGGGTACGAAGACATTGCTCACATCCACACATCTGTGCCAAACAGGACAACACATCACCAACCACAGTGGCACCGCAGGTCACTATTGCACAGGGAGAAGGAAACCCGCGTTCCTTCCATGTATACCCAGTCATCTGACATTTGCCAAAAAAAGTGTCCCAGCAGGTGCTAACAGAGGGAAGAAGCAGAGAAGCTTGTACCCACGTGTGACCCTCTGTCTCGCGAACATTGTGTCACCTCTGTGGGAGCCTGGCCAAGTCATTCACCAGCTCTGTATTACTGCTGTCGTAACAGGGGAAGGAGGGGGCAGACAAGCAAATCCACTAAAAATGAGTCAGAGTCTTTATCAAATGACTCAGAGTAACAAGTGAATAACAGGGATTATGAAAGTACAGACACTGTTGTGTGCGGCCATTCATATGACTTGTATTCCCCAGTGACGCAAGAAGCAAATGAACTGAGGACTATTGACAATGTACGATTCCTATCTTGCTGCCTGCAATACAATTTAGAGGATGCTTCCAGAAATAAGCTGAACCAGAGATAAAAAGTGACATGAGACAGCTGGGAAAGAAAGAGAAACAGACTAAGTTGATTTCCGCGCCCCCCCCCCCCCCCCCCCCCAGAGAAATGGAAACAAACCGATTGCTAAAGGCTTATCAAATGGGGCTCATTCTTCTAGTGGTACTGCTTATATCCCTGGAGAAATGGAGAAGTTTTCTGCATGACTAAGGCTGTCCGGAAGCATAGCTCCTCAAAGACACACATGCATCACCTGACACTACGGAGCATCTTTCTCCACCAGCCAGACATGGGCTGGCATGAATATCAAGTGGAACCCAGGCCAGTACTTTACACAGACCCTGAGGTAACTACACAAAACTAAATCACTATTATTCCTCCTAACAGTGCAGCAGGTAAATGGGATGAAGTCCTGGGGTCTGGCACGAGGATTTAGGGGCTGTTTTACATCCCAGAACATCACCCAGTCTCTATGCCAGGAGAACACCAATACTGACAATGCCCAAGGCTTTCGCAGCACTTTTTGATCTATCTGCAGATCTGGAAGCTTGCTGTGCAAGTGTCCAAAATCTTACCTCCATTTTACAGATTGGATAAAAAAAGTGTTAAGCACAGAGAACAGTGTTTCAGTAGGAGGTAAAATCTCTTGTGCATGGGGCACACAAGTGAAATGGTCACTCACTGGTCACACCAAAAGAATCAAATCCATCTTCCAACATGGAACAGAACAAGCCCTATGAAGCAGCATCATGCATCACTGACATACATAAAACCTGTGGCACCTACTTTGCCTCTGGATGGAAACTTCTTCAGGAATGGATGGTGCTACTTTCACTGACCTTGATTTTCCATCAGAAGTTAGGAAGGAAGGGAGGGTTTTAAGTGCACACAATCTCCTAGCTTACTTTGCATGAACCCCTCTGTGGGACAACCCCAGAAAGAACTGTGCTTTGAATGCAAGAATTCCAATGAACTATGTGTTACACTGGTAAAATACTGGTAGATTTAGTATTTTCTAGTATGAGACAATACTAAATGAATGCCTTAACCTTTCCCCCAAAAGGTAACTTTTTTGATAAAGTTCATGAGCACTGTTAGCCATTAGAGATCTCCTAGTCATTGCTAAAAGCCTATTTAATTAACTCCATTTTGCCCAGCTAAACACCTCCTGTAACTTAGGCATTCTTAATCTCTTCATTGTACTCCAGATAACAGAAAGGAAACCTAAGATCCGATAGACTATTTACCAAAATGTTCTTCTCATCTGGCTTCACACATTTTGATAGATATTCTTTTTCATAAAATGTTTGTGATTAATTTGTTATTTCATGAGTCTAAACAGAGGACATATCAGTTTTCTAAGTCGCTCTTCCCCAAAAGAGATGCTACTTTTCATTAAGAAACGATGACAGCTAAAGTACAGCAAAAGCTATAGCAGCAGCTTGAATGATACTGAAAAGGCAACAAGTATGCCAAGCTCATTAGAAGCATTATCATAAGAAAATTAAAAATAACTCTTTCTCTGGCCTAATGACAGAATCACATTTGCTTATAAACTGCAAATCTTAGTATCCATCCCTGATGTGATATTAAAACCAGCAACACTCCTCCCTCCCAAAAAACACCCACAGGCTTACAGACTGACCCAGCAGATGGAGTTTCTAGACCCTGCCCTCTCTTTTAACTGGGGCTAATTAAAACACCACCACCACTTCTTTCTTCTTACATTAATTACATAAAAGATTATGAAATACTGTGATACAGAGGCCATACAAATATCTGAAACAGAATCTGTATTCATTCCCACTTCTCTTTAAACCTTCTTCTTGTGATTTGGTTTTGTAGCCAACATTATTAGTAACAGGAAAATCTCAGCCTCAGCTTTCTCCCCAAATCCACTTGTTTGCTACAGAATTTGCCTGAGCTGTCTTACTGCTTCTGTAACACTTCCAGTCTGAGTTACTGAGCTTCTGTAACTCTGGATCAAGTAGGATCATTAGCTCTGCAGTATCTGAAGAATGCTAAATCTTGGAAACTGGGCAGGAAAACAGACAAATACCTCACCAGTTCCCATGCATGTTTTAAAGTCAATCAACATATTACAGGTTTCCCACACTGGAGCTGTTTGGGAGTTACAAATGGGTCTCCTGAATCCACAAGCGCTACATAGCGGGTCAGGATTTCTTCTGAATTACCCAAACACCTTGTAACAGCACCGTGACACGCCACAAGGATCTGTTCAAGAGCGCTTCATAACTTCATGCAACTTGAGTGCATTTGAATCAATATTCCTGATACAACAGCACAGGACTAGCTTTAAGCGCCATTTACTTCGCTTCACATTTCCTTCATTCCTCATGTTTAGTCACTTCTGTCTCTCTTCAGAATGATTTATTCTCAGGCATATTTAAAGGGTATTAACCTATGCTTCCAGAAAGCAAATGTGCTCGTAAATTGTTTCACAGAACAAAAATCACTTTTGTCAGTTACTAACTCTTCCTTCTCTGAATTACTCTCTAGAGTTCGCTGGCCTCTGCATGCAGCAAAATTGGAAGCTGTTGCTAAAGCAATTTTTGAAATCACTTCCTCTAGCAAAGTGTTAGCAAAAAAACCCCCACCAAAACACCTAAGCCCCAACTTTCTCTGTCCTGAGCTATCACCAAGGAAAAGCACTAAAATCACACCACACTGACATAATACTACAGAAAATCACAGAAGAATACCAACACATGTAATAGCCTATTTCCCTTATCACCACTGGGATATTGGTTCTTCTTGACCTCAAGAAAAAAAGATTGTGAATCCACAAACCACATCCCAGAGACTTTCAGAGTAATGCCTCAGATCGCACTCGCTCATCTTTGTCAGTGTGATGAGCTCATACTCTGAGCTGAAATGCCTATGGGCATTAATAACGCGAAAATCTATAGAAAACTATATACTGACATAGGAAATTTAGAAACAACCTTTAAATAAGCTTTCCTTTGGACAAATTCTACTTTTTATTTGAAATTAAGTTTTCTTCATTCCCAGGATTCCAAAATGGTCATCTTATATTTCAATTCAATTAGGACAATTTTTTTAGATAATACTTTTTAAAATGCAAAAAATATTTTTTCAGGTATTGAAAAAGAGTAATTTGTCATTACTGTCAAGTGCTTTGGGGTTTCTCTGTTCAATTTTTTCTTACTGAACCTTTCCTCTTCTACCATTTCTTCTGATGACCTATTTTTACCATGCTACCCTATGCTATCAGAAAAGTGAGGAAGTGAAGATTTAAAATAAAATTGTTCATGAAGGGCAAATGCCTTTACAAATCTCCTTGTGTTCTGAAGGTTCTCTTTGTCACCCAGTTTTCTGCAGTTAGGTTTTCACTTTGAAAGCGCAACTGTGATTTCTTCTTCATAAAAGGTACATACTGTTCAGTTGTTCTCACAAATGTGTTTTGGAGGTAGGTGAAGTAACATCTAATTCCCTACTATAGCCTCTCAGGTTTCTTTTAACTTTGCAGTTGAAGATCTGCATTTAAACTTTTCAAACTTTCTTCTTTTTTTTTTTTAAAAAAAACCCCTTTGAACAGAAGGCAAGTAAACTATAAGCCATGATCAAATAGCGTCACAACAAATTCCTTGTGTTTTTTCAGGGAAACAAAGGCCTTTCCAGTAGTCACTGACTGTTCAGAGACTTGTAGCATTTGGCTGTCAGACATACTTCCCATTATTTGCTCCAGACTAGCTTCCTAGGAGACTAATGGACATTGGTTGCTGTAGCCTCCCCTTTGAAATTCAAACCCTACTTGTAACCCCTGACTATTTCAGACTTATTTTTAATCTCTTTTCAGGACCCAGCAGAATCACAAACCTTCTAGTCTCCGGACAAAGAGTTTGGTGACTTTGCATTACCCTGTACAGAAGCTAAAAATACAACTTTAGGAGAACTCAAACTCAACTTTTCACACAGTCAGTTGCCATTTTAGTGCATTTTGCTTCTATTAAGAGATCAGACCATTTTTCAAACATCCCAATAGCCTGCACGAACAAGATTAGGATCACTTTGACTAAGTGACCTTAGTAGGAACTAGATGGGACCCTAATGATGGGCAGCAGCAGCAACTCGTGGATTATTCAGGAGGCAACTGGAGACTTTCTGTCATCTGCAGAGTAACTCAGTGACAGCCAGCTCTGAGAAACACAAGTCTCTTGTCTTATTGTACAACGTCGTATCTGAGCAGCTCCATTCAAGTGTTGGCCAGAGCAGACCATACTCTTCAGGGTGCCTGATCAGAAATGAACAAATGGGGCAGTGTGATGGGAGCTGAGCTTTATGGCTGCAAAGGGAAAGATGACACACTGAAAGAAATAATTTTTCATTGTTCATACAGATCACCAAGCCGTGAATTAAATGTGTCCAAATTACAAAAAAAGCCAAACCAAACCAAAACCAACAACAAAAATGCCAAACAAAAACAACCCCCCCAAAGAGCATCACATTCAATACTCTATGGAAAAACTCTGGTCAATGGGTAGTAGAATAACAAAAAAGTTAAAGAGAACAAATGGAAATATAAAATTAGTCCTGCATATAGCTGGTATGCCTTCATTTAAAACGCATTAGTCTCTTTTCATAGTTCTGGAGAAAGGAATCAGAACACATAAATATGCACTGCCAATGTTATGAAAAGATCTAGATATGTGAACGTAAATAAATGAATAAAATGTGCATGTACACACGCACAAATAATACCTTCATACATACAGTTGATATAGATCAGAAACATATTTAGAAACTGGAGAGATCTTACCCGGGTGTCTAAAGCAATTCAAGTTGTAACAGGCCTACAGAAAGAGACTGTGAGAAGTGGACCAGCTCTTACCTTGCACTGAGGGATAATGAGAATTACTAAAAAAGAGAGTTATACATGGTACACAGATGGTGGAATGGGCAAACTTTATCCACTGAAAAAGCTACAGATAAATCACTGAGATTATCTGTGAAACAGAACAGTAAAAAAAATGTGTCAGACTGAAGGTTTTTGATGAAAAACCCAATTAGCATGTGGAAGGATTTTTTTGCCACAAAGCATAATCTGCAGCCAGAAGTTCATAAAAAGAGCTGCACAGGTAATAAGAACCATGCTTGCATGTGATACTTGGACTTCAACAAACCCATAGTCTAGAAACTGCCGTGTTTCACAACCTGAAGACCATTAACTGGCAATGGTGCCGTAGGTTGAGCATGTTGATGCGGTGGTGCTTGGTCCTGGTCTCCTGGAGAGAAGGGGACCCCGGGAAGCCCATCCAGGCCAGGGGCAGCCCCGTGGAGGGGCACAGCCGGGGATGCAGGCAGCAAGCTCCCCAGGGCAGCGCTGAACGCTGGTGAGGAAGGAGCGAGGTGCCGTGTCAAAAGGCAACAGCCACTTGCCAAGATGTGGCCTGCTGCTTTTTACATCTCAAGCGCAGCAAGGGAATGGGAAATTTTTATATTAGGCTAAAAAGCATAAAAAAGCTGATCCACTGCAGAGGTTAGTTCATTCCCCACTATGTGTGCTGGCTCAAGGGCAGGCTAGGATCTGAGCACCACAGCTGAGAGGCAGCTGCAGGATTTTGTCTGCTTTTTTTAAAAAAAAAAATAATTTTTTTTTTTTTACTTTTCCGCAGAGTTGGCACGTTGACCAACTCCGAGCACTGTAATAATCAGCTATCCATGTCTCAAGGGGAAACTTTCCCTTTAGTTAAGATGTAGACAATTAACAAATGACAGACTTCAAGTTTATTCTTTTCCGAGAGACCAACAATTTATCATTAGAGTAATATTTTGTAGGCCAAAGTGGAGGTTGGATAATTCAATAATTGTAATTAGACTTATGTGGCTGCTTTCATTAAAAGGATAAATATACTAAAATGCAGTTTACTTTTTTTTTTCATGTTAAAACAACTAATACAAATTTAAAGGAAAAAATTTCTGCATTGATAAACTGGGGGTTGAGGGAAGGGGCAGGAAAACATAGGCTGCATTTAAAGTAGGATGAAGCAGTAATATTTGACATGTTGGATATTACCAACCAGAACCTCATCAGGAATAAGCTAGGGTCAATTTAATGAGTTTGATGAAGCTTGTGTCCAGAAAGTAGCCTGAATTACATGCAGGCAGCATCAGGCATGAAAAGGCAGCATTATCTCTAATTCTGAACAATGATTTCTTCCAGGGAAGCCCAACTTACATTGCAATGGTGGGGAATACTATTACCCACTTTTACAAAAGGGAAAACCAGGACACAGGGGACTAAAGTAGATGCAAGCAAGATTTTACAGTTGCAAAATTAACAGACCCTGTTTAGCAGCCTGTTATCAGCTCAATCAAGTTGCTTCCTACTACTTTTCATGTTTTATTTTAACTGTGATTTTAATCTAGCTGGGTTCTTTAATTAAAAAACTAAAATTGAATATCCACAAATCTTTATAACTGGAAAGAGAGAGACTTTTTCCTTGAACAGAACTGCTACTGGTTTACACACATTTCATGGTCAGAGGATATTGGAAAAATTCAAGACTAATGATAATTAGTGCCATATCTTTCCCAGAATTTTTTACTCTGCCTTGGTGATTGAATGAATTTTACATTTTTGTTGTAAGGGATCCTTGTTTTTATTAATACTTGGACACTGAGGACATGCAATTATATGGTACTTGTTTCCTGCTCAGGAGCCTTGTATAGCAACAAAGATTTCTGAGCTATGCTTGTGATAAAAATCATTAATTCTTACAGAATTCATTTTTTTCAGTGTCCAAAGGAAATTAGCTGCTCATTGTTACTTCCGTTTCATGCAAAAACTGCCTGGAAAAAACAAATAAACAAAATCAAAATCCCTCCATTTACCAAAGGAAAGCTCTTTAGAGGGATCGGAGTGACTAGAAACATAGTGCCTAAAAATATGAAGCCTAGTTATTCTGCCAAAGTGAAGGAAATGTCAGCAGGGTCATTGAGACTGCAAAATGAAAATCCATTTTCATGTCATTCTATTAAGTATTTTTACCTTTTCATCTACCTAGCCACACGTTGCAGCTGGAATACAGCCCTCAACAGGCACTTTATGGTGCAAATGGTAAACACTTGCACTTCTGAATGTAGTGGAGTTTTGCCATGGACTGTGATGATGTAAAATGAAGCCATTAATAGGAATGTCAGATACAATGGCACATTTCTGGCTGTCATCAACCTCATCCTAACAGTAACTAGCAAAATGACAGAAATATTTTTGACTTTTCGTTTATGATTAACTCTTCTTACATTATGAAACAGTCTATTGCAACAGATCAAGGCACTGTCAAAACGCGTTTGTGACTAATCAGTAAGTTATATTGCACCTAAGCTCTGTGCAGGAGGGACCTTTGTGTTCTGTATCATTCATAAACTTAACTGGAGCAATGCAACAAAGCTAATTGTATTCTTGGCACCATTCTTCAGTGAGTGCTGGGAAGTGCTTATTCTCCATGTCTTCAAATTTATTATCCAGCTCTTATAAATGAAATTAATTAACAGGTGTTCATCTTGTCAACTATTGGGAAATGGCTATAATGCATGAAATAAGGTTTCATATCTAGCCAGCTGGATGGGTTGTTCTCCTACATTTTGCACCATCACAATGACTGCTATTCCTGGTCTTTTTCTCATTCATATATATATATACACACACACATATATGTAAAGAGGTAAAAGTAGGAATGAATTGTATTTCATTGTATGAACACACACAAAATAGTCTGCTCTTTGTATGAATGGACAATGAGCATCTTCTAATATACATTAGAAATTATTCTTGTATTTTTTAACTTGTTTGTGTACAGTGAAAAGACTGTTTTATCAGTTGGAGAAATACTGGAGAACCCCACTGAAAGTAGAATAGAAAATGGACTTTAAAGTTTGCCATCGTATAAACATTTTGTCCCTGACAAGAATCCACCAGTTTACAAAGGTGTACACTGGAATATGGCCGTCTTTTTTCCCTATTGAGGCTTTTGGTTGTTCAGTGCTTTCCTGAATGGGAGAGCATACAAAAAGCCCAAAATATTTCTGATATTTCTTTCTAGATAACAGCAATGTGTTTAAATGTGTTCTAACGTGTTCAAACATCACTTCCAATTCAGTATCTTTAAAAAAGCACCTCTGTCATTTGCTATTTTACCAGTATTCAAACATTATTTATATCAGTAACTGTCTTTGAAATATAATTCCAGGATGGGGTAACTTTGTGTCAATTTTAAGGTTTCCAAGCAGGTATTCTTTCTTTAGATTCAAATGAATTTTTCCTAAATTAATGCATAAGCCACAAACCCACCTCTGTTTTTTGTAATTCCTTGATAATAATATGATGATCACTGGATAACAGAGATTGTTACTGGGAAACTAATCATAATGAGTAACTTTTGAGAGTTTATAATTGAGCGTGAGAGTTTGTAATTCCAGACTTTACCTTCCTCCTGGTTGAAGGCAGGGCAGGAGCAGGGCCAGTAGTCCAGATTCCCCTCTGGAGGGAAATATCAGCACTTGGAACTGAAAACCCTGTAGTCCTTCCCTCTCCTCACTGGGCTTCTTCAGAAATTATACCCAAAAGCCTGCCAAGATCTTTAAGGCTCCCCAAGAGTAAAGGCTCAGCAAGGAAAGCTTTATACAGGAAACAGAGACCAGGTTCAACCACCCCTCAGAAGATGGCAGGGAATGGCATGGCAACAGAGACCTGACCACGGGGCCGTTATGCTTTGTATGCAACTGAATGTGAAGGACAGGCTCCTAAAAGTCACTGAATGGCCACCCAGACACTGAGGGGGGAAGAAAGGAGTGCTCAGCACACGGCAGAGCTGAGCCCCAAAGACACCTGCCCACACCCTGCACCACAGGGAACTTCTAAGGCATTTTGAGGGCAAATCTGTGCTCGTAACTTACCAGCAATTGAATCTGGACCCTTTGTTTTCCATATTATGCAGCTTTATCTTTGCCTCCCCCCCCATAGCACTGCACATCCCCTTTTGTTCTTTATGGCATCTAACGTTCCCCTGACAACTCAGACATTCAGAAAGCATGTCAACGAATACAATTAAAACATCTGAAATCTGGTGCACATGTTGCCCTGCACCTGCAGAGCTACTCGTAAAAATGCAACAAAGGCAACATCTTCAGTTGTACCTGCTGCTACATCCTTGTATTTGGTTTCTTGTTTGAGAGATTTTCAATATACAACCACATATTGTGCAAACCACAAAAGTCAGAAGAATGCTCTGGTGGGTGTGCCAAATATTATTTTACTAAAAACTTGGGGAAGAGGGCGAAGGAGGAGTTCCTGGCTGGCAGGTTGTTCCAAAATCCCATATCTTGCCTGTGGCTCCCACCCAGCAGCCGAAAATTCATATGGACAAACAAGTGGACCTTCAAGCAGCCCCTCTGCTGCTAACGTGGGCATACAAGGATATGGCTGGTTTCCTGGTCTCTCCCTCAGCCTTCCTCTTTTGCTGCACACTCTCCAGCAGCTCATGCACATTCTTCCATTAGAAGGGCCCCCCCTTCTAATTGCAGAAGCGTTAGCAGGGATGGGAGAAATTTCTCATTAGCCTCCTGGCAAAGGAGGGAGTCGGGTCAGAATTGTTTTCCCAAACTGGATATTAAGGGAGGAAACTCCACAGAAATTTTTTTATTATAAGAAGACCCAGGGATAGGGTCTTTTTAATACCAAGAAATCTTTGCAGCTACTTTTTCTGCTGACAGCCAGAGCTATGGTGTCTGTTACATCCAGATTTACAAATAACTACCAGTTATTCACAGAGCTCTATTTTCTATGAACAGTACAGAGCGAGACTGACGGGCACAGACAGTAGATCATCTCCATACCACAGACAGCAGAGAGAGGAACAACTCAACAGCAACAACAAGCTCAAGGTACAGTCTCTAACAGCATGCCCTGCATCAGTTTTAATTGATTATACTTGCGAGAGAGACATTACATCCTTTAAAGCTGTGTTTATAGAAGAGCAGGAATATGTTTCACAGTGACCCGAGACAGTCAGTTACTCGAGTATGCCTAACTTCTTTTTTTGCTGTCCATCCTACAACAAAAATAAATATCCAAGATTTTGAAGCTGCTGCAGCTGGCAAGACAGAACACAGAAGAGAATTATCCTCCCATTACCTATGCTTAAGTATATGCAGTGTAATAACGTTTCAGCTTCTGCTCACTTCAGAAGTTGTGATTCCCCTTACATTAGTGGGATAACATATCACTGTTCCATCGTCACAACACAGATGCTGTGATGCATCTGGTGAGACTTCACATTGATGCTTGTAAACCCTGTGTTATGACTGCAGCAATAGAAAACAGTGTTTAATGTTAATGCTGCTTTCCTGGAATACAGTTAAAAGGCATTAAGAGAGAACATCTCTAGGAGCACTACCGAATCTTTGTCAAAACACTGTCAAGACAAAAAAAATATGCAATGCTGAAGGAAATGTGTCCTATCTCGGTTACAAAGAACACTGTGGATCATCAAAGCAGATCATTAAATCAATCAGTAGTTTACTTCACATCAGTGAGCTCTCAGCATATCTATGCTGAGTCCAGGGAAACTACTGCTATGGTTGTGTCCGCTTCCTTATGCAGCCACACAGCACTGCATTGCTTGGGATTTCAGCAGTGCCAGTAAACATTGAGTAAACATTTGTATTTACTCACAAATTTAAGTAGTAAAACTATTTTATTCATGTAAGCCTCTCCATTGCCCAATTTCTTTTTTTTAGTCTGTGTTTTGGGACTAAGCTACATCAAAACATCTTTTAAAGTCACTATAAATGTAAGGATAAATCAAAACATCTTTAGGAAAAAACAAAGCTCCCCCTAGCTAATCCAGATAAATATTGTGCAGAGATACATTTGTCACAAGTTCAAAAAACTGAAACTTAAAATTTTTGTCATGTTCGCTGCATCTCAGCATCCAATATTGAAAGCTACTCCCAATCCTGTGATTAAATCACACACTAATGTTATGAACTGAAAGAACTGCATTGCAAGGACAGCGAGGCACAACACAAGGAATGAAGTCATCTCATTGTAATAACATGCATGACAAAGATATGGTTACCATCACTACAAATGATAAGAAACAAAGCAATAAGCAGATTTACCTGGAGTAGTTACTGTGTTCTATTCCTGATCTGTTTCATACTCCTTTTCAGGATAAACACCCCTAAAGTGTATTTCCCACTTTGTACTAGTATTTTATTCACGACATGTGTGTTCTTCATTATTAAGTGAAGAACTGTAAGGTTTTCAGATGGAAGACAGGGGTTGGGGGGAACAGAAATCCCCCCATTCCCAGCTCTCACAACTGAACTCTTATGATGCAGGTGGACAGAAGGATTCTGCTGAAGGGAAGGCGCAGTGTATGCAGCTCCTCTCAGCAGCGCTTCTCTCCCCAGCAAATGCAGCTCGCTCGCGGTGGAACAGCCTGCAGTAGAATAACAAGAGAATTTCTCAAGTGCTAGTGTAAGCGAAGGAGGGGGTGTGAGGGAAAGCAAGGAAAGAAAATGCTCGGGAAGCTGCTTCTGTCTTCAGCTACGGCACGCTGTATGTCCCTCTTTCACTGGGGTCTTGTGAGGATAGGCACACCAAAGATTTTAAGGCTCTGAGATACTATGCGAGATCTAACACAGTTGGCTAAAATAACCAAGGTTAGGGAATGCAAAGTATTAAGTTTCCAATAGCAACATCACCACCTCCCTGTTGTAGCTCCTGTAACGTGATGTACATTTTGAGACAAACAGCAATATTGTGCGAGATAACATCTTTGGCCTGAAATCTTGCAAAACTGCAAAATCAGTCTCGCTCTACTACCCCTCCTCAAGACTCATTTGCCACTTTTAAAATTTTGTTTGATTTTACAGATACCACTTTCCCCACTGTATTCTTTAATATTTTCTGTCCTCTGATGGTGAACAAACAACTGAGATGTTAACCCTTGCAGGTGCTTACACAGCTCTGTTTACAGCCCATTACTGGACGGTAACTTAAGTGACCATACAGGTGAGAAACTATTTTGCGTGTACAAACCACCAGCAAACCTACACAGCGCACATGCTAGAAATAAAGAGAAAATCTGGCTTTTTTCAGATCTTTATAATGCTCATCCACCTATCATGCAACCAGAGTGTAGAAGACCTGCCTGAGCCTCACGCTTTGTGCACGAGGGCTATGTATCTGGCATCCCCTCCTGCAGCTCCCCGGCAGCTCCAGCGGCTGAGCGGATGTTTAGTGTGCAGCGCTGGCACTTCCCTCTGGTCCTGTGTGCCACTTCCCTGGGGCTGGATCCTAGGCATCTTCTGTGTGTAATCTCACGGTTAGCCCCAGCACATGACTGCAAATGGCACCTTTTGCATTAAACAACAGGAGCTGAAATGTTTGTTCTCATAAATATACTGCTAACAGATGGCAGATTTTTTTTTTTTTAAAAAGACTTCTAACTTAAATTATTACAGCCTCTTGTCCTTGCTGACTTTGTCAGCTCTGAGTGATATGAACCCAGTTCTCCCTCACCCACCATTTTAAAACAACAATATTATTTACAATTAGTATTTTTTTTAAAAGCATTGTTCTGTTAATAGTATTGACAATGTTATAGTAATGACTACACTTTGTAATCTAGTAATAACAGCTCAGAGAACTTTCTCTCAGGGAGCATTTTCATCCCCGTGTGGTTTATATATGCTAATTCCTATGCAAATTAAGAACCCACTGACACATCCTATTATAATACTTGCCCATTTTCTACATGTATTTGGTGAAATCATCACATTCATATTATGCTTTGGAAGAAGAACACATCCCAGCCCGTATCATTGCTAGGACAAGCGATGAGATATGGATCCATCATGGGAGTGTATCCTCCACTCTGGGAGGTGGGTGTTTACTATCACTAAAATGGCATGGTCAGTGGGTGGCAGCAGGTTATCATTTCTTTCCTACATTACGTAATTAGGACTGTCAATCCCAGCCTTTTAAAAACTCAGAGTTTAAGAAAAAGAACAAACACGTATTTTTATTTATTGCTTCAGTATTCTAGCCTTTAAGATTCATATTTTTCTGTTCTAAAGAGCTGAGCACCACAACTATTTTTAAAAGGGAAGCCTGAGCTTTCCATCACTGTGGAAACTGAAGCTTCAAGGGAAATCACGACAAGATCCGTAATAAAATCATGACTGCCAGCAATCTCACATAGCATGTGAAGAAGAAACCCCTTAACAACATCATGTTGTCACTAAATACAAACTGCTGACAACTTACCAGGAAAGAACAGCAAGTAATGCAAGCTAGACCATGAGTGCCATGTTAGTGTACAACGGAGCCCGGCTGGGACACTTCTGGATGGGAAAGGGGAAGGGACTCGTGTTTGTGAGGGGAGGGAGACACAAACGTCAGCCCAACAGGCAGTGCCATATGTACTGCACTGACAGTGCCTGCTCCTGGTGAGAGCTGTATCAAAAAGGCAAACACAGTTGCTGAAAAACTTTCAGGAAAGCACTCCCTCAAGGCTGAATGCAGAGACCCCTGACAAGTCAGGATTGGGAAAATCAACACGTTGAACAACACTTGTGTGAGTCCTGATCTAAGCCCTGGAGATGTGATGGGTCTGACACATCAAAAAGAGGAGAGCCTTGTCATTACAGCTCCCTGTTGTACATTGTTAACACAAGGGCCAGGAACGTCCATCCCTTTGTGAAAATTAGGCTCCTCGGATCTGTATATCAGAGATAAGTGGTAAAACTGATGTGAATCACTATTGTTACAGGGCTAGAGACCCCAAGGCCTCCAACGAAACCCAGGGAACTGTACAAACAAGAGGCATTCCTTGCTGAGGGGAGCTAATCATCTAAATGAAAAAGACAGGCAGGGAGTTGGAGGGGAAGCAGAAGCACGCAGAGGTGAAAGCGATTTGCCCAAGGCCACACAGCCAGTTGGCGGGCAAACCAAAAATAGAGGCTGACCCCCTTGATTGTCAGCCCATTGTTCTCTCCACTAGACTGAATCTCCCATGGTGGATGTGATGTTAAATTGGTATTTCTGTTTTGCTGCTGTCATTTTTAAAAATAAAGCATGACAGCAATGTCTCTGTACTGAGCTGCTGTAACTGAGGCCACACAAGCACCTTTAGAAACAATACTGTGGAGAACTTTTGCTAAGAGAAGAAAGCAAGGCCCCTGGACACAGGGTCTGGAGAGCACATCCTGATTACCAGCTACTCCTCTGACATTAAAGACAAGGGTCACTGCAGCTTTGAAGGCTCTCAGCATCAACGCCTTTACCAGTGCAAACCCTGGACAAGAAGTGCAGCTGAAGAATGCAGCTAAGGGCAGATGCCAGTAGGAATTGAGAAAGGATCTGGCCCTGCAGAAGTGTTAACAGCACAAGAGGATTTAGGATCGTAAGGGTGTATGCAGTAGCTCTCAACCTGGCAGGGTAAATTCTCCTGTGCAGAACTCGGTGCTGCCAAACATGGGCTATTGCTGATGACTGATCAAGGTCCTGGCTTCTCTGTGCACCACTCCAGGATGCAGGACACTTGTCCTTTTAAAGCACAGGTTTTCATGCCCTTAAATGTCACTTTAAAATGCCATAAAGTTTTCCCAAAGACCAAAATCTATGTCTATAAAGGCTGCACCAGTGCTACTTCAGGCATCACAAATGCAAAACAAGTCTTCCACCAGTGTGTACCTGAAGCAGTTTTTCAGAAAACCCTAACGAGCATATGACATAGTGCTTGGAGGCCTCTGCAGGAAGAATGTCTCCATCCTTGCAGATATTAAAACCTTGACTGGATATGTTTCTGGAAAACCTGCTCTAGCTGACTCTGCTTGAGGAATGGGGCTGCACAAGATGACCCAACAGGTTGCTTCCAATCTCAATGATTCTGTGATTTGCCGGTGCTTCAGTACACAAGCAGCGCAGTTTGCTTGCAATGACCAAACTACAATCACTGCAGGTGTATGCAAGTATCTCACCGTGGTTTCTTGGTATGCTTTCTCTCCTTCTGCCACCAGCAGATGACATCAAATTAAAGATTTTAATGCTAGTCTTAAGACTTAATTGTGACAAGTAATTAATTCCTTAATAAGCAGTGCTAATTCACCTTTATATCTTGTGTCCTTTTAAGAGCTGCTGTGCATATTCCACTGCTTCTAAATTTTGGCATGCGAACTGCACTCATTCACCTCATTCCCACTAAAAGTCAAAATGCAGAAATTAACTCAAATTGAAGGCAAGTATGTAACTGTGACTTCATTATAGAAAGCAGAGGATACTACTTTAACAGATGCAATCATGTCTGGCACCAGAGCCAATGAAATTTGTGAAACGAGAGCAAAACAATGCAATTTTTAAAGATATTGCAATCTACTATTAATACAGGAAAAATACAGACTCATATTCAGAAACTGAAATGCAGAATACCATACTTTAAGTGAAGGAAGGAAAATATCTTAAATACTTCATTTACCAATGTTAAATGCATTGTGACTTTCTTAAGCAATAAGCTGACAGATTTCAAATGCATTATTAAATAAAGATATTTAGAACTTGCTCCTGTCTTGGGAAAAAAGGGTAGGAAAACTATTTTTCTGTAGTAGCAAAAATTTCACTATTCCTAGACTGACTTGATCAAGAAACTAGTAATTCTACATGTCTGTAATATGGATTTCTATCTCTTTCTAGAATATCCAAATACAATACATATTTGAAGGTAGATGGTAGAAGCTGTTTCATAATTCCACATATCCCATTTGCAATACTATCTGGGAATGGAGTCCTTTTCAATAATACAGGAAGACACAGAATAACGTCAGAAGTTCAATTATACAAAACAATTATGCATATAATAAACTATAATTTCTTCAATGAAATGAGCTACAGATGAAGATTTTACAGAATTGTATGCACAGGCTGTTCTTTATTTGAGGAAGACCTGCATCTTTCCATATATTTGGGTAATATCTATTAGTTCATGGGTGCTGTTAGAAAATAATAATAGAACAAATATCACCTGTAGCAACTTCTTTCATGAGAATCCTCTTCTCATTTAAAACAACAAGAGGATTAAGAAGAATCACTTTACTGGAAAAAATAAATTTCTTGTGTGTGTAGCTACCCACTCCATACTCAATATTTCTGAATACAAGTTCTGGAGCTATGCTTGACTGTACTTTTTAAAATTAAATACATGAAAATTCCTAAACATATACAAAGGACTTGATAAGGTTTTAGAGAAATTAGTTCTGCTAACTTAAAAGCAGTACTTATAAAATTACTTCGAACCCCTCTACTTCTGAACTACCATCCTGAAACAGCAGTTTCTGGGGGCTGGGAATTAGGATGGGGAGACTGGAGAAGGGATATGGGACTTCCTATTACCACAGCAACCCAAACATTGTGAATTCTCATTTCTTGTTTGGATGTTATCTATTTAAGACCAACATCTACAAGCAAATCACCAAGATTCATACCTGAACTTTGTTTGACAGCAGCAGAAAGAAGATCCCCCCAGCTGAAGGGTTTTTTTTTTTCCCCTCAAAGAATCTGACTATATTTAAAAAGAATGCATCTGACAAGCTAAAATATTGACTACTTTATTTTGATTACAGTGTTGGTATAGGAACTGGTCTTAAGATTCAACAGTCAGACACTAAAACCTGTGGCTATGGCAACCCTGGCTTCCTGTTGCATTCCTTACAGCACAGTGATATTTCAGAACGCAACATTGTCGAAACAGAGTTAAAAAAAGCAATCTCAGGAAATTTATGTAGTGTAATTGCCTGGAGCAAAAAATTAATAAACCCTAGTAAGGTGGCAAAGTTCAAAAAAAATGAGGATTTATAAAACAGCTTAAGTTCATACCACAGATCAACAGTAAAGTAAGAAAACTGAAGTTGCGGTTTCCCTCCTGCATGCTCTGAAGTCCACCACATACTTAAGTTGCACATGGATTTCAGTTCAGTATAGTTCAAATCCTGACAGTTTGCCACTTTCAGGTCAATACTGTTGTGTAACCAAAGAAGGCAAGTGAGAGACTTACCACAAAAAAAAACCCCAAACCCACCCACAACTAAATTTTGGTTCTCTTACCCTACAAAGCAGACTACTGCGGCTAGTTTATTAGAAGAGTTAGCACAGGAATGAGCATACATGCTCACATGAAAATATACTTCTTTAGGATCTCCAAATACGCAGTACTATGTTGGAATAGTAGTTTCCAGCAAAACAAAAATACAGTTACTCTAGGCACAAACCCAACCTGACAGCAAGATAGCAGAAATTTGGATTAAGATTTCACAGTACTAATTCCAAGACATTTTTAACATAGCTCAGTATACTACGTTCTAGGTGAACTGTTTTGCCCAGTATCATAGGAAATTATTAAAAAGGTGATCACAACTGTATATTCTTCTACTAGAAGAAGAGAACATATGCAAGAAGCTGTAAATTTGCATACTTTCCTCTACACAAAGTCCTGTGTAAGAACTACTCATAGCCGTTCTGTTGTATGCTTCCAATAAAATTAAGTGCAACACCCTTGAGGACAGCAGACTGTAAAACCTTTCATAGGAAATAAGAACCACAGATAGGAAAGTCGCTCATGCAAACAAAAGGCTCTTATATCAGATAACTTGTCCTAAGTAAGAGAAAGAACCACCTCGCTTCTAAACTCAGCACAGAAAGGCAACTTTCTAACTCGCAATTAGAATCAGAGCAACCAAAGGGAAAGACAGTGAAGGACAGAAATATGGTGGATAAATGCCCATGGTTTACAGATCATTCAAATTAAGTTTTTCTTTCCCCCAATAACCTGCAGATCTTAGCAATTGGTATTTTAAAAAAAAAATACATTAAGGTAACTGAGGTTTCTTCTCCCAAAAGAAGTATCAGATGCAAAGGAATGGTGCAACAACTTAAAACAGATTTTAACAATGTTGCAGTTCCCATCTGTGTTTGTTCTGGTAGAACAATGCAAGGCACTTAAGAAAATAACTTGCTCTTCTAGGTGCAATATTTAAAGAGGCCTCTGAGAAACTGAATTAAAGGCTTTTCTTTATACATCTCTAAAACTGCAGGCCTCCTTTGCAATTAAATTATGAAATCCAATGGCTCCAAAATAATCAACAAACATGCCTGCACGTTGAAGAAGTACCCATCAGACATCATGTCTGATCATTATTTAAAATGCTCATATGTTGCACATATATTGCATCAAAATCACTCCGTTGGGCCTGGAAATAGTATAAATATCCATTTATGCAGGACATGTTTCATTAAGTAATGCTGACATGAAGCTTCCATAATTTATGAAAAGGGTTTTGGCATGTGTATGCAACCATTTTTTTAAAAACTACATTTTATATATATAAAAATACATATATATAGATATTTATTAAATTATTACATAATGGTACTATAAACATGAAAAAAGAAAACCCTGTTAATATATTTTCACATTAGGGTAGTATCAATCTTGTGCTCTTTAATTAAATTTCCTTAGAAAAAGATTATTACAACTGGTAACCTGGACAGTAAAATTTGAAGAGAAGTTGGCAATACTTTTAATTAAATCTTCAATATGGTCCACTGTTTCCAATGTCACCTTTAAAGTCAGAAAAGGCGATCTCTCCCACTACTAAATTTTCCCTTTCGTGGTTAACGCTTAATTGATCATCAGAAGCAGTAAAAGGATCTTGAGTTCAGCCTGGCTTGCAATGACAAGAGAAGCCATGCTCACATTGTTGAATAATCCATGCTGGAACAGCCCCCAGCTCTATGTTAATTAAGGTTATAACTTGATTTTCAGGATCTAAAGGAAACTTCCACAGGGGGCTAGCAGGAAGGAAGCAAACCACCCTCCAGACCTGAAGGAAGCCAGCACTACAATTTGCTATTGCATATCACACAGTATTTCTGCAGCAAGTCTGTCTATTACAGCCGTACCATGCCTGACAATAAAAACCTAAGTATGAGCAGATACCCTGCCGCACGCAGAAAAGCCTGCAGTCTGGCAACATGTGCAACAATCTACGAGACAAAAACTAAATTTGCTGATCTACCAAAGCCTTGATGGATGTTCCTAACTGGAGCATGTGGGTGGCTCCACTGCAGCAAGGCACTCCAAGCTTTCAAGTAGGCTGTGGCCGAACGAGCAGCATCAGGTCTTCGTGCCTCACAGACCAGTGCTGCAGATAGGAGACTATTTTTTATAGCTGTATATAAACGCACCTTCAATGGAAAAGAAAACCTTCACACCAGCATTAAAAAAAAAGTATTTTGACCCATTCCTTTACAGATGAGAAACATGGATGTTTTCATAGAGCACATCTTACAACCCTGAATAAATCTCTGATCCCCACTATGTGAATGGAAACTAGGGAAAAAAGTGCTCATAACTGAAATAAGGCTCTTGCTTCCTGCTGTTTCCAAGCACCTGCTGGTGTCTTAATGCTTTTTCAGCAAATGAAACTGCATTGCAAAAACTGGCAGAATTACAGTAGAAAGTAATACGGCTGCAAGGCAGTATAACACCCTTATGTGGTGGCTCCTTTCCTGAAACCAGCTAGTTAAGGGTAGGGAAAGATACATATACCCTATAATGCAATTAGCTTCTAAGCACAAAAGGGGTACAATGATCACAAAAAGATTTATCAGCATCACCTATGAAAATACACAGTAAGAAATGAAACTACTAATCAGTGGTAGGAAGTGTATTCCTATTAAGTTAGCTAATTACATGGTTGTCAGGAGGTGGGCAGGCAAGGTCTGAAGCATACTGTAAACTGGCTTATAATTTACTGTTACTCTTAAGATTACCTGACACATCTCCATCTGTTGTTCATTACTTTGATAAACTTGAACTCCTCTGAATTAAGTGTGTTGTGCTGGGGATTTGCCTTACATTAAATATTTTGAAAAAAATATCAAAGTTGTTCCACAATTTCTAAGGATGAGGCTAAAGAACAACATGCTTTTCACGTATTTGAACGCATTTATCTTGTGATCTTTTCTCTGAGATGCTTCGCTCTTGAATGTGGTGGAGGACAACTACTGAAACAGACACAGGAAAGTTTGTGCATCTCCATGAAAAAACACAAAATTTGGCAAAAGTATGTGATTTGAGAAACCACAGTGAAGTTTACAGAGATTTAGCAGAGTGATGTGAATTTGCTAACACACTGTATATAAAAAAAATCTGCTCACTAAATGCTCACTAAAGCACACACTCTTGCAAATGCAGGAGCAGAGCCCCAGTCATCTGCTGTTGACAGATCTCTGAGAAACGAACTGACAAAGCATCCCGCTTTCCTCTCACACTGCCTCCCAAAGGGTAACCACCTGCTACTCCTCTTGCCTCGAGTGCCAAAGACCTGCAAGGTTCGCTGAAACGTGCTGACCTTGCTGAACATGCACACAGGTCTCAGTCTAGTTGCACATGGGGAAGACTGGTTTGGGTTTGTTTTTTTCTTTGCAGAAGGAATGCAGAGGCGTGACTCCTGTGCAGGAATATAAGCTGTGTCTCCAGGGCAATTTTTGGCTTATTGACCACATTACTCGCAGCTTCTGAAACAAATGAAGCAAGTGCTTCAGCATCTTCTTTCACTCCTGCAGCAGGACCACAATAAGGCAGATGTGCTGTGGACAAACCAGTAAGATCACAGATTGAAATAAATTCATAATGCACATGTCTGAGTTATCCCTTCACAGCCGTCTTAATCATTGTGATGCATACATTTCATGTGCTCACCATTGCACCTTAAATGCACTTTAAATATCTTTGTGTATCACTGAGATACGTAGAGCATTAGATCGTCTTTAACCAATCCCAGTGATTTTCTTTTTGTAGCCCTCAAGCTTCTACAGAATGTTTAAAATATTTTTAAGAAATTGAAAATCAAAAAAGACAATTAGATCACTATTGATGCAAAGAATAAATGTACTGTATTAGCTGATAAAACATTATGTCAGTAAAAATACCCAACACCACTACAATCGACCTGAACTGTATCTTTTCTCAATAATAACCAACTCTTCTATTTCAAGGTAAAGCTAGTGAAAGGGAAAACAGAAAAGTGAAATGTTACCATGGAAATGTTTGACACCAAAGACAAATGGAAGGTCTCTAGGAAAACGGCTCAAGTTTTAAATAGCAGGTATCCAGTGTAAGCACAAAAGCATAAAGCAAGCAATCACTCTGGAGAGTACGTGTTACATTTTTCTTTGCATACAGTTACTTGCCTGTTCATTTGCCTTTGGTTTTCTCAGTACTTGGACTACCATTTGCAAGCTGGAATTCCTAGTATTTTTATTGGGAAATAAACTGTTGAAATTATCTCCAAAAATGTGGGATTTTTTTCCCCCCATTATAATTTCAACACTTGGTTTTAATTTTTAAGCATTTTTCAATCCAGCATTGCAGTTGAGAGTCTGCAGCAGTAAACTCATGTAAAATAGATTTGTAAATTTGTGCCAGCTATCCCAAACCCAGCAAACTAAAAGCTCAACTTACATCTTAAACAGATGCAGCTACATTAAGGTACATAACTGCAAAGCAGAACTACTCAAACAACTAAAAGCAATAACAATCATAGCCTGTAATTCTACAAGGTTCGCAATCTCAGCTTAGGTTTTAAAGATTTTTAAAGAACATTTTTCATTCCCAGTCATACTGTACCTTGACACAGCAAAAGCTGTAGTTCATTTGGGAATGCAACATGAATATACTGATACTGAACACCGCAGGGATAGTTTAAAGTCAGTGTCTTCTCCAGAAAGGGCTTATCTTTAGCCCCTTTAAGAGATCAATGAGTAAGGCGTATTTTAAAAGAAGACTGTCCTGCTGAATGTGAGAGTATGTGGAAGTTGTTTTGAGACAAAGGGATTTTATGAGTTTGTGACAGTGAAACATTATGTTTTAATTCCCTGCTAAGAAAGAAACTTTCAATTATAAAGAACAGCAGAAAAATTATGACCTAAGAGTAAATTCTTCAAATACACCAAAAGGTTTCAGTCATTTAGTGAAATGGGAAGTCTGAACAGCCTGCCCTGTTCTGTCATTATGCTGTGTTATGGACAGAAATTATTTTGAAATTAGATTAAACTCAAATTAATCAAGATACTTACAAAATTTTCAGAATATTTACTTCAACCCCCTAAATATATTTGTTAATCCTGGGAGTAATATGAAGTATCCCTCTTGTGAAGTATCTCTCTTGTGAAGCTCTGCTTTAAATATTAAATTCATTTTAACTTCAATTATGGAAGCACAAACAGCACTGGCATAATAACATCAAGTAACATTTGACAGATGATGTTAGTGAATATTTATTTACATAAACTAAACCAGGACCACATGATCCCATTAGACATATGCATGCTGACTCTGAAAGGCAGACTTGGTTTTAGTGTGGTTTTTCCTCCTTCTCACAGCACCACTATGGATTTTTAACTATTCCAAATTAGCGTTTCTTGTGCCCTTCTTGTAACGAGGCCAAACAGATTGTAAATAGACAGAAAAGCCATTTGGACATGGTGCTTTTATACACAACTAAATTCTTGGCATCAAATGAAACACAGAAACTGAAAGGACTTCTTGCAGAGGCTTTGTCTAAACCAGCTAAAACGCCGTCAGTATTTTGTAATCTTTCAATGTAAACTTATGAGAACAGAAGTGGAGGAAAATAACCAAAAATTGTGATAATATTGTAATAGTAGAAAGCTAGGCAACTCAACCTCATGGGAGGAGCTTATTATCTCTTGGAAAAAAATATTTTTCTATTGCAAACCCACACAGACTAACTTAGCAATCTGTTTTTTTAAAACAAAAAAGGAAACAAAGCAGGATCATACAGCTCCCTGTCATAGGAAAAAACAAAGCTCATTTAAGTCTTGATGTCACCTTGAATTAATTTATTTTAGACCCATGGCAATATCCCATGACTGCAGGTTTTTTTAATTATTAGGCATAAAAGCAGCAGTCTTAATAAATCCCAACAGTAAAGATAATGGCAGAACCATTTTACAATCTGCAGACTCTCAGAGGCAGTAACTGCTACATTTACTCTGAGGATAATGTTCAGATCGGAGATGAATCTGTAGAAGCATCTTGAGACAATTATTCAGCAAGAATTAAAAGCAAACAGACCTGTGAGATTTGTGTCTGAAAGGAGGAAGCCTTTCTGCACTGGAAACGGCACTCTGCCAGCGCAGAGGCTCTGAAGATTTGCTGCATGGGTTTTGGAACCACAGAACATTTTACTCCATCTAGGAAGATGGTGCACTAGCAAAAGCTAGTCATTCTAAATGAGGAGAGGGCAGGATTTTCCGCTCGTCATATATATGTCAAATAGGGAAAAAAGCCAAGCAACCAATATGTTGCTGTTCCGATGGGATTAAGAAAAGTCACATCACAGAGAAGCAATAAAGATATTTAGCACCTGGTTCACCACTCCAACTCTCTTCAGATTTGTCAGAATCTTTGCTACCACAGGGAGAAGACATTTTTAGCTAGAGGAAACCTTCACCAAAGCATGGTAGGGCAGTTATGCTTTCCAGCTTGGCTTAACAGAAACTTCCCACTACTGAGGAAATTCTAACTAACACAGAGTTCCAGTTAAGAGCATTCTTTTAAGAAGCTAATTCTTTCCCACCACATATTGTGTTTTTTTCTTGCAAAACATAAATAATGATTCCATCTATACTGCTTAAATAACAATTTTCTCAGCACACAGAGCACCTCTGCAGAATGATCCAGATCCTACCAATGGAGGGCATCATTTGGTTTGCTACATGCTGGTTTTATCTTCTGTAGTTTATAACAATGGAAGTTGTAACATGCAGGACAAAACACTTAGGATGTATGTAAGCTCACTATATTTCTACAATCCCTGCTAAAAGGAAATGACCTATAGAATCTCAATTCTCACTTATATTAAGCTCTTATTCCTGCCCCTGGTCCCCCAGATGCATCTCCTTTGTAAACTTCATCTGCTGGTCCCCAGAGAAAGGACAGGAGGTGCTGCTGTTTGTATTACTACGTCCATAGCTGCTTCCATGAAGAGGATTTGCTATGATTTAAGAAATCGCATCACAACGGACCAGGTTACTTGTGAAAAATCTCACTAGAAGAGAACTTGTACAGTTTATTATATCAGCTGTCTGATTTCAGCCAAATCAGGTACCCTCAGATACAAATCTTAATGAGTCTGTTAATTAGGATGTATGATAATCCCAATCTATGTGATAACTAGGAGAAGCCGCATTTTTAGATTTTTCTCTCACTATTAAATAAATTATTAAAACCATGAACACTAGTATCTAAAAACAGCTACTACGGAGGAGGTGTTTCCCTTCACTAAATGCAAGGCTTTATTTTTTTTTTAATTTTTTTTTTTCCTGATCAAGGTTTCCCATCTGCTATGTTATCAACCAAGAGAATTTGCCAGAGAGCTCTCCTCACATTTCACTTGACAATCATTTGGACAGGACAGGCCAGTTTTCCCCCAGGCATCTCTCAGGTTCAATTGCACTGCCTTGACCGTAGAAAAAACCACACCCCTGCAGTAACAGCAGTAATGATCAACTTTTAAAAGTCTATGGTTTTTTGGGTCTGATGGCAGAAACCCCAGATCTGTCTCCCCACCACCCCACCATTTCCCCATGTTATAGCACACAGGGAAGCAAATTCTGAGTCATCTTGATGCCCTTCTGACTGTGGACCTACCTTTGGGGTTACCCCACCCTTCAGCAAAACAGAGTAAAACACTCTTCTGCTTTGGAAAACCCTTCTTCAAACTCATATTCTGGCCAAGAACAGGCAGGCTGCAGAACACACATGGACACACAGTAAGGCTAACAGAGACAAGTAGACTGGTGATACCCTACTTTTGACAGATGAGATGAGATGAGATTCTGGACTGATCCTTACAGAGGATTCAAGAGGAGAAAAGCTTTAAACGTCACACCCAGTTAACTGGATGCCATCTCTGTAGTTCCTTATTAAGACACAGTAAGATTATCAGAGCCTGGAGCCTTCCAAAACACTGATTTCCCATATGGAGCCTGTCACATCCATGTCTTTTATTCAGACACTCCAGGTCTGTACAACCTCAAGTAAAAGAAATAATTAGACAAAGTCCACATGAACACACTTAATCAAGGTAGGGATTATGTCTCATAATGGAGAAAAAAAGGGAAAGGCAGGGTGACCTTCTCAACACCAGATGGTGAGCAAGTTATGAGTAGGAAGCAGAACCCAGGTCTGCCTCCTACTTCCTCACCTGATGAATTCTGTCACCCACAGAGTAATAAAAAAATTTACTCCCTCCATGCACTATAACACCCCACCCCCCATCTACAAGCCCTTATATATATCTGTTATATAAGACATGGAGAGTCATGGAGGAAACACTCTTTTCCTCCATAGCAGGATCTGTGTATCAATTTTCTACCTTTAAATATACACTAAAGATATGTTTTGATTTGAAGTTCTTCTACACTTCATAAACCATCCAGTCATTTGAAATGCACAGAATTAGCATCAGCAATCATCCAGGAAAATGGAAGTATCCAAATAATTTTGGAAGCTACAGTGATGCCTTTATAACCTAAATGAAAAGTGTGCACATATCAGACAGCTCATAAGATTCAGCACAATTCAGAAGCCATTGCCTGGCTTTGCCATCAGATTGCATACATTCACTTTCTAATTTAAAAAGTAATTCTGACAACTAACACTTTTCAGCTTACATAATGCTGGGACAGCAACTTTCGTTGTGGTACAGAAAGGTTATAAGGATGTACAGTGTATTTATGTGCCTTTTAAAAAATGGAGCAGTATATTTGAACTGAGAGAAGCAGAATCTTTGCGTGACAAGAATTAACAAAGCCCATGTAAAGGCCAAACTGCATACTGGAAGGCATCCATTTATAAGCAGCGAGAAAGTTTAGGAGTGGTGCTGATCTCTATTTGCCTTCTGGTAGCACCCATCAGCTGTACCCGAGATTTGGACAGAATTTACAGGCGGTCCTACCCTTAGAACCTCTATACTGAAACATAAAGGAATTGCCATCATTGCCTATTATATTTCACCAAAAAGGAACTGGGGCATGCAAAGTTTAATACAGCTGCCCTTAGACAGAGATGATCTGAAGGAAAGCTGGAAGCTAAGTCCTGACTTTCAGAATTTTGAGGCAGCAATTTCCTCACATGACTCTCTAATATCAGTAACTGGTGCATCTGAACAACTGCAGCTGTGGGATGGACACTGCCAAAATCAGTGCAAGCCTTCAAGAGTTGACATATATGCTCATTTAACACAATGCTCAGTATCCCTTTGAAAGTCAGCAGATTTAAATAAAGCACTCGAAAGAGCCTGCAGGGCTGGAGTCCTGGCAATCTCAGATCAAAGAGGATTTCTGTCCTGAAACTTCTTCCTTAACTTTTTTTCACATCCAGATTATTCTAGATGCTATTACTGTAGCTAGTTCATGCTGATCACCTGGGAACTTTATTTGGCATCCATTAATCCTACTATCAAAAGTGAGCTGTTACTAAAACCAAGTATCACAAAAGTGATATTATCACTACAGTGAGCTCACTGAAGTGAACAGTTTTGAATTCACTGCTGCATTTTTCTCAGGCTCTTATTTGCAAAGAAAAACCATGAAAAAAATTTGAGTATTCAACTTCTAGGTTATCTACAGTCACCTAGATTGCACAGGGACCAGGCCAAGTGCCGGGTCCTGCACTTCGGTCACAACAACCCCATGCAACGCTACAGGCTTGGGGAGGAGTGGCTGGAAAGTTGCCTGGCTGAAAAGGACCTGGGGGTGTTGGTAGATAGCCGGCTGAACATGAGCCAGCAGTGTGCCCAGGTGGCCAAGAAGGCCAACAGCATCCTGGCTTGTATCAGGAATGCTGTGGCCAGCAGGAGCAGGGAGGTGATTGTCCCCCTGTACTTGGCGCTGGTGAGGCCGCACCTCGAATACTGTGTCCAGTTTTGGGCCCCTCAATACAAGAAAGACATTGAGGTGCTGGAGCGTGTTCAGAGACGGGCAACGAAGCTGGTGAAAGGTCTGGAGAACAAGTCTTATGAGGAGCGGCTGAGGGAACTGGGGTTGTTTAGCCTGGAAAAGAGGAGGCTGAGGGGAGACCTTATCGCTCTCTACAACTACCTGAAAGGAGGTTGTAGTGAGGTGGGTGTTGGTCTCTTCTCCCACGTAGCTAGCGATAGCACGAGAGGAAATGGGCTCAAGCTGCGCCAGGGGAGGTTTAGGCTGGAAATTAGGAAAAATTTCTTTACAGAAAGGGTGGTCAAGCATTGGAACAGGCTGCCCAGAGAGGTAGTGGAGTCACCATCCCTGGAAGTGTTCAAAAAACAGGTAGATGTGGCACTTCGGGATATGGTTTAGTCTAGTCTACCCTTGATTGGTTTAGGTGGGCTTGGTAGTGTAGGTTAATGGTTGGCCTGGATGATCTTAAAGGTCTTTTCCAACCTAGACGATTCTATGATTCTATGATTCTAGGGTGTATGGCCAGGGGAAGGCTCTGGGGGTCAAACCGCTGCCCATAACCACCTCGTGGGAGGATTTAGGGAAGGAAGCACCAGACTCTCCTCAGAGGTGCCCAGGGAGTGACAAGAGGCTGTGGATGCAAGTGAGGACATGGGAAATCCTGATTAGACACATGGAACACTCTTCCATCATGAAGGTGGTCAAACACTGGGAGAGGGGCCCTGAAAGGCTGCAGGATTTGCATCCTTGAAGGACTTCAAAACCTAACTAGAAAAGCTCCAAGTAACACGCTGCTCCTGGTCCTGCTTAGAGAAGGGGACCAGGCTGGAGACCTCCAGGGATCCCGTCCAGCATGAATTATTCTGTGACCTTGCTGACGGAGACCATACCAAGGAGCAGGCGTATATGCAACGGTAGCTGCGTCCCACACCTGCTAACAGCTTTCAAGCTGGTTCAGCTTCCAGCAGTGCTGCCTTTGCCAGCCCTGCACAACCTGCTGTGAATCACTCGCTCTGTTTCACCTCAGACCTCCCTTGTCACCAGGGAGGTGCCCACTGCTTGGGGGGAGCCCCAGCCGCTACAGCCCCCGGGAGCAGGTGGCTGGCACAGCACCCTGACATGTGAGGAGGAATAAATCATGTAATTTTTCTGGCTGACTGTCCTTTTTTTTTTAGCTATGGAGCTGGAGGTCTGGTTTTGCTAGGACTAATTATATTAAGCACTGGAATATGGTAGTGTATGGTGCATGTGAGGCAGGTATCTGTCAAGCAATTTGCAAATTATATACTGGAAGTGTTGTTTAAGGTCCTGAACGTTACCCTCCAGTGTTACTAATCCTTTATGCAGATACATGCTGTTGAATTGCCAGTTGGGAATTACAATGACACGTTACATGACTAATTTTTCAAACTATAATCATGCTATTCCCCCCACCCTCCTCCTTCTACTTTTCCTGTCAATCTCCTTTCACTCTATTTTGTTGCTGTTTCCCTTGCCAGAACCACCTTCTTTGGTATCAAGTGGAAAACTCTGAAAGTGGAGAATACGGTATTTAAATGTACTGCACAGAACAGATTCAGAGAACTACACTTTCACAGGTCTCAAACCCAACCCTCGCTACCCAAACTCTATATAATACTGCTTGAAAAGCTGGTGTTTCCCAAGAATATTAAATCTCTAATTATAATTTCCCTGATGAGAAAAATAACCACTATTGCCACACTATGTTTAGGAGTAACAGAGACACTTGTTAAGTATGTTTTCTGTGTGAGTTGTCTACTTTCTATACTCGGAGAAAGTTTCAGGGAGCAACATTCATACAGACACGTTCTAAAATATTAACCTCAAATTCCCTTACATCCAATAGCCCTTTGACCCTAGAAGCAAAACACAAGAAGGGATTTTGACATAGGTCACAGAGCCTAAGGCTCAAAGGCACCAGTTGCAACAGCTGGGTTTTTAAACATGTAACACAATTACTTTACCCCCAAAATGAATGGCTCAGGATTTCCAAAGCACAGGACATAGAGGCATTCAAAATGTAGTTCACAGTGGGCACTTCTTCACAGTACAACACTACAGTTTTTTCTCCCTCAGGAGAATTTCCAAAAGCATTTTTGATCATAAATATGCACTGCCATTGCAGACAGAGGTCTGGCTACTGGTGAGTTTGCAGGATTGGGGAAGCAAGTAATAAATTTCTTCCTTGCCTCTAACAGCTATTAATTCACTTCTTATCTCGCCAGAGACTTAAAGTGCTTTTGACAATTGCAACTACCTGAGATATGGAGAACCTAAAAAGTCTGCTAGGTTACAAAGACCTGCAAACACATCAGTAAGACAAAATTACAACTGTGACTACTGATGCAATTTCTACCATCCTTTACGCTGATGTCCTCTATTGCACAAGAATTCATTCAAGTTTCCATACTCCAAGCACTATTCTACAAGCCACTACATTGACCAGCCAGGAAAAAACATGAATGCAAAGCAAATCTATCATCAGCAAATTGAAGACAATGTGAACCATGGTGTGTTCATTACCCTATTAACCTCACATACAATCTCAGAGTGTGACAGATGATGGAAAATAGTATTTCTCAATTAAATGAACAAACTCTTTCATTCACCACTAATTATCTGTTGGGAGCTTCATGAAAAGAGAAGGAAGGCTCTCACAAGCTGGGGCCCGGAGAAGTACCCCTCAGTCTTCACATTAATGGGCAGAAACAGAGATGAAACCTAAAAGAACAAGTATTGACATCTGACTCCCACATATTGCCAAGAGACATCACTCACCAAATTACAACAACAAGCTTTACAGCATATTAAATTTCAAATCAAAATGCTCAGGGCAGGCAGTATTACAGATCCAGCAGCAAAGGCCACCTCATTATCTTAGAAAGATTGCTTCCCCATAGTGAAAGTATTCAGCCAAGGAAGCAAGACCACCTGGTCACAGAACAGCCCCTGAACAATGGGACTAACAAAACCACTTCAGAAAAGTGCTAGCAACTGCCTGTTGGCATCCAACAAGAGACAAAAGTCAAATTGTAAAACCATACCATGGTCATTCCCAGAAACATATAGGATTTTTAAATATTTTGGGGGGCTATGGGGAGAACAAAAGACGTATTTGGTATGATTCTGAGGAAAGGTTCAACTTCAGCTCCCATGTTTCAGGCAACTGAACTGTGATCTCTCAACAGGCTCCTTTTCTGAATTACCATGTTGGGCCTCATCATTTTCCAGTCAAAGCAAGTATATACTTGTAAAGAACTTCCATTTTTACTACAGCAGCTTTCTGATGAAAACATTTTATCAAAGTAATTCCCAAGCACACTATAAATCCAATACTAATCTGAAAATGAACAGGAAGCTTTCTTTTGCTATGATCAAACAGCACTTTCAAATCATTCACAACTTCTGCAATCAAAAGTGTTTTGGTTTTAGGCAGCTTTTATTTAGGCAGTATGTCAAAATTCGATCTTCATTTCTGAAGCTGTTTCTGCAAAAAAAGATACAACAACCTGAAATGAATGGAGATACAAACTAGGTCACAGATGGTTTTCCCCCTACGTTAACATGATTTTATTTGTGGATACAAAATAAATACAAGAGTTGTCTATTAGCTACCAAGCTAAAATGAACAAGATGTTTGCCTGGACAGCTGTAGCAAAAGATGCAGGTGTGATGTAGGATAGGAAAGCACATGAAACATACTTCCTGTACAGGTAACTCTGGCAGGCATTACCACTTATTTCATGATCCACAAGTGTAGTGTCATATTTTGAAAGCTGAGGGGGCGGAAGATGCAAGAAGTATAATTTACTCTCTAGCCAGACTCCAGCAGTGCTCATCTGGAGTAAGACTTCACAAAAACCTAGGTGCAGAAAAGATATGTTACTACCAAAAAGTACAAGAAAGCCATATACTTAACTCTGCACACAAATATAGAAAACCTTGTATTTGACAGAAAGACAGGGCAATTGCTTTTTCCACCTTCCTTTTCCCCCAAGTCACAGAAGCAGGATGAGTTACTGCCTGATGAAATATGTAAATGTATGATCTCACAGATTCTTATTGAAGATACCAAGCAGTAAGTGCTTCACTAGCAACTTCATGTGAGAGGTGGGTCTGAAGAATAAGACCATAGAGGGACTTACTTATTGATGTGGTTAAGCTTTTTAAAAATGACAAATTAAATTTTCACTTTAACTTCTTTGGTAACGTAAGAACCTTTTAAGAGGGTGGTAGTATAGTAATATTATAGAATAGTAATTCCTGATTGCAAAGTGCATTAGCTAGAAGAAAGACACATTTGTTTATTCCCAATCACATCTAGTGGCTACAAGTCTGGAGGACTTTCAATTTTATCACCAAGAAAAAAACCCTTGTGCTAACCACAGCATTTACAATGCTTCTAAGGGTACCCACACATAATTGGGCAGCTGTTCACGGTTAACAGGATAAATCTTTTTGGGGAAAAAAGCACTTGAGGAGGCACAGAGGGTCTTTGATCCATAGGAAGTGGGATAAAAATAATATGATTTGGCAAAAAAAATCTGAATTATTTGTGGACTGTAGAAATAGTCTTTATATACAGCTTATAATGACAGAGGGGCATACAATACAGGTATAAAAAGTCTTCTCTCCTTGTGAGGAATGTATGGGAGCTAAACCTCTGTGGTGCTTAGCAGTTATGCTGCACTCCTAAGGTGGGAAAAGTCTCTTCCTTCACTGCACAGACCTCCCCTCTTGATGTGCAGTTCCTCAAATTCACAGCGGGCCCCACCAAACATTATGAACTCAGCACCTTCAAGGTCAGACTTCCCAATTCCCAACAACAAAGAGCATGCACACAGCGTGTCCCTTTGGGACTGGCAGAGTACAGGCCAGAAGCTGACTTCACTCTTGGAGGTGGCAATGTCAGCGTCAGCTGGAGCAAGTGACTGATTTCTGTACTTCATCAAAGCTTGATGGTTGCACAAATACAGCAGGAGAAAACCTGAAGACTCAGCAAATGCCAAAATAAACATGTATCAAGCCAATTAGCAATCTTTCATTACTGATAATTAAAAAATGTTCAATGGTACACCTACGTGAAATGGCACTCTGCTCTGTTTAAAGGCTACCTTAAGAGTGTTAGCCACAGCATGACTTTTTGCTTTATTACATGCGTTTTATGATGGGAAAAAAGTAATAGAGCACAATAAGACTTAACAAGTGAAATATGATTTTCCCTCTTAAAAGTAATTAGCAGAGTTGCCATTTAATAGAGACCAGAAAAAGAAATTCTAATGCAATGATACACAGAGATACGCTGACTTGACCCAAAAATCAAACATCTGATCTAGATGAGAAGTTGTGGAAAACTCTGCTTACACAAATTTTTTTTATTCAAAATAAAAATCAATGGATTTAGTTTTAAAAATTCACTTTTTTCAAAAGGGACTTTTGCAGGTACTAATTCAATGTTGTTTGAAATGAAAAAAATTTAACAGCTTTTTCAGATTAATGTGTTTTGAAAAACATTTCCCAAACAACATTATGCTAAGAGGATTTTAGAAACCCAACCCAGAAGGGAAAAACACAAATCAGAAATCAGCCTCTGTCGGGCAAGTAAACATACAGTGGTCCTGAAGCGGACGAGAAAAGGCTGATTCTAGCTGGACCTGAGGGATGTCCCAGCACGTTCCAAGGCCAGCAGATTGTCCAATGCTGCCACATGAGCTTGGAAGGGAGATGGCAGGGGCTGAAATGCCTGGGCAGCAAACATCTCCTCCTGAATGTTACAGTTCAGCCTGATTGAATAGCTCCTGCTCTGAAGCACAGTGTCTTGCATTTCAGCTAATGTTAATACAGAACAGAGCTAAAATACTCTCCCTTCTCAGAAAACCAAAAAGAGCTTGTGACCTTCTGCAGGTGATCAGAGATCACCCAAAAGCAGGCAGCAGTACCAGCTGGAGAGAAAAAGTGGACCAAACATGGGATAATCAGAGGGGTTTATTAGATTCCAAAACTGCCCAGACATGCTGGGTTTATTACCATCATCAGTCCTAACGGTTGCCTCAGTTCACTCCTAAGTTTTCTGTAGGAGAGGTGTTGTCAGACAGGCAGACCTCATCCTCTCTGTCAACCAAAAGAACTCCATCACAACACACAGGAATGATCAGTGTACTTCGACTGTATAGGTCCAGGAACAACTTTCTCAACTGGCAGGTGTGTGAAAACGTCAAATCATTGGCAAGGCAGTATGAAAGGAAAGAGTAAGAATCACTTTCTTCTCCAGAAAAAAACACAGCAGATTAAACATCTGATACATTTTAAAAATAAGAATAGCAATACTACTGATACTAAGAATTAGTTGGAATGGACTTGCTTTAGGTGGAATTGCTGTATAAGGGATGCATAAATTTGACATTATACTGAAAAATAGGAGAGGTACAAGGCATTATTGAGTCAACCACCCAGGAATCAGAATGACAGGCTGCTTTTTGACATGATATAACTTTTTTTTCCCCCTCATTGTTGGAGGAAAGTCTCGGCTTGCAACCCTTTACTACTTCACATATTTGTAAATTTGAGCCCTCTAATTACATATTGCCATCTCTTGTTCTCTCTTGGTCAACCACCATGAACCGTACATCTTCCCTGACTGCCACCAACCCAAAGTAGGGGCTGTCACGGCCCACAGCCCTCCAAGTCTGCTCCTGCAACTGTAGTCAGTGACAGGGTGCAGAGGATGTGAAGTCCCAGTTACAGAATTGATGCAAGGGAAATTCTTCCCTAAACTCTGCTTGATACTTAAGATTTCATATTTCAGCTACTCCAAGGGGTGATGTTCTCCCTTGCCACTTAAGTGCCCACACTTGAAGAATCCTGTGTATTTTTAGTTAGCTTTCAATTTGACACTTTCACTGAAAGTCCCTCAGCTTTTGTAATACTGAAAGGCTAAATAAGTCCGATCTATAATTTGTGTGCTGCTTATTATGTGGAAAAACTGTGTTACATCCTTTCATATTCCCCTCCTCCCAGTTCAGCAGTCCCAATATTTTTGCACACTATTTAAATAACATCTATTCCTACTAGGGAAGAGATTTGGTAACTTCTGTTACTATGATTTACAGAAGGTAGGTGGGGCCAAACACAGGCAAACATTTCTTTATTAACACTGAAAATAAAGCTGTGATATTCTATCCTCATTCATTCTCTACAAGAATCCAAGCACTTACTTTTCTGTGCCATTGCAACACACAAAGCAAAGGTTTTAACCATGCTGACTACAGCAAAACTTCTGTAACAGTACATTAATAATACTTAGCACTTTACAGCCATAGCACTTAACTTTTCAACCACTGACCTCCAAGAGCTCAGCATCATTAAATCCATTCTGCACATGGGGAAACCTGAGACATGGAAACTTCCCCAAGGTCACTTGACAATCAGGTGAAGAGCTGCAACTGGAATCCAGAGCTCCTAAAACACAGATTAGTCCTCCAGGCACTCAACCACACGCTCACTTCCAAGGCTACTCAAAGCTAGAAAAGACTGCCCAATTAGCACTTGTGTTAGCTGTTTTAATAGACCTCTCTTTCCTACTCCCCTCTTCAACCCCATTTTTAGACACTTTTCTTAAAGCTGAGTGCAGCATTGCAGTCTGCTGCGTGTTATGCAAGTACAGCTTTATTCTGTCTAGCAGAATCAAAATTCTTCACAGTGCATACTTCAGAAATAATTAAGACAGATCAGAATAGCAAAAACCCCAGCAGAGATCAACCTGCCAAAGCAACCAGTTTGCACATTTCTCTCTCCCCCTCTCCAGCTAGGGAACAACTGCATAAACCAAAGAATGTTCCTGGCTCTTGTGCAAAATCCAAGTTATTCCCCTTGCTCTTCATGGGTACAGTAAGCAAAAGGGTATGGTGTCTGTGATGCTTAAGCATGGTAAGGAGATGGAAATCAAGAGACAGGATACAAACCAGAGAGATAATGGTGGGAGAAGGAGGTGGAAGAAAATTGGAATAGAGCAGCAGGCATTTTTGGAAGGAATTGTATCAATTTCTACAAGTACGTACAGCTGAGGAAAATAATTTTCACTGCTATTTACTTAAAATTAGTAAGTCCCTTAAGTACCATATGAATGGGATCATTCAGAGGACTTTTAAAAAAGCAGAACAAGACCCATATGGGTCCAGTGAAGACAACATGGCAGAGCTAAAATTTTATCTTTTCTGCTATGCCACACAGCAAGTGAATGTTCCTATTCAATTCTATCTCAGAAGGAAAAACACATTTCCTGGTATTTACATGATAAAGTCACAGCTTCTAAGTTCTGAAGAAGTTCTCTCTAATGTCAGGCAAAGACCTTGGACAGCAGAAATACGCAATTCTCACAAAGGTATACACAAAGCTCCAGGCTGTGGCTGAGGCAGACTATCTAAAAAGATATTTCAGCTTCCTTTTACCAGATGGTTTAGCTTGCTTGAAAGCAAAACAAGATTGCTAAGCAGCATTATACCTTCATTAGCTTTCCACAACTAAGTCCTGAAACCAACTGTTTTGTTACAGCTGAATGAATCAACAAACAAATACAAGGTTCAGTTATTACTTCATTTTCTTAAGTACCATCCCAGGGCTTTGCCAAATTTTGGTGTTTTGGTTTTTTTTTCCCCCCAGTAGAGATTGTAAAGAGTTTTACACTAAAATGTACATCAGCTAAGCAGAAGGGATGTATCCTTTGGCAGGCTAAAATCACATCTACCATCAACTTTATCATGTTTCCACGAAAATATGCTCCGTTCTGCTGACATTAAAGCACATTTCCTTGAATGGGCCCTCCAAACAAAACCATCTGAAATATAAAGATTTTATTTAGGACTGTTCCTGGGGCTGGCAAAGCTCCAGTCTATTTGAAGGGTGTTCTGTCTGCCCGCTGAGCCTAGATTTTTATTTTCTGTTGCAATTTTCATGTTATCACAAGCATTGCTCCACTTTTACATTTGCATTAATCCCAATACATGCTAGTCAGAGACCAATGTACTGGACACTGCAGATAGACTAGACCTTAAGAAATTTTCCTCAAGTCTCACTAATGTACATTTTAAAAAAAAATCTAATGCATATCTAATTAATCTAATTCTAATTAATTTTGAAAGTTCTAGTAAGTCAATTACATTTGCTAACTGGTGCAAATTGTTAGAGTCTAGTTAGAACCCTGCCTTTCAACTGGGCACCACAATAAACTCAAAAGTAAAAGTAAAGAACATTCAAAAATAACTCTGGATTGAGAGTCTATGAAGATAAATTATATTCTCCTGCTTTCTATTTTTCAAAGCAGCAGTCAAATTGGGAGTATGAAAACTAAAACCAAAGAGCAGTTCTCTTAAACATTCGAATAAATCCATGCAGCAAACAACCAGTGTGACAATTTTTGGCACACATTTTGAGCCACTCAGAACACTACTTTGACTGCACAAAGTCATTAGTTAACATCATTAAGGAGAAAAGGAGCAGTGCCTGGATCTCTGTCTCTTAATAACTGCCATTGGCAAAGGACCATCAACAACAAAGCAGCTCTTATGAAGCAGAATAATGACTTTCTGCAGACCAGAAGATGCTCCCTTACTCACAGCCTGGCTCAGGGGAGCTAAGCAAGAAGCTACTAGGTGATGAACTGTCATCATTTGAGCAAGAGTTTTGAGAACAAATGAGAGAACCACAGCCGATGGATGTGAAGGCATGAAAGGATTAGGTGTCCATGCTCCCCCTCACAACAAAGACCTTCTGATATGCAGATGGCGAGACCAGAAGGAGGGAACCAAGAACGCAGGGGGATTCATGCACGATAGTCATGAAAAGCTGAGGTGGACATCCAGATGTTTGTGTACGTTATTTTGGATGGGTCTGTATATACCCCTCCTACAGTCCAGAAGTAAAATGTGATTGGTTTAGAAAACCTGCAAAACTATACATTTTAATGGCTTACACTAATGCCTTTTTTTAGTACAAGTGTTAAACAGGAAAGCAGAGTATCACTAGCAGAGTGTTCTGGGATATGGCTCCTTGGGGGTTGGAAAAGAAAAGTGGTCTCAAACAAATGGAAAGCATGCCCTATTTCTAACAAATGAGCAAAGAACCCCCCTGTCCGTCATCAGAATTGTTAACCCAGAGGGCAAAGAAATTGTGCCTAGAATCTACTTAGTCAAGAGGACTCAAGAGGTACAGACCTCAGCAAGTTGCCTGAACACATTGTCTTATGGGTGTCTAACAAGGAGACACTGTACAAAGCTTTGTAAGAAAAGGAAATGTACTATAAACAGATTGAAAACTTGAAATTACTAGTATACAATTTTATCATAAGATACTTTGAAATTAAGTAGAAACACATATGAGAGAAAAAAAACTGTTAATAACAGCATCCAGAGATAAATCTAAGCCAAAATGCATTAGGAGAATGTGCGCTAAATCTTGAAAATTGGGAAATTGAAGGAAGATTCTCCAGTTCGTCATAAGATCTATATAGACATTGCTGTAAATACATTTCTGAGCGTTGAGATTCTATACTGAGCTGAATCTTCTAACTTTTAAAAGATGCATTGTAACAGGAGACACGCTTTAAAAGAGTTCAAACACCAAAATTTTCATTGGCTTATTGATGAGTTTACTGCTTTTGGAAGAAGCAGAGACTAACTTTTTGACCCAATTTTCTACAAATGTTCTATGTTTCAAATGCTGACCTGTGTATTTGCTCTCTGCTAAATGTTAATGTAGATCTCTGCCTTGGAAGATGAAAACCAACTTCCACAGAACAGGTATCTCCACTAGGGTCATGACTTGAGAGACTAACTCAACATGACAGATTTTCTTCAGTGTCAAGATCACCTCGGTGAAGGAATCTACCAGGAGACTATTTACAGCCCTCAAAAGTTGATGCCACTCTTTTGGAGGAAGATAATGGGAAATAAGACAGTCTAAAGAAAAGATACAGCTCCCAGAAGGTTTTTAAATCCTCCATCGAACCCAAGTGACATTTATGCAAGGTATTGTTTTCCGAAAAATTTTAACCACCCCCATGTCATTGGTTCCGATTCCCACATCATACAGGAACTTTTCAGAATTTTCACAGGTGCATATAAACAAAATGTGTCTTCATAATTCACCTAAGAGTCTCAAACTCTAATGTATTAGGTGAACCATCTTTACAAAAATTTATACTGAGGATGCTTTATAGCCTTTTGTACAGCAAGAAACTGCTTCATCAGAGAACTGGATGACATATTCTAAATACATACTAGAAATAAAACTCAGGATTATTCGAGCACTGCTCTAGAGCAGAGCCGAAGAGCACATGCATCATTATACAAAGTCTGAACTGTATATGTTTATACTTTTCCAATTCAACGAAACTCTTTCTGCACAGCAGAGAATTACAACATTGACTCTTGTAGAATTAAGCAAAAACATATAGGGAGGGGGAGAAAAAAAGGAGAACAACCTGAAAATGCAGTCCTCTCAGATATTTCTAGCTCACTATCTATTGTGCAGTAAGATGTGCAGACAAGCAGCAGCTAAACAGAGAACCACCTCCACTACTTGTGCTATCTTATTAAAGGAAAACATAAAAGACATAAGAAGAGGAGCTGGGGAGGAGTGGGAGAGCACAGTCCATGCTCCATTGGAGCGGTAAGTCACTGAGAAAGCGACAGGAACTCACAACAGACTGTGGTGTTTCCCCCTGTGTTTTTCCCTGGAAGAAATACTGACTGATAGTTTAAAACAAAAAAACACACCACCCCCCAAAACCAAAAAAGCCCCCACCAAACCAAAACACCTCAGCAGGCCCTGAGGAATCCCAGCCCCTGCTTCCCCTACAGGGATTTGTAAGTCGCACAGTCAAATCAATAGACCAGATCATAAAATGATTAGCAGCAGTATTAGTTAATTTATTCACTGAAAAATAACTTCAAGCTGTGTCTCAGGTCTCATAAATAAAGAAGATGTTTATAATTGAGTTACAGGTGGGTGACTCTGAGGGCTGCACAGGATTGTGGGAAAAGCACTGACTTCAAGGGTCAGAAATAGCATTTTTATAATACAGCTACGGATTTTTCTTCTGAAATTAAATTCTTCTGAGACTTTTTTTGTGGAGTCAGCAAAAACTATGTTAAGTGCAGTTCATCAGCATCTACAAGCCTGGCTGCCTGTTCTGCTGCCCGCATGGGTGAACTCAGGAGAAGTGGAAGAAAGAGGTGTAGTATGAAACGGTCGAATGACTAAATTAGAAACAAGCACTGGCTCCACAGTTCTCTGTGTTGCTGGAAAATATACTCCTATTGTTCTTCTGCCTCCTCAACTGGGGGAAAGGGTGGGTGTGTAGGTTTTCGAGGTAAAAGGCAGAGAAGGAACAGGTGCCCTGAAGAATACAACCTCCTTTGGGTTCAAAGGTTGGCATTCGGAAACACAGCATCATCTATCTCGGACCCCTATGATCTTAAGGCCGTGTGTCAAAGGGCACACACTTAATTCACAGATAGTATGTGAAAGCTTAAATTTCAAGTGGGTGTTGATGGGAAACAAGTGGAAGCAATGAGTCTTTGGTGAGCACAGGAATATCGTACAGCATTGGAAAGGGACTCAGCACTTGTCTTCATCCTGTGTTCCCCACTGAAGGGGAAGACAAAGAATAAACAGCCATCTTTGTCATGTTTGCTCAGCAGCTTCAGTCACCAACATTCAAAGTTAAACTATGAAGAACGGAGTTATTTCATTCACCCTTCTTGTCAGAGTAAAAAGGCCTTGGTCAGTGCTACATTACGACAGTTAAGGCTGCTTTTGGAACCTGGCCTGCAATGCTGACAAGAAGGACTATCACAGCCACTATCCAAGGAATGGCCCTTTTGCTGCTGTTATGTGTTTGCTTGAATTCGCTTGGTTTTTCTGGTGTTATCTTTAAACGCTGTGGCTCTGTTAGCCTCAGAAGGGTGAGACAGTAAATCCCTGATACCCTCTGCAAATAGCAGCCTGGCAGCATTTTCTTAACAGATGTTAAGAATTATAACAGGTTGCACTGCTATTTTGTCTGGTTATTTGCCAAAGTAAGCCCAAAGCATCCTGACCAATAAGCTGGCATTTAGAAAAGCACTCCAAAACACAGTCACAGCTGGATGATCTATTCACCAATATTCTTCCTTCCACTCCCCACCCATCAGTGGGATTTGCTGCAAAATGATTAACTGCCTTACCACCATCTGCGCTCAGGTTCCATTAGTAACCCATGCATTTCAGGAGATCCCAGCCCTGCTCAAGCTAAGTCCAATTACTGCTTGCTGATTCATCAGTCCAGCTAAGCAAGCCTGGAAAATGCAACAGGTAACCAAACACTCTTGGAACAAATTAACCTCTACAAAAACCAGGCACATCACACCTCAGGAACAAATCAACCCCTACATAAACAGGTACTTCATGTCCTATCCTGCCAGTGTTAACTACTGACAAATACAGGGAAAAGCTCAGGTGAGGCCACACTTGCTCTACACAGGTTGCTGAACAATAGGCTCTTACCTTGCTTGCTCGCAGACACTGCAAATCCAAGCCTTCTCCTTCTTCTGGTAAGAACTGCAGCTCTTGCAGATGTTGTACTTGCAGTCTTGGCACTGTCGCTTGCTGTTGATAAGAAATGTGAAAGGGGAACAGCAGCGAATACAGCAGTGCTCGTTGAACTTCTGCTGTTTGGAAAGGATGCTGCACTTGTTACCCTCTTCATCCAACTTCTGCTTCATTTCACTGGAAGGAAAAGCAAAAGAACAAGAACATAAACAAAATTTCAATGGGAAATCTCTTCGCCTTTCTCTTCTTTGCACATCTTCATGTAATACTCTTCAAATAACTTTTACAGGTGTGAAATAAATGTCAGAAATGCATATTCGAAATCCAGAATTCAGAAGCAAAAGCTCGCACATTCCCTGGAGTCACCCATAGCCGATCCATTTAAACTCTGAGTCACAAACCAGGGCAAACAATCTCCCTTCACTCAGTTGCAGCAAGACAATTCTCAGGAGAGCCAGGCTGCTGCTCCAGGTACTCCAGCTGTGCAAAGCCAGTGTCATTTGAGAATTCAGGGCTGCTTTCAGAACACTTTACAAATCAAAAATCAGTCTATTAAAGTCAAAAGGCTTGGTGCACAGTAATAAAAAAATCCTTCTGATCAACAGTTTTGAAAATGGAAGTGCTAAGTTTGCTTTGTTCTGACCCATGGGGTCATATTATTCATAATAGCTCCAATTTGTCAAGGAAGGTTAATCACATACTTCATTTCAGAGAGATTTGGGTGTTTTACTAGTTAGGACCAATACTGAGCCAACTGTCCATGAAAGTGTTTGCAGACCCCCTAAAGTTTTCTGTATTCCAGCAGAAGAGCTTATTTATTACATAAAATAAAATAAATTGTGTGTGTGGTATTCAGTAATTTACTATCCTCCATTTCCCAGTGCTTTCAATATTTTACAAATTAGGCAATATATTCCACGATATGGGTAACAAAAAACATCCAAAAGGAACAGTTGTGTAAGTAGACAAGCCTGCAAACTCATCACACAATTGCTGGCTTGTACAACTAGGATATACATTAAGAAGGGAAAAAAAAAAAATTAGGATTCATGAAAAACATGTTAAATGAAAGCTTATAAAACAGTGTGCACATACATGTATTCATTCTTTCCATCACTCAGAATTAGTAGTGCCTACCTTACTATTTCCAATTGCTGATAAGAACCACTTATAAGACTACAGTAGCACAAATGTCTAAACAAAATTTAAAGGTACCACAAGAGATAGCCTAAGCTGCAGGAAGACAGTCATGACATGCTGACTTACACTTAAATTAATACTTAAATATCTTGCTACAGGAAAAATACACTTATTGCATACTTATTCAGGAACTCAACCAAGATCATCTATAAGCATCATCATGAGCCAAGCCTGGAATGTTAAAAAAGACTCACATTACTGGGCTATACATCTTCTTATTTGCCATTTCTGCTTCAGATTCATAACTCAAAATAAAAACAGCCTATTTTATGAAAGTCTGACAGGCCAATTCTAAACCTCAAGTCTAAAAGGCAATTAAGGTGGTGATGTACAGCATATAATTTTGAACTTGCACATACATCATATTTAACCATATTCTAGATACACACCTTTTATAAATTTAAAACTTCAAAACAATATATGTTTCTGCTGTTTGTGCCCTGTACGAAGGTTTGGCTATATCTAAGACCAGCTGTTCAAACCCAAGTAAATACTTTTTGGAGTTTCAAGTAAATAATCTTTCTTTATGATTTTTGTCCAGATGGCAAAACTTCATTGTTTTTCCACATTTTTACAGAATGTTAAAGATGGAAAACGTAAGAGATTATCATGCAGGAGAGGAAATGTCTGAATTATGCAACTCAAACTGGCTTCCTCGTGTAAACTGATAGAGACTAAATGGGATGGTTAGACTAGTTTGTCTTATCCCCATTCCTCCCTCCTACTGTGGTACCACATGGACAATCTTTCTAGGGGAACAGGAGAAGCGAGGTGTTGCCATGTCACTCCTCCATCCACAGCACGCATCCTGCTCTGCAGCAATGGAGTGAGACAGAGCAATGCTTCTGCACAGGAGGTCAGGCAGAACCCCGGGTCCCAGGACAGAAGCTGGTGATGGTGAGGGCTATACGATACAAGGAAGACTTCACTTCAAGGAAGTGTCAGCAGCCCAAGATGCTGCAATCTTTGCTTCAGGCTGGGGACCCCAGGCAGCAGATGCTGGCCTCCCCATAAGATAAGAACAGCTAAGGAGTTGAGGTCAGGAGGAGCAGTGAAAGAAGAGATTTTTGTCCTCACGCAGCTCTATTATGTCCCTGTCGTGGTTTAGCCCCAGCCAGCAACTAAGCACCACGCAGCCGCTCGCTCACTCCCCCTACCCCGATGGGATGGGGGAGAGAATCGGAGGAGTAAGAGTGAGAAACACTCCTGGGTTGAGATAAGAACAGTTTAATAATTGAAATAAAGTAAAATAGTAATGCTAATAGTAACAGTATAATAATGATAATAATAATAATGATACACAAAGCAAGTGATGCACAATGCAATTGCTCACCACCCACCGACCGATACCCAGACAGTTCCCGAGCAGCGATCGCTGCTCCCCGGCCACCCCCCCCCCCCAGTTTATATACTGAGCATGACATCATATGGTATGGAATAGCCCTTTGGTCAGTTTGGATCAACTATTCTGGCTGTGCCCCCTCCCAATTTCTTGTGCGCCTGGCAGAGCATGGGAAGCTGAAAAAGTCCTTGACTAGCATAAGCAGTACTTAGCAACAACTAAAACATCGGTGTGTTATCAACATTCTTCTCCTACTAAATCCAAAACACAGCACTATGCCTGCTGCTAGGAAGAAAATTAACTCTATCCCAGCCGAAACCAGGACAGTCCCAGAATTAGCAACACTGGTATTTGGTAGTATCAGCCTGCACACTCAACATTGGCATGCTCAATGGAATTTTGAACCGTCATTAGGGCTCTTATGCATGATAGCAAGATAAACCACAGAAGCAAAGCCACCTATTGAAGGACTACAATAATGCTCACACAGTATGAAAACAGCCAGTTTCGTTCACAATAGAGCTAATAAAGCCTGATACCTAGAAAAAGCTGAGCACACACTGAAGCCTTTTCATCAATCCAGGCATTAATTACATCTCTCTCCTCTATTTGGCTGCCAGCATTCATTACAGTGGTAGAACCTTAATATCATTAAGACATCTGCCTCACTGTTAAATAGGACTAAAATTGGCCAATGGATTCAAAAAGTCAATAGGATAGTGTTGGACAGGCTGGCAGAGAGAGAGGGGATGACAGAAAAACCCTCGTTTCCACAGGAAACCAGGCAGAACAGAAAAGAAAGCAATGCACGTGCCTCGATGGCTGTAACAAATTAAGGCCCTCATGCACTACCTGCCAAAGGGTATTCTAGTTTCTATCAGGAGTCAAATGGAAAAAGGGACTGTCAACAAGACTTGTCAGCTGAAGCTGAAAGACTACTCTCCACACTCTTTCCTTGGAAGTAAAACATGGGTTTTATGAAGGCGAAACACTGCACAACACTGATAGGCAACTGAATCTGCCTGGTTTGAGGGAAATTGCATAGTCAAAGGGAAAAGTAGGCTCTGGTTTACTCCCAGCAATACTGAGAAAACCTCACTGGTGCATGACTTCAGCTGGATGATTACTGTAAGCAGGATGATTAATGTGAGCTCCAATATCAATACACTGAGAAAGTCTGTAGCTGGAATTCAGGAGGTACAAGTTGAAGGTTGAGGCATCCCGAGTTGGAAAGTCTCACACTTTACCCTCAGGATGTTCAAATGGCTTGGTGCAAGAAGATTGTAACAATGGTCTAGGAGCACAGTCAACAACACTGATTCTCTCATAACAGTGCAACTCACTTCCAAAACGATGACTGTCACCTGTGCAGGAGCCGACTTTTTCTAAGAGGCAGGTCGAACCACATGGCCATCACAAACGTTCCCCCTTCCTCCCCATGCAACACCGTTTCCCTCAAAAAAACACAGATGAGGGGGATGGCACAGAGAAAAGAGGGAGAAAGTGTGTGCACTCATGTGCACTTACTTCTCCCAGCATTACATTATGTTCCCTCCTTGGGGAGGTATTTATAGGTATACATATAATATGTGTGCAAATAAAAAAACCAACAAAAAAAGACTCTGCACAAAAAATTTCCCTTTTGGGGAAAGGACTGAAGAGTGGGAACCACAAATGACAGCATTTATTCACATCACTTAAGTCACAACTGATGGTGCTCAGCTATTATGGTTATGTGTAACACAGTAATAAGCATCTGCAGAGAAGAGAACTCCTCATGTTTGAATGAATCTAAGATTGGATTTCATTTCCTTTTTCAAGTGGCTGCATTTCACTGATTGCCTATAAATACAAAAGAAGCAAAGAATACTCAATGGATACCCAACGTGTCTGTCACCAAGACTAATTCTGTCAAAGAACTTTTTACTGAACTGTAAGTTCCAAAATATACAGATGCATATTTAGATTTTTCTAGAGGCTTGTATGTATTTATCTGCAACAGTGTGCATAATAAATATGTAATTAATTTCAGTTAACATTTTGGGTGATAGACTCCTGGCATGTAATCCCATACAAAGATTACCATTAAGTTATTTACAAATATTCACTGAAGCACAGAGCAGGACAGAAGCATAACCAAGCAGCCAAGGCACTCACGAGGCTAGGACACCTTACTTTAGTCTTGCCTTAGGAAACATTTAGGTATTACACAAACAGCGCTACATCACTGATGGTTAGCACACTCCTCGGGGAGGTGGGAGATGAGGTGAGGGTGTGCCCAGTAGGTTTGTTCAAGAGCCCAGTTTTGGGAAGACTCTCCAATTAACCCATAAAAGCAAGCTCACACAGAGGCATTTATGGGAAAGCAATAGGACCACTACCACTGGCAGCAGCAGGGACAGTCCTTTGGAAAGGATGCAACATGTCAGCTAGTCAGCTACAACGCAGCACGCTAAGCTCCAAAACAGCGTCTGAATAAGCAAGTCTGTCTGCCAGACTCTCCAAAACCTGTGTCTCTGCTCTTCTCCGAGAGAACATCTCCAACTAGCGGGCTGTAGCCAGCTTATGCTCACCTCACACCAGTCTCCATTTCAGTCTGGCACCTGCCAGTTTAAAGGCAAAGTCCAGCTGGTGAGGTTCCCATTTGCTCTGTTGCTTTCTTGGGTGATGGATAAATACATTTTTTTCCTACTGTTTAACCACCATTTATCTTCCCCAATAGAGTAGCAGTTAAATCTATTCTAGTTGCCTGCACAGGAAAAGAGGAAAATAGAGGGACAATGTTCCTAGGAGTTACAAAAAAAAAAATCCCATTTCCTTCACATCACTCCCTCCTGCTGAACAGAGGAGCAGCACTTTGACCACAAGTTATCAAAGACAGGTAGAAACTTTCTCCTTCAGTACTACAGATGAGGGCTTCTGTTTCCAGTCCTCTTAATTCAAATTATATCTATTTCATAAAAAAAGCTACCTTTTATCCACCTGGCATTGGAGCCTTTTGTCCTTCAAAGACTAGTGGGCGGGCAGCATACACTGCAAAGTGCTGTTCTTAGTGGGAGGGGGAGGAGTGTTCTGCTCAGCTGCATAACTGATTGTCTCTCTTTGCGTTTGTTTGCACTATCTCACCTGTCCGACTAGATTCAGAGTGGTCCATGAAGACCACCAATTTGTCTTAAAAGTGGTTTTAATCTTAGTTTGACCACTGTTAAGAGCCTTAAGACACTTTTTCCCCTCCACAGAAGAGAATGCCTTCAGACGCTCTTCCGACCAGGTGCCCTTCATACTCACCTACACGTACAAGCTACTGCAACATTTTGCTTAGCACGAGATCTGGATTTCTACATAGTCTGGGGAGCAGGTGAACAAGTTCTGATGTACCTGTTCCCAGCCTTTCAGACAAGCCATTTTCACCAGATGCACCTCGTGTTTTTCCACTCCCACAGTCAGTCCAAGCCTGGTCTGGCCCCTTAGAATACAGACATCAGCTGAAAATACAAGCTCCACCAATGCCCTCTAAGCTACAATGTTGGAGGACAAAGGGCTTTTCCTATTCAGAGGCCGAAGTGTACACAGTATTCCCATCTCTGCTCTCCTTAGACCTGCCAGATGTGCACTAGATGCTGGGGTGGGAGTAAAGTTCCTTTGATCTGTGCAGAACCTGACAGTCTCTTACTCCTTGGCTACTAGCACAATGAGGAAAAGTCACAGGCTGACTGTGACTGAAATTTTTCTCCCATTCACATGTTTTCAATTTGATGTTCAGGGTCCCAAACTGTGATTACTAGAAGAGGTTACCACCTCTGCCCTTGCTTCCTCTCTCCTTCTCCTGACCTCCTCGACCCCCAGAAGCGGACCAAGCAGGTTAGTGCAATGCTGCTAAATTTAGGGAAAACACTCACTGGAAGGTTTACAGCCCCTCTCTGATCCCTGCCCAGGAGTTAACTAGCCAGAGCTGCCAAGGAGAGCTGCTCATCATTTCATCCCTTCCATGCTCCCTATGCCACAAAGTGTGGCACAATGCAAATAGTGATGAAGCTATATGCTGACAGGGTCATATACTTTTCCCCACCCCCTGCTATATACAGTAAGAATGAAATTCTCCCAGCAGGCATATGCCTCCATCATTATTTACTCCCTAAAGGTTCAGTCCTCATTTCTTTTAGCTGCCTCTTCTTCTCAGGCAGTTTGTTCTTCTCCATCAGGGCACCTAACACAACTCTCTAGGCCCAGGCAGTGCTACACCATCATCATGCACACCTTTTGCTTGTCTTATGTCTTTGCTAAATCGTGCCTGGTGAAACTCTACTTGCCTCTTTTTAAAGAAGTAGAGCACACATAGTACTGTATCCCTTTACAGAAAATGCCAAGTTAATTAATTACCTTAAAATGACGTTTTTTTTCCTAGGTTCCTATCAACACAGTCACAATTGTGCCTCGTGCTATGTTTAACACTTAGTGCATCTATTAGTATTCGACACATTGCTGGTGCTGTCAAAAAGCCATGCTAGTACACATGCAAACACACTGCTTGCAGTTGGGGACCATTCGAGGAACACACGTCACTTTAATCTGTGCAGAGAGGTATCGATCCAGCAGCAGTAGCTGACTTACAGGGAGGATTACACAGCAGGGAGTGCACAAAAAAAAAAAAAAAAAAAAAAAAGAGTAACATCAAAAAAATCCCCAAAGCAAAACACAAAGTCTTCAGAGGGAGACAGAGGGATGGGACACCTCATCATTCAAGCAATAAGAGGCTCATAAATACTTATGAGTAAGTCACTTTTATCAAAAATCAGGAAGATGAATATTTCACAGTCCAATTACTCCAACTGTAGTTGCATTCTTTTATCTAAGATCTTACTAGCATCTCTTCAGGGTTTTTTCTCTTCAGCTTTTCATTTCTATAAAATTAAATGTCTTTAAAATTAGTGGGCATTCCTGTCAAATCTCGCTTTTTAATTTTTCTTTCCTTCTCTTCAAAAGTAGGAGCAAACACTGATGGTGCTGCATATACGCTAACTGATGATCTTGTCCCATTAAATTCTTTACAACTGTTGTCAAAGTCTTGCTCTTTTGTTGCTTAACTCAAAAGGCCTATGATGACATCTGAATGTGACTACTGTGCATTCAGACCTAACACTATGTCCATAGCATGCACCACATGGCTATCAATGGTATGAACCCGATCAAGGAAACAGTAACAGAAGCGGACATATGAAAGGTGAGCTGACTGGCATGCAACTTCAATGCCATCAGATGTCTCATCAGATAGCAGAGTATTTAGGAGCTTAGGAAAACTTGTGTTTAGTTAAGGTTAAGTGAGGTACAAGAATAAAAACCTATTTCAGTATTTTTTTTAAACAAGCCTTTGCAACAACGTGGAGACTAAATGGACTTCATATCACCCTACTGACATAACTCACCTGCCTCGACTGATGTTCCATGGAGTTGAACAAATTAACACTAAAAGACAGATGTATACCCTACCTTTAAAAAATACAGTTATCCTTATACAACCCGAGACAGCACTGTAAGAAATAATCAGTTACCTGCATTAAAAAATATCAAGGAATCTGGGGACAATCTCTTTCTAAAATCAAGGAAATCCAGCCAACTCTGTTGTGGTTTTGGGTTTTGTTTGGGTTTTGGTTTTTTTTTTTTTTTTAACATTTGCAAACACTTCTGATAATGGGAAAAGAATTGCATTGACACCTTCATATTTCTTAAATACCATAAAATGAATCTTGGGAAGACCAACCTGTGGAAGCTTTGTGTTAATCGTGGTTGAAACAGTTAAACTGCTGACAGAACTAGAAAAATGCCAGCATACTCAACGCTTACCTTTGTCTAAAAAACACATATCAGGCACTGCATTTGCTAGAGAGAGAACAGATTCATTCAGCACCAAGATACGTTGTGGTTCACTTGCCCCAGACCAGTACCTTGCTTGTAGTACCAGGCTCTATCCTAATCTGTTAACAATGACATGCTCAGGTGAAGCAATTTCACAAAGAATGATTTGTGCTGTGTTACTTTATAGACACTGTGCTAGTGGCTCTTAAGGGAAGCTTCCTTTCCCATTGCTGGCACAAGCACTGTCAATCAGTGTCTATCATCAGTTGGAAATGACTGACATGTCAGAGTGTACATAAATGAAATAAATAATATACTGGTATTATTTTAAATTCCTTCTTCTCACTTTGTAAACTCGTAAATTGTCAAGAGACATTGCATTTAGCCCCCTTTTTTTTTTTGTCATATTGGATATCACAGCAGCACAGACTGTGCACCACATTTAACTGATAGGCTGTGAAATCTTCTGTGGGCAAGTAGAGCAGCAAAGGAGAAGCAGGTCTTGAATTATAGAGCAGATATTTTGGGGAGCTCTGGGGACATTGAAAATCTCCACATGAAAGCTGTAAGGATCTTTTCCAAGAAGCAGTGCTGCAAGTATGGACTCCTTTGCCCTTCCGTTCTAATACTGCCACATGGAACACATGAAAATAAATCTGGGTTTTAACATACTTTTTCCCTCACTCTCCTTTCTCATCTGCCTTCCTATCTCAGTTAGAGACTGCTCTGCAGCCAGGTAGGGTGTTCTGAGGTGAAATACTTCACCACTACTGGGGACAAGCACTTCTGCTGCAGGTGCAGGACCTTCTGGTTAAATCCTGGGTTTAACTGAACCATCGAGAAGGGCCAAAAGGTGTGCTTCCATGGTGGACATCAACCGCAAGTGATGATAAGCTAAAAAGTCTTCTCGCTTTCTCCCTATTACATCCATACTGCACCACTGACCATTACTAGCGGAGCCTATGCATCCAGCCAGTTTTCATCCACTTTATAATTTCACTTGTATATGCCATAGCCCCACAATGGGACTACATAACGGTAAGCTTTGATCAATATTTATGTTAGCATTTTGTGACACCTTCCTCTTAGATTACAAGCATGTAATACTTTTATGTTGTACTACCCTATCAAACATCTTAACAACCCAGCAAAACATCATTAAGTTTTACCACCTTTCTTATATGCCTTCCCTGACTTCTTCCTTCCCACATGTGATAGTGATTTATAGTTATATATACATTTGCTACATTCCCCTCTATCTCATTTCCTCTCAATAAATGTCATTTTGCTCCCCCTGAAGCATACTTCTCACTGCCTCTCTGGTATCTTTCTATAACCGATATGTCAATGTTTCTTGCCTCTTTTTTAGATAATTTTAGTAGAATTTTATCTTTCAATGTCCTTTCCAAATAATTTCCAGAAATATCAAGAAGTCTATAGAATTAAGCTGAATCAACACCATTGGTAACTACTTACCACAAGTAGTTTATTTGACCTGATAAACTCCACAGCCTGACAGCTTTCTATTCAATACCATCTGCGAAGGGTTATCCTACACATTAAGCAGCCAAAGTGTAGTTCTAAAAGTCTCTCTAATACGTTATTTCTGTATCAGTCAGTCTCTATTTACCACTTTGCAGCTCAGAACAGTGCATTTTGTCACATATTTAAGCCTGTCCTTTTTCTCCTTGTTGTACCAAGTGGGGGAAAAATAAAGGTTAACATAATTAATTCTCAGGTGCATGTAATTTTAAAGGGATGAAAACTGAATTCCTGGCCATATTGATCAACTTTCTCCGAGTATTTCATTGCGTATTCATGACCAGTAGAAAAGCAAAGTATTCATCAAACACTAGTCCACTCATAGCATTTATCTGCACTCCCTCCTCCCATTTGTCACACTCTATGCCTCTCCCCATGCCTCTCTCATTGGAGAATTTCAAGTTTCTCCCATCAGGTCCAGACTTTCAGTACCAGGTCATCTGAAGTTAATGATGTCTTTTATGCCTTTTGGTCGTACCTGAAGAATGATAAATACAGACAAGCATTCTTAAGGATAGAGTATTGTTCAATTGAAAGAGACCAAAAATATTTACTGAAAATATTTTTTAAATGTACGTACTCCTCCATCATACTTATGCGCAACACATTCTTTGCATCACTGGTGGCATCTGTGAGTCTACCTTTCTTAGATACCCAATTTTATGCCTGTATCAACTTGAAAAAAGTTTCCTTTTAGAAACTCCTACTACATTAAACAGTTCTTCTCCCAGTGTTCCGTTCACAATGCCATCTGGCTTGACCTTATAAAACACAATTCATAGCCTGGCTAGTGTACAGCAGGAGAGTAACTCAAACATTAGCTCTGAAAATCTCCGAAACATTCACTATGAGTCATCTGCCCTCTTCCTGGTTGGACTTCAAGCAACAGACCTACAAAGATTTGCACAAAACGGTGTTGTTACTGAGTTACTATTATTTACTTCCCTTATCATGAGAACACTAGGGGAGTCTTCCTTGACCCTTCCCACAGAACACACAGCAGAATAAACAAGAGCAGGGAGCAGAATAAACAGCAGAGCTTGCTAAGGAAGCAGGTTTCACAGCCTGACATGTCATAGCATCAGAGGATTTTGTGTGTGCTGTTAGAAAAAAAAAGCACAAAGGCGTTCATCCCACTTTGCATACAGACAAGACGAGTAATGCTTCATAGATGAGGGCCTTCCACCTGATGAGGCTGGCTTTCAAAATCTGCCTGTCCTGACCATTGCCTTCCCAGGAGAGCGGCTGCCACTCCACAGCCCAGGTGGGACAGGAACGCTGGGAGAGCCATGTCTTCCACAAGCATGGGCAATGCAGCACAGACAAATCTGCACTGTGTCCTCCCACACCGTCGTCCACTGAGTATTTCTCCACTTACGGCAATAACTACAGAAGCCCTAACATGCCACATGAAGAAAGCAGAAGGTGTTACCAAATGGTCTAGGCCATTCTGGTAACAGGGGGTTGTTTCAGGTGAAACTCCTATATAGTCCTAGGAAGCACACCAGGCTTATACTAAGGTGACCAAAAAAACAACAAAAAAAAAGAGCCTCAAAGCAAGAGGTTTCCTTGCCAACTGCATCACTTACCTCTGTATTTTCAACAGGTCTGTATATACATAGCTCCTAAAGTCCACTTCCCTAGTCTAGCTCCTCTTCATGCTGCCAATGCTCCTAACATACAGTGAGTACTCTTCTTAGATATTCTACATATACTCTGCAATTCAAGTAGCTTAAAAATTGCAAGCCCTGCAATTCCAATCAATCAACATAATATGGGCCAAGAAATAGCAGGTCGATATTTTTTGTAAATTTAAGCCTATAAGCAATTATTTTCTTAAGTATAGAAATTGTTTGCAATATCCATGTAGGTTTTTGTTTGTTTGTTTTAAAGACATAGACTTGTAATCTTAAAATTACCACATACCTCTGTTGTACACAAGGCAGTATTTTGGCAGGCAAGAGAATCTGTTTTCACAGAATGCGTTTTATATTTAACATGAAATGTTACCCCGGTGTGTTTCATATCAACAATATTAACACCTTCTGGAAGCAGTATCATGTCCCTTATTACAAACCAGAAGAAATCTCTGCAAAAGGGCAGGAAAATAATCGACAGCACCTCAACCTCCCTGTTCAAACACACATACTTAAGGTAGTCTTTTAAAAGGTACTGGCATATACTATTGCTATAGTAACACCAGTTTTTAACAAAGACACAATCTTCATTTAACACTTATACAATACTACCGATATTTCCCAGTTAATGTTCTTAACTTATTCCAGAAGCTTTTTTATTATGGGAATGTTTCTGCAAATTTAACAACGTACTGACATTTTAACATATAAAGGAATATACAGTAATGGAATGAAAGGAAATCAGTGAGCAACCACAAAAAGTATAAAAAGCTAATAATTTGGAATTTATTTAGAAAATAATGGTCTTTATTTTGTAGCTGTGACTGTAAGTGCAGCTATTTAGCTTTACTCTGCGTGTGTGTGAGCATGCATATGTACACATATAGATAAACTGCATTATTCAATATCCCTTGCAAGTGAAGGCTGGGAATCTCACCCAACTTAGTACTGTCCATACCCCATCCCCATGGAAACATAGTACTAAGCACTGTCCTTGAAAAGGCAATTCAGCTATAGAAGAGGAAACACAGCCACGTTAACAGACTAGTAGGATATTAAGGAACTACCGATAAATTAAAGTTCTCTTGTGCAGAAGGGATACACACAGCTCTGTGTATCCCAATAATTGTTTCTCAGCCCTTAACAGTATGCCTCACCCAGAACACAGAAGGGTACGTACAGTGAACTTTCCCAGAGCAGAGCAAGGATGCAGGGGAACATCAGAAACCTGCATTTTTCATTCAGTCCATGTGTGCCCTCTGCTTCTTCCCAATTAGGCATCTATCAATCTGAAGTACAGCGAATGTACTTCAGTAGGATGTTTTTGGTGAATGGTAAAACAATTGAAATAACCCAGAAGCTTTTGAAAAATGGAAATTCATCTAATCCAACAACTAGAATTCACTAGAATATTTTCAGAAAGATAATTAGGTAGTAAATATTTGGAAAAGACAGAATGGTTCTTCAACATTCTTTACCATTTTTAAAATTATGTGGTTTGAATTTTTAAAATGTCAAGTTTTGTTCTGACTTTTTCCTAATAAAAGAGTTGCAAATACTGTTATTCAGTTCTTCTGCGGATACTGCCATTCATGTTATCTGATGCCTTTCTTCCCTTCTCTCTCATGCATTTTCTCTCTCCAAAAGCAGCAGATGGAAGAGATCTCCCTTGTGTAGAGTTTATGGCACAGTCAGACCCCAGACTTGTTCATGTACTTTGTGCAAACCCTCTGGCTATGCCTGTATTCACGGATAATTCTGCACACCAAGAGTAGATCAGTAGACTGAACTAGGCAGTGCTGAAGGCCTGCACCTATACAGTACGTGCTTCAGCAGGTTTGCTTCAGGGAAGTCAGTCTGATTCCAGCTATTCCCATCTTGCACACAGTTTGAACCTGTCTCAAGGCATGATTCATTGGGTCAGAAACGTACCTGTTCAGTGGGGGGAGTTTATAACCAAAGAGGGCACATTGGTGAGCACCTGGAGATGAGCTTTGGCTTAGTTTCTTCCAGAAGGAATCTAGCTTGTGCGCACCAAAACCAACCTGTGATGTAAACCATGGTGTGATAAATGAGGATGAGTAGGTTTGCTCCAAAACTGCACTACTGCTCTAAACTGAAATGCTAACAATAAATGCAGTCATAGACAACTAGAGGAGTCCCTCTCAACACAGTTATCTGCAGTAGGTCATTTTTCATTAACAGGTCTATAACAGCACTGTCTACTGAGTTTGCAAAACCATTCTGATACCTGCAACATGCATAGCCACGGCTCACATGCAGCTAAGTTTCATACGTTTCTACATCTACCTTGCTCACAGTTAAGAGATGCACGATGTTGATTTATAAAGATACATAAGAAGCAAGAAGCAGTTTCTGATTAGGAATCCTTTCCCTTAAAAAAAAAAAAATCAGTGGTGCACAAGACTTGTGCATGGGCTTTTGACAATATTCTTTGAAACAGCATTAGAGTATCATACACCTACTTGATGTGTTAAGACATATCCTGGATTGCTATACTTAAAATTTGCCTTTATAAAGCACTACCAATAAGATCCTAATTTGCACCCATCAGTGTGAAATACCTTTGAACATAACTGATCTAATTCTCCATAGCATTGCATCAGTTCATGCCAGTGTCAGTCCACAAATCCCATCACCACTGTGGTACAGTAAGACGGATGGGGTAATGGAACAAGGAGCCAAAAGCTACACCTATTGTAGCTACAGCCTGAAACACTACCAGAAGACGGTCAGACTGTCAGCTTTTATTCAGTAGTAGAAAATGGTTACAGAGTAACCCAGGGATTCTCTCAGGAAAAAACACAGTTATTTTCTCAGACTTTTCTGCTGCCTTGCAGATTCTGTGCTTCAGTCAAATCCTCCTTCCTTCACCACACTTCCAAATGAAACCAAAGCTCTACCAAGCCACTTACCTCTTTGGTTAAGGTAGCTTGGACTTACATTCCAGGCTCAGCTACTGGACTGACAGTCTGCAGGCAGAGGACTGCCAGCAGATAATCCTCTCCTAAACCCCTCTCTATAGAGTTGCACTGATGTACCATCACCTGAATTACAGATCAAATCTGCTTCTGATGTGTGACTGTCAGTGTTTTAAAATTAATACATCAAAAGGAGAATTGTTGGTTTAAAAGTAACAATTTATTCTCAAACCAAACATTTATTGTCAAGGAAAAAAAAAAAGGGAATGTGAAACACTAATCTTTCAAAATAACCAGAATACAAAAGCATTGGCATCTCCATAAATGCAGGACTACAAAACTCACATAATTAAGTGGCCACAAGGGATTATCTCTACAACTGAAATACCTGTTGATTTATAACAAATAATGAAATGTATTTAATTAAAATTCAAGTGGAGGAAGCTCCTCCAATGGGAACTACAACAATATAATTTATATTAATTCAATGACTAAAAAAATCTAGTGCTTACAAAATAAAGATTTCTTTTTAATAAATTAATTGCTCATTTTAGTTTTACACATTTAGTTGCAAATATGTGAAAAGACTAAGGAGTGACCAACTCGATGCTCAGAGGGTAAAAGAAATACAAGTGGAGACCTCCTTCAAAGCAGTCCTAAAAAAGCGTAGTTAACCAAGATTTTACTGCTTAGAAAAAGGAGAAGGCGGAACTATGTTTTCCATAAATATTCCCTAACTGTGGAGGTGCTTTCCACCTGAAACGTGTCTCTGTCTCAGCAGTGTCATTTGGGTGCAGAAGGGTCAAAGCTTAGCAAAGCACAATTTCCTGCACAATCTTATGTTAAAAAAAGGGAGAGAAAGGAAGCCTCTTTTATTAAAAAGTGATGGTTATGTCAAGGTAGCACAACATCCAGTGACACAATACAGACTCCTCCTGTAACGAGGACGCCCCAAACAAACAAAAGGGTTGTTGGGGTAAGGGCACTTGCACTTCGGTTCCAAGTTGGATGCACGCAGGGATGCTGTCTTGATGCTCCCTTACAGCATCAGAACGGAGTAAATATTCTTCCCTTCCAGCCCTATAAACACTTTAATTTTTTTTCCCCCCATTCCTTTCCACAGAAAGCAAAGCAATCACAACTCATTTTTTTGTTTGTTCACTTCTGTAGTGCGCCACACTTTTTACAGCTTTTACACTTTTATGTATTTTCTGGCTATAGCACAAACATCCTGGAATAGGTGCAAGTTAAAGTCAGTTCACAAAATATGACATAGAGGGTCAAAGGTAGGCCACAAGAACGAAAAGCCAAGCAGTTATCCCCACAAGCAGGGACAAAAGAAGCATGCAAGAGTTAGTTGTTGGCAAATCAACAGCCACTTGCATTCAGTCAAGAGTAAGAAAAATACAGGCAAACATTGAGATAGCAAGATGATGGTTTTCTTCACATATGGGGCTATACAACTTTTTTACCCAGTTCTGTACTATGCTTCTAGACATCTTTCAAACCACTGTTCTAGGACAAGGGTACAAATTTCAGTTACTACAGCGGTATGCATGTCTGACATAAAAAGGAAGCATTCTAGCACTTACAGCAAAACACAAAAATCCCCTAAAACATCTTGATTGACAGCCAATTATTTTTACTGAGAAAAACAATTGCACAAATTCTTGTCTAAAGCAAAAAGCTAATTACATATAGTATTTTTGAGAGCTCTAAAACACAAACTGGAACGCACCAATACTTATAATCAAGGACTCTCTTCCTTAAGCAGAAAAATGAGAAGCTTTAGAGGAATTCAGTACACTGGTTATATCTATGTAACTACAAAAGCAGAGAAAACAAAAGCTCAGGGTACAATCAACAGTTTATAAATCAAAGCAAAGCTTTACTTCAAAAAAAGAGGCAGGCTTGAGAAGAGCTGTTGTTTTATAAAAAACATTATTTGAAATCACCAAGCAATTAAAGCAAAGCATTTCTCTTTCTGCTGTATGGGCAAAGCATATACAGGCTGTAAAACTCATAATCAATGATGGAGAAGGCTGTTTCATCTGAAATATTTCCCCCTTGCAGGAAATACTGAAGTTACAAAGATCCCCTTGATTGCAGCTCAGTTCATTTTGTGAACAGTGCCACCACAGAGTCTGTGTCCAAGAAGCACTTAAACCACACTACAACATACGGTTAAGCTTCCCAGCTCACTTAAAAAGTTGAGTTTGTCTCTAACTTTGCAGAAATACCAGCTCAGACCTCAAGGCTTGTGTTCTAGCATGGGAAGTTAGAAAGACCAGACATCGTGTTTATCATGTCATCAACTCCAGCACCTAAACTTATGTGAAGAAGTTAAACCACCAAAGAAGTTACTCTGCCAAGCCTTCTGCTCTCCGACCCTTCTGCAGCTTTTTTTGAGAGCTCTCCTAATTTCTTTTCGTTCTTCCATTTCATTGATGATGAAGAAGGTATCTTCTGCCAACTGAAAATCTCCATGAAGGCCATCAGAAGGCCTTCAAAAATAAACAGAGACCATTATTCATGTTCCTCAGTGTTATTTGTCTGCTGAGAGAGATCAAGGAAGCCAGATATCTGCTAAAAAGGCTTTATAGAAATTCATAGGCTGTGTGGATTCGTCTCTTAAGATTCAGCATCACTAAATGCGCAAAGGAAATGCAATAGCTTTATGGCACGTTCATACACATGTATGTATAGTCATGTACAAAAAAAAGAAGAGTAGCTCAGGAATAAAATACTAGCTTGCCTAACAACAGGACACTGTACAAGGCCAGGACTCTCAAAATATGATGTATAATGATGCCCAACAGAGAGGAACATGTATTTGATGCCTAGCCTTCATCAGTAAATCCATATCTTAGTAGTTCTGGAGTAGCATTTGGATGGCAAACTGAGAGATACCCTGCTGAGCTTACTGGAGTTAAAATGCTAGATTTGTAATGGAGGTATGAAGTCAAGAGGAATTAAGGAATTAAAAAAAGGGTTAACTATGGGCATAATCTGTGCTCCTCTTCCTCTAATACCAGTAAAATCGTGTCTCCAGAAGTTTTCACACCCAGAATCACCAGAAATTCTGACCCTAATCAATAGGTTGCTGAAAATGAGAAATGAGCCTAACATGCCCTCGAAACATGAACTTGAGTCTAAGCAACGTGGTACTGCTACTACAATTACACAAACCAAAGGCCAGACAGACCAAAAGATCTGATGCTGCAGGTAGCTCTATTTTACATGATGTTGTATAACAGGGAAGCAGCTGAATGAAGCACAGTTTTGTCAAGCCCTTGTTAGTTAGTTAGAATACAATTAAATTAGAGCCACTACAGCATCTGTCTTGCATGTAGACATGAACCACGATGACTTCAGGCAACATGACCAGACATACAGGAAATTAGGCACTGCCTATGAAACTAGCCCTGAGAACCCATAAAAACAGTTGGCTGACTTGTTCATGTTAAGCACAGTGATGCTGCAGCCCCTTATGATCAGCACCGAAGTCAGCTAGGTGCAAAGCAAGCCAGATCCACAAGTTAAAGAGATTTTTGAACACTGCAAGCAGTGAGACATTATACAGAGGAAAAAAAAAAAAAAAGGATGCATGAGTGAAGGAAAGTTTTTAAGCTTATAGGAGATGTCATGGAAATAATTACAGAGGCCCAAGCTGTGAGGTAAACCATGGTCCTTCACCTACAATAGCTTGGCTGAAAAGTACAACAAACACATCAGTGATCTGCATCATGTGTGTAACACGGATGCTAAGAAAAGGCAAGTATCCAGCGTCAGTGGGCTTACATACCCACTTTGGCTTTGCCTCTGCAACACGTTGCCAGGTTATTGCCATTGTCAAAAGGTACCTTGCAGGCCCTGTCCTGAGAAAACCCATGTTCTTGATGACAAACAAATGCTTCGCAAACTGAATACAACTCCAGGAAGGATGCGGTAGATGCAGATGTATCCTAGGGTAGCCAAATGCCTTGGAGCAGCCTTGTAAACAAACAGCAGGCAAACTCTGCTGTCTCAGATTAAGCAGGGACACTTCAAAAGAAAAGAAAGGGATGACTCATTGATCTCACAATTACCACTCCTGCATGAATCTGAAACCTCACATGGGACAGAGCACCATCAGTTACACCCAGTAGCTAGAAAATAAATAGACTAAGCTCAAATAACACTCAGTAAATATATAATTATAATGATACTGTAAAAGCAAGCAGCAGTTTCAGAGATTTGTTGGTTGTACAGTGTCAAACTAGACCCCAGAACACAAGCAAGCAAAGCAACAAAAAAACCCAGTATAAACATTAGGTTTGGTCATCTGCACTCTCTGTTCAGTATGAGTTTTTAAAAATTACATTCTGAATGTTTTCCATCTAGGTAGGTCTAAAAGAAAAAGCTCATCAAATAAAATACAAATGCTCAACTCTTACTGGAGTGTTATTTTCTTCATTAATATTAAAATAACCAATTCTTACTCAAATCTTTGTTATTTACTCATTGCCATATCTGTCAAGATGAATACTGACAGGTATACAGATATATGTGAATATCAAATCATACCTTTATATGCACTGCATATAACTTGAGCTGGATAATTAAGATCAGAGTTTTGGCTCCTTAGTTATGGTATGCAGAATGACAGGTGCTTTAAAGGAGCTTGGTTTTTAGTGATGGCTTAGCCCTTCTTGAAAATCAGGTCCCTTAAATGTCTGTCTGTCTCTCTCTCCACATACCTCTATGGTGGGTTGACCCTGGCTGGATGCCAGGTGCCCACCAAAGCTGCTCTATCACTCCCCTCCTCAGCTGGACAGAGGAGAGAAAATAGAAGGAAAGGCTTGTGGGTTGAGATAAGGACAGGGAGAGATCACTCAGCAATTACTGTCATGGGCAAAACAGACTCAACTCAGGGACATTAATTTTATCAGTTACCAATCAAATCAGAGTAGGGTAATGAGAAATAAACCCAAATCTTAAAAACATGTTCCCTCCACCCCTCTCTTCTGACCAGGCTCAACTTCACTCACAATTTTCTCTACTTCCTCCCCCCGAGCAGCATGGGGGGACGGGGAATGGGGGTTGTGGTCAGTTCATCACACGTTGTCTCTGCTGCTCCTTCCTCCTCAGGGGAGGACTCCTCACACTCTTCCCTTGCTCCAGCGTGGGGCCCTTCCCATGGGAGACAGTCCACCACAAACTTCTCCAATGTGGGTCCTTTCACAGGCTACAGTTCTTCACAAACTGCTCCAGTGTGGGTCTCTTCCATGGGGTGCAGTCCTTCAGGAGCAAATTGCTCCAGCACCAGCTCCCTGCAGGGTCACAAGTCCTGCCAGCAAACCTGCCCCAGCGTGGGCTCCTCTCTCTCCATGGGTCCACAGGTCCTGCCAGGAGCCTGCTCCAGCGTGGGCTTCCCATGGGGTCACAGCCTCCTTCAGGCACACCCACCTGCTCCGGCGTGGGGTCTTCCCCGAGCTGCAGGTGGATATCTGCTCCACCATGGACCTCCATGGGCTGCAGGGGCACAACCTGCCTCACCATGGTCTTCACCACAGGCTGCAGGGATGTCAGCTCAGGTGCCTGGAGCACCTCCTCCCCCTCCTTCTTCACTGACCTTGGTGTCTGCAGAGTCGCTCCTCTCACATATTCTCACTCCTTTCTCCGGCTGCAGTTGCTGTTGTGCAGCAACATTTCCGCCTTCTTAAATATATCATCACAGAGACGCTACCACTGTTGCTGATGGGCTCGGCCTTGGCCAGCAGCGGGTCTGTTTTGGAGCCGGCTGCCATTGGCTCTATCGGACATAGGGGAAGCTTCTAGCAGCTTTTCACAGAAGCCACCCCTGTAGCCCCCCACTACCAAAACCTGGCCATGCAAACCCATTACAACCTCAAATTTGAGAGATCCAAAAGCATAGATCAAGTAGAGCTTTTTACCCTGTATTGTTAATTGGTAAAACATCAGCTTTTGTCACACCTCATTAAAATGGGTTATATTCAACACACTATATTTTACCCAGAATATTTGCCCTTTTTTTCTACTTAAAAGTACACTACAAAAATCCAAGTAAAAGAAAATGCTGCACTGAAGTAAACAGATTTCTTTAAACTGCCTCTACTGTGCATAGCTGAGAAGTTTCTTCAGAATCTTTTCAAAAGGCTTCAATGACTTCCAACTTCTTCAAAATCCTTAATGATAAAATATTTATTTACAACAGGGTAGAAATCCCCAGATTTATTATTTAATCAGAAGAACATAAAGGGAAGTTTATAGAAGATCAAAGAAATACAGATGCAGTAAGAAAAGCAGTAAGCTATGTAAATTGGATAAACATTTTAAAATATGCATTCTATGCCTGTAACTTTTGTGTGTATCCAATTATAATAACCAAAATCCCAACCAAACCCCTGAAAGCATGCAAGTATTTTATCTATGGAAGTCTTATGAGTTGTTCAGCAGAGCACAAGTGACTCAGATTTTGACTTCCTCGTTTACCCTACTTAAAAAAAAAGTCAATAAAAACAAAATCATGTCATCTAAATTAAATTAGGGCCCCAATCCTCACATCTAAGATTGATGGGGGCTTTGTCCTTCACTGAAATAAGGCCATAATTCAAGCCATTTAGCATAACCCGCAACACTTTGGTCTGAAAGCAGCTGACCTAAGATGAGTGGTGTCAGCACCTACTCGGGTACCTTAGTATTACACAGCACATTAGATATGGCAAGCACAACAGAATCTGCTACTTGGAAGAAACGAAAGAAGGTGAGAGTAATCGCATTTATTTTAATTAGCAAGCTGTGTATTTCTAAGATGTCTCTGGCGTCTCAGTGCCAATTATCCCGGTGAAAGGGATAACCTCTGATAGTTTTAGTTATCTGCTGAGACATGTATTTCAAAGAATGTGACTCCTTGTCTTGCATGATTGAAAACAGACCCTGAGTAAGCTTGTTAGGCTTCCTGTGTAAAACACTGATAACACCTCCATGCCAAGATAACTCAAGGAACCGGTTTCATGGCATTCCAAGGCCAAAAAGATTGATGAGCTAATTAAATGGCCATAAATGGACAAAGGAAGCCCAAAAGTTCAACTAGCGGACAAGTGAAGAAGACTATTGGAGACCACCAGAGGACCCCCGAAAAACACCAAAGAGGGCAATTATGCATGTGGATTGGGCATTTGCATATGATAATGAACTCATGTTTATGTATATGAATTCTTAGAAATCCTATGAATATGTATAACTTGATAGTATAAAATCTCTGAAAGTTTGCCAAATCGTTGCAGCACTCATGGTGGAACGATCCCCAGTGCTGCCCAGTGCTGTAATAAAGAATGCCTGCTTAATAGTAACTTTGTTGCTATTCAGTTTTATTTCGGGAACTTTCTGAAGACTCCGTTTCCTCTTACGGAGAGGTTCGGACTTTGAAGAATAGTATCTGCGAATTTTTGTATCACCGGTGTGTACTATTCTATCAAGCCATTGAAAATGTATTTTTCGGGGTAATTGTATAACTGAGAAGCTAAAGCTATGTAACTTCCCTTTAAGTCAGTGAAAATATTGCCCTCCAGCACTGGGGGATATCTTTCTCCAGCTTGGACACACGTTCATATTAAAACACACTATTTAAGGTTCAACATTTTACTCCAGGATACTCTTCCCACAGCACCAACATTTTACTTGATTAACTGCCTTGTAGTGTCTTTTACTTTCCTTCATTGCCCTGCACGCTTGCACGTCATCAGCTAACAGTATATATGCCACAATACTGCTGAAAGAAACAACTTGCCACTCCAAAACACCCCTACCATTAATTATAACAGTACAAAAGCAAGTGTCCAAACTAAGTTTCATTCTTTGTTTCCGCAACAGGACCAAATCACAGCAAAGCATCAAATCTGCCTTTAGAACCAGATATTTGGCTAAATAACCTTTTACTCCCCTATTACTTTGCATTACAAATCCTTGTGACAGCATAGAGCCTTAACGGGGAGGGGCAGGGGCATCACGTTGAATTCTCACTCAGAAGAATGCTCCTTCCACTAGATCTGATGTGAGGAAAATTTCACAGCGATACATTACTGGTCTCAAAAATATTCCTCTAAAAGATCAAGGGGACACTGTGTCTTCCCAAAGACCGAGGCATGCAGCCTCCTGTTGTCTCTCCCTTCACAAGAACAAGTGGAACTTTATGGGAGAAGCTGCTTTAACTGTTATTTCTGTTATTTCTCCATATTATGGCTACTAGCTATTATTGTTGCCTTTAACTAGTAGATTTTGGTAGTAGATTTTGTTATACTAATGAAATATGGTCCTATGCCTTTAAGTAGTAGAACTTGTTATACTAATGAAATATAGTCCTTGAGTAGCAGTGAAGTAATGCATATTCTGATACACTGATAAAATGTAAGAAGGAAGGGAGGATGGCTAAGCAGCTGGTTGCTGACCTTCAAAGATAAGGGGATGGTAGAACATGGCATGCACAAAATAGGAGAAACTGGGTAAGAGGTAATTCGGGCAGGGGGAGATCGTGACCACTGACCCGATTAAGGACTGAAGCAAGTACCCCCCCCCCCCCCCCCCGCTCCCCCTGCACAAGCGCAGTGAATTAAAAAGACACTGTAGCTTTAAAGACTATGCGAGTAAACTGTTAACCAAGGAAGATGAGCAACCGAAGACAGGTTAATGATTATGTATTAGAAAGGTGTGGAGATTGTATATTCAATGTATAAATAAGGGAATAGAATCTGAACTTGGTGTGCTTCATTTGTGGAATTCTTCCACCTTGCACCCTGTGCAGAATAAAGCTATAGCTCCTTTCAAAACCGTTTTTGGTTTCGGGAGCTTTATTTCCAGGTAACATTATGTCTCTTTCCTCTTTTTCCCCTTGCTGTTTTTCTACCTTCTGCTAATGCAGCAATCCATCCCATAATGGATACAAGCACTGACTACACACACAACTGTTCTCATGTGGGGCTTTGTGCTGGCGCATCCAGAAAAGAAGTCATGGCAACTGCTGCATTTCTGAGAGCATCAATATCGCTTCAGAGATGCACGCCCAGGAATGTTTACTTCCTCTTACATTAGGCCAAACTGTACAGCAACAATTCCCACTTTGTCTCACATTTCCAGCTGTTGCTAGTAGAAAAGGAGCCATAAGGTGTCATTACAGCATTGCCCTCTGGAAATAAATTTCACCATTGCAAAATGCTCATTCACTCAAATATTGCTCAACACATACTGCCTCTGTTACATTTTTCACTCATATGAGGTGTTCTGGTTTCTGGCTGGGATAGAGTTAATTTTCTTCCTAGTAGCAGGCATAGTGCTGTGTTTTGGATTTTGGATGAGAAGAATGCTGATAACACACTGATGTTTTAGTTGTTGCTAAGTACTGCTTATGCTAGTCAAGGACTTTTCAGCTTCCCATGCTCTGCCAGGTGCACAAGAAACTGGGAGGGGGCACAGCCAGAATAGTTGATCCAAACTGACCAAAGGGCTATTCCATACCATATGACGTCATGCTCAGTATAGAAACTGGGGGGGTTGGCCGGGGAGCAGCAATCGCTGCTCAGGAACTGTCTGGGTATTGGTTGGCGGGTGGTGAGCAATTGCATTGTGCATCACTTGCTTTGTATATTATTACTATTATTATTATATTGTTACTATTATCATTACTATTTTACTTTATTTAAATTATTAAACTGTTCTTATCTCAACCCAGGAGTGTTTCTCACTCTCACTCCTCTGATTCTCTCCCCCATCCCACTGGGGCAGGGAGAGTGAGCGAGCGGCTGCATGGTGCTTAGTTGCTGGCTGGGGTTAAACAACAAGAATGAATTTTAAACCTGATTTCTAAGAATTATCCCACATTTCACATCATTAAGTAGCAGCAAGATTGTGGCTTGCTTTTTTTTTTTTTTTGAGAACAGAAATTAATTTTGGACTCCACAAAATTGTTGGGTTTTTTTTTAATTTCCAATTATCTTTTCCAGCAAAATTCCCATTATTATTCTCATAATTAAAAATCATCTGCCCTCCTTAAGGCTTTCCATCAGTCTGCTGAGTGTGAGTGCATTGCTTTTTATGGACTCCAGAGCACCTGGTATTGTTAATTGCCTGCCAGAGACCAAAGAATTCATCATCATATTGCAAAGGTGTCAGATCCCCCAGCATAGTAATTTACTGTATATATTAAAAAAAAAATAATCAATATGCTCCTGCAATAAACCACACCTTTTCCATGCCAGCCCAAACCCATTCTTCTAAAGCAGGTGACATATAGACTACTTACTGTACATTGTGCTCTTGCTGCTGTTATTCAGTAATGTTATCATTTTCTCCCTTCCTCTGGTTGTCTAAATCTCTCTCAGAATTAGGATTTTCATGTGTATTGAGCTTGAGAGACTTTTAAACTACTTAAACCTCAATTTTTCTAACTTACTTTTAGTGGACTGTTTAAACAACAGCTAACAATTTATCTCAACAACTTCTTCATTTAGCCTTCACTTAAAAACCCAATCTCAGAATTAAATTTCACCCATCTTATTCTTTTGAAATACACATGATCAAAACCTGCTGTCAGCATTACAATAGTTTGTGAAGGTTGCATCCCAGGCTGTCTGTAACAGACTTTGAAGCTTACACATACCTTCATTCTCCCTCACTCTGATCAGGGTACCCTGCCCTGCCTATTCTTTGTATTGCTGCTTTTTTTTTTTTTTCATTTTGGTTTTTTTTTTTTCCTTTTTTTTCTTCCATATTTCCATTGAGTGACTAACAGCAGTGAAGTGATGGACTTCAGCCTTGGAAAGTAAACTCCAAAATGCACTATGGTCCATGTAGCACTTGGGTTATATATCTGACCAGATAAGCAGGAGTTACTGGAACAAAAAAGGTTTATTTGTAACTTCCTTCCCTGCTCCTGTCTATGGAAATAGTCATCATCTTTAAAGAGTGAAAGTTGCTATTGTATGGAGGATTTGTAACACAGAATTTTGTTGCTTGTCTTTTTGTTCGAAAATCCTGTTAAATCTGAACCTCAGGATTATTTGGAAAATGAATTCCCTAGCCTAACCATGCAAAAATAATTGGATTTGTTTAGTGTAAATTTGATGATGGTACATGTGGTATCAAAAGGAACTGCAAGAGCACTTAAGCCTATGCCACATAGTATCTTCTGTACTTTCACTGTGTCCTCTCTTGTCTCTCCTGTAAGGCAAAGTCTTTCACTCTCATGTTTCTTTTAACAAGAAAGCTGCTAATGAAAGCTCTCATAATTACCTATTAGCTCCTTTTCTGATCAGAAACAATGACTATTTTAGGCAAGAAGGAAACTTCAATTTGCACAGTGGAATTACGAGACCATCGGCATTATCTTCCATCACAGTTCTGGCATCCTCCAGTACTTACTTTGCACAGGTACAATTTTTACTGAGGCATCTTCCCACCTATTTCCCATGAGTTTTCAAACTCAATACAGCGGACCTGGCTAGGTTCCTCTATCCAGGTGGCATTGCCCAGCATTTGTGAAAGGCACAAAAAGAAGAAAAAAGAAAAAAAATAATTCCAATCCACTCAGAGCTTGAAATAAAACCTTTACCTGTATCCTTGCAGACGCCTTTGACTTCACCTAATCTAAATCCTTCTGTTCCTTCTGAACATCTTGCCATTCATTTCCAAATAATCGTTTAATAAGCTAAAGAAATCCTTTAATATGAAGCCCCACATGCCTCTAGCCAAAGCTGAAAATTCACCGTTTGTTCCTATTCCTTAATTTCAGCTGCAGTTTCTAATCTATAACAACTCTTTATTTTTAACCTCCTGATAACATCATGACATTTTCTTCATTTTTTTAATGGGATTTTTTTCAGAAGCTTTTGGAAATCAAAAGAAATTAATCCTACGGAGTTAGGCAGAGCAAATAGCAAAATGAGTCAAGACTAGAAACTTACTCTGGCACTTGGAGTTTGATATAAATGATAAATGTTATGCTTATTGTTTTTTAAAATATTTTAACAAACACTAATGGATTTATTGAAGTTGCAACACAATTTTGCATTTCGTTAATAATACAATCCTCCAGAGCACTGGTTTTGTTCTTTCTTCATTTGCTAAATGATGACAACATTTACCCAACTCCTTTGTAAGACACCATCACACATACAAGTGAAAAGCTCTATGAGATATATGTAATTGATGCCTTTTAATTTTTTTCTTTGTTGCTAGAGATAATGGCATTACAAATTTGAAAATGTACTTTAATTTAAATGTAAGGTGATTCCAAATGTATTATAATTTCTTATTTTATTAATGGCTAACATAACAAATAGCTAAAAACATTTTTATTACATTAGCAAAACAACAGCATTCAAATACACTTCAAAACAACAAAAATATACACAAAACACTGCAGCTTGTAGAAAATCAGCTGAATTCCATAACACAAAGTGTTTTGCTGGAAATGACGATGAGATTATCTTCTGAACCATGAACAGCCTTGTCACATGTTCTTTTGTTCAAATTATTCAGACATGCCTAAAAATTTTATCTCCCTCAAAAATCAAAGATAAACTTTTCCTGTGCACATTTAAACTTCTATAGGAGAAAATGTTGCCATTGAAACTATTTTTAAAACTTACTTTACTGAAGCTTCATTTTGTGGCTCTGTGTAGCCCTAAATAAAAAATTTGCTGCTTATATAAACTATTTGTGATTTTTCATGAACCCTTTCAACCTTCAGTAAGCAAAACCAGCTATCAACATTTGAATAAAGAAGCAGGATAAAAATGCTTTAATAGTCTTCAGGAATGGCTGAAATTACCTTCCCAAATGTAACAACATGAACCATAAACTGGGCCCAAATTTTTCAGGCCGGTGCACAGTAAGAAGAATTGTATATCTTTGCAAAACCTTGCTGAAGTCAGTAAAAGGCTCCAGCTGGATCCAAAAGTCCTTCAGGTGAGGCTGAGCCTGAGACACAAAGGCTCATACTAAAATGCAACACTGCTTAATTGTACGCTGATTTCACTAACACATTTTCTATGATGGATTGCATTCTCCCTACCAAAACATTTGCATAGACCTTAAGGCTGGCAGGTATGTTTGTTGCTTTTCTGAAAATTAAGAAAACAAAAAATTATTTCTTCTTAGAATAGCTCAGTGGTTAGAAGCTATAGGAAAGCTCATGACTTCATAGGTAGAAGGGGAAAAAAAAATTAAGCAATAAGAGATACGAGTTGGTTTCTAAGTTGTAATTGAGTGGTGTTACCATTGATCCTGGAGCTAAAGCCTAGAGAGGGGAGCAGCAAGAGGGATGGGGAAAGGAGGTATTTAATGAGAGCAAGAGTTTGTGAAGTTACCTGTTTTGGTAACACAGACTGCATGCCCTAAAAGCCTTGGTGTAACAGCCAAGTCTGTTTAGCACTGGTAAAGAGGTGTAAGTAAAGGTGTGGCAACTGAATTGTATTAATTACCAAGGTAAGACATGATGGTAAGAGCTTTTCCAAGCGGCAGAAACCAGAATAGTTTCATTAGCTTCATGTTTAATTAGATGTCAAAATGATGGAGAGGGAGAAAAATCATTTGCATGGTTAAATGGAGGTTAAAATAATCAACCAGTCTTTGCCTAACCATGAGCTGATGGGACATTAGCACTATTAGGCATGAGTTAGTGGTTATGAATGCAGCATAGAAACAGTGGAATAATACGAAGGCAGGGCTTATTGCTGCACCTTGCTTACCGCACTATGTTTGCTAAACTGCAATGTAAAAATCATGAAATTCCTCTGTGTGGCAGAATTCACACAACTATACCAAACAGGTCAAATGACTTACAGGTATTTCTGAAAAAGACAGTTCAAACCAAACACCTGTAGCTCAGCTAGCTTAATTCACACTGCTGAATGAGTATTCTCGATACAGTGTTTGGAAAATTTCTGACTGATGTCACTGATCCATCTCTGCTTCAGCTCAGGACACTTCCAAGCATTTGGTCCAAACAGGTGTGCCTGTTGTCTTTCCCTGCTTGGCAGTTTTCAGACACTGTGTAAAGAGGGCAGCATCTTCACTCCCGGCCACACAGAACCCTCTTTACGGCTGGCATGCTGCTTTGCCGCCTTGTCACTAAGGATCAGAAGTTTCTGTGCAACTTTTCTCAGACTTGATCATTTCATTATTTATTCTTTTTCCAGAGTAGTAAAGCCACGTTTTTTAAAGGAAATCCACTAATAACCTCATACTAAGGAAAGTGATAATTTATTCCTATTTTTCTCCTTGCCCCATTTCTTAAAAATCAGTAATTAATCCACAAAATACATTCCCTTTTATTGCTCAACAGCTTCACTTCCTCAAGAGCCTCCATTGAGTGAACTCATTGAAAACCTTTTAAATCCAAGTGTAGTACTGCAACTTGCTCACCCTAATTCACATGCTTCTTGGCTCCTTGAAGGCCCTCTGCTCGATTTGCAAGGAGTGACTTTGCTCTCCAAAATCATGTTGATTCCTCCCCAGTATTCATGGTGTGAGTATGACTGGTTTCTTTATCAACTTTGTCATTTATTCAGTATAGAAGTCAGCCTTCCTGGTGTGCAGTTTCCCTGTTCCTGCATCCCCTTTTAGACATCAGCATCACATATCAAATCTGTCCATTTTCCTGATACCAGGAACCTGTGAGCATTGCCATCTGGTCCTGGAGACTAATTTCTCTTCTTTTTACTGATTTAGTCTAAAACTTACTCTTGACACTTCCAATTAAGGCAGCCCTCACACAGTGAGAGACTGATGTGAAAACTCCCCTAAACTGTTCCCAAAAAAAAGACAATGCAAAAAAATGTATTTTGCAGTCATTAATTGACTTTATCTTCCTGGAGTGCTCCTTTTCCATCCTCCTCTTTAGATAGCACATTTGGTCAAAGACTCTCCAGAAAGCTTCCTCCTCCTGATACCTCTGCACAAAATTTTGTTGTTTTCTTTTTTTTTTTTTTTTAGTTACTCTTCCTCCATCTGAGAGCTTCAGCTGTCCTAATTCACTGGCAAGTTCTGTCACCCATGTTACAGAAAACCAAAGGAAGTGATCAAATTGATCTGCTAGGCATTCCACAGGGAAACTTCACTTTCATTTCAAATCCTAGTAATAGCCTACTTTCTCTCCTTCCCTACACATTTTGATGACCAAAAAAACAGTTAACACTAACAGCATCCTTATTGCCATCTGAATTGATACAAATGGGATAGTTTATACCTCCAAAGCATCGTTTCAGCTTTTCTGCAAATTCAGCGAACATGACTGAATTGGTTTGGTTCTAACAATTTTTTCCAAGGCTTTCTCCATAAAGCAGCTCAATTTGTTTTCCTTGTAAAAGTATAAACTACTGAAGCTGTGGCCAAATGTTTTGTTCAGATTTTCAAAATCAAAGGCGATATGCCTGCAGGAAATTCTTCTTCTATGAAAATAATCACATTCCAATAAAACACCAAAAGTATTTCAGAAATAAGTAATCTACTATCACTGACTTGCAGAAGGGCACCACCACCTACCTACACAGGAGGTTTCAAATCACTGGAATAAAATATGACCTTATATTCATGCAACATCCTGAAGTCTTCCAGAGCTGATGATAAGATGAATAACAGCAATAATGAATGATGTGCTGCTATTTTTTCATTACTGAGTAATTCACCTTAGAAGTCATTAGGCAATTTCAGATTGTTTAAAATGAGATGCTGAGCTGCTGCTGCTATTTTTTTTTTTAAGCTTCAGATTCCTGACTTCAGCCTGTAGTTATGCAATACTGTAAAAGCAGATCCCTCTGGTTTCCAAGAATAGTTTTACTGAGTATACAATTAACTAAGAAAGAACCCAGGGGTTCTGCAAATGACATACTGCTGTTTATTGTTTATTATTTCTCCCGTAAACCTGATTATTTCACCAATAAACCTTATTAACTGAGGTACCGTACAACACCAAGAAAATAAAGACTGCAAGTAATACTTTGCTTGTGCACTGTAATGTTCTGCTACATTACCTGCTGCAGAAAATTAAATTATATGCTTACTTTATGAATCTTCTCACCTGCCAACACTGGAAAGAAGGCTGTTGTATTGAAGAAGTTCATTTATATCAGAGGTTATCATTAAGCACAGATTGGCAAAAGATACTGCAGTTACCATTTTATTGGCTTTCATTAGCAAAAGAAAAGAGCAAGAAAATATATTACTACTAAGTATTCTATGACTTAATTCAGTAACATTTACTCTGCTTTTTGAGCTTGCAAGTAGGCAACATAAACATTTAATTTAATCTAATTGTCAAAGTAGTCAATGTAAATTCAGTTACAGTATCAGTTTCCATTAAGCCAATCCGTTACATTTTGGACAGATTTACTGTAATGCTATAGGAGATTTCACCACCAGAAGGGATTGAGAAAGCTCTCCTAGAAAACCTCCAACGGCCCTACAGTGCACACAGCAGCTCAAACAGGGAAGAAGCCGGGAGCCTTTTTCAAGCGATGCTAGTTCTCAGAGAAAACCCTCAGACCACCTTGGATCTACCTGATCTTCATTCAGACAAAAAACTGAAAAGCAAGGTTAAAATACAAACAGGTCTATCCTTCCTGAGCCTAAGCTCCTCCATCTCATGCCAATCAAAGTGAGCCCCCGTATGCCAAGGAACACTTGGCAAGCAAGCCTACAGGTAGTTTTGTTGTTACTTGGATCTCTATTTGTTCTGTGCAGGAATTATCAACTTCCATCACTTTTGCAAAACAGAGGTACTGAGAAGAATGATGGTTTCCATATCTTCCTCAAAAGGACTCTGTTTAAAAATTCACTTATAATGGTAAAGCAAACAAAAAAGGTAAATTAACCACCCTAGCACTGTGATAGAACCAATATAAAATTCTTCTATGATAACAAAATGTATCATATCAGAAATCTAGATGTTTTAATTGTGAACGACTGTGTAATCTTACAAAAAGAAGGCAGAAAACTAGAAGAGTCACATGCAGCACAGCAGGGCAGAACTGCTCCATTTGATCAGTATGGAAAATTACATGAATGCCAGAATAAAGACTGGCCAAATAAAGCATCATCCAAGAAGTTGTAAGTTTTGTGGTGGTTTTTTTTGTTTGTTTTGGTTTGGGGTTTTTTTGTTTGTTTTTTTTTTTTACGAAACCAGTTTACTCACATCTTCTTTCTAAACTGATAGATCTTTAAGGAATTAGCATCTGAGGAATGCTAGGATATGGCACTCCATCAGTGCAAATGGAAACTATTTCTCAACCACATTTTTGAATTTTTCATTTTTAAAAGATCAGGTTTCAAGTGTGTAATAAACAGCTCCACCTACTGTCCCAGAAGCAAGGAAAACATTTCCCAAATCTTCATTTCCAGGCTGCAGCAAGTACAATAGATCTCTTACAACCCCCTTCCACCCTGTCCCTTTGTAATGACGGGCTTATGTCTGAAAAAAACCTTAGTATCAAAGCAAAAACAAGAATAGAATCAGTCACGTAATATCTCACTCTGAAGTTCTTCAGATCTCGTTTAGGCAGCTGAAGGTCCATCCCAGTCAGAAAAAGCATAAGAAAACCACTGAGATGCAGACCCTCCCACTCAGCTCCTAACACAAGAGAAGGGCAAGATGCTCCCCAGCAGGTCCTGGTTTCTTGATGTCTTGCACGAATAGCTGCTGTGTCACTGCCAGTGTCTGTCTCCCAGTGAGAAAAACACATCTGACTGAAAAACACTAAAGCACTACGTAGGCCAAATCAAAGCTTGACACAATCTGTTGTAGATTTTTTTCTGAATTTTGAACATGCAAGCTTCTTGAGTGCAAGAGAGAGTATATCCAGAACCAGGAAAAGACAGCCAGCTTGAGCTCAGATCTTCTGCATGACATGTGCAGCAATGCTGTACCAAGCCCTCCCAAATCAAGAGGCAAAATTTAATTGATCAGTTCCTACGGTCTTACAGTGGCTCAGCTGTTTTGATGCACTGGTTGGACTTCTATCACACCAGCTTTTCTGAGTGAAACTCTCCTTTTAAATATATCAGTTATAAATGGAGAATTAAAGGCTGTACTCCATTTCCTCTCAAGCATCAGAAAAATATTCAAGTGCTACAGTGATGTGGTACTCAAAAACACAACTTGTGATCTTTGAGACTGTGCCCCAAACTATGGTTTGTAATTCACAAGATTCTTCAAAGGATCTCCAAGTAGGGAAAAATAAGTTTATTTAACTCAATGTTTTAAAAACAGAAAGTTTCCTATTTTAGAGTAACCAGTAACTTAATATATACAAAATTAACCCAGATACTACTTAGATGCTCTACAGGACAGACAGATTTCTTATAGTCCAAACGAAACAAGTATAGACCACCCATAACTCCTACTCTAATCAGCGGGCTGTAAGCACCTTTGAAAAAACAGAGCTACTAACAGGCTCGTGAAAAAAAGCAAAGCATAACTTGCTTCCCAAATAGCTGGCCGGACATCATGAGACTGCTCTATTGCAGTGCCCTGGCAGCGTTCATCACCAGCTATCACCCAAAGGTAGGATAATGCCACTAGATTTATAACTACTACCAGCTGTTTGAACTTAATGTGGTTTAAGATGGCAAAAATACCCTTCATGCAGAAAAAAAAAAAATATTCAGGACGTTTTTATGGAGTTTTTGTTTGTTTTGTTTTTAAATCCCATAAGACTATGATGATTTAAATAAATTACACTGAAGTTAATTTTGCTGAGAGTAACTTTTACCCACATGACAGCCAACTGGCACGACAAGTCTTATCAAGTGATCATCATGCACCTACTAAAGGGAAGAGTTGTGCTGGGAATCTGAGAGTAACCCAGCTTAATTTGCTTTCACCAGGTGACACTGAAATAATGATGTTTCAGGAGAGAGGTGTGCAGAGCACACACAGGGGTGTGCAGAGTCACAGTAGCAGCATACGGCTTGCTTTCAAATGGTCCTGCTGCCTTCCCCCAAAGCCTCGGGTTGGATCATCAGTCACACTACTTTACTCTGATTTTCAGTGCTTCTATAAATGTCATCTGCCAAATTTGAAGTCATCAAATGCAAGGCTTACAGCCCAGAAAGCAAACCTGCAATGAATCTGCCAAGATCCTTATCCTAACAATCTTTCTCTGTCTCACTCTGACTAGAGTCTGCTTTAGCTCCTAAATTTAGGATCTGTCACTGTTATCAAGTAGATGGCACTACAAGCTTTGGCTGAGTAACACTGGGGTGCACACTTGGTAATTCCAATAGCAGCACAGCTAAGAAGGATGCATAAACTAATACAACACAACCTAATTCCTTTAGGAAAAAGCAGCAACACCTTACCCTTTGCAAGGGAAGCTAGGCAGCTGGGTAAGTGCAGTTACTGGCAGCACACTGTTGCCAAAACTTTCAAAAACAGAAGCCGCAAGTTTAAGACTGTAATTTTTCATAAATGTACACCTATTCAATAAATACAAAAAGTTTTGCCATGAGGAGGAATTTTTATTAAATACCTGGTATAACATCTTTGTCCTTAATTATCAGGATAGCACATGGGAACGTGTCCATTCCAAGGAAGTTAACGACTTTTCCCCTTTCCCAGCAGTGAAATCACAGCTGGCTGAAGCCTGGCTTCACCTCAGGCAGCCACAAGGACTGTCCTACCTTAAGTTATGCCTTGCCAGGACAGCACTCCCCTTGCCTGCTATTATCATAGAATTGTTTAGGTTTGAAAAGACTTTGAAGATCACCAAGTCCAACCGCTAACCTAACACTGCCAAGTCCACCACTACAGCATGTCCCCAAGCACCACATCTACAGGTCTTTTAAATACCTCCAGAGATGGGGACTCAGCCACTTCCCTGGGCAGCCTGTTCCAATGCTTGACAACCCTTTCAGGGAAGACATTTTTCCTAAGATGCAGCAAATTGAGCACTGAAAAATAATTAATTTAACAACTCATCTTTAAGGAAGCAGAACAGGATTCAGACATTTGCTATTTGGACTGAGACTTTTACAGAGGAGATCTCCAAGTCACTGCACATGTGATCAAGTTTCCTTAATGTGTGCCATGAATCTATAAACTTATTGCCTCTGCTACAGCAGAGTAAGCAAATGGACTGTCCTCCTTTAGGAAAGTACAGTCAGAAAACACTCAAGACCCATGAGCACACTGTATGAGTGTCCAGCAAGAAAGTTCACACATCCTGTCTCTTACAGTCCTTTGAACCCTGTGATAAATGCAATCCCAGGCAAAGCTTTAGCACCACTGTAATAAAAGCATCCATTGCAATTACAACTAGTGCTAGTAATCTTATGCTTTGCATGCCTCTCTGAATACATTGGGTCAATCCTCATTTTGTTCTTTCTTATGGGTAACTAGGTAAATCCTGTATTTCTCTAGATAGATAAAATGCAAAATACTTTAAAATCCTGGCAAACACTAAGTGTCTAAAAGTCAGTGAAACCTATGGACTGACTCACACAACATACAAAAAAAATTTAATGTATTATTTCCTCTATTTTTTGTCATGTCCTCTTTTGCTCAGTACAATAAAGCAACTCAGTAAAGGTGCATTAATGCTGAATTCAGGTTGGTGTTCTATGAGAGATTTTAATATAATTTTATCAGAAACAACAAACTATCATATTCTGAAACAGGTTTAGAATTTACATCTACTATAGACTTTTATTCTCATATATTGTAACATGATTAACTGCATAATTCTAACATTCTCAAAACATGTAACAATATATCATAAGACAAAAAAATGTGGGGGAATAGAGAATACATACACAGCACCAAGAACAATGTGCATAAAATAACTTGGTTCGTTATTGGCATCTTTATTATGAAAAGAAACAATGAAAGATCTGTTGTACTAAAAAAGTAGCAGTAGCTGTTCAGATGTCAAGCCTTAAGGGCTCCATATGTCTTAGCACCTCAAAATCCTGAGTTTATTAAATTCCAGAGGGGGAAAAAAAGTTCATAGCAGAAATCAAAGTCATGCCTTTGTCTTCTTTTTTAAAACAAACAACCCAAGAACAAAACCACCTGCAAGTGGGAAGACCACTCTGGCTGCATCTAGACATGCATCCTAAGAAGGGTCAGAGTACAGGCTAACCAAATGTCCAGATTAGGTCCATTAGAGCATGAGGGTGAGTTTTTCTAGGTTTCCTCAATACAAGAATCACTCCCGATTCAGAAAAAGCACAACTCCTCTCCCCCAATGCCTTAGATATGCAATGGCGATACTTTAGAACATGTTAAGGAAATTAAATTCACTTAGACCAATACACAGGCACAATAGGGATTTGGGCCATTAGAGATTATTTTTCTTTTTTTATTTTTGTATAAAATAGCAGATACTTTAAATACCAGCACAACTCTAAACTTTCAAAAAAGTCTGTATTGTGATACAGTGGAGATACTCAGTGGGTATGCACTGCTGAAAACTCGTATAAACAGCCAGTTGACAACAACCATCATTAGGTTCTTGGCCTGGAGCAGATGGACTAACTGCACAGGAAAGGCCAGTCCACAAATTACCAACAGTCTCCACGCCTAATGATCACTGATATTACAAATTTATAACATACCATGATACAATCATGATTTACACTAAGATGTAAGCACACTGATAAGACAGTATGTTTCAGAATACAGTGAAATACTGCTTGTACTTCACAAATTAAAGAAAAGATCGGGCATGGTTCTGTTTCTCACAGAGGTTAGATGAGAAAACACTGCCACTTATTTGGTACTAGATACCTTAAAACATCATTTGGCTAATTTTCAGTATCAAGACATTTTACTACCTGGAGCCTTGGCTGCAGTTACCTGCAAACTCGGTTGCTGCAGATGCATTAAGAATAAAAACATAACGCGAAACAAAAGAGACTAAATTAAACATTTCCTTAAGTGTTCATAGATCTTTGTATTTCATTAAACTAAACTCTAAGCTTTTGTGGCTGACAGACAAAAGGATATTAATTACAAAAAGTATGTAGTTATGGTCAAAATTTGGTATTGTTTTTTTCGCCAAGTAATATGGCCACACAGTATCTGGGCACCTTGTATTCACCCACTTTTTTTTTTTTTTTTTTAATTAAAAGAGATTTTATACAAAATTCAGAACAAGGCATTTCAAACAACTTTTTAATACTAATTCTTGCAGTCATCTTCAGTGTCCTACTAAAGAACAGGTGACTAAAAAGTGCTTTGAGCAACAGAAGCAAAGATCGACACAGCTGAGATGTCTGTCTTGGTGTTTCACATGACACATTGGGACAGAGAAATTTCTGGGTTTTGAGGACATATGTGTCCAGTGGCCAGTCACCCTAGGTTATACAGGAAGAGTTATGGTAAATTGGGCAGGGAAGGGTCTACATGAGATCATTTAGTTCATACATCCCCCCAGAGGAGAATCATTCACATCTATATAGCTCCTAAATGAATATTTTCTTATTCTTAATCACTTGCAGAAATGGAGATCCTACAGTCTTTGTGGGTAAGCACTGCAAGGTCTCACTACCCTCAGTGTTTAAGGGTGCTTCCCAATGTGTACCCTCACTCCAATTTAAACCCATTAATTTATATCTTATCGCCAGCTGTTTAGCCTCTCTCATTCCAAGAATCTTTTTACTTATTCGGTCTATGCAGCACATCTCAGCCTGAATGCGTTAGCCTGCAGGACCTTTGAAGTACAATGCCTCCAAAGTAGTTCAGACTCATTCTTTGGTGCATACTACATTTATTTCACCTAAGTGAGGTTTCTCTGTGTTACAGAGCTGCTGTTCAATAAGCATTCAGGCTAACAGCTATAGGAGCTGTACAACTACTGAAGGACAGCTCCCACACCTTTCAAAGTACATCAGAAATGTTCAAATGGGCAGACTGTAAGACGACATGGGAAGACCACACATGCTCATGTTTTCTAATTCAATACACTTTGACCTTCCTTCTTTTCATGTGACTGTTAGGGATAATTCATCCTTTTCTGAGGAGTTCATACACCTTACCAAGTGTCAGCCAAAACAAGCTTTATATTTAGGAACTAAAGCAACAGCTCGTATGGTATGTCTTATGTTGATACACTGAATTAAGTTTGATTGGGGAACTATCCACTTTCTGTAAGCGTTACAATCAGGTCCACAACACACAAACCTTACCACATGGCACCCTTTTTTTCTCCCCCACCCCACGAAGTCCACAATGGAAAGGGAAATGCACAATAGTTCGAGTCCACTTATGGTGCATCCAAAGGCTAGCAGTACAGGATAAACATTGTAATGAGGTTGGAATTAGGACAGTTTAACCTCTTTGACTCAAGCATACATTGTACACACATCCACCAGCTTAACAAGGCTAATCTTTACAAAGGAAGACAGGCATGGACATGAGATAGTCTACTAAAAATTAATGTGATACTTTTCACAAAATGAAGAACTACATAAAGTATTTTGAAATCCCAAATCTTTCTGTAACTAGACTTCATTACTTCTGCTATTCTACTACATCAACCATGAAATTAGCCTTTTTCCTGTTTTTATGTACTCTAAGGATGTTGCTTTGTACTATGCACCCTACTGACTCACTCATTTGATCATCTTTTGAGCACAGAATGAAAACATTCCCTGAGTAGATCACACAAATAGGATTATTCTGAGGCAAATTCATCCAAGCTGAAACCACAAGATGTGTAAGAGAAGAGGTCACAGAATGCTCTACTTAAAAGAGAAGGCACACGCAAAAGCTTTCCTCTAAATAGAAAGCAGTTTAGGGTTAACAAAATGGGTAAGATCACCCACAAGGCATTGAAATCTGCTCCAGAAATGAATGCCAGGTGAAAATAGGTAACACTGAAACACTACATTTTAAGTCAGTGATGTGGTATCCATCTTACAGTCATGGAGTCCTCACAGCTACCTTCACTCTTAGTCACAAATAATAGCTCAAGATCTCTTTAAAGCCTTGAGTTCTTGTTCAAATTTATCAGATTTTCAGGAGACACTGTAGTATCTTAACTAATTAAAACCAGCAATGAAAATGCATCCACATTATGTTACTACATTCATCCAACATCTCTGTCATGGTTTAGCCCCAGCCAGCAACTAAGCACCACGCAGCCGCTCGCTCACTCCCCCTGCCCCGATGGGATGGGGGAGAGAATCGGAAGAGTGAGAGTGAGAAACACTCCTGGGTTGAGATAAGAACAGTTTAATAACCGAAATAAAATAAAGATAGTAGTAGTAATAATAATAATAATAACAATATAATAGTAATAATAATATACAAAGCAAGTGATGCACAATGCAATTGCTCACCACCCGCCAACCAATACCCAGACAGCTCCCAAGCAGCGATTGCTGCTCCTCGGCCAACCCCCCCAGTTTCTATACTGAGCATGACGTCATATGGTATGGAATAGCCCTTTGGTCAGTTTGGATCAACTATTCTGGCTGTGCCCCCTCCCAGTTTCTTGTGCACCTGGCAGAGCATGGGAAGCTGAAAAGTCCTTGACTAGCATAAGCAGTACTTAGCAACAACTAAAACATCAGTGTGTTATCAGCATTCTTCTCATCCAAAATCCAAAACACAGCACTATGCCTGCTACTAGGATGAAAATTAACTCTATCCCAGCCAAAACCAGGACAATCTCAAAATGTCTTTAGTGGAGGGATCATCTTTTGCTCTGTCCTGACCAGGGATTGATGAGTAAATGAATAAACAAAGGCATAATTCACAGGTGTTTACAACATAGATGATTCTGAAAGAAGTAGCACAATTACAGTACCCCACAAATTTTAATGTAATACAAAAGTAAACAGCCTTGCAATAAGTTATGATGTGCATGGACTGAAGCAACATCTTTCCACTCGCACAGTTCTGGCAAAAAAACCTGAAAACTCTTATTAAAAATAATCAAAATACAGAATGGCAAAGCATCAGAAATACAGGAGATCTACAATAGGAAGTTACAATGAATTTACACTTTATTTTAGAAGACATTTCCTCAGCTAGCTGACTGGGTTCACATTACTTTTTTACATTGAACTAAAATTTCCCAAGAAGGATTCTTATTTTCATCCTGATCTGACATTGCAACACAGAGCACAACTTTGGCAGGATTTTTTGTATCACACCAACATTGAATTAGGCTTTAACATTTGGGTAGATGAAGAAAGTCGGTCTTCGATTCTTTGAAATTCATGCTTCCCTGTATTCTCTTTTTCCTCTAGAGCTTGAATAAAACCTGCTTTGAAAGTCTTAATGCTGCCTGAATTTTTATCATACAGCAAACTACACAACATAAATCAAAACAAAGTATCTTCTGCTTTTGATAGAGGTAAAACATCCAACAATAAAGTGGCAAAGATTAAATGCTTTTTCTTTGCTTCTTACATATCTACATCCATAATTACTCATGACAGCTTCAGTTAACTGAATTTCAACAAAGAAGGTCAAATCATAAAAGCCTAATTAATTTTACAAATACTCAGCAGAATAAACTAAAATTTCCCTGGGGAGTTAGAGAACCTGAAATGACTAATTAAGAACAAGAATAAGACGGGGTGGCTTAAATTTATGGAATTTTTGCATGCATTTTCATTCTTATCCAAACTGGCTGGAACCCACTTTAAATATTTCATTGAGTTCTAGCTACAACGTAAACCAGGAGTGTTGAAAGATCACAGAGAAATTATGATTTTTCCCCACTTCATTTATCTTCACTTCCGAGTCAAGGAAACTCATTATTTCATCTGTGTTGATATATAGGACAGAGTAGGACAGCTAGTGGGTTTCACCAACATTCAGTTTTCTAGTTTTACAATACAAGGAGTTTACTTCTATTACAGCTTCCAGAAACAAACACCTATATGAAATTTAGACCCTTTTGAAGTGAAAAAACAGGAAAGGAATATACTAGAAAGCCACAGATTCATTTAAATTTTATTCTGAAAAATAATCTGGCCGATTTCAAGATACTCATTTTCTGCTTTCATCCAAAACTCATGAAAGAAAGTGTATCTGTAACATGCATTGGTATGGTATGTTCAAAGCACACACCAGTACATACAAAATTCTAGCCATCCTGAATACAGAGAAAAGCTTGGGGGAAAAACAAATCTTATCAGAAACCTAAAGTGATAAAATCCTCAATGCAAGTTACAAAAATAGTCACACTTATATTTTACTGCAGAATTGCATGGTTCATGATGTTCAACATTTCAGGCCAGCTACATCAATTGCATCTTTTGATATTGTCTGCCAGTGTATAAAGTGAGATAAAAAACACAAGATACAGTCAGCAGCCACCTGTTTCAAAGTGAGAGTGAATAGCATTACACAATATATATAGTTCTGCTCTGTATGTAAAGGACATGATACCCTGTGGACACAAACTGTTCTAGCCAGAGGCAGACAGTACAGTAATTATAATTAACTGCATTTTTTCCACTGGATGGATTTCTACACACATCACCCCCAACAAAAAGAAAATCTATTTTAATACAACAGAATAAATACCATGTCTTAGAAGCAGGGTAAAACGCTACTGCTTAAATAATAGCAGAGATTGGAACATACTGTGGGAATTTTTGCTGGGTTTTTTTGCTTTAGAAAAACCCTATATTATTTTACATATCCCTCAAATATAGATCTCAGCACAAAGATACGTATGTCTAGGCTCCACACCACCACTGAAAATACATTATATATTAAATAATCACAGTAAGAGTGTCAGTAAAAAACCCTAACAAACCAGCATGCCCTCCTTTTATAAGCATGTAGACATTTTTCATCATCTTTAAAACAGTGTAAGCCGTAGCAAATCATTCACAAGTGCACAGATTACTCATAATATCCAGATATACCCATATACAAAAATTACTTTTGAAATTACACATTGCTTTTTGCAACTCTTAAACTTGCAGTCACTTGCTGAATGACCTTGGAAAACTTAGCGTAACAAATCTGGTCATGCCATTATGAGACAAACATACAGCTCCATGAACTCCGAGTACATGGATGATGTTGTCATACAGGAATAAACAGAATCTCTCAAATTCGATTACATAAAGCACTTCTTGTAAGCTTCAAATTTCTTTCATTTCAAGTTGCTTCAACAAAAAATGAAGTCCCATTTTATTACCAACAACCACTTTGTGGATCATCTCCCTACCACCACCAAGACAAAACAATGCATTTTGAAGAAATATGTTTTACTTTTAACATACAGAAATAAGCCTTAGGGTTTGCATTAATCATCTCCCAGACACAGTTTCACAGTGTTCTTTTATTAAATCTCACAAGCATCATTTTTTTCTGAAAAAAATGTACTTTTATTAAAGGCATCCTCTTTTAATAAAAATACACTCAAACCCTTGTTTTCTGGCTATTTGGGGCTGACAAACACAAACAGCGCTTGTCACTTCCATGCAAATTAGTAAAGAATCAACAGCATCTGGGCAAGGAATATACATCTCGTAGAAATAAACCCCTAGCTATTACTTATTTAAAGGACCATTAAAATTAGTCTATTTATATAATCAGTCAGTGAGTCAAAAAAATATCTTAAGCTACATTTATGAAGACACAGAAGTGTGGAAATTTACCTGACTGGATAACAAAAATGTAAGGCTTTCCTGACAGTCCCCTTAAATTCATATACTAGAATGCTGCTTAGAGATGCAGAAGTGCATTTAATCATCTTTGATGATGGCATGAATTTTTCTCCAGTATCAAGTGAGACAGCAGTCAGTTTAGAGACTCAGAATGGACAAAAATTAGAAAAGGGACCCAGCTGGGTCAGTGTTCAAGGTGATACCGACAACAGTGTCCAGGCTGAGATGCCTCAGTGCAGGATATTTAGCCCTGCTCCCACAGGGTGTCTTGGCTAGCTTTTCTGATGCCTGTTCCTTCCAGATGTGCACAAGAGACCCTCTCTTGTGAGACAGCTGAATCATTTTTCAGTGTTGAAGAGGTCACCCAGTCATCTTCCGAAGTCCTTCTTGAATACATTTGGGCTTCAATCACATCACCTTTCTTAACCTTAGTCTCCTTCTATGAAATAGGGACAGGAGCACTTTTCTTCCTCACCTTGGCCATTAAGGCAATGAACAGTAAAGGCTGCTCAGGTTCTCCAATGCTACAGTGACACAGACTGTGTCTTTCTCAAGTAAGGCAGGAGACACCCCACTCAGCCACATCTCACAGACTAAAAACTGCATCAGAGGCAAGACAGAACCTAAAATGACTTTGATTCCATCAGTGTATGTGTTTGCTTTTAATTGTAAAATAGAAAACCTGATTAAAATATTCTGGATCAAAAGCAAGGTGGCAAAATTCCCTAATATATAGATAGTAAAGACAGTAACTTTTTAATTTTCCTGATCTTTTGTTGTGTTTAGTGGTAGCATATATGCTCTTTGCTCCACCACGTTCTATTAATATGGAAAGGCTGATTCTGCATTGACTTGCTTAATAGTAGAGCTTTGTGCAATCAAAATAAAGTACTGTTGCTGTGTTTTGCTTTATCACTGAACACTTCAGGGTTTTTATCCTTTTGAACACATTATGTACATGCACATAAACTGGGAGGAATGCTCAACAGTTCAACATGGAATACCATTCACTGACACCTACATATCAAGCATCTTTGATTTTTCATGGAAATCTTCCATCCCCTGCATCATGAATAATAGAACTTTTCAGCATGCAATATTAACCTACTTACCTTTGCTAACCAATGTAGCAGAAAAAAAGATCACAGAGTTAGCATACTGCTAACTACATTAAATACTCAGTACCCTTATACTCCACAAAAACGATGAAGCATTATCACTGTCATTAGCCCATTTAAGTTTTACTCAAAGCGTGCTGAGCTTCATGCAGATGTTATCTTAATAAGGCAAACATGATAATTTGAATTTGGGATGTTGCATGTTTTAAAAGTTTTACTTGGGGGGTGGTGGTGGAATAGGGGTTTCCATTATGTTCAATAGTATGTTCTCATATAGTTTAGATTATGATTACACTTCAGCTTTTTTGTTGTGTTTAGACAGCATAGTCTGCAAAGAAAACTTAGCTCTATGTTGCCATTCTTTTAATAATTGTGGAAAGAGCTGGCTTGGAAGATGTTAACACTTGCATACAGTCAACGTAAGCAAAGACAACACGTAAGTGATGTCATATGGACTTTTCCATATGACTAGGTCCAAATTAATCTTAAAATCCTAAGTTAATGTAACATCTGCTCAGCTTGGGAGATCTCCCTTTAAACATTCCTGAAATATCTACCAACAGTGCTGACCGCCCTGGAAAGGGGAAAACAGAGACAAGGTAATGTATAGGTCCTAGATAATACAAGAATTAATTCAGTTGTAAAAAAGGAAGCCAAAGACCCTTCTAGGACTGCAGTTTGATTTCTCCATTTGCCATTAACAAATCTTTTGCTTCCTTCAACAGAAAATACCCAAAATACTTAATTATTCAGAATTTATTAACATCCTGAACTCAAGAAAAAAAGCTATGGAAATGTAATTATGTATATTCAACAGTGCTGACCTACTAGGTACATAATATGCATTTTTAAATATTGCTTAACTACAATTCCATTCTCTTGGGTAATCACAAAAAAAACATGAAAAACACACATCTGAAATACTTACCTGAGAGAATAGAATTAGAAACTTTAATCACAATGTTGCACATTCTTTACAACATTTTTTTAGTTATCCTATTGCCCCTCTCCCCTACAGTTAACCACCATAAGCCTTTGCCATTTAGGGAGCAACAGTCAAAATATCAAGTTCTGAAACTGAAGTTTAATAATTTTTTTTTATACTTGTTTTGATTTTCTGATTCACAAAGCTGGGTCACACTCCAATCTGTCCAGAAAGGCCTGTGTGAAACTACCTACTATACCATACAATATTCATACCTGTTATTAAATAATGCACATTCTGTTGGCTTTAAAAACATGTCCAATATGGGGAGTCTAGTATATCAATATTTTTTATTAGACTTTGATACATCCTCAACTATGGTTTCTGCCTTGTTTTCTCAGCCCTAGGCGTACAAAAGCATGCTGTAGCTCAACCTTCAAGCCAAAGTTAAACTCCATTCTTTCCTTCAAAGTTCTCATAAGGAATACTCATAAGAAAAGGAAGAGCAATCATTAGAGAGATAGATGAAAACACCCCAAACTGGTTCCAGGCAGGGAAGGCAAGGAAGCAGGCGCAGAGCAGCTGGGCAGAGCTGCTCCTAGAATCACAGAATCATAGAATCATTTAGGTTGGAAAAGACCTTTAAGATCATCAAGTCCAACCATTAACCTAACATTACCAAGTCCACCACTAAACCAATTAAGGGGAGAGTAGCAATTTCATGTTTCCTGGCTTGGTGGCTGGATTATTTTTTAATGAAAGTAAAAACTAGGAATCATTAAGGTTGGAAAGGACCTCTAAGATCATCAGTCCAACCATCAACCCAACACCATCATGCCCACTAAACCACATCCCAAAGTGCCATGTCTACCCGTTTTTTGAACTCTTCCAGGGATGGGGACTCCACCACCTCTCTGGGCAGCCTGTTCCAATGCTTGACTACCCTCTCCATGAAGAAATTTTTCCTAATATCCAACCTAAACCTCCCCTGGCGCAGTTGGAGCCCATTTCCTCTCATCCTATCGCTAACTACTTGGGAGAAGAGACCAACACCCACCTCACTACAACCTCCTTTCAGGTAGTTGCAGAGAGCAATAAGGTCTCCCCTCAGCCTCCTCTTCTCCAGACTGAACAACCCCAGTTCCCTCAGCCACTCCTCATAACACCTGTGCTCCGGACCCTTCACCAGCTTCGTTGCCCGCCTCTGAACACGCTCCAGCACCTCAATGTCTTTCTTGTATTGAGGGCCCAAAACTGGACACAGTATTCGAGGTGCGGCCTCACCAGTGCCGAGTACAGGGGCACAATCACCTCCCTGCTCCTGCTGGCCACACTATTCCTGATACAAGCCAGGATGCTGTTGGCCTTCTTGGCCACCTGGGCACACTGCTGGCTCATGTTCAGCCGGCTGTCAACCAGCACCCCCAGGTCCTTTTCAGCCAGGCAGCTTTCCAGCCACTCTTCCCCTTGCCTGATTCCTCCAATCCCTCAAGGCCGAGCACATTCTGGGGCAGGCAAAAGGAGAAAATGCTGAGACTACCGGCCAAGAGCTTCTGCTTATGGCATGAGAAGACACTTTGTGCTCCCCAACAGATCAGCCATTGTTTGGCAACTGTCCTGGAGCCTTGGCTGGCTCAAGTGATGGATCACAAGGCTGTAAAAGCAGCTTAAGTAGCCTTTATGTTTTGGCTGTTTTCAGCTGTCTAGATCTAAGGGATGGCGGTGTGTGTATTAGACATGAGCTGGTTTTCCTCAGCAAGAGCCATGCACACAGTAACAGTCTCTCCCCTAGAAAAAGGGGAGTGTGCGACCTGGCTTGGGGGCTAACAGCTTAAATAATGCCTAAACGCCAAGCAAGGGCTCAGTGAGCAATGAGGCAGACTAAGCAGGCAGCCCCACGGAAGTCACTGCTGCAGTAGCCCAAGCAAAAGCCCTGTGCTCATGGCCAAGCTCCCTGGCCAATGCTGCTACAGCTGCCAGGCTCTGCCCCCTTTCTCATGTGGGGGGCAACATCCTGCTGGACTCTGGACCAAGCACGCAGCACTGGGTTCTCTCCCAAGGTCTGCCAGCAGACTTCATCCCCAAGGCACATTGGGCAGTACTGCTACTCAGATATGCTAGACAGTAACGAGAAGCAGAATGAAGATCTGACCAAGAATCCATAGCATAACTGCCTCATACCCAGAAAAACAGAAGAGAGAGTAAGCCCTTATTCCCATCCCGACACAAACTTATTAATGCAGTATAGCGAGTGTTCCTGACTAGCTAGCCAACAGCAACGAGGTTTCTCTCCAAATGAGACACCACATTAAAATTTAGACCACCCAATTCTGTTGCTTTATGAAGAAATCTGGTAGGCTAACATAGCTTCATTCTGCTTTTCCTGAGGATTTTCAGCATCCAGTCTGTTTTGCACAGCTTACAATGTGTGTTATCTCTGGCACTGAGACCTTTTACAACTAGGGTTATACTGTACTAGGCACACTACAAATGTAGAGTAAAAAACATTAACTGTGCCAGTAATTGGTCCTGTGTGCTCTGCCTGGTTAGGCAAAGGACTGAGAAACAAAGAGGAGAACTAACTTGCCAAGACTCACACAACTACTTGGTCACAGAGCTCACAATGTTCTCCCAGAACCAAAGCTGCCTTGTTTCTGGGTCACACTGTCCCCCTCTCACAGAGATTATCTTCCCTGAGGAAGGCGCATTATAAATGAAATAGGTGCACAGAACACAAGCCCTGCAAGCACTTTAAAGCCTAGCAGTATTTGGCAAGCAGTCATGATCCTGTGGCCCCGATAATTTTTTTCCCTAATGAAAAAAGTTTATTTTAACTTCTGCCTGTGTCCTTATCTCTAAATTTAATGAGGAAGCGGATCCTTTTCTACTGTTTTCCAAGTCTCTTTGATCTTATGATTACGCATGTGCTGGTTGCTTGCCATTATATAGAGTCTGAATAATGTATATTGATGCTAGATAGCTCCAAGTACACTATGTACCCAGGATTAAAGAGCAGCTACTCTTTCTGTAACGAAAATCTTAAGTGGTTCAAAAATCTTGGGAAGGAGAGGAGGGACACATAAAGCTGTCTTGTGGTGATTCCATGCTTGATCCATGCCTGCACAGCCCTAAATCACATGGGGATGCACAGGGAAAAAACAAGCAAACAAGAATTAAGACAAAAAAGTGAATACCACTGCCCTGGAGCCCATCTCCTTTTGCATCATGTCCAGTTTGGAGGTACCCCCCAAATGTGAGATGTACTGTTGTAATTTTGATGTCTCCCCCTATATTATGATAGTTGAAAAATAAGCCAGAAAAGTAGAAAGGATGGTGGGTTTGGGGGGTGCAGTTATTTTATTTTGGTTTGGGTTTTTTTGTTTGTTGTTTGGTTTTGGTTCTGTTTTTTAAAACTTTTGCCATTATTTAATTTGTACTCCGTTCTGCAAACAGTCCAGGACCTAGCCTAAGTACTTGCTGTAACTGTAAGAATAGGCAGGAACTGGCAAGAAATCAGTAAGGTCATGTCATTCTCACAGCAGTTTATGCTCTTCTAAGCCTAAGAGTGAAATACCCACAGCTTCACAAACTAGACACACAACCTTACAGAAATCACTTCAGGAGACACTGAAAATTAATCACATTTGTATTTAAAACACTTGGGTGGCTGGGTATCAGCTTTGTCTTGACAAATCATGGTGCTTAATTCCTCAGCACCAGTGACCGCAGGTACTCTGTAGATGTCTACACTTGGGCTGCCACATTGACACTGCTACTGCAAAACAAGCCTTATTCGGCTACCAGCTGCAGCACCCTAATTAGCACAATGCCTGCAACAACTCCAATATGGAATAATTCTTTACATAATACATATGTACATATATATATACATACAAATCCATGCATGCAAGTGACCCAAAGATCACCAAATTAGAAGTATGCTGCTTTCAATTTTAAGCAGCTGCTGTGGACCACGCAGACGGACCAACAGACCTTACCAAACACATACCTCATTCACTTGCTGATCTCCTCCATGGCTCACAGGGAAGGATGCTGAGGGAGGATGGAGGGCCTTGCCATTCACAGGCCTGAACCCATGCAGCTTACCACTGCACTTCAGTGCAAGACATTTTCAACCTTAATGAACAAAATCAGCTCCTGTCTTTACCTCTGCACCCGTAACAAAACTGAAATTTCCTGATGCCTTTCTCTTTTAAGGAATTCTGCCCCTTTTGGCTTTGCCATATTTATTTGCTAGCTCATCTTTTCCCTTGTACCACACGCATCTGAAGAGATGTGATACAAATCTACTGTCACTGAATATATCTATATACCAGGACATATGGCAAAGTAATAAGAAATATTCACTACCTTTTATTCAACCCATTATTCACCCTACACTCACTTCAGACTTGCATTAAATTGGTTTTTTTTTCTCTAAATCGAGCTGATGGTACCCCCACTGATGTGGTCCAATGGTCTTTAAGGGAAAGCTACTATACAACAAATACGGACTAATAAATTCCCCTTTATTAGCACTGCAGCTATTGATCTCAGAATTAAGTTAAAACCCTGATAATATTTAACTTTCTAGTAACATCAAAATTAGATTCTTCTCCTCCCTACCCACATTAATATGAATACTTCGTACAGCTCAAGTGCTGCTCCATTTACAACAAAACCTGAAGGATACCATAATAGTGTTAAACAGTTTTGGGGGAAGATTTTAAACAAACCATGTTGCTAGAATTAGAAGGCATTACAATAATACTGTTTTCTAAATTATTAATGTAAATGTTCAACATAACTTGGGCCTTTGCCCATTGTAATTCTATATCACAAAGCAAGGACACAAAAACATTTAAGGGCACTGTTGGACCTATTTTGGCACAAGTTTGCAAAAATAATCAAAGAGGGGTTTTTATTATTACTTAAAGGTTGACAAAATGTTTTCTGATTTTTCTTTTTCTACGGTCAATAAGACAGTTGGGGGGGCAGGTGTGTACAACACATTTCCATGCTACTTGACCCAGACAAAGCTGTATTACCCAGACTTATAAAAATTTGAAAATGACTACTGGGGGGGGTGGGGTGGGTGTGGAATATCTGCAGCTAAAACAGGCACTAGCTCTAAAAGGAATAAATTTTGGAATTCTTTCACCTTTAACAACCTTTACACCACTACGGTCCTTTTTATGTTTCATAGCTCACCAATAAATTCAGAACACAGAACAAATTGAAATAGTAAACATTAATTTTCAAAATACCAATTATTCCACTATCATGGGAGTTAGATTAAAATATTTTATATGATAATATAAAGGGAAAAATGCTACGGCCAAAAATTCAAAGGAAATTCTACCACCAACTTTTACATTCTAAGCTTGGCTGTGTCTCATTTGCTTTTACATCCATAATGTACCAGGTCTCTAAAGGATGCTTATTTGTGATGCTTTCATTAGGAAGGGTACAAATTTAGACACACTAGAAATCTAAGATTCAGGATATGCACAATTCCACAAGCAAGTGGTGCTATTCAGGACCTTGAAATGAAAGCAGTATGTAAAAACAGATCTGAAACACAGACAGGCAAAACGGGCTATTTCTGTGAACAATCTGTGCTGTAACATCTCTGTACACATATACACATGTTTAAAGTGGTAGAAAAAACACTTTTTGGCCTACTTACTGAAAGAATTTATTATTAATACTTCTGAAGAGCAAAGAACAGCATCATTATTATAGTAACACATCTCTCGGCTGCATATTTTGCACTCTGTTCCACACTGCGGAGAACACAATACCTTGTAAATAGATGTTTCAGAATGATTACACAGAGAAAGGACAACCTGCCAGCTTGCACTAAAACTCAGACACCAGAGGTAGTGACCTGCACTATAGAAAGCTCCTGTGTGACAAGAAGTCACTTCTTGTCTTCTGGCCTTTAGACCCCACTTCTACCCCCAATTTTACCTGGCTATCATATAGTCTCAGGGATGCATAAAAGGTTACACAGACTAAAGATTCAAGTATGCAGATGCTACTGTAATTAAAGATTAAGTAAATGCTAAAATGAAAGAGATACATAGAAAATCTTGCTGTTTATCAAAGACTGTAAAGCCTTAATAGAAAACAAGAAAAAGTGTAATGCAGTCACAGGAACAGGTGCTAGAACACAGAGGAGCTAAGTCCCTGCACAAATAGCATGCAGCCAGCTCGTGACACTCAAAACCAATATTCCCTCATTTCCAGATCAGGCCTATATACAATGATTCAAACTGTCTTCCTTGAACCACAGCAGTCTCCAGCAAGACACCTATCATCTTCAGCCAGATGGGAAAACAGACTTCTGAGCTTAGCAAAAAGCAAGGCTGCTGCAAGTATAGAAAATCACTCTTACTTCCTGAGGGTATCAGTGTTAAAAGTGCCAGTTGTAAGGAGTCATTTAGACACAAACGGGGTTGCATAATGTTATTATGTAGGGAACCTGACGTAAATAACTATTAATTAAATCATACAGATGAGTAGAATTGTGCTTGCAGGCAAGCTAGCTTTTCCCGACTTGTAATTAACTAAAATATTATTGAATAAACACTGCAGAAACAAAATTATCTGGGTTTGCTGCTGCCATGTCTTCTTAGTCATAAAGGTGATACTTCAAAATTACATCATATTAATAAGGAGTATGGTGATATAGGAAGAAATCACCTGTTGCAAAGGCAACCATATTGGCTTGCAGTAAAAGTTACAAACTATACTGGATCCATCCAAGACACAAAGATGTCAAAAATCAGTAGACACAGAACTTTATTTTCTAAATTTGAGTTAAAGGGACTACAAAGAAATCATCCAGGTCTTCAAACTTTGTCATAGTGGAATACATAGAGCTCTTTAATTCACAGCAGGAGACAAATGCAGCTTCAGAAGAAAGCTGCCTCTGCAGGACCTCTCAAGGGATTTGAAATAGTTTGCATCAAATGCAAATTTAATAAATTATGCAAGGATGCAACCCAAGCACACTCATTCTTTAATCTGCATGTAACTGTTAACACAACTCAGTGGGAAAAGGATGGAAGGATTTCATGCTTTTTGGCTACCAACATCGTGAAGGAAGGCAAAGTGGAGGAATGCTGTCCAGGCTGGTATTACAAGTCATCTATTGTTACACAAACTTGACTATCACACCCAGAAAAAAAGATTTTGAAGCCTAGTTGTAGACTGAGGCAAGGTAACTCCTCCTCTATCCAGAAATCCCTGAAGAGTTTTTGAAAGGAAAAAGAAGCACATATAACACTGGGAAGGATGGAATTCACCCTTTGTGAGCAAATCTGACCTTTAATAACATAAAGAGAATGTACGGATATATTGGATACTGTTTGGGAAGTATTAGAAACAAGTACAACTTAGAAAAATAAGTGGATAGAATTTGATGACACAATTTAAGAAACAAAGTCTACAGTACATTTAAAAACAGCATCTCATTTAACTACCCATAACACAAGAGAACTTGGCACCTGCCTGTTGTTTAGTAACATTCTTCTTGCTAATTTTGGTGTTAAGAGGACTACATAGCCCATATGATCTGGGCTCCCATCTTTAATGTATTCAGAGGTGCTCTGAAGATGAGGAGACAATGAATGCTAATTCTGTTTTGGAGGGTCAGATTTTAGTTAGATAAACGTGGTGATGTGATCGCCAATACGCACTGCCTGCAATGGCAGGGACCCCCAATGTCAGTGGAGCACTGCCTTACATCAACTTCAACTAGCCAAACTGCACCGTCAGGCTTGGCCCTTTGAAGGCATTTAAACATTTAACTCAAGGAAATCCATGGAAGTAAAGAATTCAAATACCTCCAAAAGGTGTGGGACCAACTGATTTCCTCCAGGCTCACTCAGTGAAGCCTATACGGAAAACTCCAATTCAACTCCAGTCACAGGATTTTACATCTTTTCTGTGCGAACACTGGTGCAAACCAGGCTGGATAAAGCTGATGTAGGGACTGAGGATTTTTTGGTCAGAGTGAGGAAGATGGGAAGGGGGAATTACTTTAGTTCATAGGGCCTCCCATACTACCTCACTAAATAATTCCACATCTCACCCATTTGAGTGAACGGGGTGATGTAGATTAGTCAGTCAGTTTTATAAAGAACAGACTTTAATAGCAGGCAACTCTTCTAACGGAAAAAAGAAACTGTGGCAACAGTTTCTCATTATTTTACTATGTCTTATTTAAGTTCAATCAACCTACTCCAAAATCTAACCTCATCAGCTACCCTCATGTAACTTAAATTAACTGCATCTGCCAGAAAAAGCAGTTTTTACAAGATTTTGTTACAGCAAGAACAAACTCTGACCTTTTCAGTGATCTTCAAAATAGCTTCTTCAAAAAAGCCTCTTAATGAAAATCTTTCAAGCTAGGTATTTAGATGGCCTTTATAAAAACATTAAAAATAAAAACAAATTAATTTGTGCTGTGTAGTCTTGACATAACAAATGCAGATGCAAAACTGACTAACTATAGACAAAGAGGAGCTGTCAATGGACCACTCAAAATGGAAAGATGTACCAAGTGGCACTGCAAGCTATTCCAGCCAGTCTTAATTAATGAAGTTGAAGAAAGAATATGCTTATTTGCAGATGACAAAGGCAGTCAGAAGAAACTCAAAATGATAGAGATTATTGGTAAATTGCCTGAAAAGAAACCTCTGTGAAATTCAGTAAGGGACAAATCCAAGGTTGAAGACTTACACAGAGAGAATCAACTATGCAAACACAGGATGAAGACAGTGGTGGAGCAGTAGTGCTTTAAGGATGAATTCTCCCTGGAAAGTATCAAAAGCTGAGTATAAGGCAATAGTGTTTTCAATACTATTGCAAAAAAATAAAGCATTGACAGCATAACAGCCTGAAAAACACCTGAAATCATCCCGCCAACCTGCTCTACATGGATAAGGTCTTAGCTCGGTTCAGTAGACCAGGGTTAGGTGCTGTTTTTCAGTAATATAGGCACCAACTGAATAGAGTCAGCAGCAGCAACAAGAATGATCTGAAATCTAGCAATAAAGAATATAAGAAAGAAAGTCTACTGAATAAAAATTAAGCCTAGAAAAAAGGCTGATTTCCTAAGGTCCCTTCTGCATCTCTTCATCTTTTTTTAAAATGAAAGGTTCACAATATGTATGGGATGGTTTTAAAAGGCTGAAAGTGAGGGAATAAAGAAGAAATAAGCAGATTGGGGGAGGGAGGGGAAACCAGAACAAACAAACCAGATGAAGGAAATTAAGAAGGATCCTGATTCAAGGAGACTGTCACCTGCCAATAACCTTTTCCTGTTTAAAAATGGGAATGTTTTCACATTAACTCCTTTCGTAACAGCTGTGGTAGCTGCAGCATGTAGACACAGACAAGGCCTTCTAGCCCCCAACTTTCAAAATGTATTGTGAAATAAGCATGATCATTCCTTAATAACAGGTCCATTGCTTTAGAATGCATTGCTCTTCAGAATTAAAAATTGCACATCCAAACACATCTCATCACAATTTCTTTTTTCTCAGGTACATGCTGAAAGTTTATCATTTTTCAAGGTGAAGAAAATGGAATTGTGGAATAAATGTAGCTGCTCCCTCTCCTGTCTTTTCATAGGCAAGGAAGGAATCAAGCAGCACTCACAGAGTTAAGGTATCTGAAGGACTTTTCCCCTAACAGCACATCAGCCATATGCTGACATCTACACCCGGGTAGTTTTCTCTTCTATCTTTCAAACTTACCCACTGAAGTAAAGCCTTCATCTTACTTCAAAAATTAGCAGTTGAGCATCCAAGCTTTAGAACTGTGTATAGTGAGGAAAAAGAGTGAGCAGATATGAAAAATAAATTGTCTTACTACTATAGGCAATGTTTCACACTGAGGCAAACTGAGAAATGATTGGTAAATTTTGTCCAGTTTGCTGTCTCTGTGAATGGCAATGCCAACCCTTGGGAGCCCTTCACAAAAACTGGATACAATAAAAACGAAATTTGTATTTACTTTTGAGAAGTAACTGCTATTTTGAAATGGCAACATAAAAACTTTATTACTAACATTTCACAATACTTTAAATGCAGAGACATTGCAAACTAATAGGAGCAGAGTCTTCCTTAGACCAGACACAAGATTTTTCTGTTTTTCAATAATCACACTGTATAACTTCAATGCATTTTTCTTTCATTTCAGAGGGTTTGCATTCAGTATTCTGAAGTGACACAAGGTACAGTTGACCAACTTCAGATAACACTCCTGGACAGTCTAATTCAGAATATTTTAAACATTATACTCTGAACCCTTTAGAATACATCCAGATGCCAAAACATGCATGACTTCTAGGATGACTGGACTCATCACTAAAGATTCTTTCACAGTAGTTTGTGAATTATTACAGTATTTCCTTCAGTTAACTTAATAATCATGTGTTTGCAGATGGATAAAGAATCAAATTCATTTAGATGTACTTTTTCCACCTTGTTCACTGTTCTCTTTGTAGTAATAAAAAGCTATCCCTACTTTAATCGAGATAAATGAACCATAATTTACTACTAGAGCACGTTACAGGTGTGAGAAAATACATAGAAAAAGTTTCATTACATACTGAAAAACCAAATAAAAAGTGAATTCAAATTGTCAGACTAGTCTTTAATTTTCAATGGAAGAGCTGTATTTGGAAATTTGTATTTTGGTGCATTTTGTCTTTGTAGTCTGCAAAGATCAAACAGCCTCACATAAATAACCTAGTTAATGTAATGAAAACAATCATACTTAATTAGAAGAATTCAACTGAGACACAGCAGCAGACTTACCCTGGAAGAGGCACATTCTGGAAAGTGTCTAGGCTTAACTCTGATTAATCAAATAATAAAAATTCAGCACACCACAATAATAAGTCTTTGCTATTTAATCTTTCTCTCTTGCACTATTCTCTAATGAGCAACACTGAAAGTCTCCCTTGAAAATACCAGAGACTAAAGCATATCCATTTGGAAGCTATTGCTTTTGTGCACAATAAGGAGTTTCTTTGTGGAATAAACTATTTCACTTGAACTTCTTTATTCCCACAAGCCTTTTTCCTTAATAAATTAACCACCTACACACACACAATTTCTAGTCATTGCTTTCAGTGTTTTGAAAGCCTGATGGCACAAGCAAAACCAACCTCCATGCTCTTACTTTCTTACTTTTTCCAACACAACTGCCAAGCATTTAATCAGCAAAAACGCATGTGCATCCCTGCATTCAGTGCATCCCTGCATTCAGTGCATCCCTGCATTCAGTGCATCCCTGCATTCAGTGCCTCATATATTACAAATTTGTCCACAGTGGTATATTTTTTTCATGCTGGAATAGTCAAAATGCTGGATGAGAATCTTTTCTCTCTCTCTGCATGGCTAAAGCCCAAACCAAGTGAGGGCTGCAGTCTGCTGAAGCCTCTGGAATCAGCAACAACAACAAAAATACTGGTATCTATACTAATTTCGAAGAGTTAGAAAGACACTGTTCTCTCTAGGATCTGTGCATTCACATTTGTAATGCAAGAGTATACTGGCAACTGATGCTTAAAGAAGAGAAAAAAGAAAAAGGAAGAAATGGGGCAGGGGGATTGTCCTCAAAACCAGCACTTTGACATTTGCTTCTGTGAAAGGAACATTAATTTTACAGTTTATAAGAAAGGTTTAATCACTGAAAAATTATTATTAACTTTTTAATAAATTGATGGTAAGATATTAAAGGAGTATAAATATTTTGTGGACAGTTATTGGAAGGGCATAATAGTGTTTTACAGGCCCATAAGTTCCATAATCACCAAATTATAAGCAGCCATAAACCAGACATTTAGCTCAAGTCAAAAAATATACCCACAGCATGGATGACAAGCTACATGTAACAAAAGCACCAAGCCTCTAGACCTTTATCAGAAAGCACAGAAGACAGAACAGGTAGGCCATGTAACAAATACAGAAGCTATCAGCATCTTGGACCCATACTTATCGCAGGAAACTTGTCAGAGAAAATTCCTATCCAATGTCTGGGAGTCAGACACCCAGTGGGCAGAGAGCAAAGTGATAAATTCATAATAGTCCAGTGAAGCCAAAGGAAAACATTCACTCCTGACAGGTCTGGCTATCAGCACAATCCTGAACTGGACAAATCGTAGCTGTGCCTGTCAGCCCTAAGAGGAAGGGTGATCTCCAGCTGCTTCCCACGCACCACTCCAAGGAAAAACAAGTAAGACAAGACAAGACTTGATCTGGAGATGACCAAAATAAGGGGATTAATACAACAGACATGAAATGCAGTACACAAACCAGTGTCTTGCAAATTTCAAGCCCTTTTAGGAACACGAGCAATCAAAACAACCAGTACCTCTGATTCAGCGCAGTACGCCAGGCTGCATTGGAAGGAAAAAGAGAAGTACATTTGCTATAGGACAGGGAATGTGTAAGAAATTAAGTTTGGCATAACTGGCAGAGTTACAACAGGAATCAAATCTCAGTTAATCATAAGGGACACTATTGTTGAAGACTTTGAAAATGAAGGACAAGGAATCTGACTTGGGCAAGTCAGAAAAAAGCAAGCTGATGAAGGAAGTGACAAGCCAAGTGAGCAGCTGAAAGCTTGAAGCATGTGAGGCAACAAGCATGGAGACTGGACAGATGAAAATCATAATCATGGCACAGCTTACAGATCTGAAGGCAGACAGAAAAGAAAGATCAGGTGTGGCAACTCAACCAGCTGATATCACATGCCTGTATCTTTTGATACAACCCAGAAACGAGGACCTACAAGTACTAGTCAAGGATGACACTCAGGTTACAGGTTCAAAGTGATGGGCTGGATGATGGGTTAATCCTCTGCAATGAAAAAGGTAGAAGAGGCAGGGCAAGCAAAGTTTAGGGGCACTATTTTAGCTACAAATAGGTAGTTAGAGTCCCATAAGGTTTTTGGTTGTTTTTTAGAGAGATGGGCTGGAGGTTGAGTTTGATCCGAAAAAGAGAGGTCCAGGGTAGATTGATCAACTCATTACCAGTAAAAAGACAATGGTCCTACAGTAAGACATATAGTATCAAAGATCAAGAAACAGATCTTGTAGGATGTGCAAGAAAAGATGGAACCAGTACTCAAAAAAGAGAAATCCTCCAAAGCAAGTGCTAAAACAGACAATAGGAAAAGAAAATGAAAACAGTTGCTCTCGACTTTGTTAAGATTTCAAGAAAAGAAGAAATTTCTCTGGTTCTGAAGACTACTGTGATGGCAAAGAGGTAGTTTGATTAGTTGGGGGTGGGGGGTGTCACTCAATGGTAGCCCTGTAGTTCTGCTATTTAAATTCTTTTTTCCACATTTTACTGCATTCTTAATATATAGCAGACTTTTAGAGTGAACATATTCAGCACTATAACTGAAAGCTATTGGGGCAGGAGAACAGGGTAAAAGGACGCTTTTTTGGTAGCTAGACAGAGCTGAGGGAAAGCTGGAGCTTTTTGCAGTAGTGAGATGTAGAAAGTATTATGAAGCCAAAGAATGAACACAACTAATACCCCAATCTATCAAACGATGAAACAGCTAAAAGATTCCACAATAATTAATCAACTTCTCAGCTGAAGACTTGAGAACCTTTGTATAGGTAATATAAGTAATGACCATATGACAGTGTCACCCTATAATAATAAAAAAAAAAGCACATAACCCTAAAATGTACTAGAAGCTCCACATTTGAACCTTTCTACTTGATTTTAAAAAAGAAGAAAACAAACCCACCAAACAAAATAAAACCCAAAAAAGTTTAAAATACAAGCAAGAGGCACAAAAAGTATAGCATTAAAAAGCTTTCTCTCTTTTTTGAAGATTTTAGTTGTAGCACTGAAAGCCAATTTTAACCCTGAATTTTTCCTGTGTGTCTTGATCATGCCAATTAACATTTTTATCAGATTAAAACATGTGTAAGAGGCATTTGCAAGAATACATTTCGGTAACAAAGTAATAGTTATAAGAAAGGGTTGGCAAAAGCAAAAAATCTTCATTAATGCTTAAAAGGAAAAAAAGCTCATCTCCCATCCAAATGATGGCTGATTGTTGAATCCTAAACTTTGTTTGATTGTTGATCCTAAAAATAATAGGCACCAGGATATCTATAATGAGGAGCACAAGGCCAAGAGATCTCTAAAACAACATATATCCTTGAGTGTCAAAAAACCCCTTTACTCCTCTTTTACCAGCCATCAAGATCCACTAATTAGTGTCCCTTAAGTGAACCAACTAATTATAATATGAAAACCACACCTCTGTTAGAAGAGCTACCCACCTCCAAAGGGAGACCCCTACCCACTGAGCACATGGAGTGATTTTAAAGGGAGCTATGTCTTTAAATCAAAGCAAAAGTAGAAATAACCAATGACTAACAAGTAGGCATTAACAGCAGGTGTAGTGATTTTGTTTCACTGTATAAATATGTGAAGCAAGGATAACAGGGTGTGCTAGCTTTGTGGAATTACCACCTAGCACCCATCTCTGCACACAAATGGAATAAAGCAAGTATCTCGACTCAGTGTGTGAATTGGCTCTTGCACACCAGCTGAAGAACCCATCTTTGGGACAACACAAACAACTGGTCTTTTTTTAAGTTATGAATAATAATGAACAGGACATTTTATTTATGAATAATAAGAGGCAGGACAGCTTTACAGTTGACATTACTGGAGAAGCTCTGTTCAAGCAAGCTACATGAAAAATTAATCCTCCCTAAACATACCTCATTTAATACATCCATTTATACATTACATTAAACAAGCATGCACAGATCTCTGAGCTTGTGCTCATACCGTATCTCAGCTACAGAAAGATTCAGGGCAAAGAAAATGCTCAGAGGCAATCTGAGTGGGTTTGACTGCTGTCTGACCACAAATTTGCAAAAATAAACATACTTTGTAGGAGTCAGAGAATAATTAAGTGTCCAGATGCCCATTCAGTTCTTACCCTCTGGCAAGCTTGATCACTCCCATGCCATGTGCTACATGGGCACACTTCCACAGAGCTCGAGGCTAGGACCAACAACTCACTGCAAGACAGGCCGCTGAGCAGAGGGCAACTACTTTGTCATTGCCAATTATATTTAAATTTGAACTTGTGATCTCAAGGTGAAAAGCTTCATATCCTGTCATCAGTGCATTGAAATTATTTAGTTCTTTAAACATAGAAACACTAATGTAAATAGCAAAGGCTGGTGAAAAAAATTGTGGAGGAAGGGGTCTGTAAAGTCATTGACATGAAATTTGATGCACTGTAACATACCTTTCAGTTATTCTGTTCCTCTGTGGCTGATAGTCTTGTGATATCTGCTGCTTTCACTGTAGAGTAATACAGATGATGTATGCATCCTGTCTTTTTCAGCTCAAAAGATTAAAAAGCAAATACGCCTCATTTTACTAACTATCACAAAGTACAATCCTGCCCAATTAAAGTGAGATTTTTTTTTTTTTTAAAAACAACTGTACGGCTTTATTACTGGCAATTTAATTATTTGTCACTAGTTTCATTCTTAAAGAGTGACAAATCTATGTGTTATTCTAAAGTACTATGTTTTGCAATTAATTTTAATGAGACAGTGTTCCTAATTATAAAATGTTTTATGTAATTAAATCCCCAGAATAAGCAAACATGACATACATACACTCACATCTGTATGTTACTGTCTTTTATATTACCATAGTACACGCAACAATATTACAGTAGGATGTCACCTTTTAATTTTGTGCTGTTCCATTATACTCATCTACAGTATAACACCATGTAGCTACTTACCACTGCTGCTTGGCTTTTACTACAGTGGCTCTCAAATTCAAAACACAGCACTTTTCAGACTGGGTTGCAAATTCCTCTTATGCTCTATCATTACTTACTACTCTATCAATACTGTGCAATAAACACTATTGCCTTTAGGCACTACCACAAGCACAGCAATTACAGAAACATTTGTGTATTACAGAATCACAGCATGGCTGAAGTTCGAAAGGACCTCTGGAGGTCATCTGGTCAAACCCCTCTGCTCAAGCAGGGCCACCTACAGTCCACTGCCCAGGACCATGTCCAGGCAGCTTTTGAATATCTCCAAGGAGGGAAACCCTGCAACCTTCCTGGGCAACCTGTGCCAGTTCTTGATCACCCCTGTGGTAAAGAGGTGTTTCCTGATGTTAAGGGGGAACCTCCCGTGTTTCAGTTTGTGCCCATTGCCTCTGGTCCTGTCACTGGACACCACTGGAAAGAGCCTGGCTCTTTGCACCCTCCCTTCAGGTATTTATATAAATCGATAAGATGCCCCTGAGTCTTTTCTTCTCCAGGCTGAACCATCCCAGATCTCCCAGCCTTTCCCTCATAGGAGAGATGCTCTGGTCCCTTCATCATCTTAGTGGCCCTTTGCTGGACTCTCTCCAGTATGTCCATCTCTCTCTTGTACCAGGGAGCCCAGAACTGGACCCAGCACTCCAGGTGTGGCCTCACCAGTGCTGAGGGGAAGGATCACCTCTCTTGACCTGCTGACAATACATTGTCTAATGCAGCCCAGGATGCCACTAGTTTTCTTTGCAGCAAGGGCACATTGCTGGCTCATGTTCAGCTTGGTGTCCTCCAGGTTCTTTTCTGCCAAGCTGCTTTCCAACTAGGCAGCCCCCAACATATACTGGTGCATGGGGTTGCTCCTCCCCAGGTGCAGGACTTTGCACTTCCCCTTGGTGAACTATATGTCTACTACAAGAAAAGTATGCATGAAGAACATGGATTCTATTATTTTGTTTTGAAGTCCTACAGAGCCATCTTGACCACGCACAAAAATTTAATTTAATTTAATAAGTTACTTCCACCATGAAAATTTAACAGTAGCCTTTCAGCTAAATAGAACTGAAGAATAAACAGTATAATTTAATACCATGCTTAATTAACATTTTTTTTTCCTCATTAGAACCTTAGAATGCATTATGGAACAGTCATACATTATCTATTACTTTGTAATATAAGATCATACACTTCTCTAGATAGATAAACAGAAAAATTACATTGTTTGTCTGATGTGTCTAAGGAATAACTAAGAAAACAGAATGGCATTGCTTCTAGTTCAAAAACCAACATGATTAGTGTAAGTTATGCCTATACATATAAAATTTCTTCTGTATGGATGAAATGCTGAAATTAGCCTCTTTGTTCCTAATTTTAAAATTTAGAATGTTTCTTTATCTCAGCAAAAATCAGGAGAAGACTCAGAGAGACCAGCAAATTTCTGCCAACAGCATCAATGGTGAGCCACAGGATATGAAGGATAAATGTGTGCAAATACAAAGAAACTTAACAGCATCACTGTGTGCTGAAGAGGCACTTCTTAACAGAGTAAACCCAAGACTGGCTGTGTCGAAGAGCATCTGAATCCTCTTATCCACGAGAAACAATCTGAATCTGCCTGCATTTACTAGATTATTACAAGATGGTTTTCTCACACCGCAGAATTTTTAATATGGCTTGAGCCTGTTAGCGAGTTTCAAGCAAATGTAAGACAGAGGTAAAGTCTCAAGATTGCATCAAGTCCTGCCATTAGGTGACTAGAAGGGTTAGACTCCAACAGAGAGAGCATTAGTTCTGTTCAGCCAAAGGGGAAAGCTCAGCTATTCTGCTGCTGGTTTGGTAATGGTTGGCAGGCCCGTCAGCAGGAACACCCCAGCACCCAAACAGCCTGGGCCAGCTTCCCTGGCACTGCTCCTTGTCCAGGAGCCATGGGGAGGTAGGTGGGGACCTAGAGTTGCTGGGCTGGAGAGGACACAAAGCGGGCTGTCACTGTTCACAGAGCAGTTTCTATACACTCCGGTGTGATTTTATGGGAGATTGTTTTAATGCTATTTTTAACTCCGTATCCAAAATAGTACTGAATGAACTGGAGTAAATGGAAGCAAAAACCAGGGCAGAGCCTCAGAAAACATTCACCTTGGCCTTCCATTACAGTAGGCAGTGCTGTGTTTTTGCTCTCCCAACCACATTGGCCCCAACCACAAGGCAGAGAGGGGTTACTGCTGCTCAAAGCAGCACAAAATTCATTGTATTATAAATCACACTACCTATATATACACACACTCCCTTTCCTAGCACAACAGTCAAAGGCTTGAGTAACCAGCCAGGAACCAAACAGCTCACATGAGCTGATTTTCCCTATGGCATGTGTCCACACGCAGAAAAATGCATGTTCCCTTTGGAGAAGTATTCATCCCAAGGAAAAAAGCAAGCTTGCAAATCTCCAAAACGGACTAGTAAAAGACTAGTTACTGTTAGCAACCTTCCACAAACTTTGTAGATTGCAAAGTCATGTCCCCCACACACACACACGGAGCCCTGGCTCCAGCATAGGAAGTACCATTGTGGGGTTTGTTTTTTTTTTTTTTGAATGAGACACTGCCTCCCTGCTTAGCCTCATTTGACCCTCAATGCAGTAAAAACTGCAGCCTGGGGGCAGGGCGGGGGGAGGGAACTGTTCATTACAGTACACACTGCATAGTAAAAAAAAAAAATCCAAATTATTTCGAGTCAATAGCAGTCCAAATGCACTGACTCAACTAAGAAAGTAATAAGAAACAAACCAGAAGCTTTGATTTTCATAAGGACCATGGACAATACCAGGACATTGCAGAAAACAAGTGATTTGCATTCATTAAACAGCAAAATACTAATGAATTAGCTACTGTAAACCTGGGATAAATTTTTCCTGTTAACTTTTAAAACAAATGGAACCCGGTCAGAATTTGTCAAGCAAATTCTAATACCCACTCTTTAAAATTGACACTAATGAATTTCAACAATTACTGTGCAAACAGCTTTCTTTTTTCTTTTTTTGTAAACAGCATTTTGCATGCTGCAGTACTAAATCAATTTACAAGAAAACACTCTTATCTAAAAGGGCTTTTCATTGTATGTTCTACTATTCATGTCCGTATTTTGTCATCGAAATACTCCTACTAGATATTTCACAACCTGCAGGACACATGCTTAAAACACATTCCAAGAATACATCCCTCTTTGTGCTTATCCCCTCTTTGCAATTTTCTTTCATTCCCATAATTTAGGCCGCTCTAATTTATGCTACCCCAGCTATGAGAGCACCACCCAATTCTCTAAATACTGCCACTGTAGGGAGATCGTGCATTAATTGCTGGGCCAACTAAACCAGGCCAGCAGGGTAATGGAAGGCCCATTTAGCACAGGCAGCTACATAACTCAACACATCAGAGCTAAACCAGCTGACTCACATGAGTTGTTTTACTGGAAATATACACATATTTGTGAGAGTTGCAACAGAAGCCACAAGTATTTGCTTGGAGAATGCTGGTTACCAGAGATAAATTCACTACCTACACTTCAGTGATCTTAGGGAAAATCCCAACCTTACGAGAGAGCATCTATTGGTGATACCTCAAAGGAAAGTCACAGGATTTTTTTTTTCCCCCCTTCTCCTTGAAGGGCAAGAGAAGGGGCTCACAGCTACCAGCATCAGCTAAATCCTGAAAGAGGAGATGTCTCATTCCCCACTCAATGCTACCCTCTTTACAGCTTTTGTTTAAAGAAGCATAAGCTAGCTAACCAAGACCGTTTCCTCTGTGCAACACTGCTGCAAGTCAGCAACTCAAGGCACTACTGAAATCAGTGTTTTAAGCAGCCTACAGATGATACAAACTCAAGTCTTGGCAAGCAGAGGTTAAGGAGGGTACATGCTGCCCGCTTGCCTTTAGCACTGAGCATTGGCTGCAGAAACAGACGCTGTTCCTGGTCTTTGTCCTTCCTTTCCATATGTTCCTCTTGCGGGGTGTCTAAGAGCTGGACTGTGCTCCAACAGCAGCAATGGCCATGCCACCCCCGATCCCTAATTTCTCCTCCTTTCCTCTAAAAGCATTAGTTAGTATGCCTGCAATATTTTAGCCCAAAAATTTTAATTATGATACAGAAATAACTAGATGTCATTATCACAACAAAAAATTAGTTCTGGAATTAACTGTATTCTTTTGTTGGGTTTCTTCCTTCTTTTTAAAAGAAAAAAAAAAGTTACATAGATTTCTTTTTTCCCCAACCAGTGACTGGTTACTTTGTTAAATGAAAGTCCGAATACTGAGGCCTTAGTCTACTTGATCACAACCAAATCTTGCAGCACTATAAAATAGTGCTAGATACCTTTCCTTTTTGTATCCCATTCGTTCAATTTAAATTCAGCACAACATAATACCACCGAATCCCAAAGGTGAAGTCTTTGAAGTCTTGAAGAAGGGGCACTCAATGAACTTACTGGAAAATCATTACAATTCTTGGCCTTGCAGTGCACAAAACCAATGCTTTCTAATATCCAAAACTAGACCACTACAGCCAGTACAACACTAAACCCAACTCAGGAGAACCTAAAATTCATATTGTAGCTCAGGCAAGCAAACACTTAAATGCAATTGTTTTACTCGTGTGCAAACATGTAGCAGAGCTGGGCAAGGAAAGGCATTTCTACACTGGAGAAAATTCCCAAATTTGTTCTGGCCCCAGTGCGAAATGAAAATCAGAAATTTCAACTTATCCACTGAAGGGAGGGAAAAAGAGTACATCTGAAGGACAGGTCTACCATTGCCGGCCCTGAAAAATTACACTTGGCAGTACCCCTGACAGTTAGATTGCTGAGGACAGGAGATGGAAACACATGCCAGAAAGGTGCTTATCTCTTGAGACAGAGAGATAAGAGAAGAACGGTACCCTGTACCATCAGACCTGTACCAACACCCAGTGCTCCCTGAGGTACGTAACAATTTGGAAGCTTTATAGAATTCCAGCTAAAGACCATCAGTATTCACCAACCAGGTCTAGCCAAATTATCTTGATCCTGAAATAAAGTTAAAGGATGATAAAAAGTAAAATATCTTGTCCTAGAACTGACAGTGTCTTTCCAAACTAAAATTTGAGTTAAGCATTAGCGCACTTTGTTCTCCTTTAGAAAAAGGAGACAAAGTTGCTCCATTATTTATATTTAATCAATCATTTAAAGACACACGCTGTGTCTATTTATAATTCCAATGTTTAAAACTAAATATAGTGCACTGATTGCTTCTTGTCTTTTTTAAGTACCACACAGTAATGTCTGCGAGGTTGGGGGCGGGGAGGGGCGCAGCATGGAAATTCAATAGATCTATAAACTCAGAACCCAAGTGGCTTTTAATTGCAGATGGTGATGCTGACTGGTAGTTAACAGGACTTCCAGTCTCGGTTTGTTTCCACTGGGGTCTGTCGTGGTTTAGCCCCAGCCAGCAACTAAGCACCATGCAGCTGCTCGCTCACTCCCCCTACCCCAATGGGATGGGGGAGAGAATCGGAGGAGTAAGAGTGAGAAACACTCCTGGGTTGAGATAAGAACAGTTTAATAATTGAAATAAAGTAAAATAGTAATGATAATAGTAACAATAAAACAGTAATATACAAAGCAAGTGATGCACAATGCAATTGCTCACCACCCGCTGACCAATACCCAGACAGTCCCCGAGCAGCAATCGCTGCTCCCCAGCCAGTCCCCCCCCCCCAGTTTCTATACTGAGCATGACGTCATATGGTATGGAATAGCCCTTTGGTCAGTTTGGATCAACTATTCTGGCTGTGCCCCCTCCCAGTTTCTTGTGCACCTGGCAGAGCATGGGAAGCTGAAAAGTCCTTGACTAGCATAAGCAGTACTTAGCAACAACTAAAACATCGGTGTGTTATCAACATTCTTCTCATTCTAAATCCAAAACACAGCACTGTGCCTGCTACTAGGAAGAAAATTAACTCTATCCCAGGTAAAACCAGGACAGGTCTGACCCCTCCAGTGGTCTACAAGTACAGTATAGTGCAGGAGAGCAAAAAGGAAGCCCCCAAGGAGCACACAAAGATGGGGAGGAAAAGAAAGGATAATCAGGGAGAGACTGTAATACCATGTTCGTAGCCAGCTGATGCCAGATGCTTCTTTCTCCTCTTACTCCCTCAGTTTTAACAATACTTCTACCTTCAGCCTTTTTGCAGAGGAGTATTTCCTCTCAGCTGTACTATCAGAAAAGGGATGTCTGTCATCCCACCTTTGTGATAACAGCAGCAGATACGGTTCCCTATTTCCAGGAAGATTTTTGAAGAAAATGCTGGAGCTCCTACTTACATTTGGGATACTACTGCCACAAAGGGGAACAGCTAGTGACAAACAATGCAGAAGCAAGTTTTCTGCTGGACAAGACTGCTTCAAGGCTGTCTCTAGCTGCTGATGTGGACAGCATGCCTCTGCTCAGCCCACCAGACCTTTCTCTTCATGGTCTCTTCCCCAGAGCCCTCCATACATCTCTTGAGTCTGTGAAGGTACTGGGAACTCGCTTCTTTCGGGGCAGAAGAAAGCAGGCTCACCTTTCCGACACCACCACACAGTTCCAGCATGGCTGCTGTGCCCTCTCCAAACACACGGGCATCCACTTTCTCCATCAGTACCATTTCCAGCTGCTACCTGTTCCTTTCCACACCTTCATAAGAACAATTCCTGCACTAATTAAAAGGCACAGAACAATTTCTTATTCTCACACTTCACACGTTACAAACTCACTGACCTCCCCATAGGTTCATCGCAGTAAAAAGTGAATACAATCCAATCCATGCTGTTTGACATGTAACACTCATACACACACACACACCCGGCATCCTGAATGCGTTAACTACTGAAAGAAATAAGCATACCAATGGTTGGGGCAGGGGGAGAAAGCCCCAGTTAAGATCACTTTTGCAAACAACTCAAATCCTGGCCCCACTCTAAAAATTTATTGAAAGCCACAGCAATCACAGGGAACTTTTAAACAGCCTCACTGTTCACTAAGCCTGCTCTCCAAATAAGAACCAGATACAGTGAAATGAAAGCAAACAACAAATAAAACTAAACAAGACACTAGAAGTTCCATGTCTCAATTGAAAGTATCAGCAAAAATAAGCCTGCCTTTTCTAATTGAGTCATTACTTTAAGAGCACTGCTAGAATCCATTTTTGCCTTAGTCAAAGCACCCTCACATCCAGATGATCATCTCAGGCCATCTGCACCCTGAGATCATAAAACAGGAGCTCATCTGTATGTTGGGCATGTAAAAGCATTACTGATCTCCTGATAACCTTAACAGGATATAAAGACTTGTTAGATAAAAGCAGGTAACTAAATACTGAGGTGAGGTTGTACATGCCTGGCAGTTCTACACATCCAGCATGACAGTGCCCATCTCACAGAGGCGTTCACCGTTCTTCCTGAGAGGTGATGGAAGACCCTAAATTCCCTTTAAGGGGTTATGCCCATCCAATTTAATTGGAAAAGGTGGATTTCAGACCACAAGGTCACCAACCAGTTGCTCTCAATACAGTGGCCTTGTACCAAAACACTGCTTTAACACCCCCTGTTCTGGTCCTTCCTTTTCAGCCCTCCTGAAGCAGTGCATGTTATTTGTTATATCCTCGAGTCACCCTCCTGATGACTACATCCCCATCATTATCTGCAGCAATTACTGCCACTCAAGCAGCTCCTACTCCAAGGCACAGTCCATGCAGTGTTCAAGGTATGAGCAGACCACAACAGAGAAAGTCAATGCTACAAGAAATGAAGTTACACTAAAATGGGGGGGGTCACACTTGAGGGACGACGGGGGGGCAAGGAGAGAATGACTTAAATCCATAAATTTCTTCTCTCAAACTGTAAGACTGCTTATTTGACTTAATATTCTATGTATTTTTCCAAATATTGTTGTCAGCTGCTTATAACTTCATAAGGATTTTGTAAACTAAGAGTTACTGCTGGTATCACTTTCCAACCTGAGAAATATGGGTAACTACGATGATCTGCGACTGAGTGAAAGGGTCAAGTCATTTCCTAGTTGAAATTTTCTTTATTTCTCAGTGAGGTAAGCAACAATTGGAGGAAGGAAATGCTTAGGCACAACATTTCAGAAGTCAGAAGCTGTCCTCATAAGGCAGAAGAACAGTACAATTGAAAACCAGGAAAACCACATATAATTATAGTCAAAAAGCTGAAAACATTGCGGGGGAACACACCAAAACATTAACAGTCTAGAAGACTGACAAAATACCAGAAACAACTAGAACAAACTGAGGTATATAAGCAGAAAAAGTAGAAAAAGCAACTTAATTGAAATCTGACAGGGCATCAAAACACTAGGATCAAGGGACATATTGAGTATTGAAATGGTCTGTTTTTTTCTTTTAGGAAATAAGTATGTCAGATTTTAACTTAAAAAAAGGAGAAACAAAAGAAATTTGCAGTCCTTGTTTTGAACAGCATTCATGTTTAATGAATATACTTTGGCAAGCCAGCGGGCTATCTGTTCAAATCAGCGGTTCATTAAACAAGACTACTTTAATTGTTCTTAAATTACCACTGCTTCATTTACATATTAAAAAGATTTAACAGTGGAGAGCATTATTGTTTCCAGACTATTTGAAAGATTACAGGGCATATATTGAAGGTTTTAGTAACAGCAGAATAAAAATAAATATGAACCAGTTCAGTCTTATTTACAAAAAAAAGGTTTAACTGCAAGACTTGGTAATGTTAGGTTAATGGTTGGACTGGATGATCTTAAAGGTCTTTTCCAACCTAAACAATTCTATGATTCTATGATTCTAAGGTGTTCACAAACATTAAGGAGAGAGCAAATCCTTCTGCCATTTGAAACGGTAACAGTTTTTGTGTCTGGTATAAAGGCTAGATGATTCAAACACACACACCTCTGCTTACTAGTAGGTCTCCTTTAATTCTCTTTCAAAGTAGACTCTTCGTATTCTCTAACAGGCATGTCAACTAAGCTGTCTTTCCATTTCCTTCTCTTCTTTAGCTCCCCAGCAACTAATTGCTACCTGCTTTAGCAACTAATTAATCTAACAATATTGCAGTAAATATCCACCAAAATACTTAAAACTGAAATGACCACTTGGAAATATACTGAAGTCATGCTACGCAAAAAGCAAAACAACATCAAATGGAGACAGTCCAGACTTCAGACTAGACTGTGGCTTTTCTCAAGGAAAAGCTGCAAACCAAGCAAAAGGCATTTGAGCTTTTACCAGCCCACAGCTAGCCATAAATATGGATGTGATAATTTGGTACATGCTGTACAAAGTTGTACAGCATTTTACAATTATGCATATTAAGAACATGCAGACTTCATCAATAACTAGGCCACATATTTGGAAATAGGGCTTATCGGTTTAAATCTTTGTAAAACATAAAAGGTAAAGTCTACAAAAAACAAGATTACGGTAAAATACATTATTGGCACAACAGCTGCCACAGATTAAAAAACAGTGAAACAATTGGGCCTTTGACACAAACACATTGATCTGCAATGCCTACGCTGTCATGGAGAGCAAGGAGTCATCAGAAGAACCAGGTACAGATGCAAGAAAATCTGCTTTCAAAAGAAATGCTTTTCCTTTGTTTAAACTACGCAACTATACAAAATTTATATGACTATTTAACCCATGGTCATTTCCACAACCTGGTTGCTTGAGCAGCCAGTGCAGCAGGGGAGGTGAAGAGGGAAGGCATGTTTTTTGGACACACTGTGCTTTCTGCAGACTACTCTGCTTTTAATAACTGCGCCTCTTGGTGTAATAAACAGTATTCCCTCTTTCTACAAACCTTATCTTTTTTTTTCTGTAGACAATTTTGACTACACTGCCTGTACAATCAGGTTAAGGACTTTAAAGGAAGAGAGTCTTTGGTGTGTTCATTCATTTGCTCTTTTTAAACAACCTGTTTCCTCCCTATTCAACCATGTACTCTAACTCACATCATTAATGCAATAGTGCAAACAAAAGTCTATATTCACATTCCTTACTCCACTCAGTATTTTAAAAACCTATTTGATCTACCCCTATACAGCTGGGGTTTTTTCCCAAGCTGGAAAGTTTTAGTCCTCAGACAGAAAATATTCCATGCCTTTGATCAAACATGACAACTGTTGCTGTACATTTACTACTGCTATAATATTTCAAAGATAACTATAATGTTAGGGAAGTGCATATAGTATTGAGAAGTGGATGTCATATTTTTTGACATTTGCACAAGTCATATTGTCTGATTTGTTCTCTATTCCTTCACTAGTATATTGTCAACATCCCTTTAGATTCAGTAGTTCAGTACCACTGAGTACTGAACCAATTCTTAAGACATTATCTGTAAGTCCTTCTTTAATGGCAAGAGCTAATTTACTAATTTAAAGGTAAAGGTTTTTTTCCTCTTCACCATGTACATCACTTGGTACTTAAAGTTTAACCTCACCTGCATTTAATTACTGAAACCACAAGGTCCCTCAGAAGTCTTCATACTTGCTTCTGATTCACAGGAATTTTTTTTCATAATGAAAAAGTGACAACATATTACAACCTTCTGTCTAATATTTCAATACAGGAAACACTCTTGATTTCTTCAGACACGAACTCCAATAAAAAAAAAAATCTTTAACTTAGCTGTGCTGCAACCACATTATCCACTAGTAATGCCCCCTTTTAATCCTAATAATTATGAGCTTTGCTAACTCCCTGGCAAACTTGTTTCTCGCTTATGTATTTATTGTTATAATTAGCTGTTACGCACCTACAAATTTGGCTTTGAAATTTTTTTTGTGGTTTTACCTTTAAAATGTCAGAGTTTACATTCTTTTCTATTTTCTTCAGTGGATACTGCTTTCAATTTTTGAAGGATGTCTTTATTTCTAACAGATCTTTCATTCTGCTTTTTGATGCTTTTTTTTTTTTTCTCTTCATCTTTTCAGACTTTTTCCTTTAACTGGTGGGACACATTTACTTGAGCCACTACCTTTCAACATTATTCTTCCTGACTCCAAGCACCCTCCCTTTTAGCTGTTCCTTTTTGGTTTTTGTTAAATTAAAATTCTTTTTGCAACTCAAAACACTAGACAAGACAAAAGTAAAGCACAGGAGGTACAGCAGTGTGCCACCACCTCCTCTGCTGAAATTGCTCTGCAAACACAAAAAGGTCTTCCTATTCAGCAGCTATCGTTACTCAGTCTCAGCCAAGAGACACATAAGAGCTAGTCCAAAAAGTAAAAAGTTTTAAAAACTATTCAGTTAGTGACATAACTATGAAGACAAAACTTGCTTAGTCTTACCACTGAATGCAAGTTAAACATAACTGTGTGCTTATAACACAACAATTCCAGGATTACATATGGACTTGACTTCACATGCAAAGGGTTTCTATGCTTAATTAAGATAGATTACTGGAAGTCTCAAGCGTTTTCTTTCTTTTTTCTCCCCAAAAGAATTTTATGTTGTGTTCCTCTACAGTTAAGTTTGCTAAGTCATCCCCTCTAAAGACCAGAATAAACTTCTGAAATTATTATAGAATGGGAGTCACTGGGTGGAAAAAACAAACAAACAAGCAAGCCAAACATACATAGGCTGGGTACTGTTTTGCTAAATTAGGTAAAACATGTAAGACCATTTTCTACACTCTAATAGTTTACTTATTTATTAAAGGTTTGTAACCATATACATATTGCTATTACTTAATTCTCCATTTTTATGCAAATATGACTTGGTAATGTTAGGTTAACGGTTAAAGGTCTTAAAGGTCTTTTCCAACCTAAACGATTCCATGAAATACGGAATTTGAAAGAGTCTAGCTTATTCACCCTTCTTACTGCCACTTCTTCAGTGATCTCTAGGGCTCAGCCTTGACACAAACTCCATCCTGATACTTGTCTAGCATAAATAGTTCTGTTAAATCATAAGAGACTGAGCTCCCGAAAGACAGTTCCTCTGACACTCAGTAGAACACAACTGCTTTTCTGCCGAGAAAAGACAGATGACATAAGTTTAAAAAACCAGTAGTTTCAATATAGAAACACAGCTTGTTTGCAAGAAATAACCAAATGTTGCAATGAACTCTTCCCCTTGCCCCAGCTCTGGCTTGGACTTATCCACAGACTGCAGTCCCTTAGGGGCATACCTGCTCCAAGTGGAGCCTTAGCTATGAGCCACAGCCTCTCCAGGGGTATCCCTGCTGCGGCTTAGACTTACCCACAGCCACTCTGAGGGGCATCTGTTCCAGCACGGCCTTCTCCATGGGCCACAATGCCTTCAGAGATATACCTGCTCCAGCATGGCCTTCTCCATGGGCCACAATGCCTTCAGAGATATACCTGCTCCAGCATGGCCTTCTCCATGGGCCACAATGCCTTCAGAGATATACCTGCTCCAGCGTGGCCTTACCCACAGCCTCTTCAGAAGTAAACCTGCTCCAACATGGCCTTACCCATGGCTGCAGTCCCTCCAGGGGAGTACCTGCTCTGTCATGGGCTCATCCATGGCCACCCGCTTTGAGGTGCTCCTGCATGACCTCATGCACAGCCACTCATGCTTCAAGGTGTACCTGCTGCAGCATGGACTTATCCACAGCCAGAGATGCTTCGAGGTGTACCTTCTCTAGCATGGACTTATCCTTGGGCCACAATCCCTTCAGAGGTATACCTGCTGTGGCACAGACATAACCACGGCCACAGGTGCTTCAGGGTGTCCTGCTCCCACGTGGACTCATCCACAGCCACAGTCCCTTTGACTTGAGTTGACACTGGAGTTCCAGCCTGTCCAGTACAGCAGCACAGAAACAGCAGCGATGCCCTGGCCATCTGCCAGCCCAGGCGCATCGCCATTGCTCTTATCAAAATGTTCCCAGGCACAGCGGAGTAAGATAAGCAGTGAAGCAGTGCAGCAAGCAGAGAAAGCAAAAAGCAGCCACTAACGAGAACTAGACTCTAATACATAGTAAGGCAAGCAAGCCCGATGGCAAGCACGGGAGCCTGTCAATTAATAGCTAAACAGCAATAACAGCTATAAATTTGATCTAGCACATTCCAATCAAATCTGTCATTATCTCGAACCCTTCGAGCCCCACATCAGGCACCAATAAAAAGGACTGTTGTGGTTTAACCCCAGTTGGCAACTAAGCACCATACAGCTGCTCACTCACTCCCCCCTGGTGGGATGGGGAAGAGAATTGGAATGGTAAAAGTGAGAAAACTCATGGGTTGAGATAAAGGCAGTTTAATAGGTAAAGCAAAAGCCATGCACACAAGCAAAGCAAAACAAGTTCATTCCCCACCTCCCATTGGCAGGCAGGTGTTCAGCCATCTCCAGGAAAGCAGAGCCCTGTCATGCGTAACAGTTACTTGGGAAGACAAACGCCCTAATACTAAACGTTCTCCCCGCTTCCTCCTCCTTCTTCCCCCAGCTTAATATGCTGAGCAAGATGCCAAATGGTGTGGAATATTGCTTTGGTCAGCTGGGGTCAGCTGTCCCAGCTGTGTCCCCTCCCAACTCCTTGTGCACCCCCAGCCTACTCACTGGTGGGGTGGGGTGAGAAGCAGCAAAGGCCTTGGCTCTCTGCAAACACTGCTCAGCAATGAAAACATCCCTGTATTATCAACACTGTTTTCAGCACAAGTCCAAAACACAGCCCCATACCAGCTACTATGAAGGAAATTAACTCTATCCCAGCCAAAACCAGGGCATCAAACCAACAAACAACTCTACCAAATCCAAACTCACAGAACATATTTTCATTTTCTTTCAATAATAGCTTTTGCAATAGGTCTTTCAGACACTACACATCAGTATTTCAGGATGACTTGCTGCAAGTCAGCCTTGTGTAAGTGATTATTTACATTTTGAGAAAATTGATTATATGCAGTTGAAGCAAGCTGCTTGAGCTAAAAAGCTGGGGTTCAATAAATGAAAAAGCGCCAGTATGACTGACTTGCTAATGTTAGAGTAACATATGCCTAAGGTACCTTTACAACATCTTTTAAAATTCTGTTCCCTATAAATAAAAATGTAATAACTAGCAACAATTAATTAGGCTTAAACCCAAATTGTATTAACATTCTGAATCGTGAATATTTTTCACAGCTGGTTGCTGTGAAGAGGATTGTATTGTCATATGCAGAGGATTAGGATGTCACGTTGAAATTGATCAGAAGTAGACAGATTTATAAGAACCACTGATCCTGCTTTTATTTGAAGGACATGAGTATATTTTTTCATACACTTTCCAGAATGCAGTAGCAGGAATCTTATATAGTAAATATTTTATTACTGATTCTTTTTTAATAAAAATTTCAAAAAGTACAGAACAAAACACAAATAGAGGATAACAAGGACATACCACTATTCTGAAAGGCTCAGAAAGCCAAACTTACTGAATCTTACATCTGCAATAAGCTCACTGCAAGTTCACATGAGGCTGTGCTTTGCCTGCAAAGATGTGCCTTGATTTATCCTCATGTAACAGTATACCAGAGCAAATTGAACCAGTACAAGACCTCTTCCACACCTATCCTTAGAAGTACAATTAAAAAGAAACAAGCATTCACCTCAATGGAAAGCACACTCATACCTCTCTGCCTACAACAGAGCTAGTCCCCAAGAAACTGCGCAAACATGAAGGTTCTAGTTCAAAAGGGCCAAGTAGTTTAGGTTGATTAGAGTTTTGCTCCACCTTGTCTTCTCAAAGCTATTTAGAAGTTTGTTACTAGAAACACTTTCAGAAATGGACTTTTTTGTGTCTTTACAATATGAAAACTTAAATATAAAAACCTTTGGAGACTAGACATATGTTGGAAAGTACTGAGGCCTGCTTGCCTCATCCCACACTCTCCTCCTCCCCACCCCTCTACTTAATACATTTTTCTTTGAAATTAAGTCCTCCGTAAAGGAGAAAAGGGCAAATTGAGTCTGGCAGCTTTCCTTTTTCCTCAGTCGTTTTCATATGTAACGCAATTACTTATTAAGTAAAGTAGCATCTTTCCTCAAGGACCCCCTCCCCATATCATCACTCCTGAAAAGTCAGCCTGCCTGCATACCCACACAGGAGCTGCATCATGTCAGTGGGTCCGGCTTTCCAGAGATGCACAACACAGGTCGTTCCTCTGACACCTTATGGGACTGGCTGGTATTCTGTCCTCTGAAGAGAAGAAAACAAAGCCCTACAGGAGACGGAGACATAGCTAATGGATGACATAATTCACCTACAGCAATCATGCACAAAACATTAGACCTTGAAACAAATGGGGTGTTCAGAATACCTGTAAGAAACTGTCCAGTTCTGTGCTCCCAGTACCAGAGAGAGATGGACATACTGAAGAGAGTCCAGCAAAGGGCCACTAAGACTATTACGGAACCAGAGCATCTCTTCTATGAGGAAACGCTGAGAGAGCTAGGACTGTTCAGCCTGGAGAAAAGAAGGCTTGGGGGGACCTCCTCAATGTGTATAAAATGCCCGAAGGGAAGGCACACAGAGGATGGAGCCAGGCTCTTTCCAGTGGTGCCCAGTGACAGGACCAGAGGCGATGGGCACAAACTGAAACACAGGAGGTTCCCCCTTAACATCAGGAAACACCTCTTTACCACAGGGGTGATCAAGAACTGGCACAGGTTGCCCAGGAAGGTTGCAGGGTTTCCCTCCTTGGAGATATTCAAAAGCTGTCTGGACATGGTCCCAGGCAATGGACTGTAGGTGGCCCTGCTTGAGCAGAGGGGGGTTGGACAAGATGACCTCCAGAGGTCCCTTCCAACCCCTCAACCATGCTATGATTCTGTGAACATCAGCTGAGTAAGAAAGTGCCATCGCAATTTATCTTTTTCAGAATAAACTGCACTCTAAATTGCACATGCTGTTCAAACTTCAGCAATCTTATTAAATGCTGAGCTGTAGTTCTCATCAACACAGTGTTCTTTAGAACCTGTCTCAATATGTACAGATTGGGAAAATTCTTAAGAAGTATCACTATTGGATCAATACTTTAATTAAAATGGATGAACTTATGTTTCAGAATTACTTTTAGCAGTAATAAGGCAACAAATCTCCACTTTCTTACTATGCTTTGATATTAATATATCACAGTAGTTAATAAGCCTCTAGCAAGGTTAATTAATAAGGTAATACCAATGGAATATGAAATTCTCATGGGACAATTGTTACCCACGGTAAAAATAGAGGAGAACAAGAAGAGACATCCATCAACAACTAAAGGGTAGGCAAAGACTGGGTTGTTTTCAAAATGAGACCCTGAACTGGACAAGCACCGTGCAGAGACAAAGCTTTAATACAGTATTCTAAAGCATCATCTAATACAGTAACTCTAATGCATCAATTTGCATGTTAAACTGCATCTGAATGGAACTATCCATCTCAAGTGTGCAGTTTTAAATATCATTAGGTTTTCCCCATTGTAAATTTAAAGTCATCAATTATTAACCTTTTATGGAATAAAAATCTGGAAACAAATATATGAAAGCGTATTCCCTGATGCCCCTAGGCATTCAATCAAAACTTTTGGAACAGCCCCACAGCAGTTCTAGTGGATGGCTTCACGTGAAATGAATCACTAATTCAGTTTGACTACTCAAAACATGTTGCTTAGGCTCAAACCCACCAGCTCAATTATCCATCTCAATTTCTACAGGATACAATACTCTACAAGTGCTCTCTGATCATAATAACCAAGATTTTTGGGAAAAAATATAAACATTTTTGAAACCACAGATTATATGCAACTCTTACAGTTTTGCACCCCTCCTGAACAAGGTAGCATTACAGAATCCATCTCTTCACTGAGCTGGTGCCATACACCTGATCTGCTGTGCAAGTACTGTGTGCTTTCAACTGTCAGCAAGAGAATTAGAGCTAGGGACACTTAGTACTTCTCTGAATCAATCTGTTAATGAGACAGGACTAGGTAGCATCCCTGGCTTCATTTACTGAGCATAATGCATAGAAAAGATAATGGTGAGAAAATTCTTCCCACCAATTAAATTTATTTTTACTTCCAATTAAAAACAAATAAGAACTTCATTGAAAAAAGTAGCATCACACAATGTCACACTTGCACAGTTAAGCAAGTGTCAGGAAATACATGAGTTTATACAGAATGTGTCATAAATTAATTCTACATTAGGACTCAGCTTTTAATTACATTATCTCATGCTACAGCTTCAAGATGCTACTGAGATCTCCACTGATATACAGAGTCTTGATGACCTTCAGGATATTTTTGACTGCTGAATCAGATACTTCCGGTATGAAGCTTTCCTTATTTTCCAAGCTGTTGTCAGAAGCCATTGCTATCAGAAGCCTGTTGGAACTCTACTATAGGGCAGAGCACTATAAATATATATACAACCACCAAGATACCAGCTTTGCTTACAAGAGAAGTGCTCCCAGCACTCATTAGTTTAAAAACGTAGTCTGAGCCTGAAGTAAACGTCTCCCAAAAGGGCCTGAGAAAGAAACTTGGACCTCTCAAGCTGGATAGCCACCTCATGCTGCCTTCATTTACGTTTCTGGATGTTTGCCAAAATACAGAAGGAAGAAGGACAAAAGCCATTTTTTATTATGGAAAGGCTCTAGTTAAAAAAATTTAAAAAAAAAATCCAACCCAGTTAACCTAACACAAAGGGAAAACCTATAATATCAGAGTTATTGTTCATGATCAGTGCCTCAGGAACATGAAGAACCTGAACCTAATAAATGAGGGGTTTTTTCTATGTTATCTGAAGAGCATTATCTTTATTAAAACTAATCTAGCCTATATGAATAATACATGCCAGCTTGACAGACCAAAAGAACAGTTATTCACTGCAAAATTACTTCTAGGAGAAAAAAAAAAGGCACATTTTTACTCAACAGATCTGCTGCCTGATACTTTCAGTCAGAAAGATATCCATTCACTCTCATATATCAAAAAAGGCCAAAAAACATAACTTATTCTTGACTAGTCAGCCTTGCTAAGAAGAAGCACAAGCCACCATGATATGCTTCTGCTGCCAGAGCTATTCTTCACACACTGGGAGTGGTGCAGCCATTATTGCCCCAGCTAATCCAATGCACAAGGAAAGTGGGTTTCTGCAGGACACTGTACTCACATGGACCATCACCTGCGTATTCCTACCACATAAGCAAGAGACCAAGGATGCTGTGAAATGAGACAGAGATCAGAGGGAACACAAAATGAGGCTTGACTTGAGGTCTAGAAACCGATTTATCCACAACCAAGAAGGCAGGAGGTTCAATACTTGAAAACAATGGGAAATTAAACCCACTCAGTGCACAGGCGGCTGGCAGCAACACCCAAAGCAACTCCCTTGGGAGCTGTATCACAAACAGGGCTGTTGTTGCATTTTCACAAGGGGCTTCACAACCTGACCAAAAAAAAAAGGTTGAGGAAACCCAGATAAGCTAAACGTTCATTATTCCTGTGGCCTCCATGTAACAAGGCTGAAGTTTTAAAAAAGGTCAGATAATAGTGCTACTGGATGTGTACGAAGGTTAAATGCCTATCAAATAAATAGCTGTTCCTCTGCCTGCTATGAACTACTGCAGCACTCACTTCAGTTTACTAGAAAGAATACAAATTATTTTGACAGTCTTTGCTATGCTTTAAAGTGTTTCCCAAACATTAAAGAATTAAAGGTTCAAAACTTAGTGGAAAACTATGAAGAAAATCCAAAATTCATGTCCTCCATCTATTGTTCAGCAACAGCTGCTATTCAAACTCTGGATTCTAATTATGTTTTATAGAGTTACTCATACCAAGGCCAGCAGCTTTGCAGAGAACCTGTCCCAAGCAGAGTTTAAAGGAACAACATATATACTTATGGACAAGCTGTCACTTGTGATGTATCTGTTCTGAAAGCAGGATCTGAATGCTTCAGGTTCACAAGCATCAGTTAAAAGCTACATGTCAAACCCAGAGAACATCATACTTGAAAGCTATTAGCTGAGGGTGGAGGCTGTTAGACATAGAAGATCAGGCACACCTGGAAGCGTTAAGATTTTATCAGTATTTTGGAGCAAACAATGGTGGAAACCAGTTGGGAGTGAACCTGTGGGTATGTGCCAGCAACTAACTTCAATTCTTAGTAACAAGATCAAAAACATAATAAACAACAACATACTAAACAGAAGCACAAAGAACATGAAGCTTGAATATTTTTTTATATGTACATACCACTTCCTTTTTGAAATCATCACAGTTAATATATGGTAAAGGACAAGTTCAATGCAATGACCAACTCCAGCTATGAAAAGTCCAACAAAAATCTCATGCAGATCAGAAATATCTATGCATAAAAATGCTCCCCAAAAGACAGTGTCTTAGAATTTCAGACTTCTTTATAACACACCGTAAAGGATATGATTCTAAGACTGGCTTCTTTTAGCATTTTCATCATTCAGAAAACAAGACAGCATGTTGATGAAAGAAAGGTTAAAAGTGAAAAAATATTATTCAATACACAAATTCTTGAATGAGATGATATAAGAAATCATCATGATAAAAAAAAAAGAACTAAAGAGGACAGCAGAACAGACACCATAAAACGATATTCAGTTTGAGGTTGGTCTTAATACCCTGCACACCCCCTGCCAAAACCCCACTCAAAACCTTCACACCTTTGCATGATTATTACCCCAACTTTGTTGTCCCATTTCTTCTAGCTGTTAGCACCAATATTAAGTGTGTCAAAGTTAAGACACACAGGATGTTCCAGAGGGATAAATCTGTATGCAACACTAATCTGACTTGCCTTGTTTTCTCTAGTGCAGCCTAACACAGGAAACCTTCTTTGTCCTTCTTCGCTCATTATCTCAAAGAAACTGTTCTGCCTTGACAACCTCTCTCTTTCTGCCAGGAGCCTCCATTCCAACATTTATTTATTTATTTTCTTAACAAAATATCCTTAATTTGGAGGGTGGTAATGCAAACAGAAAATACTTGTTTATATATTATTTCATTAAAACAAAAACAGAGCTGATAGCTTATTGAAATAATTCTTTAATACATAAAAAAAGAAAAACCTCAAGTTTAAATCACTGGACCCATTGTTATAATGTACAAACAGCACCAGCCAGGGCAGCAACAATAGTCCTCTTATGCTCTGCTGAGAAGGTCGCATACAGGATTAAAGCTAACAAATCTCCATGGGTGCATGGTTCCAGAGAGCTTGCACCTTCAAGATTAAACCTTTGGCTTTTATTAATACTACAAAGAGCAAGAACAAACCCCTGTTAAACCAGATATACAAGCTTATTTCAAGAAATGCCAAAGTTCTAACTCAAATTCATTAAGCTAAAAAAAAAAAACCAAAAAAAAACCAAACCACACTACACACTCTCAGGAAGGCTGAGGCTGCAGCCCAGGTCACCATACCCAGCTAATCCCTTGCCAAGTAAAGGTCTCTGCCCAGCTACAGTCTTTGTACCCATAGAACCATGTTGGTTTCCTCAGGTCAAGTTATGTGCTCAGCTAAGCTTGCAAGTCATGGAAGTAAGAGCAATTACACTAACATTTCAGAAGTGTGAAGGCTGCATTTGTCCTGTGAAATACTGTATTCCAGTGACTATAAAACTCTCCCAGAACACTTTTCACAGGAAAAGGCACTATCAGAAATCTGGTTTAAAAATCAGTTGTGGGGGAAGGAAAACAAACAGCACACTCAACTCCGATTAAGCTTATTTCCCCAAAACAAAGAAACCTTTCTGAACTCCCTCTGACCAACGCCTCTGTCACCTATGGTCGCTTGGGTACTATTAAATCCATTACAAGGGATTTTATAGAACCTAAATAACCCTGACAGATCCTGCATTTATCCCTGGCAGGTATGCGTGAATCACGTTTCAAAAAAAAAAAAAAAAAAAAGGCCACTGTAACACATTTGGCAGCTTAATATATTGGAACCAATTATCACTGCACTATTTCAGTTCTGAGAAGTTCACCAAATTAAAAGACTTTCCTGATACGCTGTAAAGGTCTGTCCTTCCAGCTGAATGAGTAACTTACAGCTGTGTCATAAAGTTAATTATATTAAAGCAATCAACATAAGTCTGCATATACTGATTACAATAATAAACACTTTTAAAAACGATCAGCCATGTTTTAGTGTTTACATTCAGAAGAGCCAAGTTCACTTTTATTAGATAAGGAATAGATTATTTAAGACTGTGACAGGTTTCAAGTTCTACAAGAACAAGACGAGACAAATACAAAATGGGAAACTTACATTATATGTTTCTGAAAGATGACAGAAAGACTCCTAAAAAGAAAAGTCCTACTTGCCTAAAGACAAGTCCAATAATGTACAGCTCCAAATACTCCATTGTAACTAGAGGTCTTTGAGAAATTATTTACTGGAAGGTGGGTTATACTTTTAATACCTGGGTTGGCAATACTGAGTGATTTAACTTCTCCCTTACATACAATTACAGTGAAACAGCATTTACACAAAAGCAGTTAGTTCTCTATCACAAGGCCCTTTCTTGTAGGCACTCTGCACATATTTTTGTTAGGACTGCATCTATGCTGGAACACAGTAAGACACACAACAGATCTGCTTGACTCCAGAAATGACCTAGTCCTGTTTGTACTGCCTAGGAGCCAATAAGCCCTGCATGGACAGATACGCCCCTTTCAGCCGTGGGACTGTAAGTTGGCTTGGTAGGACCTGGTACTACTCCGTGGCCTTACTGATTGCAATCTCTGCTACCTTTACTGCCCAGAGCAGGTGTTCCCTAAGCAAGAGGTACAAACAAAAGCATGCTGATGGGCTTAAAGATTACAAGCCACATCTTCCAGTCAATGCAACAGATGCATTGGTCTGTAGGGAAAAAGAAAAGGAAGGAGGAGCCTGGAAGGAGGTCAGAGCATCTGACAGTCAATGCTAGAAAGGCCTCTCTTCTACAAGTGTTCTCAACCTCGCACCACTAGGCAGAGACAGGTGGGAGACAAGCAAGCTCTCCTACCCCTTCATTATTGGGAATCATCTACCCAAATTGTCTATGATCTTCCACTCTCTTCCATTCAGAGTTAATGAAACGATACCAGACCAGCTGGCAAGAAGTACAGGAAGACAGAACTGAGTGAATGGAGCTCTGATTTGTCCCTGGAACAGTGTCTTGGCCCAGGAGGTTGGTCCCTCTCCTCTTTTTGTCAAGCTGGAAAACCGGCCATGGCAATGCTTCAAGAACATTCAAGTAGATGCCTGTCCCCTGCCAAAGCAGTCAGGGGCTTTTAGCTACTATCTATTGAGTTTTAAACCATTTCTTTTATATAAGCAGATAAACTTACTCAAATATTCATTTGCTGGTGAGGATAAAGACTTTAGCCATCTAAAGTTCCCTTCAGATGAGCAATAAAGCTTTTACATTATTATCTCCTAGATAGGTAAGTACCCTTATAGATATATTTAACAGGGGACAACGGCTACACAGAATGTTGAACAGCTGCCTCAGTGTCAGATGCCAATACAATGACTATACTGCATTGCTGTTTGGTAAGTAAATAAAAAACAAATTTGTTGTCAAATTTATTAGCAAAGAAGTATAGCAGACTGGAGATACAAACACTACATTTGCACAAAGCATGAAACAGAGGAGAATGCAGTATTATCATCCTTATAGACCAGGGAAAGAGGGAAGAGGAAAAAGGAAGGAGGAGCACATTCTCCTTTGGTCTACAAAAACAGGAAGAAGGGAGGAAAAAAATTGCACTTCCTCCTCCTTTTACTACTTCACAAACCCAAATATAGGATAATTAATTTTTATAGCCTAAATTTAATCAAACAGTAAAAATGTATTATATGGTCAAATGAGAAATTGCTACAGAATATAAATTCTTTCACAGACACTTTTAACTAAGTCAGCACTTGCAACTTTTTCTACAGCAATTTACTGCACAATGCATAGACAAATATTTCATTATGTATTGCAAGTAATAGCAATCACAGTATAAATTGTGAACCATGAAAAACAAAAACTAGATTTTACATATTTGCTTACCAAATCCTTGTGATGAGCCCAGAAATAAAAACAAAAAGCCTCATTGAAAGTATTTACAGTAGAATCTGGAATGTCATATGGGTCTTGTCTTTTTTGTTTGTTTCTTGCACAAGACAAACATTAGCAAAGTCCTTCAAAGCCTACTTCACTGTTACCATTTTAATAACAAATTCACCTTTTGCAACAAAAGCTAATGACAACTTATCCATCAATGCTAGTGGAAACCAGCTAAAGTAGGGGAAATCTGAGTATTGTCCACTATATGCATGTCAGCAATCAACTAAAATCAGCCTTTCAAGGGACAACGTAGTTCTTTATCGCTAACATTCAAGTGACAATTGTAAACGGATGGGCAAAAGACAAATAGCTAAAGATGTAGGTCTGTAAAGAAAGCTAAAGCCTTTCATATGAAAGGTTCATTTTAGCTAACAGACACAGAAATGGTCTTTGATTTGCATCAAACCCATGGAAACTAAAAACATTAAGACACTTGTAAGTAACAAGGCTTTGTAATTTTTGTAAATACATTTACAATTTATTATAAATAAAAGGCTCAGTATGCCTAAAATTTTAACTTTTGAAGTGTTAGTACATCAGGGGTGGGTTTGTGGGATGATGGTTCCAGAAATACTAACTTGAACTGAAACACAACTTTGTCTATTTTTTTTTTAGTTGCAGACTCTCTCCCAGTGAGTATTCAGTCATACTTGTTTGATGAAAATCAGTATAACTTCTTATTCCTCAGAAGCCCTGAAGACACAACACTGCTAAATTGAAACACAGATGGTTTTATTACTTTTTGTGCAATATTTTACAAAAAAATCTAATTACTCACAATCATGCAACCCTACCAGTGATGAAAAGGCTGCACAAGCAATACTTCCCATCTCACCAGTGCTGCAGGGACTTTAAAAGGGCAGTAAGGCATGAAATTGAAAGAACTCAACTTTTGCAGCAGCGGTCAAGTTTGCAGTTAGTATTAAGGGGATAGAGAATGCATTTGATAAGACAACACCAAGAAACAGTAAATATGGGACTTCAAATAAGCATTTTTACATTTAAGCTTTTTGAACTAGGTGTATATTAAATGGTCTCATTCAGCCGAATAGGATCATGCCTGCTGCACCTTACTAAATCACAGTCAGTCAAAGGCTGTGAAGCTACCTCCCTCTCTTCCCCAAGGCAGGACAGAGATTTGGGAGTCTATTCTGGCATCACAGAGAAGAGCTTCAAGACCCCTTCTCATACCATCTATGCAGGCACAGAGACACTCATTTCAGCGAGATGATCGCAACTTTTCTCCCCCTACGACATGCTTCATGAGCCAAGGAAGACGCGGGATACTAAGAGTACCACAACACAAGCCTAGTGCCAGCTGAGACCTTCCCAGCGTAAGGGCACAGTTCCTAAGGCCACAGTGCTCTACACCAACAGCCAGGATTGCTGCAATGCTGATGGCAACTGGGTTCTGGTCCTCAGGAAACATCAGGCTTTTCTGCTTTTAATGGCAGCTGCTCATCATACAAATTCCCTCTCAGAGGGCCACTGTGCTAGGCTCCCCTTCCAGTCAGCTTTTGGGGTCATTCCACCAGATTTCACAAAATGTGGAGAGCAAATGGACATCCTGCCAAATAATTCCTGCCAGGAAACAACATCAGCTTTTTAATAATCTATCATCAGGGCTAAGCATGAGCTTTGTTTAAAAATAATTTTTTCATTGCCTTTTCTGACATCAATAACAGAGAGAGTTAATTATATAACCCAAAGGTTCTGTAATAAACACCGCTGTGTGTTTTATTATGGCCATAGAAATAATTTACTGTCTCAAACTCCAAACCTCTGACAATATGTCCAATCTTCTAAATATTTGCTTATCCATTAAAGCAAACCTTAAATATTTTTCTAGGAAGCATATTATGTGTGATCTAACCAAATGAGTCAGTAAATAACAGCAACATTCAAATATAACTACTCCTAACCCATGACATATTTTCTAATCACAAATATCTGTAAAGGATGGGTTTTTTTTCCCCCAAGATTGGCAGCATATAGAAAGATACAGTATTTGTGATTTCTGTCACCCAATTTCTGACTGCTTCATGAAAGCTAATATCCATTAGCATCTCTATGGCAAGACGTTTCAGTCTCAAGTTTTGCTACATTAGGCACCTGCAATGTTAGGTGGGAGATAGGACCAGATTCCCAAAATGCAAAGACTTAAATACGTATGTTTCTTGGAGTTGTAGTGCCTCACTGTTTGGTTTTTACTATTCAGAAAGACAGAGACCAAGTCTTGATTTTAAATCCTCCGTGCTAACTGCTGTTATGTAAAACAAAAGCATTTGTGAGTGAAGAAAGAAATCTATAATACTGAAGAGAAGTTTTATCCATGCAAAGCCAACTGAGCTAGATTCATAAACCATACTAGAGGCAGCCAAATGATGAGAACATAAACAGGATAAAGGGAACATCAGCCTTTGATTTCACCAGATAACTGTGACTTCTGTGATATTCTTTCTTCTTCCCTCCTCTTTTCCCAATCTCCCTTGTCTCAGATGACCCCAATCACCATTACAAAGTGTTGTATAATGCTGAAGCAAACTAATCAAAGGAAAATACCACCACACTAAGCAAGTTAAATGTGGAGACACCAAAGATATGCCTGAAATGCTCTGCCAAATTTCTGAGATTACTCTTCTGCAGTAAACATTGGTATTAGAAGATTTTTATACTGAATGAAAAAAGCATCACAGCTGTTTCCAAAATGCCTGCCTGTTTGCATACACTACAGTTAATGTACTGCTGATTTACTCATCATATTAATGGTAATTAATGCTAATGTTAATAATTGCGCTAAAGCAGCAATGCCTGCAATACCAAGATAACATATACATTTAAGATCATAATTTCTGCTCAAAGGGATGACATCAGACAGCCACATTCTCCTTTTGCAACATTATCCTCTTTGCTAATTTATTCAAAGTATGTGTTGTTTGGCCAGGACTGTTTGCGTAGAAGAACATTTTAATGTAGACACCTGGTCAATAGTCTGCAAGACTGCTTAACTGCTGAATCTCAACAGTTCCAATTGCCATTTCTAGCAGGAGTCACTACTACTTCCAAGGTGTACCTTACTTAACACAGCCATTGTAAACATGGGACTGAGGGAAATTTTAAAAACAACCTACATTATCATAAAAAGTGCCAACGCTTTCAACTTAACCAGGGAAATGTAGGCCAAAACAGAGTACTCCTGAAAAGTACACAAAGCGAATTTCAGTTTTCAGGTGATGACGGAGTTGCTGTCCTTTCTTTTATGAAACTGAGCCCTAAGTTGATTAAATGGGATGCTGCATCTTTTTACATTACCCAAGGGCAGAAAGGCTTTGCTCTAGAGTGCCTGGAACTGCTTCCTCAATTGATTGAAGACAAATTAAATTTGAGCGAACTGCTGGCCAGGAGAACACTTCTTGGTCATCATAGACTGTGCTAAGGACTAGAATAATATTTTGGTTGATTAGAAAGAAAAAAATTGATCCTTCTTGTGCTACTAATATGTATTTTCTGTCCGCATTTTTATCCAGAATGCAACAAGATAAAAATACCAGCCTGGAACTAAATTAAGAGTTTGGCAAGTGTAAAGGATTTAAAGGCTATTCCTCCTTAGAACCACTACAAAACATTAAAACCACCTTCCAGCAGTTACTTACAGACAACTGATGTAATCTAAGCCAGGAAAACCTGTCACAACTGGCTGACACAACTGCCATCCAAAAGACTCTCTGGTTTTATACGATTCCAAACACATGAATGTTAATTCAGGCTAAGCATCTAGCCTCTCTGAAACTGGGCCACTTAGAGGTTCTAGGCTAGTTTTTCAAATCTTAAGTTTGTATCTTTGGAGAGCTCTAAGTCTAGCCTGTATTAATGGCAAATATGAAGGGACATGTTCAACTTGTTATAAACCTCTTATTCCCAAGGCTGCTTTTCCTCTAATTTCTCACCTGCTCTGTCACTCTGAAAGCATACTTTGCCAGTGTGGTTGTGCTGATTAGTATTCTATTATATAATATACTACTAGTATATTATAATATACTAATAGTATTATAAATAACTTCATATAATAATAATAAAAAAAAAATCAAAGTTTACAGAGAAAAATAAATGAAAGTCCAGATGGCAGAAGGTAAAACAATGATCAGGCTACTGTACTTTGCCTGCTCAGACACAGACAGTTCATCAGTCCTGGACTGATAAACTGCTTAAGAGCTCCTTTTTGAACTTAAAGCCACTCAGTTTTACACAGATTCACCACCTACCATAGAACAACTGTCAGTTCACAGATCGTACTGGCTAACTAGATTTTATCTCAGCATTAAAGAACTGTTCTCAAGAACCGGAACGTGTAAAATAAAGGGACAAATTACAAATTCACAGTAATTTTAATTTACAGTAAAATTAAATTTTTCTTTACCTAGATGACCAATTAGCTATATATGAAACACAAATTCACATTCTACTCATGTGCTAAATGCAGCTACCTGTAATAATATAATAGTGATAAATCAACAGGCAATATTTATGAGGTATATAGAAACTTCAAATGGTATCTTATGGCACGAAATAGATTTCTTCACTAGTGACAACATTATTTAGATTACAGTCTCCTATCTAACAAGAGATAGCCCATACCTGTCATACAAGTATTTGAGTATTTTTGTATTAGTCCACAATCCGTTAAAATAAAGTTTTCAAAAGACAGAATCACAGGTGACATCTTGCCATCAACTGAAGCGACATCAACTGAAAAGACAGGTACATTCTTTTGTGTGACCGAGGTAATGGAAGATGGCCACAGGATTACCTCCAGGATGACTGACAGCCTAGATGCTGTTACAACAAACCCTATAAAATTAATCATATTTTCAACATTCCTACTAGAAGCAAACAAGTGTCTTCATTTTCTTAAACAGGAAAATAAAAGTCAAAACAGAAGCAAGACACTCATCACCTCCTGCAGGTTCAAGAACTATATAAAAACCATAGGACCACAGTGGCAATACTAAGGAACTGCCCTCCTGTTAATGACAGGTCTTCTGTCACAATACAATGGTCCCCTCCCTCCTAGTGTTATGCTCAGAGCAAAACCGGGAAGTCCATCACGCATTGATGAAAACCAAGTGGAGAAAAAGGAGGAGATGCCGCCAGCACATAATCAGCCACCCTCACTGACAAATGCTACAGTAGCCAAGAGAAACATTAGGCACTCTTTTGTTAAGTCTCACCCAAAGTGTTTCTGAACAGCAGAAAAATTGGATTAAATCCCTGCCACCTCCAACAGGCTTCTCTTTTAATTGCTTCTCAATTTAAAGTTCTTTTGATTGAGATGCAAACATTGAGTTCTGTGCTGTTTCCAAATGATTTCATTTCCAATACGCTTCACAAAAACTAGGTAATTTCAGAACATCCTTTCAAGCTGGAAGTGCTGCAGAAACACTACACCATTTGCAGCCTATATCCTCCAGTATTTACTAGCCAAATTATAATCCAAACCGTATCAAGAACCACACTTAATTTGCCATAAGGCTGTATTAGGTTTGCAACTTTGTAATACACTGAAGAACTGCATTAATGAAGACTTACTATGATTCTCTAAAATACTAATCCTGTTGTAAACAACCTTTGTAGAGACATTTATATATTTTTGTCCATGGAGTCTGGATAGCAGTCAACAGTAATAGTCAAATTATTTTACCCATTCTAAATTTTATTAAGTACCATAGAGCAAAAAGAAAAAAGAAAGTATGTTTGAGTTCAGCTGCTTTCAGGAGAACTTTAAGTCACAACTAGAAGGAGAATTAAAGGATTAAAGCAATAAAGGAAGAGAGACATAAGCAAATATATTGACCAATTATAATTCATTCCAATAAAAAATTCTCTTGTGTGCAGTTCAAAGACTTGCTCTAACATCAGACACAGAGCCGAATATACACCAACTGCAAATAAAGGCAACAGCAGATTAACAACTTACCCTGTAACAACAATTACAGTGAAAAGTATGACTCTGTAGTAACTGCCTATATGTTAGTTCCTTCCCCTAAGCAAACATGAAGCTCCTTACCATACACCTCAAGGGTAAATTATAATTGGCTCACATTTATCATACGGTAGGACCATGTACTTAGGTAGCACCCATTACCGCAACACGTTGTGGTATATTAACTTGCATACCACCCTCAGCTGAGATACAGCTGATAATTTTTGCATGCCTAAAATATTACAAATGCAAAACTTTAACATGTTAATTTATACTACTACTCCTTTTTTAAATTATTTTCACAAAGGTAACAAAAGCAAATCCATTTTATTTCACACATGCAACCAACAAGTGTTAGAAAGTGTTACAGTTAGAAAGTATCTCCAAAGACATTTCTGAAACAACACTTTGGAAGCATTGAAACAGTGTTTTGACATCTTTGGAATTCTCCCACACATGCATACCCCTTTTTCCTTTAGCTGAAAATGTTCACCAATTTAATTTACAAAGAAAAATGATGAGAATTTTGCCATTTGTGAAACAAAGATCAGCTATCTCTAACATACACCTCTTAACTCAGTCAGCACCATTCCCTTCCAAAAGTTCTCTGGCAGTCCTTTGAACTCACCATAAACACAGAACATGCTTATAAACACTAAATATTGAGCTCCCCTCTAGCTACACATTGTGACATTTCTGGAAAGCAAGCAGATCATAGTTTGCAATGGTTCATTTTGGAATGAGGTAGAATGGTAAAGCATCCGTCACTAGTTTTATTAAACCTTAACTTACAAAGTAGCTATCTTTCCATGAACTTCTTATGACACAGGTTACTGGACTCAGGACAGACTTCTAAGAACTGGTATCCAATTTAGCACAGCTCATTCCTCTGGCACAGCTTTAAGTAGGAAGCTGCACATGACAATTAAGAGTTCTAAAGAACCAGAAGGCTGAGGTGTTAGGTGAATACAAACTCACCACAGCAATTTGTTAAGGTTCATTTTCACCTCTGCTGATTCAATAGTTTGAGACTGATCCTGCGGCACACTCCCTAAGCTTCAGCATAGCGAACAAAATGCTCATTTTACTCCTTCTAAAACAGTGGCCTTACCTTCTCTAAGTGCTCCTTCCACACACTGAACATTTATTTGCCATGTGGATTCTGACACGCTTTCAGTTCTTCAGAAAGGAAATATCAGCAAGTATTTAAAATGCACCTTTTTATAATTAAAAACACAGACTAAGTAGGAGACAGCTCCAAACTCATTTCGGTCCACAAAGGAAACTCAGCTTCATGGCAGCCCTCTTCCACTCTGCCACCTTCCCGTGCCACTACTTACAGCTGTTCTTGGTCCTAACCTCAACTGAGGGCACAGGAACTGGCCACAGGAAAGACCAAAGAGACTTCATTGTCTATGAAGAACACAGAGAATGGAAATTCTATAAGTAGCCAAAGGCAAAAACTATCCCTTGATTCACCAACAATACTTCCTCTTGAAAGAAAAACATCAGCAAATCCAATTTCCAGTCAATATTATTTTCCTTAAATCTAGTATCTTTGAAATATTATAATACTTTTTAAGAATGGTTACTGCTTTGTACGTAGAAGCAGAAGACTCTTCCTTTCACAGACATGAGTGTTTCTTAAATGTGTACTTTTAAACTTCCATAATGCATGTTTCTGAAAAAAGTATTAACAAGTCAAATTTCAAATCTAAATGACAAGTCATATTTCAGATTGATAAACTGATGAGCAGTATCTCTTATTTTCTTGAAAACCAAAAGGTGAGTATATTTAACATAGGAAGTCATACAGCTTCACACAGATCCGTCCAGATTGATGCAGCCAAGGACAGGTCTACAGCATGTTGCTATAGAAACTTGCAGTAAAACCGTTCCCTTCTGGCATAACACCCCCCCCCACACACACACATTTTAAATACAACACTTCTTCCAAAACTGTAAGACTTGACACATATTGTTTACAGCTTCATGAATGTTGTATGGAAATGCATTTAGAGCATCCCTGCACTATAAAATCTAATGTGAAGAATAAACCCTGAATAAGTTACATTATGCAGCCCTTCTTTTCATGTTTATTTACATGTTTTACCATAACTTGGGAAAGTACTACTAATTGTACTACTGTAGTAACACCTGAATAGAGAAACCAAAACTTAAGGTAGACTTAAGCTTGCATAGGTAATAACTGCAAGTTGGTACAAGATCTTGACTTGTAAAATTACCTAAGCAGGGTAAAACACACACTCCTCCAATAAAGCCATAGGTTTCATCCAGCATATACACAGACCTTTTAATCACTTCTTTAACTGCAGCAATCCCTAACTGACTTCAAGCACTACAGTAACAGCTGATAGCTGTCATAAAAACAAGCCCATGAAGTTAAGAGTATCCAGGAGGTGGGTGTCCCAGTGCACAGTATTTGTTTGGCTTTTCCAGCTTTGGATTTAATCAATACTTCCCAGGTACAGATAACTTGTTGAGACCTTTCTCCTCTGGAGCAAGACCCTGAAATTCAACTGTCCAGGACCTGACACTTGTGCTGTTTCACATTCTTCCCAGCAACTTAAATTGGTTCCTGGAAAGTCACCTCTGCAGGCACTATTGCTTTCAGTTTTCATCTTCAGAAGCATCAGATTCTGAATCAGACACTTATCATTCCCCTTTCAAAAAACCTTAATCTTTACTTTAGATAGCACAATACATACACTGACCCATCCATTTCACACATATCTCAAACTCCCTGGTTACTCAAAAAAAAGGCTAAGCACCTCATAAGAAAATCTATTCTCCTGCTCTCCAGCACCCCATCTCATTTAATGTCCATGAGGATGTCCAAACTCTCCACCTTCCTACTAACAAAACAAGTTTTCTTTACCAAAAGGCTGAATGTTTCAGTGATTACCTGCTAGATGATGGGTTTTTCTCTCAGGCTAATTATTAACCCAGCAGTGCTTACATGAGACTAGAAAATTATCATTTTTTTGTTCATATATTTGCATTTTAGTCCAGTACAGCGATAAAGAGATAATAGACACACAGTAGATGCGCTCAGCTTTCAATGTGGTGTTTTCCCAGATCTAGCTAACCTCTACAGAATCAACAACTCTGAATTCACAGGGCAATGGGGGACAGAACTCAAGAGGTCCATGTGGTTCATCCTCATGCCCAAGGCAAGATCCAGAAACTGATGGCATTCAGATAAAGCCTCAAATACCCTGTAACCCAAATACCCTCAAATTTCCCCACTAACCTCTTCCCTCAGCAGATTCCCTCTATCAACCCATGAATATCTGTACATTTTTCCCATGAACTATTCGCTCTATCAACCCATGAATATCTGTACATTTTTCCCATGAACTAACAACACTGAGCTTTAATAAAGAGGTTTTTGGTAAATTAATAGAGAGTAACATATTTAACAAGATTAGTATCTTGTTTCTTCAGAAAAAAGTTCAAGCACTTTCTCTGCAAAAGGCATTTAAGATTTAACATTTTCAGCAACTATTTTCAGCATGACTAAATAGTACAGACAGGAGTCCATGCCCAAGAGAACATCCCTTGCCCGCACTGCGGGGCTAGTCAGGTGAGAGACTGAGACTCCTACAAGTCATGTGTAACAGCTTAGACTCTTCATACACAAGATATCAGAGATTAAATATTGATTTTACATTGTAGCTATTCATTATCACTAGGCACACTCACTCCTTTTAGCTGAACTATGGCCATTAATTTGATTAGTCATAACTCACGATGAAGACCAAATTACCACAAAAAAGCCTGCAGTAAGTTTTATAACATCTCTGCAGCATCATACTGCTTCCTTTAAATACTTACCCACAGGTCATGCAAGTTTGGCACCATGTATGTGGACTGTACTTCAGCTACACCTCCCATGGCCTGTCCAATATTGAAAATGTTAGCTGCAGACATTTCTTTCTATACAAATTTCTCTAATATTCCCTAAAATTAGGCTTTTTCTTTTTGCACCTTTTCATAAGCATCATCTTTTATGTTTCTTCATGCTTGGTTCACCAGCATTTCCTCTCAGTTGCAACTGCATTTGTAAATACATTTTTAAAAAGCCGAAACTCATATCTGGAATTGCCTGTATTAAAACACTTGGCATAAAATCCAAGAATGACAGTTTTGGGAATAAGGTCAAATTTGCCAAATAACTTGTTGAGAAGTTCCATCCATGCTTTTCCTATAGCATCTATATGGCAGTCAAATAACAAGGACAGTCATAGTGGGTTCTCATTATAGACACAAGCATGCACAAGCAAGATGCACAGAACTGGTTTTAGAGGATCTAAGCATAAGCTGCTCTTTGGAAGTACCCTGGCATTTTTTCCTCTTCTAGGCAGAAAAAATTTGGACCCAACCCTATAACTTAAACAGCTGAAAGTTCTTTGCTTCTAATGCCAGGTTCTTTCCAGTGCCCTGATTTCCCTCCTGTAAAGCATAAACTAGATCCTACCCTCTTGTCAACTGCAATCACTTATAGGTGGAGTAGGGACCAACGCTGAGTTAGCAGAAACTACGCACTAACTTTGCACCAGGACCCTGTGGTGCTAGGGCAGGGAGTTTTGGGCAAATCATAGAAAGGAGGACTCCAAATTAAACACTGTTGCACTGCACACGAAGTAGGATGCTGTATCATTGCTGAGATACCTACTTCCTTGCCTAACCCCAAACACAGCATTATTTGACAGCAAGCAGCACAGCACACTTGGATCAATGTTTCTTGAAATTAGTGACAGTTTCTAAATGCGTTTTAAAGTGCATCCTTACTGACTCTGCAGGGAAAAAAAAACCCAACCCACCACATTAGCTATGTGGTTTTCATGCAGAATTCATCCAGGTCACTATCTTATTTTTTGATAAGCGACTTATCCTGACCCGAGGACACAGCTAAGGGATAGCTGTTAAAACATTAAACACTGCTGTTGAGAGGGCTACACAGTAGCAGTGTAAAGCACCTAGTACACAGATGAAGTTAGTGACAACTCTTAATCCTGACAGCCTGCATGAGCTCGGAAACAGGTTTCTTTGCATCTTGGAACATTATGTAACAAAATTGGTGATAATCTATAAATAAAGATGTCTTGCTCTTAATCTTGTTAATGAAGCCTTACTTCCAGGAAACAGCGGTACTGCCCTAGATGTGTTTTAAACCTTTTTTATAAGCCAAAGCAGTAGCAAAATAACATTAAGTTGCAGTTATGATTCTGATGAATCATTCATTGCACTCAAAATTAAGTTTAGACAGATGAGTGCTAAACTTATGACAGCTCAGCAGAGCCTTGTACTGGAGAAGCGTGCAGCTGTGCTAATGTGGGAATCGCAAAGAGTACCTTTCTCAGAGAAGGAGTAAACCACTCTAAGACCTTTTATCACAGGTAAGAGAATATGTGTGTCAGGACAGCCCATAAAGAAGCGCTAGCCATTCTCCTTAGCAGCGTGGCCTTACTCTCAAGCCTCACTGGCAGAAGCAGGGATATGAAGTCGCATGTTACAGCCTCCTTCTCTGGATCCCTTGAGGAGTTAATGAGCAGGCACAGGAACCAGAACAGTGCCCACCTCCTACAAAAAAAAAAAAAAATCAGACTAATGGACAGGAATGCTCCTTGTGCTCTCACCACACTGTTCATCAGGTGACGGGCAGGCAGGCTGACCTTATGAAATCACTTTGAGCAGTAAGGTATTGATCGGAAGTTCATCTGCTGGAACTCTGAAGCCTGTGGAGACGAGACCAATCTCCTGTCCCTTCCTCACTAGGAAAACAGCTTTAAAATGACTTTGTTTGGAGGCGAGAAGACAGACTGCATTTTTTGGTTGCTTTTGTTTGTTTTAAGGTATTTGATACAAGCCTGCCAAAGCGTCAAACTGGTTTCTGGGTTTTGTCAGGTATCAGAATTTGTTTCTTAAGAAGCCTCTTCACAAGTCTACTTATGCTGCAATGGGCTACGATGCAAAAGGAGCAGAAAGAAGAGAGCAGGCAAAAGCAACTTTCTTAATTTACAATGTTTCATCATCTTCTACACAAGGCTCTACTATAATCCCTTACCAATTCTTTGGCTAAAAGAAAATTAGAATCACCAGAGTGGAGAGGGCTCTCCAGTGAGCACACACACATCTCATTTTTTCTGCAAATAAAGCACTGCTGGAGATTTGATCATGAATCACTGTAAAGTTGTCTTTACTGCAACTGCAAACGCGACTACATAAAGACAGCAAACCTGATATTCACCAACCCAGCTATGAAAGACACAGCGTCAGACAAAACATGGTGATGTTTCTGCCTGTGGGCAGTCAGCTCTCAACACTTCCTTTGTGCTGTTCTAGTGACCCCACATAACTATATTAAGTGATTACCGTGTTATGATCACATGTCCATGTGGTACCAGAATGTCAGTAATTTTTCCTTGTAAATACATTTTCCCAGGTGATTAAGAGCAGTGGTTTAAACAAAAGAGAACTATGTTCCCTACAAGGAAACATTTTTCATCCCTGCCCAATGCCAGTTTCTAAGGTTTATCACTAGAATACCACCACACAAATGGCTGATTCAGCATTCACCATGATGATGAAAACTTTTGATAGCCAACAGTTATAGGAAGATGGTGTAAGTCATTTAGGCCACAGCCTCCTAAGGCAAAGTAGCTGCTGACAGGTAAAGCATCTGCTTGCTGAGCCCTTTCTATGCCTGCTCCCTTTCCCACCCTTTAACTTTTCTCCCTTGCAGTCATTCTGAATGTTACATTCAGAATCAGAACAGCCATCTTTTAACCTGTCCACATGGCTAAAACGTAACAGGTTGAGAACATCTACCACAATAAGATGACCCATCGTTTTTTTCCTGTAAAATGATAATTTCACTTATTTAATACACCCTGACTTCTCAGCATTCCTGACATGAAACAGATGGACAAGCATGTTTATAAATACAGTGGTAACTGTAAAAACAAAACCAAAGGTGGAACTGATTTTGCCCACAGCAGGCGAATAAACAGTTGCAGGTTTAGACAGTCTGGAAAACTGAATACACAGGCAGTAAATGGAAACAAAAGGCAGCAATCTCTTTTACACATCTGTTTATGTAAAGAGGCCTATCTCACAAACACACATGTGGCCTTGTAAGCTCTTGTAAGCTCTCCTCTGCCATTTCTTTAAAAGAATTTAAAAAAAAAAACCCCAAACCTAAAAACCACAAACTGCAGATATGACGAAGACATTATACACAGCAAAATGTTGTAAGCTCAACCCTCAAAAGTCCAATCTTCCCCATTGCTGGCATTCTGCAGATGCATGAGGTCTGAAATTCAAGATTAAGAACATAAATTTGTCCACGAGAAAACAAACCATTATGGTGTCCAGTCAACTTGCTGTAAAAGCCAGCTATTATTATTAGTGTCCCAGTATCCCAGAGACAGCCTACAGAGCTTCTGTGGCAGAGGTGACGTACACAAGGCTGTGCTACCGCAGCCGAGTCCTGAGCACACACGCCAAGCAACTCAAACCAATCACTTTCCTAATTATGCCAGATCTGCCTGGTTTGCCTACTTCAACTGATTCACAGAAAATCAAGCCCATCTATTTACAAGCCTGTGTTATAATTTTAGCCTCAATGACTCTGGATGATTACACTAACACTGGAGTAAATAAAAACATAACACTACTGCCAAAGAACAGAACCAACACATAATCAAAATAGAAAGATTATGGGAGAACAAGCAACAAAGAACAGTAAATATTATTAATCTGATATCAGGCTGAGAGCCATAGCAAAAAAAGAAGCTGAACCGATATGAAGTAGTAAGGCATAATAAATCAACCACACTAATCACTAATTATTTACATATGGTTATCTTATTGTTATCTTACTATTTTTAGCCAACTGATTTTTTTTCACAGAATGTATAAGAGCAGCCTGTCTGATAACACTAGCATAAAGTTGGGAGAAAGATTTAAATTAGAGAACCACTGCTAAAAATTCTCACTGCAGAGAGATTCAAAACAGCTTTGCAGCAGAAAATGCACATGATCAGTATGACTTTTCTCCACGCATTCATTACGTCATTTTGTTTACAGAATATAGAAAAATAAATTAATATGTAACAAACACATTGTTATGTTAGACATTGGTATGTTAGCTCTTAAAGAGTTACCATTTTACTTTACTACCTTAAAAATGTTTATTAGGAGTGAATATAAACCTCATTTCTTGTAGTATGTTACTTAACTCTTCAGCTTCTGCTAACAAAGCAAAATTGAAGCCATCAACCACTTACAGTTTTCTTAGCTTTCATTGTTCTCCTGATACAGTGGAAATCCGTCATATACTACCTTAAGTAGTTCTTGATCTTTAGAAATAATTGCTACCAATGGGAATAATCCCAGAGAGATCTGTGAAACAGCTACTTAAATCCTTGGGGGAAAAAACACCCCAAAAATAAAACTATCTATGGTATGAAGAATTATACAGAAACCCTATTTTAAGAAAGTATCACACGCGAAAGCTTCAACTGTTCCATCCAAAGACTAATGTTGCCACCTAGAATTAACTACAGGAAGAAAAAAAAAAACCCTACCTTCAGATATAACTTGGTTTTGAATTCATTAACAGCAGTCTAATATATAAAATATATGTTCAAGTTTTTTCTCTTAAAAAAAATGTTACAAAGCTTGACAATACTCCTGAAGTGAAACTATACTGTAGACTTTGCCGGTTGATAACTTTCTAAAAACAAATGCAATAGAGCCAAGAACATCAAAGCAGACAAAAGAACTAATCTGCTTTCTTACAGGGTGAAAAGTCTAACCTATAGCAAGGTCTAAGTTTCTTATACGATTACATTTACTATTATGTAGTAACACAAAAAGATGTGTTGCTACATCCTTCCTTTTAACTCTGCATTTTGTAAAAAAAAAAAAAAAAAAAAAAACAAAAAAAACCAAAAAAAAAAACACCACACAAAAAAACCCCCAAAAAACCAAAACACCACAAACCACAAAACCAAAACCACACACAAAAAACCCAAACAAACCAATCCCCCCAGCCCCCAAAACCTACACCACCACATGAGTAGCCCAATGGGAAAAAAAGAAAGAAAAAAAAAAAAAAGAAAGAGTCATAGCTTTTAAATCAGAAGTAAGCTTTGAACATCACTGACAATCTTTAAGGTCATTAAAATTACTTAAATTCGTATCTTCAGTATCAGCCTACATTTCAGAACTTTGTTAGTATGGTTCATTATTTACAGCACTGTAACATACTTTAATACTTGTAAAAGGCATGAATTCCACTCAAGAGAAAAAAATTTACATACTCCTATATAAGCCGAGTTGAGTCCGTGCATTTCTCCTACCTTTCCAGTGTTTTATCTCCCTTCTCACACCAGTTTTCTAGCTGTGATCATTCAGTTATCAAGTCTCATGGACAATTTCAGCAGTGAAATAGTAAAACACAAACATCAGCGAAAAGTTCACCTATCCAGGCTCTCCGATCAGTTTTCTGTGGGCATGCTTTACATCCTTCCCCCTCCTCCTCTCACTATAGGAACTAGTTGCATAGAATAGGCAAGATGCCCCAGCACTTGCTAACTGTGATATGCTTGCTCCAGCAAGATACAACCAGTCACATAAAAAAGCCAGAGAAAGCCCCCGCACTCACCCTCCTTAAACTGCTTCTAGAATCTCTTGGCTTTGTTGTGAAAAACTACGAAAAATAACCAGTACAACCCACGGCAAAACTAAGGGGGGGGGGGGGGGGGGGGGGGGGGGGAAGAAAATCCGTGTGCCATCCTCATCTAGTCTTTCCTCCCTGTGGCAAGCTTGTTCTATCAACCCAAGTAAGAACTTGCACAGCATGCTAAAACCGAATTAGGCCTATGCCGCAAGCCTTTTTTCTTGTTCCTAATGTTCCAAGTAATTTCAGAAAATAGCAACAGAAAACTGACAGAGACAGGATTCCTCGCAGTTCCAATTGCACATAATATATATGCCTAGTTTTGTGTTTATTTCCGTAATCTTCCTTCTCTGTTGACTTCAGCTTGATGCTAAATGATAAAGAAACAGATAATATCTGTGATACCAGTAGTACAGTAAGAGAATGTGCATTTACCAACTATAGATAGAGACTTCAGACTATTCTAGAGAATAAATAATGATTTGTTCAAAGGAGGCAATAAAAAAAAAAATCAGACCTAATAATTCAAGGAAATATTGTTGAAACTACAAGAAAAATATTGCATCTACTAATTCAAGTGTCTGTCAGTAGTCCCCTTGTCACATATCGAAGTTCCTGGGCTGAGAAAGTTACCTTGCAACAAGTTCCACTTGTTTTCTTCTGGGTTGCTTCTGCTTGCAATCATTTTGTACACAAACTACTGAAAGCAAAGTTAACTTCTCAATACAAGGGATAATATGTCCCATTGATTATTCTGGGGGAAAGAGATGGGTTGAACTTCTTCACCTTCAGATGTTTCCATATATACAAAGCTTCTGAATAAAAGGAAGTGACTACAGCAAGCAAAAAAATTCTCTTAACATAAAATTCTGTTTCTGTTAAAGTCAACCACTACTTAGCCTCTATCCAGGCAACATACACCAATGATTTAGAGACCATAGTTGTGATTTAGGCCAGTATAGACTAAACACAGGAATTAAGTACTACTCAATAACTGAATTCATGTGGAGGAGTTTGGATGTTTGTTGCTTCTGTGATAGGAATGATTAGTAATGCACAGAATACCACGAAAAAGCTGTGTTCTCCGGTTTCCCCCAAAACTAGTTTGTAATAATGCAAAGAGATCAATATTTTTAATCATGTTTTTATTCTTACCTCAGCCTTTCTTCTTCTTTCTTACGAAGGCTGAAATCTCGCTGAACCACCTGGAGCACATGCTCTGCTTCTTCATCAGTCAAGCCAGAAAGATCCAGTTTTCTCCCCATTATGTACTCTGTCCTGGATATGAGTAACTATGAGGAATATCTGAAATCAGAAACAGAAAAAAAAAAATGCAAAATAAATTGAAAGCAGTGATATTTTTCCCAAGCATGTTGAAGTCACAGGCACATCTGCCCAATAAAGAGAAAGTTGCTGCCATAAAAATCAGAGAAGAATATCACAGAATCATAGAATCATTTAAGTTGGAAAAGACCCATAAGATCATCAAGTCCAACTGTGAACCTAACACTGCCAAGTCCACCACTAAACCGTGTCCCTAACCACCATGTCTACACATCTTTTGAACATCTCCAGGGATGGTGACTCAACCACTTCCCTGGGCAGCCTGTTCCAGTGCTTGATAACCCTTTCGGTGAAGAAATTTTTCCTAACAGCCAATCTAAACCTCCCCTGGCACAACTTGAATGATTCATTTCAGAATTATTTTTCAAGTCCATGCACCAAAAGCAAATCACCCCCAACTTAAAAAGAAATGCAAAAGATAAATTATTTGGGATATTAAATAATATTGAGGGAAAGCCTCAGTGTTGCCCTCAAGGAACACATTAAACTAAGGTGAAATCAGGTTTACACATTTCTTAAGATTTTATGCCATGAGTTTGCAAAACTGTTTGCGAAATGCAATCCCTGCGACTGTGTATGAACAGAGAACATGCTCTCCTGTAACGCTCAAAAATATTTTGTACTACCAACTAAGAAACCAGGAATTATTTTAAAACACCATAAAAAAAAGTAAGCATATACACTTCAAATGCATTTCCCAGAGTGACTGGGAAGATTTACATGTCACTACCACCACAATATCATTATTTTCCCCTTCTGTGAATGACAATGGAGGAGAAACAGCAGTAGTCAATGTTATGTGTGATTTGAAGGTACTAAAAGTTTTAACTAGAGCTTGGTCCATTTATTTCATTAATGAATTATCATCAATTTGTTCTAATTTATTTTCTCATGTTACTAATTTTGTTGAATTCTAGTAAATTCAGCTCTCTATTAATTTCTGCAATTTGATTTATGTAATTATTTGGGTAATCATAAAGATGTCCTTCTCCACATTAAGTTATGGTTTCAGAAACATCACACAGTTTTTGCAGCTCTGTTATAAGCTCTTAACAATGTATATAATAATTAAACACACAAAAGATCTTACATTTGGTTAGAGCATGGTGCTAATAACTCCAAGGTCACAAGTTCAATCCCTGCTTACTGCAGTGGGGTTGAGCTCGATGATCTCTCAAGGTCCCTTCCAACCCACAGCATTCTATGATTATAATGAAGAGGCAACTGTTACTGCCTCTTTATCCATGATGAGTGTCAAGTGAATGAGGCTATGTAAAACACATAAGCTAGTTCTGTCTCAAAAACACCTCTGAGCAACACTGCTATGGCATACAATTAAGTGCTCCAAATAGTATAGCAAGTAGAAGCATGGGGGCAGGGGAGGAATTCACCTTTATTTTCTAAACATAACAATTCATTTGTTACTTAGATGACGATGGGGGGTGTGGTTGGTTGGTTGGGTTTTGTTTGGTTTTCGTTAAGGTGTGGGTTTTTTTTTTTTTTTAAACCATATTTACCTTCCTCCATCTGGTTACAGTTCTTCAAACAGGGAAAAAAACCAACACATGAAAGGAGGGTATTTCTTATTTTTTCTATTTTGGTTAGGCTATCAATGAAGTTTAGAATACACTCTTTATTCAAGGAAACAACACTTCAACAAAAACAAGCAGATGGGATAGAAGCTTAGGTGAAATCAAGATGACAAGATCCCTCCAGTGCAACACATGCTGTCCTGGTTTTGGCTGGGATAGAGTTAATTTTCTTCCTAGTAGCAGGCATAGTGCTGTGTTTTGGATTTAGTAGGAGAAGAATGTTGATAACACACTGATGTTTTTAGTTGTTGCTGAGTACTGCTTATGCTAGTCAAGGACTTTTCAGCTTCCCATGCTCTGCCAGGTGCACAAGAAACTGGGAGGGGGCACAGCCAGAATAGTTGATCCAAACTGACCAAAGGGCTATTCCATACCACATGATGTCATGCTCAGTATAGAAACTGGGGGGGGGTTGGCCGGGGAGCAGCGATCGCTGCTCGGGGACTGGCTGGGTATTGGTCGGTGGGTGGTGAGCAATTGCATTGTGCATCACTTGCTTTGTATATTATTATCATCATCATTATTATTATATTGTTATTATTATCATTACTATTTTATTTTATTTCAGTTATTAAACTGTTCTTATCGCAACCCAGGAGTGTTTCTCACTCTTACTCCTCCAATTCTCTCCCACATCCCATCGGAGTAGGGGGAGTGAGCGAGCAGCTGCGTGGTGCTTAGTTGCTGGCTGGGGCTAAACCACGACACATGCTCACCATAGAGCTAACAAAGGTTGCAATGGAACAGGATGTTCTGGCTTGACTCTTTGGGTCTACTAAGGAAGCTGAACAGGAACATCAACAATGAGTTAGTACAGGCTATAAAAATATACTTCAAAATAAAATTATCCTGACTTTCGTAGAAAAAAGTGCCACAGAAACAAAGGACTGTATGTAGTCTTCACTAACCCCACTTCCAAGACCAAGAACGTATGTTAAAATTAAAGGTTTGCTAAAACATATTGAAGAGCAACTGGCAAGGTTTTTTTCCATCTCACATACACGCTAAATCTTCCCAAAATTTTCACCAGAATGTTAAGATTTTCCCCTGTCCCTTCATCCACAGTCCTTGTACCGAAGTCTCACTGGTCACAAGCAAGCATAAAAAATGGTGAGGTAGGGCTTACAGAGGTTACGCTCACAAGTTGTAGCTCAAAGACAGAACAAGTAGTGCCCTGGGACACGTTCTTCCCTTCAGGCTTTGGGATACTTGTTCAGCTCTTCCCATGCAAAGCACTCCAGTGCAAAGTCCTCTGACTTTCTAAAAGCATGGAAGAGCTTCACTACAGGAAAGCCGCATCCGCAGGGAAGTAAGCAGGATTTTTCCAATTATCTTTTTTCACAACCATGCACTTTATGGGAGAAACACAGGATATAAACTAAAAGGACATAAAACTATTTTAAGCAATTGTTGGAGCCAGTAGAGACACCTTCATGGTAGGGCTACGGTTGTCTGAGACACAAGAGAACGAAGATACTAAGAGATCAAAGATGCCATTCCAGTTGTTCTTGAGCATCAAGTTAACAACTGTAATTAACACTGTTGTAATAAGTTTTCCCTTCAGGTCTTCATCAAAATGTTTTTGGAAGCTTTGTCAAAATTAGTACTGTTTTTTCACACATACAACCTGTGGTCCATTGGTAAAGAAAATTATCCCTTTGATTCAGCTGCCACTGCCAATTGTGATATTAGGAGGGGGAAATTTACACCTAAATCTGGGGGTAAGTGGGCAGCCCCACTACCTCTGATTTTTTGGGGTCGGCAAAAACAATTTCAAGCATACGTATACTTTGGAAGCACCAGCGTCTTTAACTTTTGATTTTCATGTGGTTTATTTACCTACAAGACTCTCAGTCTGCATTCCAATACTACATTAACCGCCAAGGAACTTGTGTGTTTTTTCCCAGGAAATAATTTTGCATCACATTACTAAATCACTTCTGATCTGGGAGTATCATAGCAGTTTAAAAATATTTATAAACAATGCTCAAATGTCTTTTTTTCGGTAGATCCAGATTACGCATTTTGGAAATACACAATGGCAAATCCTCTCGAGGAAGTGTAACAAGTTACATTTTTAAAAAAAAAAAAGACAACAGAGTAGTTTCTCAGCCTAAAATAACTTCTGGCCTCAAGTGAAATAACTTACATGAGGCTGTTCAGATGTTTGCCTTCATGAGTAATACTACTTTGCTAAATCTCAAACTGAATACAAAATTTAAGCTTTCAGAGACATTACAAGGAATAATATCGTTCCCTAGAAAACTTTTGCTCAACAAATTAACACACTGTAACAGGAAAGCCTAGGCTTACAATACATGACTGGGTATTGTTTCAGTAATACTCTAATCTTAATACTTCTTACAGTCTGTTTTAAAATCTAATTAAAACCTCCACATCGAAAACATTTCTTGAATTTAACCTTTAAGGGGAAAAAAAAAAGGCAAAACCAAAAATGAAACCCCCAAAACAACCACAAAAACCCCACAGAACAGCAAGCAAATTAAATATTTTTTCAAGAGCTGGAAGCAATGCTTTTGAATTTTAAAACAGACAAGAGCATCAACACAAGAAATGAGGACAAGTAGGATATTTCCTAGTCACTCATATGATAGGTAAGCTGTTTGGACTTAGTCTCAGCAGAAGATTAGCATTACAGGAGGGTGGGGAGAAAGCCCACAAACTTTTTTTTCTTTTTAAAGTACCAACTAACATTTAAAACATTCTCTGCTTGACAAAGAGCCACATTATAAAGTTAATTATCCAAATGGTCACACTGAGTATTGTACGACATAGACATCTTTAATGCTGTAGAGAAGAAATCAGCACTAGCAAGGCTGCATTTGGAGTGCTGCATCCAGTTTGGGCTCCCCAGTACAAGAAACATTTGGACTTACTGGAGCAAGTCCAGCTTAAGGCCACAAAGATGATTAAGGGACCAGAGCATCTTTCACAAGAGGAGATGCTGGGAGCACTAGGACTGCTCAGCCTGGAGAAGAGAAGGCTGAGGGGGAGGTGCTGGGGTGCTATACAGTGTGTATCTGGAAGAGATCCCGCCAATACCCTGGCACTGAAAACAAGAATATCCTACAATTCTTTCCATTTCTGAGCAAATTTTTAATCGAGATTTCACCTGTTTCTGCAACACAGTATCATTTTTGCTTTAAAATGCTGCTCCTGTGCATTAATGAAATGTGATACTCAAGGAGCCAATATCACAAACTCCTTTGACCCAGCTATTTGCAACTGAAATATTTCATATAGAATACCTTTCCCTGACATACTCTCCGCTTTAGAGTCACCAAACTAAACACTAGAGCTTTTCTAATCTGTTCTGCTACTCCACCACTTCTAGTATTTTCCACGTAGAAAATCAAGAAGAAAAAAACTGCTAGTAATTATATCTTTGATTCTGTCACCAACCAACTCATCTTTACATCCTTCAGCAGTCTCTCAGGACCTAAATAATACTGCTCGATCTGTCTTGTCATTACAGTTTGGCATTTGACCAACTTTTGCAGAAGTCTTTTAGTACCTTAAGAAATTCTTTCTATAATCTTATTAGTGAACATTTTGCCCTTTTTAATCTTACAACAAGATAGTCATTTTTCTAAGCCAAAAAGGAAGAGAAGTGCTTTGTCCACAACACAGCTCCTTCACTACACCTCACATTGTAAAAAAAGTTTTGCTTATTGAACATCTGAAAGAAGTGATCACATTGCCAGCACAAGGTCATTATGCTAATTTTTTTAATGTAAATGGCACAATACATATCATATATAAATTATATAATGTCACACACTTTATTTGGTGACAAAATAAGGTCTGAGTGTTGAAAGTGTAAAGGGAATTCCTGTGTTTTGAATTACATCTACACACTTGAACAAAACAGACTTTAGCCAAAAGACAACATTTAAAGAACATCACTGTCCAAAGTCATTTCTTCTGCAGCTAGCACATCATTAAGCCTACAATGAGGCATAATTAACATCGGTCACAAATTCCTGAATCTTTTTTAAACTTCAAGGAAGTCTAGAAGCTGCAATAAAGAGCACTGTGGATATTCTTCCCTTTTGACTGGAAATAAACTAATGTCCCAAAATAACAAAAGGGAAAATACATTCATCAGAAACGCAAAGCTGCCTCTTCAGATGAGAAATTAAGCACAGCCCAACTGACTTCAACATGAGGACGTGTATCTGGTGTGCCACATTGGAAACGAGATGCAAGACAAAGATCTCAAAGAGGATGTTATTCTTTGTACCCACACCGATTTTGACTGAGATTTACTGCACATATTTCCTGGCCTATAACCAAAGCAGAAAATTATCTTCCTTTCAGCCTTGTACTAATTTTATGTGAGATTTGTTTAAAAAAACCAAACAGCTTCCAAGTTCCTGAACAAAGTTCGGTTTGTCTTACTAGGGGGTGTGGGGGGGTGAAGCAGCAGGCTTTTAAAAGAACCACGAAGTTTATTCAGTTCCTTCTGGGAGAAATGTTCCTTATTCATGCAAGTCATTACAATAATCATGTGTACTGCTTGTCTAGAAGAGTGCCAGGACATACTATAATAGGGGAAATTGTAAATCTTAAAGGTCAAAGGTTAGTACTGTGTTGTTTTATATTTTAACCTATTAAGGAAATAAATAGGAGTTTCACAGTCTTCTTGCTTCTGTATTTTACATTATTTTAAGTACTGAATATGAAACAGCAGAAGTAGAAATGCTCCATTAAAGTCACGTTTTATTAAAAAAGAATGGCATCTCTCGCCTAAGGATAGCACTCTCCCAGAGGCAGAACACAGCATATTAAACTGTTTCTAAAAAATAGAAGCTGTTTTATTTAAATAGCAAAAAAAGTTATTGTTACAGAAAAGACTACAGATTACACTGGAGGACTTAATTCTGTCCTCTACCTTTGACAGATTAAAAAAAGTCATATTAAAAAGAGAATCTTTTAAGAGAATCTTAATAATAAATCATGACCATTTTACACCTATGTATGAGGCCTGCAACTGATACACAAGTATAAATCCCAGTGGAAATTCAAAATGTGATATAAAAGGCAAATTCATTGACCACAATAATCATCTCCCTGGTAACAGTGAACTCCTAGAGGAAAGGCTTATCCAGAATTTGGCCCTTCAGCTGCCAAAGATCATAGGTCATCTGGCATATACTGTTAGCACATATTTCACTGCCAGTAGCCTTCTAGTTACCATATACTCTCATTTTACTGCAGTCTCATCTTCCATCATTTATGCTGAATTTAAGCAAATCATGTTCAGCTCTATTTTCTCTATTTAGTAGCAACTGTCTTATGGAAGAATGCGTAGTCAAGACGATGGGTCTGACAGTATTCTGACTGCGCGAGACTGACTGTTACTCTTCCTGAAATGAGGAAGACAGCTTGGAGAAAAAGACAAAATTGGAGCGGTAGTGCGCTGACACGCAGTTGTATCTTGGATGGTTGGCCTCTTTTCTATGCCTTCAATCTAAAGCATGAAATGCAGCTCATTACTGTAACAGACCATAAATAACCCCAAGGCGTATCACCACAGGTCAGGGAGAAAGCCAGCATGTGCACTCAGGGCATGCAAGGGATCCCGAAGAGCCCAACACAATCAGGAATTTGGACGTCTGTAAGCACGGGAGAGACTGCAAGGGCTGCCCTTTGGATGCTCAACTTGCAAAGTGAGGCTCAGAGCTTACTATTATGTACCCAGGCTCCCTGCACAGAGAGAACGACAGCCGCTGAACAGTTATGTCCCTTCTTCCACCTTCCCATCAAAACCCAAACCAGAACACACCTGGCAAATCAGTCTTCACACTGTACTTTCTAAGCTTGAGCCAGCACAAAGAAAATACTAAACAAAAAGCTCATTTGTATTCTTACCTCTCTCCTCAGTGTTAGCTCAAGAGTGAGGATTGCAAAAACACATTCACCCACCTGTGTTGCACTACACATGCCTCATCCTTCTCCTGAGACACCTGTCAGTCTCAGCATTTCGCAATCAATGGCCCTGAAATGAGCTACACAGATTAAAGGGAGATGAAAGAAACAGCAAATCCTTCTCTGTTCCTTCAAAGAATCGATGGCAGTTTCTATCTCATTTTACGAGGCAGACAGAGAAAGGAGCACTCACTTTATCTGTGTAATAGTCTAATATGTGCACCCAGAAAAAGGCTCAGGTTCAATGCCATGTTAAGCCTGGGAAGGCTCAAATATTTATCTCTGTCCTTGTGGAAGAGGATATAAAAGAACACAACTTGGGATATTCCTGTGCAGATCCCTATTTCAGATGCCAACATCCTGTTTTCTTGTATGGCCTGAAGAAGCTGAATGATACCAAAGGTCCACTACCGCATGATCTGTGGAGCAGCCTGTGACAAGTACGTGTTTTAAAATTAAATGCTTTCTCCAGTACCACACCAGTCACTATTTGTAAGAACAGCTATAGAAGAGCATCGTACAGATAAAATTCAACAAACTTAACCAAGAAAATATAGGTCCACCGAGATAACTCTTGCAAGTTCGAGACGCCAAAGCATTGCTACTGTGTAAAGTGGCAGTAAGGCTTCTCATCCAAGTTATTCATACCTTTAATCTGGGGAAGAAAACACTGAGAGAAAAGGTGAAGCTTTTGTAAAAACTCAAACAGCTCTGGAAGCACCACACATCATACATCTGCATATAAATTTAATTTTGCATTTTAATAATACAGGCAAAAGGGTTATGATAAATTAAGAATCTCATCACAACTTGAAAGCCATATTGTGATCAACCCATGCAAACTACAAAAGTAAACAGTTAAGTGGATTGCTTGACTGCTACCAAAACACCCATAATATAAAATCTAACCAATATGCAAACACACCACAGGCATACTTAAAATATCCTACACAATAAAATGGATTTTTCCCCCACAACATATGTTGCACTAGTTGATATCCTGCATCCCTCTTACTAGGTATCACTCATCAGCATATCCTTAAGTTTGAACAAAGAACTAACCTTTGGCTGGGGGAATCTTTCTGCAGGACTAGGACAGAGACAGAAATTCTATTTTTAGAGGTAACAAAATGCTTCCCACAGCAGTTGCCACAATGAGGCAGTATTCTCTAGTGCTGCCAGATGTGAAAACAATTTTAATACAGTAAATCACTGCTAATTCAAACCACTGACAGGAAACCCCACTGCAAATTACTGAGTTTTACAGATTAGCAAGTAAATGAACAAAATAAAAACCAAAAATAATTTCATAAGACTGTGCCTTCCACATTCACTCTGACACCTGGAAAGTGCTTCTAACCCTGATTTAAGCTAGAACAACCAAGAATCGTAAGAGATACAATAGTAAAGAGCGGCATCTGTAAAGCCACGTCCCATTTCACTGAGACTTGGTGATGAACTGTAATTGGTTGACAACTTATGCCCCATGCATGGAAAAAAGGGTTTCAGAAACAGGTTTTCTTTGAATTGTTTAGATAAGCATTTGTTAAGTGACATAAAACAAGAGTAAAATAGAGCCAGAGCTGTTGAAATCAAGCCAGAGCTGTAGAAAGCTTCTGAAAACCAAACTAGGAGCTGAGTTAATCTGTCAGGCAGGGGAGTTAATGGATTAGTTTGTTGACACTGGGACCTACTCTACACTGTGCTTAGAAGAGGCTCCGCTCTGGACCCGAGCTTGGCTACTTTTTTTTATACTGACACTGCACAACATGGAGATAATCTGAGCCCTGGCCAACAAACACAAACCTCCAGTTCTGGATCCCAAGTTTATACAAACAAGGAACATTTACATTCAAGCACAAGACAGTCAGGCACTTTCTAGAGTTCAAAGGCCAACTTCACTGTCAGGTTTCGACTGCTGGTTCACTCATATTTGGATCTAAACCAGAGCAGCCTCACATAATTTTAGCCCCATAAAATTTTAGTTTATACTAGGAAACCAAAGCAGTTCATTCTCTTACAGGTTTAGAGAATTAGCCAGCACAGACACCTTTTTGAGTCCAACAGAAACTATTGTTTGATCAACTTAATCAAGTTAAGCCACCATCTTTAGGAACTAGCTAGGACTCCTCTGTACCTTATCAGCTTCTTTTTTTAAAGCAGTTCCCTTTATCAGAGACCACTCCTGAAGATCAAAGTAGCATTACCAGTACACTGAAATAGCATGCTCCGTTGATGAGCCTACATGAAGAACACCAGCTTTACCAAGAAAATTCCTGTTTCTGGTCCTCTATATTAGCTTCTCCCAATTTTTAGATTTCCAGCATCCATTACAATAGGCCTCTGGACCTCAATACAACATTGACACCAACTTCCCCCCCCCAAATGAAAGCACAATCTTAGGTATTCTTCACCTACCACAACTACATAGATGACATATTTGCATGGAGGAGGTGCAGTTCACTTAATCATGCATGGAACCTGAGTGCACAGTATTTCATCCATTGATTTTCCTCTTTTTGACCTGCGATACTACCTTGGAGCAGGAATCGGAAGCCTCATCATTAAACATTAGAAGAAAGGTGGGGGGGGTGGAATAATCAGGCTGATCTTCCTCTAGAGGTGAACTGTTTTCTTCTCATTCAGGACTCAATCGATGACTTTTGTGCTCGCGGTGATTAACATATGGACAACTTTTGACACTGCCTTTTAGATCAAGCCTAACAGATTGTAAAAACCAACATGACCAGATTATACCTTTTGGAATCTTCCCAAAAGCTCTTTCAATTGTTTTTAAAACCTTGTGTTGCTCCAATTCACACACTATGGTTTAACTTAAATCCAGCTCATGGTCTGTCAAACAAATGTCAAAACACTTATGACAGCTAGATGCAAGCATTGAGATAACTTCCAGAAAGGTACACCAAGCAGTCCTGGGGATGAACACTGAGGGACAGAAGGATCAGTTCTCTTAAGGGGAAAAAAAGGAATCAACCTCTTGCAGGATTAACAATGGTTAGAAAAATAGGTACACTCTGCAACTGGAGGTATTTCAGGACAGTGTTAGCTGCATCTCTGTCAACAGTACTTAAATGATACGCTGAACATCCATGCCGTAGCAATTAATGATAATGGCACAAACCAGCACTTTTCTATTTGGATTGTCCTGTGACACAACATCCTGTTCATACAGCCCAGAAGGGACAAAAAAAACCACATTAAAGCAACCTTCTGTATCAGAAGTAATGCCTAATAAGCAAAGAACCTCTTCTCGTATTAGTTTCAAAAGAGATAAAACTTCTCATCACAAGAGCAGAACAGAAAATTTACTCCTCAAGTTGTAAACACGTTTTCCTTGCTTTCCTTTCCAGAAGGAAAACAACAGATTATGTACTGTCTTCCTCCAAGAACAGAAAGTTGGTTCACAAGAGCAGAGCCACATATTATTCTGCATGAAGGTGGGTGGAGGGTGCTGGGGAAGGGATTGTGTTGTTAGTAAAAAACCCCAAAGATTTCAGGCTGTTGCCTGGCTTCAAGACTCATTAAAGCCAGTGGGAATGCCATGGACTTTAATAGCCTTTGAATGAGGCTCTACACTTCAGATTGCCATCACAAGAAGAGACTACATCTCATTTTCTGGAGTAAATTACCTCAGCTCCCTATAAACAGACTCGAGCCAGAAACTGTGGCTGCATTAAGTCACTTATCCGTTTATTCTTCTCCATCAATAAGCAGCATATGTTGCAAGAAAGAGTCCAGAAAGAGAAGATTTTTGGAACTGCTGCACAGCAGAACTTGAGCTTGGGTCTTCAGCAGCAGGACAGGCTAGAGTTCCCTTCTCGCCTGCCTGCTGGCACCAGCAAAACTCAGGAAGACTACTTCATCGATTACCATGAGTCAACTTGAGACAATGCCATTGAAAGTGTCTCATCTTGAAGATTAATCTCCGCAGTGGTTAGCTCCTCCACTTCAATAGGTGGTATTTTATTTGGAGGCATACTTTGCCTTGAAGAATGCAAAATTAATTTCCTATGGTAATGCTTTATATCTTAAAACAGCCAGTAGATAGTAATAACTGCAATAATCTGAATACCAAACACCAATATTAGTTTTTCTTTTATGATCATCAGTTGATCAATAGGTAAATGAAGCACATAGGTAATAGGAAGTAACAAGTGATTTTGTTTCCTTTAGCCAGCTCAGGGACTAATGGGTCACTAAAAATTTCCAAGATAAAGGTTTTTGTTAGTGCAACCTTCTTAAAAAAAAAAAAAATTGCTCTGCTGTTGAAGTTTAATGCATATTGGCCTGGAAATTTAATGTGTTCCTATTCCCAGAATAGTATCCATCAGATCTAAAAATTTGTCATTGTTGCAATAATGCTGGTATTAGCTTTTGACCAGTCAAGCCACTGCGGTCCTCATACTCTGTTCATCTATGCTACAGCTTCTAGGTGATTCATTAAACTGCTTTCCAGTATATGCTTTTATTTATTTATTTTCAGGACATAGAATATCAAACATGATGTTTATTTTCTGAAAATGCAGTTTTAAAAAATGTAGCATGGCATTTTTCTACAAGATTGTTAAAAAAAAAAAAGAGGATAACACATTTCAACTGAAAGTTAAACAGCAAGCAGGTCATCATCACTAGTCTCTACCATACAAACGACAGATCTTACTAGTGTGCCAGACACATATAAGGGGTCTTCCTCTTTGGTTTCTATAAATTCACATAAAGATAGGCATCTTTGCCCAATCTCACAAAGAAGAGATAACATAAAACTAGACCATGGGTTGAAAACTTATGAAATTACACTGTATTTAGCCCTTCTACAACATTCCCTGTTTATGCCGTAGATAAAGGCCAAGTTTCTTCAGTAATTTGAGCAACAGTATGGTGTGCTTTGCTCCACACTGAAATATAGAAGTTGTCCTCCTCTTCCCTTAAGCCCAAAAAGCTTCTTTGAAAGTAAGCTGTTATAAATCTCTGAATGTAAGAAACTTGGGGCTGGTTTATTTTCTGGCTGTCAGTGGTTCACAGGTAAGCCAGAAGCCTTTATTATCTCTATCTAGTAAATAACCTAGGATCCAAAAGGAAGGTCAATAAAGCATTCCACAGGAAGGCTGGATCAGTCCGCTCAAACAAATGAATGGGGTTTCTCAAAGAGAAAAACTGTCCCTATGGTTTTCATGGAACTATTTTCAACTAGTTTCTTTCAACTTGTCCAACTTTCCAAGGGCAAGTTAAGATGGTTTACACTGCTAAACAGCAGTTTCCAGTCTGGTAACAATAGGGCATATTAATGTTGGCAGCAATACAAAGGAGTCACATTTTCATACAGATGTACTGTTTATGAACAATAGTGCATTTGGATATACAGCTTTTCTTCAGCATCACCCATACATAGTTTAGGGTTGTTTTTTTTTTTCCTTTGTTTAAGTACAAGTTCTTCAAGTGTTCTGTTTACTGCAACAATGAAGTGAGAAAGGTGAATTCCTATTGTATTCATACACTGGGCTACACCCTATATAATCCAAAAGCCTGGTTTAGCCATCAGTTGTAGCACACTCAGCTGTATTCATCAGGTTAGGGTAGAAGCAGGAAACCAACTCAGGAAAATAAACGAAAGGTTTAGCTTAGCTTTCTTGATCTTGTATCATTCCTAGACAGCACTAGTTCAGATGAAGACAATCTGTTAAAAAGCGTTAACCTGCCTGAAAGGCCAATTTTGTGCCACTCGAATCAGCAGCAGGTTCAAGATGCAAGTCCTGTCACAGGGGGCAGTGCTCTTCTTCAAGTATCTCCCACCCCGGCGGGGGCTACCGGGGTGGAATTGACTTCTGGGAGTTCTCACTAGCAATTAATGTATCACAGCTGCTGAAAATGATACTCTCCTGTTTGTAATTGCCATACGCATTGTACTAAGTTATCTGACAAATTCCACAGGAAGGCTACAGAACCGCCAAGTACGTATTTGGACACTTCGGCATAAAGCATCAGTAAATATGCTCCGATACAATCCGGTACCTAAGTAACGATGGGTAAGGCAGTAGCCTGAGAGATTACGTACAAGATACAGCACCTTCTGCTTTTTACACAGCTCTGTTCACTTTCTCAAGCTAGAAGTAAGCAGCAAACATTACTGTTCGACACTGAACTGCAGGTCAGTGGTCTCAATGCAGTTCACAGGGAACAGCTATCACCATTAATAAGCAACTATAAAAACCTGTCCAGCTCGATGACAGGTCCCTCAAAGTCAGAAAAAAACGTCTGGTAATACAAGAACTAAACTAACTTTCCCTCCTTTCTCTCTCTAGCCTTCTAGAAAAGGGCTATCAGAGGAACGACTAAAAGCCTCTATTGCCAAAATCCTTGCTGTGCCTATTCTAACAAACTCCAGGCTCCACAGCAAGACAGCTACCCACATTTTCAGCAACACAGGAAACAGTAAAATGGTAGGTATAACGCAGAACCCACCATTTGTCAAAATAGATTGCTAGATACAGTTAACATCCCTGCAGACACGCTTGAGGAGGGACGCACACGCACTCTAGGGCATTTTGCGATCTAATTTGGTTACGTTCGCCTAAAAGGTAACACAAACCCCAGCACAACACACGCTCCTACTTAATTAGATTCCCTAAGAGGAGTCAGCCCGAGCCATATGGTATTTTCCTCAGCAGTTACGATAAACTGACCTTGATACTAGGAAAACGCACGCTGCTTCTGTCTGAAGCATAAATTACAAGCGCGGAGCGGCGGGATGCTCCCGCGGAAGGGGGGCCAGAGGCAGCGCCACGCAGACCCCCCCCTACGCACCCCCCACCCCCGTGCTGGCGGGGAAGTTGATCAAGAGTTAAAAACTCCAATGATAATCATGACAGCGATAATAATAAAAGTACTGCAGTGCCGGCGCTTGAATAACCACGCTGCCAGCAGAACGCCACGAAGCTACTCAAGACATCTGGCCGGCAATTAAAGAGCCGAATATCGCGCCGCCGTGTGCCGTGTCCCCCCCACACCCACCCCCGCCGCCCCAAGCAGCCGGAGCCGCCGCGGAGGAGCGGCCCGCCTCGCCCCGGACGCCGCGCAGGGCGACGGCCCCTCAGGCGGCGGCGGCCCCTCAAGGCGGCGGCGGCGGCCCCTCAGGCGGCGGTGGCCCCTCAAGGCGGCGGCGGCGGCGGCCCCTCAAGGCGGCGGCGGCGGCGGCCCCTCAAGGCGGCGGCGGCCCCTCAAGGCGGCGGCGGCGGCGGCCCCTCAAGGCGGCGGCGGCGGCGGCCCCTCAAGGCGGCGGCGGCGGCGGCCCCTCAAGGCGGCGGCGGCCCCTCAGGCGGCGGCGGCGGCCGCCCGCCCCCTCAGGAGCCGGGCGCGGGGGGGACCCTCCGCCGGCCGAGCACCGACCACCCCCGACGGGGCGCTGCGGCGGGCGGCCCCGCAGCCGCGGCCCTGCCGCAGGCCCCCCCCTCACGGCCGCCGGTCGGCCCCGCGGCGGCGCTGCGGGTGACACCCCCCCCCACACACACCCCCGAGGGCCGCGCCCCCGGCCGTACTCACCCTCGGCCGAAGGCGAGGGCTGCACCAAAATGGCAGGCGGGCAGTAACTTCCCCACGCTCGGGGGACGGGCAGAGCCACCGGCGCTGGCTGCGCCCCGTCGCTCGCGCAGCGGAGGGGGCTGCGGCCGCCCCCGCGCTGGACCCCGGCCGGACACCTGCGCGCAGCCGCCGGGCACAGGTGCCCCGTTCCCGCTCCGCTCCGCGCCGGCCGACGCACGCCGAAAGCCCGCCGGCGCAGTCGCTGCCTCTTGCTGCTGCTGCTGCTGCTGCTGCTGCTGCTGCTGCTGCTGCTGCTGCTGCTGCTGCTGCCTCCCCTCCCCGCCGGACGCGCCGCCGGGTGCTGCTGCGGTGCCGGCGGCGGCAGCTCCCGCCGCTCCCCCGCCACGCACCGGCACCTGCCCGGGCGCCGCCGGCCAATCGGCGAGGAGGGGCCGGGCGAAGGGCGGGGCGGGGCGCGTGCCAGCGCCAGCCCGCGCGCCGGCGGGGAGGCGGGGGCGCGCCCGGGAACCGGGGGGGGCGCGCTGCCTTGCACCCCCCTCCCCCCCCCAGCCCCGCTCGCCCCTTAGGGGCTTGGTGCTCGCCCCTAAAGCGGTGCTGCGGGCCGGGCCGGGCCCCCTGACAGCAGCAGCGGGGCTCCGGTAACTCCGGCGAGTGCCGCGGGGCTGCCCGGCGCCGCCACACGCGGCCATGGCGGGGGAGCACCGGCGGCCCGCCCGCCCCCGGGGCGCCCGCCGCCAGGTACAGCGGAGAAGCCGATAGGTGCTGCCGTGGGTGCAGGCCGGCTGCGGGGGTGTCTTCCGAAAGGGAAAGAAAGGGGGGAGGAAGAAAGAAGAAAGAAAAAAAAAAAAAAAAAAAGAGGCCGGTTGGTGCAAACGGACGAGGATTACATCCATATGGATGCAGCGCAGCGGGGAATCATAAGGAAGGTGTGGCCTGGTCGGCCGTTCAAATCATCAGTGAGTCACCGCCGTAATGTGACCGTGCTTGTTATATGTCCCGTATCACCGCAGGCTGCGCCCTAGCAGGCTAATTACTTTTCCCCTAGTGTTATTTTTCATCCCTGGGTTTGGGGTTTGTTTGGTTTTTTTTTTTCATGCTTGTTTAACTTCTTTTTAAAATAGCTGCAGCTGTTCCCTGCAAGGTACGGTTCTATTTGATCTCAGTTGAAGTGCTTTGTCAAGACAGATGTATTCAATAGATCCTGGCAGGTTTTCAAGGAAAATATTTTCTAGGAGAATATTTTTGTTTACACTGATTTCGTGATATTACAAATACACTGGTTTATCAAACGTTTACTTCTACGCTAACCTACACTTGTCTATGTTAGTAAAATGGGTGCCGCTCTGTGAGGCAGACGCCACATTCGTTTCAAAAGTGTATGTAAAAAAACCCCCAACTTTAGGAAGTATTCTGCATCAAATATTATTTTGTATTTCCCAAACACACCTATAGGTAAATACATGTCTGCATATTTCCCAGACAGAAGAAACTTGTTACTTCTTTAAATAAAAACAAGAAAAAGAACCAGTCATTTTCAACAGCAACATTTTTCAAGAGCAACGTGAAGTTGCAACCAATCTGGAACTGACCAAAAGGAAAGGTCACTCGTCACCTGTATTTGAAGAGTAATCAATAACACACACTGAGCATTTTTAATAATTGAAAAAACATCTGGGTAGAAATCCCTCTCCAATCTTATACTTCTGGCTGAGTCCCTGAAAGAAGAACATGTTTTAAGATCGGCCATCAATATCAATTAGCTATAATGCTTATGATTACACAACTGTGAGATCAAACAGGTAAAACTCCACCCCCGCTCCGCACGCTCAAGCTAATAAGCTAATGTTGAGTTCAAGAGTAATGTTTCGCCCTTGCCTCAACATTGTGCAATCAGGTACACGGAGAGTTTATACCTTTCTCTCTAACATTTCCCATTCTTCTCCACTGGAGACAAAGCGTTGGACTCGAGGCTCTTTTGTTCCACACCAGTACAGTAATCAGTATGTTTTTACTCTGCTGTAATACTCCACGGGGAAGGTATTAACTTATGGCACACTTAAACCAGCCATTAACAACTGAAAGAGTGCAACTGAGAGAGGGGAAAGAGAAGAACAATGCACAAGTGAAGAAATATTGTAACGGCCTTATGGATAGTGTGCTGGACTTCTCTATTTGTCTGCATCTCTCTGCCTGTCGGGTGTCCTATTTGTCTTCATCTACCGGTTTTGGTGTCTCCCCTCAAAAGAAATCAACTCCTCTCTGCATGCGTAGCAAGTATTTTCTGATCGATGCCATTCACAGTAAAAAAAAAAAAAACCCTGACTAAAATCCTTTTTTCACCCCTATAGGCAAAATCATAAGGCACAGATGATTGAAACTGAGATATGCCAGGCCTTCCCTGGAAGCACATAAGACACAGCCATTAAATAATTAAAATAAATATCCAAATAAGGATGCAGAATAAAAAGAAGTCTCAGGTAGAGAAACTCTGCAACCAAAGATGAGACTCAAGTAAACAAAACGTGCCCAACCCCCTTCCCACCCAGCACCTGGCGATTGCACAGAGAAGCAGGGCACCGAGGGGTGCAAGGGATACTGGCAACAGTGAGATGGTCATCAGGGAAAGGGGAATGCCCTGTGTATCTACCTCCTTCCCTATAGCTCTGAAAATTCCCAGGCCTCCTTACGTTCATAAGACAGGTTGAACTGCAGGCCATGCAATCTTTCAGTGACAATAACCTCAGTGTGGGGAGAAGCAAAAAAGAAGTCAGACCACCAATATGCATCTGTAGCACAGCAACCATTCTGCCACATGGTGCTAAATAAGCTGTGGCATGGAAAAAGTCTTGTAAAAAAATAGCGGATCTAGTAATAACGGGGTGCAGGACAAGAAAATAGGTGTTTGATCGGTGGTGAGTTTCTCTTGTCACAACACAGCCTTTCTCATAACAAAAAAAGTCATCCAAACGTAGACTGAAATAAGCAGGCGGGTTTTGCTTGGAAAACTCGGCACTAAATCCAGCAGTGGCATAAGCTACACGTGGCTGCAGGGCTGTGGTGGCCAACAGGTGACTCCTGAGCCTGTCCCCAAGCTGCGCTGGGCGACCAGCCGGACGCACTTGTGCAAGGAGGACAGGGCAGGATGGGTGCTGGGGCCCTTGGGAGCCTGCCTGAGCCCGGCAGCGGGCAAGCCAGGTAGGGCGTCCCACCCTGCAATGAACGTCCCTCTGCCCTCAGCATCCATGGAATGGGGCTTGTGGCCATAAGGAAGATTTTTGGAGTGCAGTTCCTACGGTCAGGAGTTTTGGCCGTCTTTTGTATGGCATGCAATTGCCGCAAAACCTGCAAATAAGTTGGTGTGGGGGGAAAAAAAAATTGCACGGGTTTGGTGTCCCTCAGAGGACGTACAGTGGGATGCGGAGAGGAGGTGTTAGCCAGTGCACTCAGTCATGCTGGATGATATAAAGGGCTTTGTTGACAATCCCAGGAGGACTTTCTGAAGTTTGCTTTCCAAGTGTCCCATCCTTCTCGACCAAAGTAGGGCTTTTTAGTAAGGAAATTGGCTATGCAAATGTGGACAGTACCTGCTGGAAAGACACAAGTCACTCTGTTAGCCACAGGGGCCAATTAGGAATTTATTCCAGCCTATTGCTATTTCAGGGCAGAAAATAAAGACAGTAATAAGTAATTAAGTCTCTCTTGCTTTCAACAGATCTATTAAGACCTCAGAGTATTTCTACAAAATGTAGTGAACAATAATTTGATGGTAACAACTTAGAGGTCATTGTAACCTTTTACCTTAGGGTCTCAAAGAACTTCATAAATACAAATTATTTTATAAAGTGTGTATGCAAAACATGGAGTATTATGACGATTCAGTTAAACCAGTTGAGTAGTTTATAGCCCACAAGCAAATAGGAGAGAAGTGAAAGAGCTGAGAAGAATGGACAAAGTTTTAATAGTGTTTAATATGTACAGCACACAATGTGACATGGCATTTTGCCATGACTTTTCTTCAGAGATTTCAGCAGTCAGGTTCCCTGCCCTGCAAGCCTCACAGTGTAAGGAGGAGCTCTGACAAACGTTAAGTGTGAAAAGAGAAAAAGGAAAGCTGAGAGAAGACAGAATTAGGATTATATGCATATGTGAGTAAAGGAGACAGCTTGAAGAAGTTTTGCTATTTAAGTAGCAGCAGAACTTGAGCGAGCTAATGCTTTGAAAAGAAACAAACACACTGAAGTCTCACAACTGGGACGGAAACACCAGCAGACAAACTGTAACTGATGCAGTAAAAATGATTTGTTTCAACCAGTGGTGGGATGGCGGGAGGGGGTGCGTGTCTTTTTGTGCATGTGTGTGTGTGTGGTGTTTTCGTAGTTTGGTTTTGTTGGGGGGGGGGGGGTTGTGCTCAGTTAAAAGGTAGCAACAGGAATATGAGCTAGTAAAAGAGATGGTAGAGCAGAAAAAAAAAATGGTGGTAAGAGCTACCCATGATTACTGGGAAGAATGATCAGAATGGGAATAAAAGAATAAAAGCTTCAGAGGCAAATGTGATGCTGACCATACTGCTGTTACTGCAGATTTCCTCATTCATACATGGTGCACAAATGCAAGCTTGAAGGTGTCTGCAGAAGATGCTACATGCAGAGAAATGAAGGCTCTTTTACTGCTTTTCCCTTACGCCTGCCACCGAACGCATATGGGTGAAGACAAGATTCAATGCCTACATTTCTGCAAGTAAAAAGAAAATTCTTAAAAAGGTGTGGTGAGTTCTTCAGTTTCCCTGAAGAATGAACTTCATTTGTGACAGTGGCTGAAACACACAAGGCAAGTGTCCTTCATCCCCAGGGTTTGGTTTTTTTTTTTTATATCAATCTTTTTTTCCACTTAGTCCCACCTTTCATGCAATAACTCCCTCTTGCTCATCAATCCCAGGACAAGCAGCAGCAGGAGGAATGTGGTCCACTGAAGTTTTTCTTTAGAGTTTCATTTACGTCCTGTGCGAAGTGGCACTGAGGGTGTGGTAGAGTCTTTTATATGGTTCAGCACCGCTCTGTTCTTTACAAATTAAAAAAAAATAAGAAAAAGCTGCATGGTGCCCAGGGGAGGAATAAGAAAAAACATGCAAGTCTCCAGCTGAACAGGAAAATGCTCATATTAAGTCAGCTTCAACTTCACAGATTCAAGCAGTGAACAAACAGGAGCGAGTGTTGGTTTAGCTCATTCTCTTGTGTTCAGTGGTATTTTCTTTCAGTCTCGTTTGGTTTCTTTGTATCAGAATCAACACCTGGCTGTGACATTTTGGGCTTAAAACAAACCCATCTAAACCCACCTCGCCTGCAGTTGCTTCTAGAGTTAACTCTCTTCTTTTGGTTTTACTGGTTCAATTCTCTAGCACTGTCAGAAATTGTTCATTTGCTTCTAAACATAACTTTTACTTAACACCTCTGATGCCTAGAGCCAGACCACAGTCAAGTAGGTTGTTTTTCATAGAAAGACCCATTAAATGCTTTTCTTATTAAAATAAACTGAGCTTTTTCATTATTTGAAATTATTAAAAATTAAATTTTAGAAGCTGTCATCAACCCAACAGCCTTGGGCTAAAGCTGACAAATGACAGTGACGGTGTTAAGAGCTTCCCCCCTCCCCGTCCCTTATTATAACTCTGTACAGACAAACTATCCTCAGATGCAAAGAGTATACATTATATAATTCTCTGCTTATATTTTACAAGCAAAATCACAGCAATAATGTAACAAATCCTCATGAACAGTCTTAAAAAAACCCAGGCAGTACAAAACCAGTGAATTGCTTTAAGCAAGATTAGTCAAAATTAAAATACTTTATATTATCTTCTTATATTTTAGTTTACCCTGAATAAAGTAGTTTTCAGAAATTTTTTTTCTTTTTTAAAGAAACCCTAATCCTGATAGTAATTTCTGCATGGAAATGGGGTCAACCCAAAACCAGCTAAGCATAATTTTCCAGCCTTTTATTTGGGGGATATAGGATTTAATGACTTTTGAGACGCAGAGGAAAGGTGAGCTTGCTCACGATTTTCCCTTCCTGTTAGACCATTGCATGGAAAATGGTACATTTTCATCCACACAAGTGTTTACACATTTATGAAACTTTTATGCAGCCATCTTACATCTAAGTCCCTACTTCTGTGATATGCATCTGTTCAGAATCAGTACCACATTGTTGAGTTGAAAATGGATATTGTGAACAGCAAAAATGCCCCATGATGGTGGGGCAAGCTCTTTGCAAATTACAATCTAGTTCGTGAGCATGTCTGAGCCAGGGAAGCAGACCATATTAATTAGTTACACTGACTGGTAAGGTTTACCCAGGCGTAGCAGTAACGGATACTCCGAGATACTTGTCTCCACAATGCATTTAGCAGAGATGGACATTAAAATAAAAATTATTGAGCAAAAATTATTTCCATGATGACTCTTTCATCAAGGTAGTTTCTCTGTTGCCAAATGCAAAGCTTAGAGACAAATGCATAGCAGCAATAGCTATGGCAATTAAAAGAAGGTGGCCTGCCAGCACCCCTTTCCAGAAAAGAACTGAGTCAACGTATTATGAAAGTAGATGTGTCAGATGCTGGCACATCTAATCATATTATTGTTTGACATATTCTTGCACAACCTCTCACATGCCTTGATTATGCTCAGTACCCTTTGAGCTGTGCTCTGTACAAGCCCATAGAAAATACACTGTGCTTGTTTCAAAGAGCTTACTCCATGAATGCTCTAATTCCCCTCCCTGCATTTTCTATAATCGGTTTGTTCCTTGGTGTTTTCTCACACACAAAGTAAAATTCTTCTTATTTACCTTACCCCCAAAGGAGCATGGGGGTACTGGAGTAGGATTATATCTGTCACAAGCTGCCGAAATAACTGTGTGGTTTTATGCAAATCAAATCCTCCAGGGATTGTCCCAAATCCACACAAGTTTCTTTTTTGTGTATCTGCCTTGGGACCCCACATCAGCTGTTTTACGTTTCCATCTTGTTTAAAAGGTATTGTGTCTGACAGGACCATGTTACCTATTTCACCTTGGCTCGTCCTCGCTGAGGGCTGCCGGCATCGCACGGATGCACTCTTCTGCAAGACCAGGATCAGCCCTGCAAGGCCTATTCCTCACCTCCTTCTGCTCTGCCCAAATTAACAATATCTTACTGCATACTAGACTTCAGGAGTTTCTAATTTCTGTAATTCTTATGAGAACTGCCTTTCCAGTTTGGAAACTGGAGTATATCAGCCCTCCAGTAGACCAGCTGACATAACACCCTCTTTCTCTGCTCAGCTCTGAAACTCTCAGCTCTCAGACTAACAGGGTGTGTCACTCCAGACAAATATTTATACACCAAACTTCATTTCCTTATGCAAGTTCCTGGTGAATGTATAAAAACACAGTAACCTCAATTTAAAAACCTAAAATACCCACATCTATTAATTAAGAATCTGAGGGGAGAGACTGGTCTCTAATTGCACAGCTCAAATTGTTCATTTTCCTTTGGGTGCCAGTTATTATTGTTCTCCTCAGTGGCATCTCCGCTGTAGGCCGTGGGGTAATGAAGAAAGCTGAGTAAATAGTGCACGTAAGATATCTGTGAATCATTAACAAAGTCATTAAAACAATTATAGATGATTTGTATTGAAATAGGGTCTAGAATGTTAGTCGTCTTGTGCACAGGCAGTCTGCGGTACCAGGAATAGAAAGCTCTGCAGCCAAGTCTTAATCCAACAGTCTTTCTGCTAAAATGATCCTTTCTTTCCTGACGTCCACTTTGGAGGCCCTCAGTTGTTTTCTGGTGGCCGTTCTTACGAGGGCTTATTCTGATGCCTTGGCTGTTTGCTGATGAGACAGCTCCGAGAGAGGAAAGATGCCCATGATCCCCACGGCAGGGCTCAGCAGGGCTGATGGGCTGGTTGCCCTCAAAGGCAAGCGCTGGACCCTATCTGTAAAACAAATATAAAGTTGCAGATGGACATTTATTTACTTTAAATACACTTAGGCATGAGCATGACAGTCAACAGCCTTCCTGGGCAGGTGAGTCTTCCATGCGTCGGTACCAGCATGCTGCACACATGCTATCACATTCCCTGTAACAAGTTGCCGTTGTCTGGATCCTCCCTGTATACAAACCCACTTAGATCACGCCTCCATCAACATGTGCAATTAAGCTGTTACAGCCGTCACTGCTCAACGGCTTGATTTCTGGAACAGCAGATGGCCCACAACTCTTACTGGAAACTTCAGCCTTTTTTATTTCAGTGCTCCTGGTTCCATAACTTTATGTCCTCATGCCTGAAGAGTGAAGCTGGAGTGGTCCTGTGGTGGCATCTGAAAAGCAGTCCCACTCCTATTCCCATGCCTGGTGCAGAAGAGTGAGGAATCCTCTCTTCTTTAATTAAATGGCCTTCGGTGAAGGTCATCAATTTTTCTTTTTCTTTGAAAGTGCTACAGAATGCAATCCTTGAAAAAACAAACACACTATGATTATGTACTGCTGTGGTAGAAGACACAATAAGGTTTCCACAGCAACTATTAGTGGTGACCCAGTGTACATCATAAGTATTATGTGACTTCATTACTTCTAAACCATTCGATAGTCTATATTAAACAACGTTAACAGGAATAGATTCAGTTACAGTTTTAATACCAAATCCCAGTTGATATACTTGATGTAAATAGCTTTACTGCAAGGTATAATTCTTTCAAAAAAAAAAAAAACCAAAACCCAAACAGAACAGCAAATAAATTGTCAGGCCAGTGTTGCTGTAAGACTTTAGCTTTTATATGTGAGGTTCATTCCTTTCACTTGCAGCTATATTGCCCTTTATTGCAATTTAATCTTACCTCTACTGGATGCATAAATATATATTAAAAAAAATCTCCATATCAAGTACCAAACACCTGAAAAGCACTCCATCCTTGAAGGCGTTATCCAGGCTCTTTGCTTAGTGGAAGGGGGTATTTTGCCAATGGCGAACTGAAAGGGGAGTGCAAAGGGATATGCTGAGAAGATTCAGGATCCCTGTAGCCCCCAGACGTAGCTTTACCTGTGAAGTGAGGTTCTCTGAATGCAAGATGGTAAGAAGGTAAGGATGAATTCTTGATAAGGAGCAAGACAGAAATACGTAGGATTTTACCAGTTGCATGAATAATAAAAGTAAAATTCCATCAGCTTGTTGAGATAGTTCAGGAGCAGGACATTTGCACCAGCTTCTCTGGTCAGCTCTAGTACCCAAACATCCTTTCCTACTGACAGAGAAAATTATAAAAGACCAGATACACACACTCGTGGAAGCTGGTACTCAAGTCTAGGACAAATCTGGGGCTCAGGGAAGGGCAAAAGAGAAAGGACCTATTAAGTACATTGGTGGACTGTGTTCGATTGTTAATGGAGGGATCCATTCTCTTAATCTTCCCTGGAGCATTCAGTACTCTAGACCACAAAAAAATATAAAAGCATGCTGCTCTCTTCAACTTTTTCTTAATGTTTGATATGATTTGCATTTTAAAATAAATGCAGTCAGACCCAGACACTTTGCAGTGCATTCTACAGACACTACAGGAAGGAGAGAAAGAACTCCACATTGGAGATGTCAGTCACATCCTTTTCTACAAGAAAATAAGAAGAGACTGTGTGATGAGAACGATATCTGAATCTGTATCAGGGAGACTACATTTGAAACAGTGGCATCAACAAGGTGAACTCAGACAACCTCATTACTCTCTGGGTTTGATTACTTTGGTAGTTCTTCTCCTAACTGCCCATTCCTTGTCTTGCAGGGCATGAATGTGCAAATTATTCTACCTCTTTCTGCCTCTACTGTACCAAATATGTTATGGATGAGACCAATAATTTCAAGGCAGAAATAATTTCTTCAGGAAATATGGGCCAATCGCTTTACAAAATTTTTACGAGACTACATTTATTATTTTTCTAATTATTATGTTTTATTATTTTGAAGATTTTTTAATTATGTCCTGTGACATTACACCTTACACACCCATCCAGAAGATTAACTTGCTTGAGTTGCAGCAAGTATTTCATATGTGCAAATAGTTTCTTTTTACCTAGCTGAATATTCAAGTGTAGTTTTCAGCTACTGACTACTAAAACTCTGCTTCTTAAATTAAATCATCCTTTTTTCCCTGTCAGGATAGGAAAATATAACATATACCTACTATTCATTAGCTTTTTAATAAATGGAATAATAAAGGACATCAGCAAAGAACCCAGCAGCAAATGGAACAACTGCTCTTGCACTCTAACCATGGAGATAAATTGGACTTTTTTCCACAATAATTTTTCATGAAAACCATAAATTTATGTCTTTGGCCTGCTTTCTCCCTCTACTGGTCTGAAATAGAAACTTCCCTATAGGAAATTTCAAGACCTTCCATATTAAAATCTGACCTTTATTTTCAAAATACAGCAAAGAAAACACAATGCCCCTGGTGCTAATTCTCTGCGGTACTAATGAATCATGTGCCACTGTAGTTCATGGGCAAGGACGATAGACATCGTCAATGATCTGGCCATATTTATGCTATTTCTTCTTAAAATTTCAGCTTGAATAGTCATGTGATAGCATGAGAGTTAATCACAAACCCATGATTAATATGTCATCCTGAGCCTCATTCAAGTGATGAGCGTGAGTTACTCTTTGAAGTTTCCTCTCTGCTAAGCAAAATGGAACACATGAATGGAAAAAGGTGGGGGACAATTGCCATTTAAACACATCAAAATGGCAAGAACATCGCAAAGTCTCTGAGGTTGGGAGTTTCTCCCTCATGAGAAGCCAGCCTGGATGAAGGCTGCATTCAAATGATGTCGCTACTGTGTTCCTCCTCAGTCATGTTTCTCTCTCCTCAGGCAGCCACATAGTGAGCTGGTCCAGGAACTGGTCTGGCCAAAATCTGCCTTCCTGTATACCTCTTGAAAAATTATTTTTTAGCTGGCAGATTGCACTTCAGTCAGCTTAACATGAGAGTGAATCACAGCCTGATCACAGTTCTGACATCTCCAGGTTCTCTATTTTTCCTTAATATAGCCTTAATTTGACTTACCACACCTCTTATGCTCTCCTTCCAGAAGGAGCTGATCACTCTGTCCCTGGTTTGTCTTTACTTTGTGCTAAAAAGTGGCCTTTAACCTACAGCGCCAACACACAGCCGAGCACGAAGCCCGCCTGCGTGCTCTGCTGGATCAGGCAAGCTTGTATTCTCATGGGATGCAGGGGAACGGACTGGTACGGATCATGCTCAGATCAACATACCCTGGAAATCCATCTTCCTTGTGATCCCTGCCTCTAACCTACAGAAGAAATATTGATTTTCAGCATGACTCATTGACAAGTTTTTACCTCACTGTTTGCCACTGATGAAGGTTTGAGTTACTGTCTGCCTCTGTCCACAGCAAGAAAACCAGATGATCTCCTTCAGAGCTGAGCTCTCCAGAGGCCGGCGTAGGTGGCTGCTGCACCCCAGTGTGTAGCCACTCCATGGCACTGGGATGCTGAAGTTTGTATTCCTGGAGCAGGAATCCACTGCATTTGCACAAGCAGCGGATCAGGGAGAGCAGAGCCACAGGGGAAGTTTCCCAAGTCTGGGCACATCACAGAGCTGTTTGCATGGAGAGCACAGATTCCTTTCTGCACTGCAGGTTACTTTGCTTTTAGTGGTGCAACCTCAGCAAACCCAGTTATTCAGGGCCTATAAAATTAATGGCTTTTTTTTTTTTTCCTCAAACACAGCCTGGCAGCCTGCAGCTTTGAGTGCAGAAGAGGGGGGGAAAAAAAAGAGATTACCAAAAGTAAATGTAAAAAAACCCAGCTTGTAAGCACCATTAGGCTTGATGGCAATGTGAAATGTTTGCTGAGGAGCTCAGAGAGAAGGAAGAAGAGCAGATACTTGACAGTGTGTGAAAGTATGTAACCTTGCTGTCAAAGGAGAAAAGACTGTTATGATAGAAGAAAGAAGCCAAGCTCAGCGTCAAGGATGGCTGAGCAAGTGTTTAAAGCTAATCGCTATTTGGAAAGGTAGCCAGGAGTTGTGAGGCAGGGAAAAAACAGCAAAGGCCAAACCCACGTGGCCAAGGAAAGGAGAGAAATACTCTGGAAGCAACCCACAAGCAGCAGAATTATGTAGCAAGAGAGCGTGTCTTAATGGCAATATTTCACACACTCTTATTTGTGTGTCTTTCTGGCCTGTAAATAGAGACAAATGAGCAAAGGTACAAAGGGCGTCTGTCTCCCGGTTAGACTCTTGTCATATGTCATTGATGGTGAGGCACACATGAGAGGGCTCAGCCCATGCCACCACACTGGGATATGCACGCCTGCACCCCCCAGAGCACTGCTGCCACCCAGCTTCATCTCCCCTCCCCAACCAGCTCAGGCTGCTCCTACCCCAGCAACTGGGGGAAGCTGCCTAGGACCATCACAAGCTGCAAGCTGTGGTATTTCTCCCTTTAGCTGCAGTACTTAATGCATAGCCCCTGTGCAGCAGAACTGGGGCATGCAGCCCTCCTGCAGGAGAGCAGAGGAGACTGGGGGATTTTATAGCCCAGGCCTTGCACTCCCAAATGTAAGCTTCTGTTGCTGCATTAAAGAGAATTAATTAAACCTGAAGGACACCACACCCTCCTGGCCTCAGCCGAGCCAGAATCTCACCTCCCAGCTATATGGTGAAATGTACCCAGGCTGTCTGGGTTGAGTTAAAAATCATTATATGAGAGTTTCTTTGAAAACCATTACAAACCCCTGTGTTCTTTCTCACTGCTTGGTTTGATGAAGGCAACGACATGTCCTAACAAAATGCCCAGGCTGTACATGGAGACATTTAGCTTCTTGTTCCCTCTAATGCATTTGAGCTCACATTGTCCATCTCTGCATGCTAGGATGAAATGGGTGGGCAAGAAAGCAAGAGGAGCAGGCTCTGTTTCCTCCCAAATTCCCCCAAATGGAGCAGTTTCTCAGAAGGGGAAATAGTCTTCTGTGAGGAACAGACATGGCTCTGCCATGAGACAGGGTAAGAGAAACGAGGATTGCAGTGGGTGCCAAATCCTTCTTTACCCACACAGACAGCCAGGACAAGGCTTTGATTTCTCGGCAAGTGCCGGCTGCATTAAAGCTGCCGGTTGTGCTCAATGTACTCCCCGCGGTGCTTACATAGAGCAACTGGGCACCGTCTGCACAGAGATTATGAACAAAAACCACCGCCTGCCCTGGGTGTGGGTGCACACAGTGGGTCTGATCAGGAGCCAGCTGGGAGAGAAGGGAAATGCCACCAGAGCTGGCTGTGCCTGGGGAAGGGACATGCTGTGACCGGGAAGGGACAAGCTCAAGGTGTCTGTGGGAGTGAGGAGCCATGAGCTGCTAAGCCAGGGAGCAGAAATTGTGAGCACGGCTCAGAGGGGTCCCGAAAACCAGCCCTGGCACACAATAAAATGTACCCAGAGCTTCCCAATTAGAGACGTTTAATCCTGCCAGTTTAATATCCTCTTTGATTTCCAATGGCTGGAAGGTCCCACGTCCTCTCACCACCTTAACTTGTGATCACCATTTGGTAGCTCACCCTGGATAAACTCCTGTTTGCGCTGCACACCTCAGCCCTGGACCACCCGCAGCTCACTCCAGTGTTATTCCCGTTCAGCCATGGGTTTCAATGGCATCTGCAATGGCAAAAAAAAAAAAAAAAAAAAAAAAGTGTAAAAAAGCGGTGGATCAACTCCGTTACTCCTCACCATGTGCTCAGGCTGTAGAGCGGGTGCTGGCCCAAAGCCGCTCTTTGCAGGCCAGACCCTCCGTACTTCACGGGGCTGGTCCCGACCTCATCTTCTCAGCAGCTTCGGTGTGTTTCTGCCTCTCCTCTCTCAGCTTTCTCCAGCCCATCTTGCTTTGTGGAAATTTCCCTAACACAGTGCTGAGCAGAACTGCAAAGTCTTAAAAAAAAGAAAAGACAAGCTGGGGGAGGAGGAAATAAACCGATCCTGTTTCTGAGCATGGCTTAAAGCTGCTTGCCACCAGACCCTGACAGTGCTCATGTCATGTCTTCTGTCTGCTTACTTCTTGAATTCCCTCTACAAGTTATTCTAGTCAGAAGAAAAAAAAAGTGACAAGCAGCGCTGACATGTACGTGCTCTGAAGAGGGCAGGGGCGAAGTCCTCTGTGAGGTTTTAAAAATAGATGTGCTGCAAAGGGTACAGAAAGGTAGACCAAGAGTTTCTTTCCCTCCATGCGGCTTCTGTAGGCACTTTGAATGCTGGTAGTGTCACCACATGATTTACTGTATGTATTTACTAGGATGGCAGGGCTCACTGCTAGGCGACTGTCAAAATGCAAGGATTTCATGGTTTGGGATCATTATCTAATCCGCTCCTCCAACACAGCAAAAAGAAATCATACAGCTTTTGCCTTAATCACTTACACATTTTCCTGACATATTTGCAGTAGAAAAATTAACACATCATCAGTCACTGCAGATCAATCTGATGTATGACAGATTAAGAACTGGAAACACAGTGGGGGTATGTCTATGTTTGGCTGGGCATTTTCCCCTTTCAAATCATCCTTCTAAACTTCCTGGAAACTACTATAATATACACGAGTCTCATGGGTTTTTTGTCTCCCTCCTTAAAATAATAGGATTGGTGCACAATGTCACAAACTCTTTAACCAATCAAGCACACAATTAACAACCAATTTATGTGTTTTGTCTGCAATTTTCCTCAGTAGCAGCTTTAGTGGAGACTATTGCACAGTCTTGGCTTGGTTAGAAAGATCAGATTTGCCAAGACAGTTGCAATTAATTGAAAGTTATTCCTATTACCTCTAAGGGTTGCTGAGAAGAAATTTTATACTCGGCTCTTCCTACCAAGAAAAAGGCATTCATAATTATAAGGAGATGATATCCAATTCATTTAAATAAGTTTTTATCACAGGTTACTAGAAGGCTATACAAGGCCAATTAAATTTCTTACTGGCATTAAGACAGAGACAACTGTTGTGATAGAAATTCAATAGCATTATATTTTGATACTTACTTTGCAGTGAAAATACATCAGTGGAAAATGGAGAATACTCCAGTTACCAAATACTCAACTAATGCATACTAAAAATGAGAAATACACCCAGGAAATTTACTTTAAAAATACACACCGGACTCAGTAATTCTTCACAGTCAGCAGTGGATTATACTGAAAGGCAATTTTTATTTCAGCGCCTTAATCCTAGGCTACAAAATAAGAGCTAGTTTACTGAGAAGCTCCAACCAGTGCATGCATCGTGGAGACCAACAGCAATATTCTTCCTGGGACTTTGGTAGTCCTGCAGCAATTTACCCAGCACTGATGTTGGCTTACCTGCACACCACAGCCAACCCCAGATCTGGGTTTCTTTTAATGGATCTCTGATGTTTATATTACTTTTGTAAAGCAGCGGACATAGTAGGCCTGATTCCTACCCATGGATAGGTCCAGGGTATCAGCGGAGTTGACCTGGCTGAAGTAGGAAGAGATGTCTTCTACTTTGGTGCACCACACAGTCCCAGAAGAAACAAAGGAAGTTCCCTCACCTGCCTCATGTTAAAAAGGAATCACATCTTGGGGTGCTGGAGAACAGCATATGACATCTAGAAGATGAAATTAATTATTCCTATTATTAGTGCACAGAAAAATTAATATTTCATAAATCTTTTCAGGACATGTACAAAGACAGTCAAGATGTGTTTGCACTAACTGTAATGAAAGCCTCCCCCCACCCCCAACTACCAAAAATGAAATAACAATTCCAACAAAATATTCAGAGGAATGCAATTATCACCAGGAAAAAAAAAAAAAAAAAAAAAAAAAGACAGGTATTAGTCTCCAAATTCTGTTGTAATAGGACAGGGATTCCTTTCAACTCTGGAAACTTCAAACACCAGCTGGGAACAAAGCAAATGAATGTAGTGACGGCAACCCAGTCATCTTCTATTTACAGGGTGAAACGCTGGACATTATTTTTGCTCAGAGCCATTTACTCTCAAGAAGAAATAGCAGTACTGCACACCACAAGCCAGTACCATAATGAATCTGGAAAAGGAAATAAAATTACTGAATGCCTGGCTGAAGCCAGTGCTATTTATCCATTTTACATAAGCACTAAGAACAAAAACCCTTTCTAGCAACAATTCCTAGCTGAAATGCCTTCAACATCATGTTTTTTCCTAGCTACATCTGACTCTTGCTTTGCAGTATTCCTTGATAAAATTCTTGTTACTCACAGGCATTTTAATAACCAAATATTACTGAATATACTTTCTCTAAAATTGTGACAATGAATTCCCAGTTTAATCTATTATGCAGTTTATTTTTGCTGCAGGGACATACGTCCCTTTTATCTCTCTCCCAAGTCACACCTTTATAAATTTTCCTTTCTCTCCTTTACTCCTTCGAAGGAGCTTAACCACCCACAGGTTATATTTTTCCTGCAGGAGCACCAGTCTGCTGTTTGTTCAGTTGTGATTGATTCAATCTAAGCAGAGACCTTTTTCGTATAAGGAGATTTGCAGTCCTGCCAAAACTAAGCCCACAGCACAGGGTACAGTATCTCTCACCATGCCGCCACCTGCACTGTTCCCCTCTGTTCCTCTTAAGAGAGGATGCCCTTTGTGTGGAGGCATCAAGTGAGCGGGTTTGCATGGCTTTCCCCCACTAAAGTCACCTTTTAGCCCCTCCATCAGCGAGCCCTTTGGCAAAGCAGGACCTGCTTCTCACCTACTCTTTCTGTCCCTGTAGAGCAGAGAGGCATTTTCCAGCACTTAGGTTTTTCACCTAAAAGGTCCAGAGGAGTGATCACTGCACAGTCAGGCAAACAGCCTCTCCTCTGGGACCTCCACCTCTGCATTTCTCCTGGAACAACCTTTATAATGATGCACTGGCAAAGTTCCTCATGCAGATGTTACTTTGCTGCTAGGGTACATGAGATTAAGCATGTTCTTGGTAACACAACCTGTCAGTCTTAAATCATCTAGATTAAATAGATGTGTTTGTCCTCTCTGAAAGACACATGCAAATAAAGCTCCAGGAGGGGAAAAAAAACCCAAACCAACGGCCTTGTGCCAAGGCTTGAGGGGGCAGGGAGCATCTTTATCGCCTGGGATTGCTCCAGGCACACAGAGGCCCAAAGGAAGCCCCTTTCAAAACCACCGTGTTGCTGCTGCCCTGAGCAACTAGCAAGTCAGAGTGAGAATGGAGGAAGGTGCTTCATCTGCAGGAGCAGGGGCATTTTCTCAATCCCCTGCTCTCCGCTTTCCCTTTTACTCCAGAAGTGATGAATGGGGAGAGCAAAGGTCCAGGGCACAGGTGCTCAGGTGACATTCCCAAACCCATGGATATTTTCCCTGGCCCTGGGAAAACTTCTACTACTGCTAGATGGGTCAATGTGTTAAGTTTTGCTCTGGTTATTGATGGCCATTTAACTTTGCATATTCCAAAATTATAGGTTCTTTTATTGGAAGGATGCTGTAATCCAATAAACCTTTTCCCGTGTGTTTAGTGGCCATAAAAAGTGCTTTGCTACTAATCCTGCCTGCCCTATGTGGAGCAGAGACACGGCATAGGCAGCGGCAGTGAGAGCTTGCTCGTCCTGCCTGGCCACGTGCCCACCTCCATGGGGACACCTCTGGCTTCAACAGGGGTATTTCACTCCAGTGTCCATTTAATAGTGGCACACACCAAGGGAGGAGGTGAAGCTGAGGGTTTGCTCTTACCTGTAAAATCTCTCCCATGTATGTGAGAGACAGATTTCTAGTTTGTGTGATATGAGATCGTTCTTCAGAGCTCCTGGGGGCTCGAGGGCTCTGCAGGACCTGCAGACCTCTGACTGTTTACATGTGCCTTTTGTGGAGATGATGTGCTCGCTGACCACGCAGCGTACCTATAGATGCCTGTGTTAAAAGCTCCTTTATGCCATGTTTCACGTCTATATTGTTGTAGACAGAGGAAGCATCATAGGAAAAAGCTAGGGGTGGGAGAAAGCAAGGTTGTATTATTTCTGCCTTGAAGCAGACCTCAGAAACCCATCAGATGCTGTCTAGACCATGTGGAGATACGGTTTTGCTTATAACGGCAATTATCTAATGACCAGGTAGGTAACTAATACCTACCTACTTAGCATTGTAAGATTGTGTGATCTAACACCCATCATATTGATTTTGTAACTGATAGTGATAATATGCAGTTATTGTTTATATAATGAACAGTCTATGACCATAGAATAAAATTCAGCATTGAGAAGTACAGGCACAGGATGGTATCAGACATCCCAGGGCTATAAACAGCTCATTAACGGTCCATTACTGGACATCAGAGAAATGCAACCTTGGGAGTTGGGTATAACCAGCTCAGGGGATAACAACGAGAGGAAAGACCGTGTATCCAACATACATGGAAAACACCACAGACAGTAAATTTGGATGCAATGTAGATATGCAGGCCAATGAAGAAAGCGAAAGGTGCAGAGTGCATTAGTAAACATATAAAATCACCCCAACACAATGATCTTAAAGTGAGAAGGAAGAAACCATCATCAAGAACATATTCCTCCAGATGAAGGACCTGGCATGCTGAGATCTCACCATACATCTCCTCTCCAGATTGAAACTGTCAATGCTGACATCCAAACGGGCAGTGGGAAGATGCACATAACACCAGAGAGAAGAGCAGAAAGCTGGAATGTATTTCAGTTGGACAAATCTTTCTGTAACTGGGTGCAGCAAATTGGGAACAATTACCTGGTTTCATGGATCAGGAAAACAGATGCATGAAGCATTTTAAAATACTTGCTTGAAGTCGCAGGGGAAAGCCAGCTGTAGTAGAGTCAGGAAATATTTCTTATTCTTCTGAATGTCAGTCTTGTTCTTTACACGCGTGGGTTTTCCACCCCAGTCAGATAAAGTTTTGAATTCCCTCTGTTCCTAATAGCTTAAATTTTTCAACCTTTCTTCCTCCAAACTTCTCCCATCAACCTGAATTCCATGGGAGACCAGATACAGACTGAGATTTGGATGTGAGATGCTCCTTCTGCACTGGCTCATGTGGAAACCCGAAATCCAAATAGCCCATCTGCAAGTGAATCCAGATTTAGGTCAGACAACTGAAACAAGCCTTCCATTACAGTGTGCTTGAGAACATTTCTGTCACCTGGCTTCAAGTCCAACCAGCGTGCCAAGCAGTGCCTAGGAGTCAAGTAAATGAACTATGAAGAAGCAGAGACAGCTAACGATGTTCAGTATAAAAGCACCCCATCATGAAGTTAGTGCATTCAAATGACACAGCAGATGCAGGTAGCCCTCTACATTTTTAACTGACTGTTCACCTGTGATAGCTCTAACCACAGCTTCAGTCCTGGAGGACTTGCGGTTCCTGGCATCCCTTGAACTGTCAGGTGCCCACACAAGCCACTGCGTTGAAGTCGCTAGAAGGAATGGCAGGTGCTTCTGCCAGCGTGGTCCAAAACAGCACCCACACTTTGGGCTGATTGAACAGCACAGCTGTGCACAGTTGGGCGGGGGGTGTCAGGTGGAAGCCTTCCTGTGTACTGTCTCAAGGACTGCACACAGTAACCATCAGGGGCACAAGCTATTTGCTCTTCTCCCCCGGAGAGAAAATGGTGGCTCTGAAAGGCCAGAGAAAATCCCAGACCATGTCCTAGTTTGTCCATGCAGCAACCTCATGGCTGGAGGAGATGCAAGCAGTGCTTGTTGCCTGCCCAGTGGGAGATGCTGCACCCAACAGAGCACCTTCCTTCGGCCCTCCTTGCCCCAGGCTGTTTAGGGACCAGGGGTGTCTGGAGATGGGAGGATGTTTGGCCCCATATCTGGAGGTTTTGACTTAGGCTGAGATTTGCTGGATCACAGAGCATCCTCAAATGCATCACACTGTTATGTGTGCACATGAAACACGCCATTGTCATTGTCTCAGCTTTTGCACTGGGTCTACCTGGAGCAGCCGCCCTGTTCCTTCTGGAGGAGGAAGTTAGTGACCATGGTCAGAACTGGCCTTTTGGGGATCAAAGCTTATTCTCATTTGCTTTCTGTTGCATAAGTATGATTTCTTTTTGCAAGAGAAGAGCAGGAATGGTCACTACAAGTCTCACAATGTGAAGGCAGCCCAATGTAATAATCTGCCTCTCACACTCAAAACTCACTGTTCAGAGGGGCTATTCATGTCCTTACTTAATGGGGAACTAGGAAGAAGAGCTCAATCTATGGTTTCTACGGAAACAAATTCTTTATATAGCACCAGTGGACCCAAGTCTGTTCTAAACCCTAGAACCTGTAAGTTTGTCTGTATCAGGGCAGGCACCATTTTTTATTTGATTTGAGTGGACACGACATCCTCCATCTGTGCCAGAGCCTTTAATCTTAGCCTTAGCAACAAAATTTCTCATATTATTTTTCTCAAATGAAAGACATGATTTGTGCTCTCCTGTGCAAAGGAGAAAGAGGAGCTGATCGGCCCTAAAGAAGTCTTTATACTTCTGTAAAGTCACCCTCTATCATCACGTGAAGGGATTTATTAAATATTGTGCAACCACAAGCACAAAATATAGTGGGGGTGGCTTGGTGTCTCTCCCCAGACTGTGCAGAACTATTCTTTTACTCTTCCATCCTTCCCCCTACCTGCTCTTCAAAGTATTCCCCATTCCTGCAGATGGATCTGTCCATGCAAAAAAAATAACTCCCCCACCCTTTTTTTCCTTTATTCACATTCACAGCATTATAGAGAGATCAATTAAAAATGCCACTCTGCTCTGCCCACCCTGGCTTCTCACACCAGCAAGGTAATTTGACACACGCTTGGTGAAAGCTGAAAACTTGTCACGGACAAACTTCTACCCAAGTCTGGCAGTCTCAGTTGTAGCTAAACATCCAGAAGCCTGAATGCTAATCCAGGCCCTGGTAGTCAACAAAGTTATATCACAGACATATGATAGCGCACGTGCAACATTTCTCATACAACGCCTTCTTCCAGTAAACACTTCTTATAATATCTGGATGTTGTGCTGCCTGTTCTGCTTGGAAGAAAAGTGACTGCATATCAAAATTACATAGCGGACTAGGTTTCAGAAAGCTAACCAAAGGGCTTGGGTAGAAAATGGGTTGTTTTGCAGTAGCTTTTTCCTAGGTTATATTTCAAATCAGTTTTTATTTTAAGATAAATAGAAGACATAATTTCCCATTTTGCCAGTATAGGTTTTCAAGAATGACAGATTCATTATTTTAAGTGCTGAGAAATGAAGCTGTTTCACTTAAACCTTGCGATTTTTAGCAAAACTTGCAAAACCTAAATATTCATGCTGCTTTGAACTTCAAAAGTAATATTTACTTCATAAAAAAGCAGAAGAACAGGTGGCCCTGGCCTGGCCAGAGCTCTGACAAGCCCAGGGTCCTGTCTGACAGTGGCTGCTAGCAGATGCCTGAGAAAAGCTACAAGAAAAGAGCAAACATCTGGTGAGCCAAAAGACCTCAAGTCAGCTGTTTAGAAAGACCAATGAGTAGTTTTAAATATTTGTTTTTCTAAAGGGTAATAAAGAAGGGAGAGATATCAAACATGCTATTGTAACACAACAAAGGGTGCAGATTCATCATGCTGGGAGAAATAACAATGCTACTTGGAAAAATAGCATATCTGCACCCTGGTACAACTAGCAGATGCTTTAAAATTAAGCCTAGACTTAGGTTCAGCTGGGGTTATGACATCTTTATAGATTGCTTGCCAAATAAATATAAGGTTATGTATATGTTTCAAGCCAATCTTATTTTAAGTGCCCTGCTTTACCAAAACCATTTTAGGAATAAAGAAAGCAGCCCTCTGTTCCTCTAACCAGGTATCCCCCTGTCATGCTACAGAGTCCAACTCAATGGGACCACTCACAGGCTTGAAATGACAGGCGTTGCAAAGTGACAAAGATGCTCAGCATGGGTTGGCTTAGATTTCATGTCATTTTTTTCCCTCCCGCTGTCTCTCAGGTCTGTAATGATCTCATGTTCAATGGTTATGGATGTGCAGCATGTTACAGTTGATTAGAGAAACTAGACCCACCTATAGAAAGCTTGCTTTCCATAGCAGCTCCAAAAGCACCGCATGGTACCAGCAGTACAAGGCTCCAGTGCTTCAGGCCTGGCCCTCATGAGGAGATCATGGTGTCCACACCTCCCCTCCATCTCCCCCAAGTTATTTCAGTGGGAGTAACAGGGAAGTAGAAAAGAGCCCTCTTTGGTCAGTACAAATATCCCCCATTCCCCACAATGTGCATCTGTACACATTCAGGGTCTCCAGGCATTTGTACAGGAGAAACGGATTTTGGTTGCATAACATTTGCTGCAGAAAGTTGCACTTTTGGTTTGCAACAGCAGAAAAAAGAATGAAACGTTGCTTTGCATTTCTAATTTCCATGATTTAATGGAAATATTATATAACTTCAAATTCTAAAACTAGCTGTGGAAAACCTGAAATTATACTCCTGTTAAGCGAAATGCTCCGAACTACATTTTCCACCTGGAAGCTTTAATGAAGGAATAATGAAATCACTGTTCATAGACAACCACCCTGAAATCTCACATTAATATAAATTTACACATAGTGGTTAAGGATATTAAAACACTCACTAGGAGACAGAAAAAGGAAAGCCTTACAGTTTGGGAAAGAGCAGCACAGTAAAGACTGACCCATTCACGTCATTCCTCTTTTCTAGTTTATTCTAACAATTCCTAGAACTTAAAAAGGTGTGAGAAGTCTTTACTCAAAGGTGGGATAAAAAGCCAAAACCATTTCTGAAGCTGACTTTCCTCAGATGGGAAAATGAGAAGTTTTGAAATGTTCAGTCTTTAAAGATGGATGTTTCCACTTCTTTTTGTATCATGGACTTAACTTATACCTCCCCACAGATTTGGTACAATTCTTCAGTAGTGACTGCTTATAAAATTCTGAAAAAATCCCTGGACAAAGTCTTTAAAGTAAAAACTGTCCGCAGATAATTGCTATAATACTCTTCAGGAACAGGCAATTATTTTTTAAAAAATTAAATTTCAACTCATGGATTTATATAAAATATCACCATTTGTTCCAACCTGAATTTCCACACTGCATAACAAAATGTGGTCCTGGGATAGGCTGATAAATATATGTCAGCTTAGACAAAAATTTTAATATGGCAAAAAATAAACACTGGAAAGACGCTTGATTTGCTTAATTATCTATACTATATTTAGAATGTGTGTAAGGACTTTTTAGATTTTTCTGACCCCACTGAGATCTGACCACCTTTAATAATATGATACTTTAAGAAAAGAATATTCTCAGTTCCTTTTAGGTACCAGTGAAGTCAGAGTGGATGGCTGACCCTATAAATTTTGGATTCCTTGTCACACAGCGTGAGAAGTGGAAAGTTGTGAGGCTTTTCCTGGTCCTGAAAGGGCTGTTTCCTCTCCAGATACTTCTCTAATGATCTGTGAAGATAAATCAACTGGGACTCACAGCAATACTGCTGAAGAGCAAGCAGATCTTTTTCTTATGACTTGGCAAGGCTGGTTTAAACACCAGATGGATCAAAAATAATAATAATTGGAAGAAAAGCAGTATCTTCTTCCACTGGTCCCCCACAATCTTTTTTCTGTCTCACACACACCTACACTTTTCCAGTCACATGCTGAATGCCACTCTCAGTAGGGCTCTGGAGCACCAAGTGCTTCGCATGAAATATACCCAGTTATTTGCTCTGTCGTGATCCTTCCTTCACCGGCTGTAGTGAAGAGAGGGTGGTTTTATTTAGCTAGGTTACACAGAGCCTCTAACCTCCCCGGTGAGTCTCTAAGTGTTACTGGTACAACACATGGGATGGGCTGCAAAGCAGCGGCGGAAACCCTTACGATACGGAATGTGGACTGGCTCTGCTGTGCCCAGGCTCGCTGTCCCTACATCCGCTTTCTAGCTCCTCTGGCAAAGTCACGCTCACTTGAGCCCGGAGGGGTGAAGCTACTCTAATTGTGTCTGTCTTAAATAGCAAATCCTCTTCCAATCTGCCTATTTTTATAAATGTCACATTTTCTGTACGGCTGACCTTTTCCTTTCCCAAGTTTTCTATCTGACTTGGCGTGGGGAGAAATGAAGTCCAGGATTTGGAGGACGGCAATGCAGTAGCTCTGCGATGACATATGCTGTGGAAATGCAGCACAGCCACTCTTTTCAGGCTCCTGATTATAGGGCTGTATGGCGAGTACGTCTGGCAGAACAAGACAAGTGGATGGTACAATCAAAGACTGAGAGAAACGGGTGCAAACTGGCACATTAAATTGTTAAGTATCCTTTACAAAAGCTCACAGATCAGCTTATTGCAGGACCAGCCTGCTGACTAACAGAAATTTATCAAAACAGTGATTAAACACCCACAAACAAAACAAGCCACATGAATTTTTTTTCTTAATGGAAAATCTCTCGTCTACCGGCTCAAGCGTCACTTGAGTATTTCCCACAAGGATTTAAAGTGATGGAGCTGCTTGAAGCCTGTGGGTCATGGTATAGAGACCTCATTGCAGCTACATCTCCTGAGAGTTCTCCAGCATGCCCATGACCAAAAGAGAGCATCCTTGCACAGCACTAGTGTAAAGAGAGCACATCCAGTTTCAGAAAGCATCTGCAGTGAACAGAGCTAGACTGCAGACACCCAAAAGTCTCAACCGGACAGGCTCCATGGGGCAGTGGATCAGCATGTGGGTACATGGGTGGTGGTCATTTTGTGGACTAACCGTGTTGCTACCTGGCTGGTCTGTACGCTGGCTGCCCCTCCGAGGGTGTAAAGGAATTAATTACAGGAAAACAGCAGCGTTACTGCCCTTTTGGTCCACTAAAGACCATTTCCTCTGCAGTTAGAGAGCAGAAGTAGAGCAGACTTTTTTATTGCTTGAGCCCAGAGATAATAAACATACAGGCTAACCAATTCAATACCTTTAAGTGCTTTGTGTTTTTTTAAATTTAACACAAATGACTCTGAAGTTCCTCTTTGTCCCCACTACAGCAACAATCAGCTCCCAGCATTGCATGAAATATGCCTTTTCTCAAGCTGTGCTAAAACAGTTAAAAAATCATCACTGCTTAGGTAGTGATTTTGGACAATACCATTCTGGTATTTCCCTTGTGGATCAAGATGAATACATTCTCTAATGATTCCCCGAAGAAACTTCAAGTAGGGAAGCTATTCCTTAGCAAGCATGTCTGCTTATCAGGTAGTCCTCTGGCTTTTGTGCAGGAAATCAAGACACACAGAAACTGCACTTTTATTTGGGTCTGTGCAGTAAAAGTTGCAATGCTGGGATCTCAGACCATTCTTTCTATTCTTTCAGCCTCCACCACCACACGCCAAAACACGATCCCTGTTCCACCTTCCCGTTGTCATTTTCAAAGATACTGTCTTAATTTTGTTTTCCAAACCAGAGGTTACCACGAGAATAACAGCTTGTTAACTTTCATAGTGGCCCATAGCGTAAGTGATGGATTTTCTGAAGAGTTGATCTTGTAAGTTTACCAAATTCTGAGGTCTTTTTTCCCTAAGGCACCAACGGGAGTTAAAGGTTGATTTCCAACACCCCTGGATGCATGCCCAGAACCCTGGGCTGTTCGTACACCAGCAGTTCTGGAAATCAAGTATTTTACTTCCTTTGCCTTGATGTCAAGTGCCTGAAAACAAACAGCTTCTTTCTGGGAAGAATAGCATGTTTTTCTGGAAATGGAGCCACGCATTTTTTTCCACTTCCATTTGAGTGAAACACTGACTTGCATCCAAGTTTCAGAGTTGGGTTCCAGGTGGGATTTCCTACTGGTTTTGTTTCCTCTTTTGACAAGGTAACCCCCCACATAGCCACCCCCTCCCTTGGTATTTGGGCACCTTGTTGGCTCTTCTATCTCTTTTCCTTTCCTTGGAGCTGCTCAGCACTTGCAAACAGCCACAAAGCCGCCAGAACAAGGCTGCTCTTAGAGGCTTAAGGAGATAGAGAGAAATGCTTTTTTCTTCTATTAAAAGGGTGCCCTGTCAAGAAAGGGCTTTTCTAAAATAGCCACTTTTCTAAACTGTCACTCCGAACTAAAGGGAAAACTCCCGTGTCCGCGTTTGCTCTGCGTGCGCTGCAGCTAAGAAAGGCGAGGGCAGCCTCTGGCCATCTTCGCAGCCAGAGCAGCTGGCTCCAAGCCAGCGCGGCACGGCTGGAGACGGCCCAGGTGCCCTGGCAGTCCCGGGGCTCCTACGCTGCGGGTTGTTGGGGCTGCCCCCACTGTGGGAACGCAAGAGGCTCAGCTCTCCCGCAGCCTGCAAAAAAACAGAGGGGTATCCGAGAGACCTCCGAGACCAGCCCTCTTGCCCACGACATTACAGGAGTGACAAATCCTTGTTGCTGGAATATTTGCAAACACTCTCTTTTAGGCTACACTAGACATAAACAAGCACGGGAACAACCTCTTGGTTTTGCATAAGGCTGAAACCAGGCAGACATCAAAATGGCAACACATGTTTCTACAAAGAAGTTTAAGATCATCCCACATTTAGGTTTCCAAAATCCAAATTACATTTTTCTTGTTTGAAAATAGCCACACACAAATAATTCATAACTTGTCAAAAGAAGACATGAAAAGTAAAACATCATTACCATTAGGAAGCTGCTATCAGTATGCCACCATTCACATTACACCCCAACCACCAATCTGTCAGTCATCTGAACTCAGCCTGCATCAATCAGCCCTGAAGTCTGGCAGACAGAAATTGAGCCTAATGTTTAGTACAAGCAGGTATGGCCTTAAGGCTGTAATGCCAGTTGTTCAAAAGTCTTGACGATTTATTTTAAAATACTTCTTTTTTAAAAAAAACTTTTAAATGTGGTAAATTTCAACCATTCTGGCTAAAATTTTGAAGACTGCTCACCTGCAGAAAAGTAGGGAGGGTTTCAGCTCAAATTTCTCGTCCGTTCCCCTGAGGGATGCTAGGGGGAAATATTTTGATTTGTCTGTTACATTGAAAGTTTTAGTGTTTCTTGCTTTAGAGTAATGAAATGGTGAGAGAGGAGGTGCCCTCCTCTGTAAATGGTTTGTGCTGTCATTTTCCAATGAAAATGGATAGATAATTGATTTTGCCATGATAAGTATTTTTGGTTGCTTACTCTTTCTGGATATCATAACTTATCCACATTTATATTAAAAAAGGGCATATCAGAGAAAATGAGGACCTCGCAGAGGCACTCAGAGGTAAGGCAGTAAAAACATGTCCTTGCACATGGTGCATTAGCAGGCCTGATGGGTGTCTTTTGTGATGCTCCCCAATTGTGCAATCCCATTTTATAATAAAATACAATATCATGCAGTTTATTAACAAATTCAAGCAGAAGACTATATCCTGTAATTACATTTCAGACTCTGTGCATACATTACTTTCCTTTCCTGACAGCCCAGAGCTGTTCTCATTTTTTAATGCAAATGCTTTATGCTGCTGGCCAGTGACATATTCTCTTATCCTGTTTTTCTAAGAAAAGGAGGTATGAAATGGTCTTATCTGTCTGCGAGTGCCCACATAATTACTTTTAATCCAAAGGACAATTTCAACCTCAGGGAGGAGGAGATGCCTCAAAGCCTGTGAAAACACGTGGATGGGTGGAAGGGAGAGGGGCAGTGGAGCACATCCAGCGAAGGATGGAGGGGATCCGTCCTACACGCAGCCAGCACAGCCCACTGCCCTGGTGACACTTGCACAGCTCTGCCAAGACATGCAGGGGAAAACACAGGAGACAAAAGATCCAAATCTGTAGGAAAGCAGGCTTCCTTGTATCTGTTACTAACAGAACAGCTTAAATTGCCGTGGGGTAATCATCATGCTGCTGTAAAAGAAATTAATCAAAAGGGCATGCAAAGCTTTCTGAAGCCTTTGATTCTTACAGCTGTTTAAATCTAAGTGAATCATTCCTGTTTTCCATAAGTTATGCATTTTGATATGTGTGGTCTCATCCCTGGGCTTCAGTGAGAGCTGGCCACTCTTCAGCTAGCAGCCACAGACTGTATATAATCTTTTTTACTTTCTCTCAGGAGGTAGATGTCATCTCAGGAAAAAATATATAGGGACCTTAGAGGACTGAAAACTGGCCAGCAGAAATACAGCATTTGCAAAACTTGCTAGCTGAAGGAGGAAAAAAAAACCCCATAATCTGATTTCCAAGTCCTTGCTTTCTTTTCCCCCTCAGATGCTGGCAGCGAAAAAATCCTTTCTAGAGGAGGTAAGAGCTTGAGAAAATTAACAACAAGTGAGAGGCAGCATAAGAGGTAGTGCAAATATTTCTCGTTTTCTCAAGAATGAATAAAAAGCAAGGCAGAAAAGATGAAGTTATGAGATCTAGAATGAAAAACCCCTGCTTACAGCCAGCCACCAAAGACAGGACTGCTCGGTGTTATCCCAGCGTGCACCCTCCTGCCCCTGCTCCAACCCCATTTGGCTCCAGGGCTGGACGTGTACAGAAAAATGTTAAGTCAGGACCCACTTACGCCTGCTGGTAGGAACCAAGGTCCACAAGACCTGAGGGTCACTGGCTCCAGCCCTCTGCAAATATCGGCAACTCTGTACGGGGTGTTCGGCGCAGCCAGTCCCACGGCACTCCCAGGCACCACCATCCTCTCCTGCACATCTCTGAAGCATATCCTCACATCCTGATAACTAATTTAAGTACAAAGAACAGATTAAAAAGGCACAATGCTGTGGGCAGGGAGGATTTTTTTTTTTTTTTCTCAGCTTCATCCAGCAGTTGGCTGTATCAAAGCATGGAGGGAACAGCTAACTGGCACCTCCAAAACTCCAGTGCACTGTGTCCTGTAGCTCACATTTACCTCCAAGACTGGTGACAAAGGATGTTTCCTGCTTGCTCTGCATGGGCAATTCATACCACAGGTCTGGATTAGGTGCAAATCAACATCCCAGAGTAGATAAAATGCAAACATGTATCCATTTTTGTTACGCTACATCATCCTTGCAGCTCCTAAAACAAGAACTCATAATAAAATTAACTTCTGACAATGTGCTCAAGATGTCCCCTCCCTTGCTGTACTTGTATTTTGCTGTCACAGAACTTTCCTAAGCCAGAGAAACATTCAAATGATTGAAGAAATAACTCAAAAAGATTGTTTCAGGGTCAGGATATGGGCTATGTTGCAGATTATTAACCTGTGCCATCCCAAATTGCAGCATTACTTTTGACAGAGGCGATTAATTTTTAAATTCTTATTTGGATTAAATTGATACAAGGAACCTCTCTTGGTCAAGTACTGGAACATTATTTTTTGGTATTTCTGGAGAGTACCAAGGGAATTTTAGAATTATAGAATCATTGAATCATTTAAGTTGGAAAAGACCTTTAAGATCATCAAGTCCAACCATTAACCTAACACTACCAAGTCCACCACTAAACCAATTAAGGGTAGAATAATAATTTCATGTTTCCTGGCTTGGTGGCTGGATTATTTTTTAATGAAAGTAAAAACTAGGAATCATTAAGGTTGGAAAGGATCTCTAAGATCACCAGTCCAGCCATCAACCCAACACCACCATGCCCACTAAACCATGTCCCAAAGTGCTACGTCTACCTGTCTTTTGAACGCTTCCAGGGATGGTGACTCCACCACCTCTCTGGACAGCCTGTTCCAATGCTTGACCACTCTTTCCGTGGAGAAATTTCTCGTAATATCCAATCTAAACCTCCCCTGATGCAGCTTGAGGCCATTTCCTCTTGTCCTCTCGCTAGTTACTTGGGAGAAGAGAGCAACACCCACCTCACTACAACCTCCTGTCAGGTAGCTGTAGAGAGCAATAAGGTCTCCCCTCAGCCTCCCCTTCTTTAGGCTAAAAAACTCCAGTTCCCTCAGCCGCTCTTCATAAGACTTGCTCTCTCTTCTTTTGCTAGACATTGACAACAATAAAAAATTTGAAATATTGAATTGATAAAATATCTATGTTTTTTTTCTTTTTTAATTGCAATATTGCCCCTTCTGTTTCTACTGTGAATCTGCCCGTTTGAAAATTTCAGATACTGCATCTGCATCTCTCTTGAAAATATGTATTCCTTTTCTTTTTTTTTCCTTCTGCACCTGAAGTGGAAATAACTTCAGGAAAATGTGAAGAAAAGTCAGGAGCAATCACAGAAAATTGGCATGCATTTCATCCCATATATGTAAGAAGACTGGCAAAGTAGATGAGATGCAATTACACTGCAACTTTGCTTGCTGAGCTGGTGAAGGAATTGTTTTCTATAGCTCAGGCAGTACAGCAAGCGTTGCCCGCTCAGGCCACAGCATCATGGGATCCTGGGAGGTAGGAAGGGACCACCACAGGTCATCCAGTTCAACCTCCTGCCCAAAGCAGGGTCAACCATGGGATCACACCAGGAGGCTCAGGGCTTTAGCTGGTCAGGCCCTGAAAGCCTCCAAAGATGGAGATGGCATGACCTCTCTGGATAACCTACTCCAGCGCTGGGGTGGCAACTGCTGCTACCACAGGACTTGTATCAGTCACCTGCAACTCCTCCTCAGCTGTTCCCCACCTCATCACCCATGAAGCAGGGAGGGGTCCTGCTTCTGACCCACAATTTCTTGGCAGCCCACCTTCAGTCTAGCAGCCAACAACTTCTGGGGCCTGCCCTTGGTATCTGCTAACAGGAGGCAGGAGCCAGCTCCCTACCACTCTTAGCCACTCTTTCCTAGTGAGGGCCAAAAATAGGTCTGCCATCACAGAGAGAGATGTACCCTGTCTCCCCCAGATAACTCAAATTCCTGGTCTGGTGTTATGATGGGTGTTTTCTGTTCTTCCTCATCTGTGTCTTACCTACTTTGAGGTACTCCTCCTAATTTCTCAGTTCATATTTAAGAGTCGCCAGGCTTGAGTTCACAGTTAAATCCATCTTCTCTACAAACAAAAGTGCATTCAGGCAGCCTGGTGGGTGGGAGGGTGGGTCTTAACTACATAAAATCTGCTCTGCCCTCATGGTGCCAGGTGAGCTGGGAGAGAGAGCTGGGGTCTGTCTCCTCTTCTCAAGCTGAGCCATGGTCTTTCCCATGATACCCATGGGGTAGCAGAGCTCCTTCCCTGTAATGAAGAGTCCACTGCTATGACATGGCCATACTCTGAAATCCTTGCCTACAAGCAAAGCCTTACGACTTTATGAGAGGTTTTGGTAGCTTTCCCCACCACTGGTCCTTTGGGTCTCACACGTGGAGCACAAGACCCAGGATTTCTCCCAGCCCCTGCTACGACTCAGTTAACATTGTGTATTTATGCTGTGCTTCGAGGCAAAGGCTCCACTGCCCTGAAGCCCAGTGGGATGGCAGCTGCCAGTCATCTTGAGAGAAAAAGAGCCCTCCCACATGGCCACTTCCCAGACACATTATCAAAGCCTTCCCACGCGCTTAACTAATGAGCCAATTTTCACCTCTGCACCCATTATCGCAGGGCGGAAAAGTGATGTCACCCTGTGACACAACATGAAATACTTAGCTGAAGCAGAGCCTCCATCTCAGTTGCCTACGTCTACTGAGGTGGTAGCCTAAATTAGAGAAACTGCAGAATGCTTTTTCAGTATTAAACCAGCATGCTGAATCAGAGTGGGAACCTCAGCTTCTCACAGCTCAGAAGTGGATGTGCTTACCTCCTTACATTCCCCTCTGGGGCTAAAACAGGTGTTTCTTGCTAATGAAATTGCTGAGATTTAACATAATTTAGTATATACACGCACATACACAGAATTGAACAGGGCAGAAAAGCAGTAAAAAAAGTGTGATGACTCAAGAAAGAATTGCGATTTTTGAGACCAACTATTTCTAGGGCCCTTGCTCTGGTTTGGCTTTTCTCTTCTGCCTCCCTAGAAAGACTTGACCTCCTTCATTAAATCACATCAGATACCTTGAATTAGATAATAAAAATCTTAAACACCCCCAATATCTTGAAATTCTTGGTCTTCACATAAAGAACATTTGTTGGGTGCTGTTGTTTGGTCCCATTCAGATTTTGGCACCCTCTGGCCAGTTCATATTGTCCTGGGAGGCACATGTCAGGATAGCACAGCTAGCACAAACCTTCCTATTCTCCCTGCAGGGAAATTTCCTCATTAGGAGAGCATGCAGGCATGAGAAACAGGCCAGCCACCCCTGCTGGCTTTCATACCCATGAAACATGGGGATGTTTCTATCAACAGAGCTCTGGAGGAGCAATTTGAGATGCCCGGTTTTACTGTCACCTTCTATGGCCTAGAACACCAGGATATGCCTGACCGGTCCATGAAGGTACATGAGCATGGCATCAACACACACGGAAAAAATGACATGTTTAACTGCCAATCCCATCTCTTCATAATTCCAGAGCTGATTTAATAATCTGAGCCAATGGTTTCAGGGCCAAATTAAATGACAAAGGTGACAGAAGGGCCCATCGCCGCTTTCCTAAATAGCACAGATTGTTCTGACCTGTCACAGCAGATCAGGATGAAGGTTTTAGGTTAGCAAGATAGCCATAAAGATCAAATGGGGTTGAGGGTAGGGTAGAACTAATGTGTATTTAATCCCAGACACACTACTGTGACAAGATCTTTAAAATTCAATTCTTAAAGTTATTTGAGGTGGTTTTAGGGATGAAATGAGGGAGTAGCCATCAGACTCACATGGCTCCATCACCTTGCTCAGAGTCCTACACCAGCCTTCCTGCACCCAGAGCAGGAGCCAGGCAATGACCACAAGACTGGCAGCTGTCCCTTCTCTGCCCCATCTTGGCTGGTAGGAAGGTCCCTGGAGGGGCAGGATGACAACGTGGTCCCAGGGCACTGCTGACGCAGGAGGAGATAGAAGGATACCGTCATGCCAGGCCCATGGTCAACGCATGTTGCTCCTTCCACCTTCCACCTCACCAGATGCCATCTCACCAGTGATGCTGAGGAAACGTGGAAACTGAAAGGGAATGTGCAAGCTAAAAAAAAGTCAGGAAGAAAATGGTGTAGGAAATGCTGCTTCCCTTATTGGTACAATATTCAGGATACTGATTTAGGCTGTGTGTGTGCTAAGCTCAGGGTTAGGGCTGTTTTGTTTTGCCTCTGCAAAGCTGCCTTGCCCAGGGGACACATGGGCTGGACATCTCAGATCTTCCTGTGCTGCCTGATAGTCCTTTTACAAACCACTTTTCTTCTCTAACTCCAGCCAGTGCATCTTAATGTTTGGAGGAGGTTAACAAATAACAAATAATAATAAAAAGACTAATGTCAGTGTTTGGAAAACTGCTTCTGTGCCCACAAACAGTAACCTCAGCAGATCACTGAACAGGAGCTTTGCAATTATCCTCCAAACAAGACGAATCGAAATCGAAGGCACCAAGTTCAAATTCTCAGTGTGTCATATTTATGTAAATATCCAAATAAAATAATCATCACCAGTGTTCTGAGAGGTGAGGAGGAGTGGGATAGCTGGGGAAAGAGTGCTGGCAAGACATCTAGAAATCTCACAACCAGAAGCAGCAAACATCAAAGTGCCATGAGGAGGATGGATTTGGGTTCTCCAACTGCTTCATGTTTCATTGAACATGACATTTGTGCTTCAATGTTTTTGAGCAGTGGAGGCAAAGTTCCCCCTGGGCTAAAGGTTAAAGGAACCAATGGATGGAAAACTTCATTGCTAAAAGACAGAGCTTCTGAGATAGGTGCTGGGACTGCCCTAAGCCCAGTGGGCTGGACAAGGGGCAGGACACAAAATTAAGGCCTTCTGGAGTACTGCCTACTCAGATATTTAACTGAGCAAGCCTCTGGAGTTCTCTCTTGTTAATTTATCCCCACTCTTCTCCCATGCAGCTTCTGAGATATCCTCTTTTACGTTTTTTATGTTTCCCCACTTCTATGCAGTTTCCTTACTAGGGCCGCAACACTTAGCAAACACCTGGCGAACTGAATGGCCATGATTCAAATGCTTTGGAGCCATCTTTACCCAGGGAGAATTATCACAGACTCCTTTCCACCTTAGCAAAAGATTTGAGCAGAAACTTGCCCTTGGTTTTGGTCATTAAAGAAATAGGACACTTTTTCCTATGCAAGCAAAGTTGATCAATATCAGTTTTCTGGAGTTATGGTGTGCAGAATATAGCTCTGGAAGTCAGGTATGCTGATCCTGCCCTATGGAGGTTGCCTAAGAAGTCAGTTTAACCACACTTTGCTGCCCGGGAGTGCTGCTAATCTTGCCATTTCTGAGCCCCACTACAGAATTAACTACATTGACCTGTGTGAAAACATGTGGTAATGCAATTCAGTTCTGGAATCTCTGTGGCCAATTTACACATTTTCAAAATTAAGTTACCATCATTTAGCATCTATTTGTTTATGTCCCTGTGGGAAAGTTTTTATTAGTATAGGGTGAAGGTATTCATATTTTAAAGGCAAAAGAATAAATGACCCAACTAATAGTTCATAAAATGATCTTCCCAGCTTGCCTTGAATGATACTGCAAAAATAATATAATGAAAAAAACATTACAGGACCTTGATCAAATGTGATCCTTCAGGGCTAAGGAACCTCATTTTCCTGCATACAGGTACGGTTTACTCAGTCCTGCAGGATTTCATACCACATGAAGACATCAATATTTTCTCCAGAATTAAGCAGAGCAATTAAATAGCTATTCTACTGCTGCACCATGGAAAAATAGAGCTGGAAATGATAATTTCGTAGGGATATCTAGTCCATCCCTAATTAAGGATCAGCTAGACTTACAGTACACCTGCTATGTGTATGAATGCCTCCCTCTGCAACAACCCAAGTTGCTATAGGGGCACTGCCACACCTAGGTCAGGCTTAAAATTCCTTTACAAGTGGTTTCTCTCTTTGCAGGAATGTGAATTAAATTAATGAAGACCAAACCACTTCCCTTGTCAACCATTTGTTAAGGAACAGCAACAACAAAGTGGTTTAAAATGAGCAACCAAATTCACTCATGGGCAGTCTGAAGAAGCAGGTTTGCTTGCTTCTGAGGTCCCGATATTAAGCAAGCTGCTCTCCAGCCACAGCCAACTGGTGCACCCATAGACTTTAGAGGAATGTCAGTGCAATCTCTTTGAATGCTTCGAGATGAGACATATGGTGCCATGGGGAAGACGTAATAATGCAGAGAGAGAAAATGAGCAGATCCTCCAGAAGACTCCCTACCTGCTGTGACCAATATTGCTCTTTCAAAGTGCACACACATGGTGTGCAAAAGAGGCATCAACAGACATGCATAGATGTGTCACTGTACAGATGTGGTACAGAGCAAGACAATTTTAATGACTTGCTAGCGGTTTTTGACCAGGCCCAGTGAACAGACCCTTGTGCAGCAGTTTGTCAGTGGTGGGATGCCCTGTGGACAGAGGCAGCTGAAGCAGGCTTGGTCTGCTTGGTGCAGGTTGAATGCAGATAACCTAAATGCGTATGAGACTCAGAGAAAGAAATTCACCATTTATGAGTAGCAACCCTCTCTATAGCATAAAGCCTGGATGGACAGTTTTATAAAGTCTGATTGGTCAGTGATTTTACATTTATTTAGATAGACTGAGCTGCTAAAAAATAATAATTAAAAAAAAGATGCTGCAAAGCCAATGCCAAGTACCTCTAAAGACTTTATTTCATGCTTCTACCACTGTTAGGTGCTGGCACAGTGAGACTTTTACCCACTTGTGTCTTATGCGCTGAGGTTATTGTATCTTCACACTTCATAGAGTAGTTAAATTACTTTCCCAGGGTCACATCACTCATCTTTGTCAGAACTGAGACGAGAAGCCAGGTGTTCTCATTGCCACCCCAGACTCCAGGCTGTAATAGCTAGATTTTGTGTTTCCCTCTACTATACTAGCTTCTGCTAGGAGAAATGTAAGAGCACTTCATCCTGCATTATATGCAGGAAAGGAAACAGAAATTTGAATAGTTGCCATCTGCTGGAGTTCCTTTGATTTATTGCTTTCCAGCCTCAGCTGAAGATCAAACATGCTCTAGAGAGAAACATTTCCTTAGGTTGTTGTACTGTGTATATCTCTGCACAATGCTAAACTAAGTCACAAGGACATGAGCAGAGACCATTCCCTTTCTTCACCAGAATAATTTATACCTTTAATTCTGTAGTTACAACCAACCACCAAAAAGGTATTGTTGCCTCCATCCACTGGCAGCAATGTTTCATTCAACTAGCATCAAATTCTAAACTGAATGAAACAATTACGCTTTGTAGTTCCCTGTCTGGCTTATTGTATTTTCTCAGAAAGGAACTCACTATCCATTAAAAGCATACCCCTATCTTTCTTCAAAATGTCACACAGACAACAGTAATTTTATGCCATTTCACCCCATCTGTCTACATTTTCAGAAATAAGTTTTGCACCTCATGTATTTTCATTTCCTATCCAAGTCCAAAGCCATATAATTCTTCAGATAATTACTGCTACTCGTCCCTTCAGATTAAATAATTATTTTCCACGTCTATCTTGTCTCTTGTCCATGTCCATGTCTATCTTGTCCATGTCTCTTTATTTGTAGGTCTAATGTTGATTAAACACAAAGTACTATGCCACTGCTAATTTTACTTCAAAGAGGGATTTTCACACTGGGGCAAATAAAAAACCCAGCATCAATATCTATAGATAGAGTAATTTACTTTTCCATTAATTTTCTATATTCCCTCAGCCCCTTTGGTATTACTGGAGATCTTTGGTGTTTGAATTAACTCTATTCCTTTGCAACTAGATTCGTCTTTGGCTCAGATCCCAAGTACTGGTAGTAGCCAAGAGAGGTAGTTCACGGACCTAAAGGGCAGTTTCTGGCAGAGTCCTACCCAGAAGAGTAGTGTATGTCCTACCAAACAGGGAAAACAATTTCAGCAGTTGGATCAGGAAATATTCAAACATTATGCAGTTTATGTATGTTCTCTGTCAATCTAGAATGAAAAGAAAAAAAAATTACTCCCCAAACAAATAATTAGAGGTAGCAATAATAATAAAACTTACAAGAAGAATCTGTAAAAAGCCCTAAAAAAGTCCGTTTAATGCTTTGCCAGCTACTGTCCACAACCCCACTGTTTTTTTTCTTAAGTGCATGAAAAAAACAACATGTGGCACTACATCACCTGTGTGAGTGGTCAGTGTTTTCACCAGCATGAAAGAGAGCTCTCAGCCTTACAGCCTCAAGTTGCCTCTCTCAGCTCTCAGGCTTTGCGAGAGAATAACACTACCCTGCCCCTCTCAGCCTGCCTGGGTCATTGCCTAAGACCAAGGCAACCCAAAATAACCATCCTAAATGAAAGTGCCACATAATCCTAATACTGCAGATGGGTATAACAGAGAGCGAAAAGACTTAACCTCCGCCCGGAAGTTTCCTACATGCTTATCTGGCAGCTTTCCATCCTTTAGAAGAGACTTAGGGTGAGTCGGAGCTTCCAGGCATCGCAGCGCTGCCCTCCCTGTGTGCAAGCCTGTCCGCCAGTCCTTACCACCAGCTCCTCTCACCACCTCCTTGGCAGGGTCCCTCCATGCTCTTGCAAGCTGTGACTCCCCTACCTTCAGAAATAGGGTTACTCAGCCAGCTCTTGTGTTAGCCTCTAAGATACCAAAGAGGAGCGTGGCAGGAGGAGGGCTGACTTTTCTTGCCTCTGTACAGCCAGCCGGCCATGTCTTGAAGGGGAACCCTTTTTTCCTCACATTAAACATCTTTACAGCAATGAGACAAACAGGCAGAGCATTGATCCAACGTTACTTCCCATCTGACACACTGAGGAGCGCCATGCCAGATGGCCGTTTCACCAGGAACTGTGCCAATGCAGAGCACAAAGAGAGTTCCTGTCCTCAAATATGTCAAGAAATAGCACTGAGATGAAAGGATGTCAGTCCAGACAATAACGAATAAGCCTGGCACTCCAGCAGATGAACTGTCAGCAGTTTCAGGTATGTTAGGCATTTGTGGGCAGTACAGAAGGGAGATCTGCTTGCGTAGGGGTCTGAAAGATGATGCTGTTCATGGCTTTTAGGTGGCGCAAAGCAGTGCAGGCAACACCAAAAATGTCCCATGCTTGTCATCCTTAGTCAGGACAGCTAGGAAAGCTCAGGTCTTGATGCTTAAGACATGGAGCTAATGGAGACCTTTAAAATCAACGGCGAGTTTCCAAGTGAAACTCAGTGGACCTGAAGGAAAGTAGTCTAACTGCACACCATCCGACCCAGAATCTGAACCCCTGTATCCTTGGGTCCAACCACAGCTTCTGTCTTTTTCTCTTCACTCCAGTATCTCACTGCATTTCATTGTCTTTAGGGCAAAAATTGCCACATCATTTATGACAATTCTTACATCCCCTGTACTCTTAGGAGACCTGATTTATTGCATTAAATGCATTAATGAAATTTGAAACACAGTGCTTCTCACCACCAAAATCATGCCCTACAACAAGAATTAAACAACTCCAGAGGGAGCCTCAGGACAAAAATATTCAACCCAATCTTTCAATAAATACCCTACATGTTCTGTTCTTCCCTCTAAAATAATTTCAAGGCAGCAATGCCATCATACTGTGTTCAACCAAACATAGCAGTGACAAACCTATCTGGGGTAGGAAATAAACTTAAGAACCCAAGGCAAACTCTAGAAGATGTTCTTTCTTAGTCCTTGCCTTAAATTTCCATTTTCTCTGGCAGATTTAAACTTACTGTGAATGATTACAGCAACTTGGAGGCATTCAGTTGCTTCATCAGCGTTAAATTCCCGGGAGGAAATATGGCAGAACAACAGCAAGGATGAGGATATCATGCGGGTGACCAGCAGTGAGCTGTCCATGTCCCATGCGTACATGTTAATTTAAAATTCTGAAAGAAATTCTGATCAAAGCATTAATTGTTTGTGTTTTAAATATTATAATTAAGTCATTGCTTTTCATCTTCTGTGAAGTGGGAAGGTGTTGTCACTTCAAGCCTCTCTTGTTTTGTGCCAGAGATTTCTAGTAGACATGGATCTGGTATGTTAATGTTTGCATTTGTATTCACTCTGCAATCAGCTGAAACGTTCACCTCCTATGAATATTCAGTCAATAAAAATTCAGACAACATTTTTCACTTGCAGGGCAATAATTGCAATAATTTATTCACCAGAAGAGCTGAAATATATGTAGTTGAGCAAATATCTATCTATCTATCCATCTAGCTACTTGGACAACTTCTTTAACTGTGAATAAAACTTGTGAAAAACATCTTAAAGCATGTAATCTAGTGTGAACTTCTGTCAGGACTGGTAAAGGTGAAATACAGCAGAAGATAGCAGATAGGAGATACGCAAGCCATTAGAGACTCTACTTTACACTGGAAAGGAACCCAGAAATGCTATGTTTGTGCTTTAAATCTTACAAAAACATGAAAATTTGTAGCTAGAGATTAAAACAATGGAAAAGTGGTGGCAAATCATAGAGGACAGCTGAGTAACCTTGCAGTGGTACACAACAGGGAACAGCAAGTGCCTCTAGTGTGAGGTTCTGGCAAGCTGATGGTACCATACAGGGCTTTGGTTCCAAGGAAGGACCAGCTGTGTTTCCAGAACCTCTGTGCTCTGTGGGCACTAAAGGAGAGTACCTTTCATTGCAGGAGGATGCTTCAGGCTAGCTTTGCTAATATTGCTGCTGCAAGAATGTTAATCATCAGCTTAACCTTTCTCTGAGTACCACTGTCTGTGCTATCAGATTTTGGGGTCCACCCTAATGCTGCCCGCAGTTAGGAAGTCCTAACCTGCTCCCACAGCTCAACTCTGCAGCTGAACTGTCAGTATAACTTTAGTTCATGTTAGCAACCCATGGCTATCAGCAAAATCAAAAAAATTACACATCCTAAGATGTCATCATTCACTCTAATTTGACAAGGTGGATTTTCCCCCAGTGTAGCAGGCTGTCCAAAGCTTTCTGGAGGTCACCTGGAGCACTGGGAGCTGGTGTCCCTTGGGTGGAGTAAAAGGCAGAAGTACATGCTGATAAAGGAGCTGACAAAGCAGAAGCCAAATACAATTAATATGCATCAGAAAAGGCATTTCTAGGAGAGAGATAAAACTATTAATGCTACTGCACAAGCGATTGCTGCTGCCTCATCTAGGGTACAGTCCACATCCCTGGGCACTTTGAAATGTCTAAGAGAATTCAAACCAAGTTGGAATAAAACCTGTGAGGATAACAAGTGGAGACATTTTTATTGGGGATCTGAAAGATCTGGGCTAAACTGTCCCAGAAAAATGAAAGCTGGTGAAAAACATCCTAGCTGCTTTTCACATGGAGTTTGCCCAGCAAGAACAGTCTGGCACAGTTGCTTGCCATGCCAGGGGGCATGACACTGTGATCCCAGGGAGTCCCTTCCAGCCCTGTGTTCAAAGCATCATTGTTCTGGAGTGTCCATCTGAAGCAGCAACTCAGTGACAGAAATAATTAACTCCTCTTAAGAATAAGAAGATGAATGCCAACACTGAACCATGTTGGAAACACTTTCTTCTCAGAAGCTCAATGTTCTGTATGCAAAAGTCAGGGATTTCAAGGATAACACAAAAGATGCCGGGGGGAAAGGACTCCCCTGTTCCCCTCTGACTGCCTGTGTAGAGAGAAACCTTAAGTACAAAATCACAGAATAATGCATTATTCAGATACAAAATGCAGCTCCACTAATAAACTTTTTAACATCAAAGGGCAATGTTACCATTAGACTGCAAGCAAGTTGCTGTGATTACAGAGCAATTTTCTTGTGAGACAACTGACTTAAAAATAAATAAATAAATGCAAAGCGGTTTTCCAGGGTGGATGAGTTTGTTCCCTTTTTGCAAACCCTGTGGTGAATTCTAGCAGGACAGATGAAGACCAAACAAGAAGAAAAGGCATGCTTCTTAACTACCAGCTACAGCATGACCCCTCCATCTCCAAAGGGGCTGTAGCAGAGCATTAGGACATGTTCCTTGATTAGCAGAGGCATCCAGAGGTACCTACTGTTTGGTCCCGATTCTGCCATGTGTGAGTGCAATCTGGCAACACGCTGGTGGGATGGACCTACTCCAATCACATGCACGAGTCTCTTTGTGACCAGATGATTGGGAAGAACTACCTGAAGCAGCTGGAACAGAAGACTGTCATACCCCCTAGATAAGATTTTTAGGGCTAGTGCTGCTGGGATGAATTCATGTTTGCTACTTCTGTGAGGGACTGCAATCAGTTGTAGGGACCAGCCCTCCTGAGCTAAACCAAGTGCTCTCTTCCCACAGCTCAGGATCTGCACTCTGATATATGGGAGTACTCCCATGGGTTAAGTGTTTTTATGTGAAGATACAAAGGAGGTGACAAGAAAAAGAAATCTATCACAGCAACTGATGAGTACAAGAGAAAAAGAGTCCTTGGGGAACTAGGGACAGAGCAACTATTTAGGTTTCCTTGATTCCTTTCCAATGACTAACTCCTCTTCACAACTCTGAACTCTGGCTTTATAAGATGTCAGTGATAATAACTGCAGTTAGTTCTTCAGCTGCTCTTGGATCCAGTCTTTGAACATCTCCATGCTTATTTGCATTCTGCTATGTTCAACCTGCATAGCATCATATGCTGTGTGTAATCACATTTATTAATTTATCTGGAAAAAGATGTCTTCAAAATCAGCAGTAAGTGCCAGATTCTTTCTCCAGTGACCAGTAGTGACATTGTTCCATGATATTGCAACTGTCTTTCCCTGTTAGCTAGATCCCCACAATTCACAGTTAATAGATTTCTTCAAGACAGGTGAATGTGCCACTGTAGGCCAATTTTATGAATATTTCTAGAAACAAAGTAAGCAAATTAATATTTTAAAAGGGACTTTGAGGTATTGCTATTTCCCTAATGCTGTTGTAAGCAGAAATGTCTGTATTTCTTATTGTCAATACACTACCCTCTTGGATCCAGCATGGACAGCAGACACCACAGCTAGGCTTGAGATACTTTGTTGAGTACTTTACATGTCAAATGACATTATTTGAAATATCAAATAAGAAAGTAGCTGCTCAAAAGAGCTTCCCACATGAATCAAGAAGAGTAAACAAATGGGACCCAGAGAACCTGGCATATGTGTAGCCCATTTATTGCCTTAAGATGTTTTCTGCTGCAGTACTTTGTTTTTGAATAAGCCATCTTTTGCTGAAAGACCATGATCTTCAGAGTCTGCTGTGATAGCTCCACAAGAAGCAGAATGGCAGGTACCTCCCCAAGCCCCTCAAGGGAAACACGGCAAGTACTTGGCAACCGTGGATCAAAGTCCAAGAACAGTGTGAAATCCCAAGAAGAGTAAAAGTTTCAGATTTGAGAGGGGGAGAATTTGACTGGTCTGAGAGGGCCAGAGATGCACAGTAACTGAGATACCTTTGTTCACCATAAGATATTGCTTTACTGGCTTTCCAGATTGCTTTAAACATCAGGCTTCATTTGTGCCTTTCTGTATTATCATAATATCATAATGGGCACTCTCATTAAAAGAGAGCTTTTTCTGTCTTTTTGTTTATTCTGCAAGCCTTCTTGTTGGTGCTCTTTCTTTATCCTTTCTATCTTCTGCTATATCCAGGTTTAGAGATTGATGGGATGGCATGAGATGCTGGGGTTCCTTGCAGACTTTGTAATGTTTGAACATCAAAGGTTTTGACAACTAAGCTTGAAGAGTAAGATGTTCTTGATACTTGTCAGACAGGTGTAGGTGAATGCTTATCTATCTAGCCTTTCACAGCCATTTAATACCATAGGAAAGAACTTTTATTTTGGTTTTTGGCAAACATCACTGCATCTGTGGTTTTGCTTGTGGTTTTGTCCCTTATTAGTATGGAATTAAATTCAGCCCATTCAATGCTCACAAAAGCTTCTCCACTGATGACAAGGGAAAATGATGCAGTAGACTCTTCTGTAAGCTGGGCTTGCTTATGTGTTTCAACACTTCTCTATGAGGATGCTCTTTGCGGTGGGAGGAAAGGGAGGAAGGGAGAGCAGGTATTCCAAACATTGTCCTGTCTGCTTAATCTGCCAACAAATCAAGATTTATTGCTGACCTTGCTCACTAGGACAGACAAATGGAGTTGCCAGTGATGAGCATGGGCATGAAGGAGCTCTCATCACAAAAGGTAGAAAGCTTTTGTGTGGATCTAGTTCTCCCACTGAACTAGCTCACATGCCAACACCACATCAGGGATGCAAATCCAGAGAGCCCTGAAGACATCCCAACACAGTTCTGCTAACACCACTGGCACATTGCTGGTTACAGAAAAACAGGCCCAACTGGAAACTCGTCAAAATGCTGGTTCCCACTTCTTAGCCCAACCTGGTGAGGCAAATTCCCATTTTAATATTAATTTTTAATGTTTGACAGGCAAGTCAGCAGTAGCCCTTCATCAGAAAATCCAGTGGCTTCCTTCTTGTCTTCTTAAGAAAATTTCCACCCTGCCTTGACCACTGCAACAAGATGTTGTCATTCTTCCAAGTCACTTCACTGAAACACCAAGACGAGGAACTCCGGGAACTTTCAAACTGGTTTTCTGCCTGTTCAGTTCAGTTTCACTTAATAAATTCTAACAAGTGAAAATAATAATAATAATAATAATAATAATGTCCATCCTATTTAAATAAAATTGTCTCCTTCAATTCTAACTCCATTGTTCAGTGAGGCACACAGGGTGCCAAGGGAGGCTATACAGCCTCAGTTTTGCTCTCTGGGTGAACTGAGGGGAACACAGGCACTGCATAATTTGTTCTAAGATCAGTTTTCCCCAAAGTGCAAAAGTTCCAAATATACAACTCCTGGCTTTAGGAAGGCTGCACAGTGGCTGGTTATTACAGCTCCTGTAGGAAAAATCCAACTGCTAGTTTTCCAGGTCCTCCAAAGCACGTTTAGGTCAGATGGAGGGCACCAGTGTAAGAAACAACCCACATAACAGAAAGTGGTAGTTCTTCTGTACGCTTCCTCTTTTATATACTCTTTGCGTATATATCAGCAGATCATGGGTTGAATCTTTAGTATCGACTTGGTGTGGCCATGCCTAGGTCCTAGCTTTTGGCAGTCACCAGAGGTGCAAAACTCTTGACTAAACATGATGTTTCCAAAAAACCTTTTCTAGAATATTTTGCTCTGCAGAGAATCTACTGTCTATTTTTTTATGCCCAGTTTCAGGACATGGATAAGTCATTAATGGTACAGGGAATAAAGAAAGCTACAGCAGCTATAGTACAACTAAAATGGAAGTGTTTCAATGACTGATTCATCTAGCGCAGCAGAGTCTTAAGACACCTGGTCCCTTCCTTCAAGGAGCTCATTTGTAAAGACTTAAGAAATGTGAAAACATTGACTTATGCAGCCTGTCCTATGAAAATACTGCTGGATTGCAGAACTCAGGGAAATACTTTTAATGCAATCAGCAGCTGATGAGTTAGGATTTCATTGGAGCCCAAAAAAAGCTGCCAGATGAAGTTTATGACTCAGGCCAAAACGAAGTTAACCTCTATTTTTAGATCTAGTGCTAGTATGCATTTCCGGATTTAGAGCAAAATTCCAGTTGCAGCTGGGCATTAAAGATCAGGTGAGGAAGTCTAACATTAGCTCTATCCCTTTGGACCCCTGTTGTCTCCATCCTACGAACTCGTAGGTGCTTACTGGAGTGAGCTCTAAACCCAGTCAGTGCCGTACCACATACATCTGCCCCTTCTAGTCAGAGCCCCACACTTAACTCTTAATGTGATATTCCCATGTTAAAACTAAAAAGACAACCACTAACATGGTGAGTCCATTTATACATCACTCCTCTCCCATCCTTCTGGCATGGATTTCAGCCTGAACCCCAACGTTATTTTTGGACATGGTTAAACCAAACTTTAGGGAGAAAACCTCTACAGGCACCAGCACCAAATCTAGTTTCTCTTTGCCCCGGTCCAACACCTAATCTCAAATGGTCCTGTTATTAGAACTTAAAACTGATTTACAAACCTAGATTTAATGATAACACTGGTTTTAAAGATCCTGTCTTCATTGGAGCTAGGGATTAGTGTGGGATCAGGAGGCACTCCTGGGCTAAACCTCAGGTTTGGAATCAGCAAAGGCTGTGCCAAAGGTGGGCTGGGTCTGAAGGAAGGCGACGATTACGCCTGTGGCTGGGTAAAGGCTTGGGCTGCGAGCTTTAAGGGTTTTCATGCAGTGCTGCTGGGCAGGTGCTTTGGGAGGCAGCAGTATCAGCATTTGCCTGCATTATCTTGGCATGCTGCCCCTGCTGTACCCAGCAAGATCTGACCAGCGTTTGTCCTGTACATGCTTCACCTGTCCTCCGCCTTTCACCAATGCCCACATTTCTGAACTACAGTAAGTGCACAGGCATGCTTTCCCCTTCATGAATCTCTAAGCCGGTTAAAAAGGACATCAGCTAAAAATTCATTTAAGGGAACAATAAGGAAGTATCTGACTCATGGGTAGGCTGACAAACCTTGGGAAGGTTTTCTCTCGAGAACTGAAATTCCTAGTTTAGTTTCTTGCCAACTGAAATTAATGCCAGCTATAATTGCCCATGAGTCATTGATCCAGCTGTGTGTTGTGGTCGCTTGGGTGTATTTGGCCTGTTTGAGCCATTGCGGTTTTCTTTTGTTAAGTATCAAATGGCTTTTATATCGTCTAGCAATGCACTGCATATCACTGAAAAAGGCTCTGGAACCCAGCATCAGTAAGTGCCTGCAATCATGTCTTTTTCTTTTTTTTTAACATCTGAGCTATTTTTGAGCTGAACAGAGGGCTGAATGCTATAATATCTTCCTTCCTGTGAATACACCACTTATCTGATTACTGAATATTGCAATAAATTATGCCCCCTACAATAATTTTACATAACCTGCTGGAGATGCAGCATAGAAAAAGGACTGTGATTACAATAGGAAGATTACAACCAAAATAGTTTACTTACAAGATATTTTCAAGTCTTCTTGCACAAGTTTTTATATGTGAGTGGAACATTATTATCCTTACCTTAGTTTCATTATTCACTTTTCAGAGATGAAATATGCATTTATACGTACTAGTCACAAGCCTCTGCAGATGGCTGTATCTTGTACCTCATACTATGGCTGGAATTAAGCAGGGCAGAAAGTGAAATCAACTCAGTCCGATAAAACCTCGGCTAAAATTTGGTCTCAGGTTGGGCAGAACTTCAGGTAGTTCATCTGAACCCTTCTTGCACTTCCCTGCTTTGATCTCAGATGATATTGAAATACCTTTTCCTCTTCCTGCCTCGTAAGGGTGCGATTAAGATTATATATGGTGGGATCAGCCAATATGCTTTGTTCACCCGTGTTGCACTCCCAAGCCTTTGATGCAAAAATGCTTCTAGCACCTGGGCCAACCACCTACCCTTTCCTAGAGGAAATCCATCTAGTAAGACAGCAAGCAGTTCTCTCCCCTGGTTTCTGCTCCTCCTACACCGTTGCAACCCTCATCAGGGTTACTTTGATTTAGAGCAGCGTATTTTCGGTGGTACTGGGGTGTTGCAATTGTGATGGAAAGGAATTACAGACAGACTGTGGGGTCCCTGGTAATGCAAGGAGACAAAGCTGGAAATCCAACTGTTTGGTCTCTGTTGGCTTGTAGTTGTATCTGCTTTCTTTAACACAAAACTCCTCTTTACGACAGATTGCAAATACATACAATATGGAATTTGTATGGTAGGTGCAAGCTCCTGAGGATATTGCTGTAATTTTCCATTGAAAATAGCATTTAAAACAGAAAACAAGGTTTTAGAAGCAGATTAAATCCAGATGGTACCAGGAAGCTGATGCAGTCTTGATTTTAAGTTTCCACAGTTGAGTGTGCCTGGTCTACCAAAGTTAGAAAGGACCAGAATTCGTCTTAGGCCTGCAAATGAAATAATGCACTTTTTGGCCCGTAGAAGTCATACATTCAGGTGCATGGGGTGCACCACTCACAACTGCAGAGCTGTTCCACCCGTAAGGGCACACCAGCCTCAGGGGTGAGATGACAGCAAAGAAACCCTGAGGGATACCCAAATCAAAAGCACATCACTGTACAAGGTGGCACCATGTGGGCTTTGCATGAACCAAGTCTGAAAGCAATTCAGCTATGTTTGTGCAATGTTGCACAGACCTGTTACGGAGTTAAAGTCTCCCGTGAATATGGCTACATGGCTTCTGCGCCACAGCTGGTAACTCTGTGAGGTTTGGTGTTGCACTGTGTGACATTACCACAGAGGGATGAAGCAGCCTGAGGGGTCTCTACACAAGAGCAGATAACTCCAAAGACCATGCACATGGCAGTCACCCACCTTACCAGGGACCGACAGTACCATTGCAAAAGAGGCAGAGGAGCAGCACAGCTGTGAGTTCAAATCTGTCTACTTTAAACATGATTCAGAAGCCATGATTAAAAAGAATAATCACCTAAAACCTTCAAACAGAGAAAAGGTCAACTCCAGTGGATAAATGGCTCCTACAAACATTTCATCCTTTATCACTGTGGGAGTCCTTTCTTAGAGTTTTAGTGGTACTTGTAAACTTTGCCTTGTTCTTTGATGTGAAAATGCTTTATGTGTCTCGCTTACTAATTGCTGAACACCTGAGAGAGCAGAAAAGACCAGCCAAAAAACCACAGGTGCTTGGAAAGTCAAACACTGAAGAGCAATAAAGAAATTAGATGAGTGCTGCCATTTATGATTTTAATTATTATGAGCTAATTCAGCTACATCCCAATAAATGGGAATTGCCTTGCCTTATTCTAGCAAGACATAAGCTTGCTCATCCTCTGCAAGGACTTACGCCAGACTATGGAGAACAGACAGAGTGCAGGAGTGTGAATTCAATATCTGGAGAAAAATTGTCATAAACCTGATTCTCACAACTGTGTATTTCAGGGAGAGCCTGTGCATTTTCACCCCTTCCATGAAGTCATGTGCCCATAGCAAGATTTCAGAGCTTCACTGCTATGTTACAGGATGAGAAGCAGCCAAGAGAATTATGTCAAACAAATTCATGTCCATATAAATTATAAAGTAAAGCCCACAGCAGTATCTTTTTCATAATAGCGTGATGATCCTGTCTGCCAGAAACCAACATCATTGGTAATGCTTATCTCTCAAAGCAGTTCTATGTATCAATTTATATTTCAGGCACTATCTTGCAATTAAATTTCTAGGCTTAAAATGCCTGTTTTCCACTCCCTCCCCCCTTCCAATTCTATGTCCTCCAAGATTAACAAAACCTCCTCTGTGCCAGCAAATTAATCACACTACAAAACTAAACCGTTCATTAGAGCTGCAGCATACCACAACTGCCATTAAAAACTCAATATTGCTATTTTCTGTCTTTAATTTTATGGTGCTGTTTGCAGCAGCCTCTCCTCTAAGTATATGCAACACCACAATAAACACAGTGATAAGCCCTGAACCGCAGTGAGTATTGATGTGCCACAAGCTTGCAGTGTGTTACGACACCAGACCCCCTGTCTAGGGGCTTTTTGATGTATGCAGTGTGGAAGTTCTCACACACATTGCCTCATGCAGGACTTGCCAACACCCCCCCGAAGGGTCCCGCTAGCCCATGTTCACTGATGCTTTGCTGCAGAGGATGAGCAGAGATGCAGCTGCACTGCTGACTTGAGCAGTGACCTTGCCAGTGCCCTCTCTCGCTGTCCAACCACTCTTTTCTGGCCTTTCCTTCCAACCTCTTCCCCACCAGAAAAATCATTAGTCTTCTTTCTTCCTGATCCTTCACCTTTTTGGAAAGAACTGGCTGATCTAGGAAACAGTGACGAGTTACGCAGGATCTCCTTTGTCCTCTACTCCAGCGTTTTATAAGTTGGCTGGTGGCAGGCTTGGGCATGGGTGGGCTGCCCTTCCTACCCTCATAGCCTGGGGGAACTGCCTTTGGACTTTCATAACCTTAGATCCTCAGGAGATTCCTTTTTTTAATTTAAAATTTCTATTTCTTTTGTTTTGTTGTTAGGAATACATAGAATTTTAAACTTGTTCTGCAAAGATAATGCTGTAGAGCAAGAGACAACCTTGCATTTTGTATAGAAGCAAGATGGTGTCCCGTGCTTATATAGAAAATAATGAAAATGTTTCATAGTTTTGGACAATCAGGATAAAAATATGGACTGTGTCTTATCTGCCTGCCTCTGTTCAATCAAAAGCTGAGCTCCTTCACCCTAGTATGGAAGCTGAAGTATATACCATGGTACCCTGCTCCTAGATACCTCCTTTCACGTTCAGCAAAGAAACAGAACAAGAAAGCAAAACTGCAGCCCTTAAACAAAACACAGACACTGGCCCTCTAAAGGACTGGCTAGATCCCCGGGCAGTCTACAGGAAAATGCAGCAACCCTATCATCAGATCTCCTCAAACCCTGCAGTTTGCCTGAGTCAGCTATTGCATTAAGCACTGGAAGGAGCCCTCAGGCTTATGCACCTCTGACTTGCAACTGAATTATGCATGATTGTAAACATGCAAAATGAACCCTGGCCTCCAAGCCTTGCTGCATTAAGAACCCCTTTATATAGCTTAAGCAATGAGGTCTTAACCTGAGGGCAGCAGAGCTTTGAACATAGCCCCTATAAAAGGCACTTGGGCTGGTGTAGGCTGCGGTCCTGACTTGATGAAGACAATGAAGCCAGAGCTTTGCTGTAGGACTCTCCACCATGTCCTGCTCTCACTCACCCTGAGGTGCAGAAGGCAGATCAAAGGCACACCAGGAGGTACAGCCCTGGAGAGTCATCTCTCCCTTAGAAACTGTGGGAATTCACCAGGACTCAGGCAAACTCACCTCTCCTCCAGGAAAAACATCTGCCATGTTGTCGTGGTTTAGCCCCAGCCAGCAACTAAGCACCACGCAGCCGCTTGCTCACTCCCCCTACCCCGATGGGATGGGGGAGAGAATCGGAGGAGTGAGAGTGAAAAAAACACTCCTGGGTTGAGATAAGAACAGTTTAATAATTGAAATAAAATAAAGTAAAATAATAATAATAACAATATAATAATAATAGTAATAATAATATACAAAGCAAGTGATGCACAATGCAATTGCTCACCACCCGCCGACCAATACCCAGACAGTTCCCGAGCAGCAATCGCTGCTCCCCGGCTAACCCCCCCCAGTTAATATACTGAGCATGATGTCATATGGTATGGAATAGCCCTTTGGTCAGTTTGGATCAACTATTCTGGCTGTGCCCCCTCCCAGTTTCTTGTGTACCTGGCAGAGCATGGGAAGCTGAAAAGTCCTTGACTAGCATAAGCAGTACTCAGCAACAACTAAAACATCAGCATGTTATCAACATTCTTCTCCTACTAAATTCAAAACACAGCACTGTGCCTGCTACTAGGAAGAAAATTAACTCTATCCCAGCTGAAACCAGGACACATGTCATTTAAAAGCACCTTCTTGCCTTCCATCACTCCTTACCTAAATGTGCAAAGGGGAAGACAATGAAACTGCCAGTGAAACTTGCTTTTCTATAGCACACAGATCCCCAACTCTTGCTTACAAAATAATTGTGTTAATCTTGTAGCTTTCTTGCTCAAATAGTACAGAACAGCAAATCAGCTCAAGCTTTCAGATCTGAAATATAGTCTCCAGCACTCAACTGCTCTGATTTAATATACATCAACAGTACTCGCGCATTACTAGCAACCTCAACTGCTTAACAAAACACTTCCTTACACAGTCCTGGTGTGTATTTTGCATGTTGTAACCATATGTGACATATTACGTTGTGTAATATCATAGTTCTGTCTATGAACCATAGTCGACCACTTGGCTTGCTCATAATATTCCATATTAAAATCTACCCTGAACCACAGAGCCATTTCTTGTTACGTCCATAGGAGTAGCAGTGTATCTGATGTGTTTTGCTCTCACGTACACACCAGCTTTTTCAGCTTTACCAAATGCTTCAGTCCTGAACAAGGACTCCAGGACTCATCAAAGAGTTTTTCCTGCACTTACCAGCAAGACTGTAACAGGCTTCCTCTGAAAACCAGAAGCACTGGCACTAAGCAACAGCATGCTATGGTAGCCATTAGCTGCAGCTCTGCTCTCCTCCAGATTGCTTATTTGCCTCCCACTGCCCACCCACGTGCCGGTAGCCTGCTAGGCATGCAGTGCCAAGGCTGTGCCAAGCAAACTGCTTCTCCCCAGGCACGCTGCAGGATCTGCTGGGAAGCTGGAGCAGTGTTTAGCTCCCCGTGTGCTGTCGGGCACCAGGACCTCCAGGGTCCTGCTCTGCTGCCTGCACGAGCACCTGGAGCTGGAAAACAGAGCAGAGCAGGGAGAGGAGACGGGACACGCACAGGGGGCAAAAAACTAAGATTAAAGTTAAACTGATTTTGCATGAGAGTTTGCAAATATAAATCAGTCCTCTCTGATGGGAGAAATATTACAAAGGGAAAACAGTGATCCTTATCCCAGTGCTGGGGTGTGAGGAGGTGCTGAGGTGCTCACTTTGATCCTGTGGCTCTGTCCTGGGATGGAGAACCCGAACAGTGCATCAAAAGTATGGCAGTGGGATAGCTGGAGGAATCTCTACCTGCCCATCCAGCTGCAGCTTTCCCATCCTCTGTATTTCATTCTTTTCTCAGGCAAGAGCTCTGTTTCCTTTGGTGATACTTGTGATACTGTGATTATTTCTTCTTTTTGTTTTTAAGTGTCTGTCAAAAAGATCATCAAAGCAACACAGTTTTGTCTTAGACTTCTCCTACTCATTAGTGTGTGTGTTTGTATACTTGTGTGTATCTGCAGTAAAGAAAACAGAAGCAAATTAGTTGACTGTTACCTTCATTCCCGGTGCACAAGCATGTATTTTACATTTTTATGTAATGACCTTCTTCAGATACCAGTATCACACAGAAAAAAGACCTGGAGCCAAAATACCCTTCTCTTAGCGCTGGCAGACTAGCTACGCAAAGGAGCTAACAGCTGCATACTACATTTCTTCAAAATTTATAGGTTGCTATTAAACCAGCCCTGTCATGGGTTGGGTGGCTAAAAGTTTAGGGCTTTCCTTATTTATTTTCATTGCTTCGAACTTTGCAGATTCATTTTCATTCTTCCTTGGGGAGCCACATTTTAAACCTCTCCCGAGGTGTGAAGCAGCACTGGAATCATTCTTCTTTAGCAAGGCAAGAACTTCTTGCCTGCCCATTTTCTTCATTCCTTCTCCCCAGCACATGCCCCTGCCTCCCTTTCCCTGCCTACACAAGGAACTTCAGGGTTGCTTTGGTGGTCTTGCTCTAGACATGGGTAAACAAAGGCTTGGGCACCACAGCTTGAAATCTGAAGCTGTTTGGTGACCATGGCAGGGATAGCAAATGTTTTGGCTTCTGTAGAGCTCAGCTCCCCACCCCTTGGCTCCCTGCTCCCCTCCCACCCCTTGCAGGACAGGAGGGGGCACGCTAGTTGTCCCATGTCTACTGTCCTCTTAGACACCCAACACCCCCTCTTCCCCTGGGATTTTGAGAAGCCAGGCTACACTGGTGAAACAAGGAGCACATCTCTCCCTCTCCTCCATGGCCCTGAGAAGGTGGCAATGGGTCAAGTCATAACCTTATCTCTTAAATCTTCTCTAAACGAGATTCAGTTCAGATTCTTTTAAAAACCAAATGTGGCCAAGGGGAGATCTCTCTTTTTTGCCCTTAAATAATTCAAGGAGGATCCCCCAAAAATTTTGCTGGTCAAGCATTTTCCAGGCTGGCTTTACGGCTTTGGGCACCCAACTTAGAGCAGTTTTAAAGGGGCTGATTTTCAGAATGGGCTTAATGTGCACTTTCTTCTGAAAAGCCTAGTCTTACAAGTGCCTCTCAAGAGGGAAGGTATAAAAACACCCAACTTGACCAGTGTACTAAGAATCCCAATCTTGGTGCCTATTCTGTCTCCAGCCAAGATGCTCAGAGACACAAACAATTTCTATGAGCCAACAAAAGCCCCCATGACAGAATGTGCTACTGCATAAAATACAGTGTTCAGAGCCCTGGAGATTAGAAACCATTATTTAGTGACAGCTCAGCTTTCACAGCAGAAGCAGTAAAAAGCTGTTTCACAAAATAGGTGTATCGTAAATATCATAAATACCTTTCCTTCCAATCACCATGAAATCAGTCCATAAGTAGATGAGGAGATCTTCAGACACAGCTCGACTGATCAGCTCTGGTCCAGTGCTTTGCTCCTGATCTAGTGGATAAGTAACTTTTGGACATGAAATATTCCTGATCAGCATGTCTTTTTCCATGAGCAGGATGATTTATTTCTTAGTAGGATCATGTGTTTACTTACTTGGGCACTGTCTTCCATGCATCTCCCAGTCAGAGTACCAATCAAGTGGAAATTGTTTGAGACAAAATCTTGGACATTAAAGCAGCAACCTATTTCCACCTGATCAGCAAATTCACATTTATGGTTGTACACTCTTTGGTAACTTCTGGTCTGTATTTGAACCAACCCATTGACTACAGTGAACAGAACATTTTATCGTTGTTACCTGGAGTTTGTTATTTCTGCGCCCCGAAGAAACTGCACCTGAGCTTTCAATATGTTTTAAAGTTCGGCTGAGCTAAAAATGGTCAAGATCAACATTGACACTTTAGAGAAATCACTGAAAGCCTTCCTGGGGCTGCAAGTAATATTAAAAGCTGTTATCCTTGCTTAAACTCTGTTGATGAACATGACTCAGCCCTTTCCCTGAGGCCAGTTCAGAGTTTTGCATCTTGTCAGTGTTGAGCAACATACTGCCTATCTGGTGTGCTTTGTTTATGGACAGGCTGTTTGGATTGACATTGGAAAAAAGAGACCTGCAAGAATAACTGTGCAGAAAAACATGACCCTATGCTCTCTCCAAGCTCTGTGCCAGCCAGAAATACCAGCCAAACCAGTGCCAAACTGGAGACTGTGTGGCTGTATCAGCATGGCACTGAGCTCAAACGCTCTTTTCATGAGGGTTTGACTCCCATAGCCTGTGATTAGGCAACTGGATATTGCACATTTTTAATTTAGCAAGGCCTTTGGCATTGTTTCCTACAGTCTACTAATAACCAAACTGGTGTGGTATCAACTGGGTAACTGGAATATAAGGTGGGTGGAAACCTGGCTGCTCAAAGGATTGTGACCAGCAGAATAAAATCCAGCTGGCAGCCCACAGATTAACACCTTTGTTAATACCAGAACAGGGGAATGGAGAGAGATCTCAGCAAGTTCACAAAACAACACCAAGCTGGGGGAGTGACTGGCATGCTGATAGGTCAGGCTGCTATTCAGAGAGCTGGACAGGCAGGCGAGAGGGTGGATGGGAACATCATGAAGTTCAGCAAAGGCAAATGCAAAGTCCTGTGTCTGGGATATGATAACCCCCTGCAGCACCACAGGCTAGGGCTGGCTGGCAAGCAGGGATCAGTCTGGATCTGGCCTCCCAGCCCACATGGTTTGCACACCACAGCTGGAGGTGCGGTCAGGTCCGGTAGCAGCCATCTCATGGCACCAGCCCTGCAAGCTGCCACCTGCAGCAGAGCTCATGAAGAGGTGAAACACCATGCAAGAAGCTGGGCTTTCCCCATGCAGGCAAAGCTGATGTAGCAAGGATTGCTCCATATAAACCAAGTGGAGTAAACATGGACCTGGCTTCCTGCACTCCCCCATGAAAAGAACAAAGATATGTGGGAGAAGGGTGGAGGTGCTATGGCACTGCTGTCCACATCACTTGCACAGCCCTTGGCAGCTTCTCTGGATCAATATACAGTTCCTTTCCTCATCCAGGGCAAGTCCACTGCCACCTGAACTCAGCTGAGGAGTCCTTCCTGGGGCATCAGTCTACTCCAGCAGCAGAAAGAGATGTCTGTGCCTGTGATTTCTGTGAAGGCTCAAGTCTTCCACTGTTTCTTACCCAATCTGAGGGCTGTGCGTCCTGCACCCTTTCGCTTCACGGGTAAAGGCACAAGGCTTCTGCTGAAATTTTGAGATGACCAAGGCTCGGTGTAGAGCCTCACAGGGTGTGAGCTCAACAGGTAACTTGCTAGCAACAACTTTCATCCGAGGATACGCAAGTGGACTCATAAATGTATATATGCTAGCTCATGGCAAATCCAGTTATCTCAGGCTGAAAAACTCAGCACTGACAGCACCCTCAAGTCTGCAACTCAACTAATATCCCATTTCTTAACCGAAAGATTCTGAGGTCACTGAAAACATTCGGTCTTTAAATTTCATGACTACATGATTTGCTTTCCTCTCCTCTTTCAACCTCAGGATAAAACACTTACTGATATCTTCAGTAAAGCTCTTGCTTTGTGACTCTTCTCAAAATGCAGCAAGTCAAGCAATGGTGTTTCCCTCTGTTATTTACTGCTATCAATTTAAAATGCTTTTGTGTTATTTCAGAGAACTCATCTTTTACAACCTCTTCCTCTATCTGAATAGCAATTTGTTTGACTCATTACTTAGGAAAACACTTGCCATGCCAAATACACTACTTCAAAGCAGGGTTAAAACATACTTAAAATTACATTGCTCTGTTATTACTAACACTAACATATATTGAGAGAAAATTACATTACTCTGTTATTACTAACATATATTGAGAGCTATACTTACATAAGCAGTTGGATAAGGCTTAGCCACACATGCTTTTGTGCAGAAATCAGATTCTGGTATGGAAAAATACTCTATTTTGCATTCAGAATAACTGAGTATTTGGCTATAGATGAAAAGCAGTTTTGTTTTGTAAGCAGAGGTTAGTAATTATCAGACTTGCCCATAGCTGTTTCACTGGAGGTGGGAATATGAATATATTCATAGTTACTGGTGCTTTATAGAGAATTACGGCTCATGCTAACACTTATAAATTAAGTTTCTTTTTTAATTAATTTCTATAAATGCAGACAACCTTATACAAAATTCTCAGTTAAATTGTCTGACATAGAAATATATGGAAACCTCCCTTAAAAAAAAAAAAAAAAGAAATTATTTTACACAGACGACCTATTTTCATTTTCTGTCATCATGTATCTGCTTTGTTTTCCATCCTCCTCCTCCACTTGTGCCTTCCCTCTCTCTGTCCCCCTTTACGTTTCAGAGCTGCAGCATTTGCAGCACTACCCACAGCTGGGCTTCCCCATAACTGGCTCTAGGGGAGCCGGTAGCAGCTCACCCTTAAATCTTAAACGTGTGGCAATTGCGTTTGTGCTGGTGTTTCAAAGCAGGAAGCTCACAGAAAGGCTCAGGAGTGATAAAAAGCTAATGAAATGCCACATTAGGAGGAGGAAAAATAACTCCTGCGGGTGAGAATGATCCTTGGCACACCAGGAATGCTGAGGAAACCAGGGCCAAAGGATCTTTACCTTGCCACGTCCAGCACTGCTAAACCTCCCCACGGAGGCGAAGGTCACTGCCTGTTATTTATAATTAACGCCTGTGCTGCTGCAACACCTATGGGCTCTCGTGACGAGCAACAGCTTCCCTGTGCCGAGCAGAACGCTTGTCCCTGCTCCAAGGAGCCCGTTACAGCCTATGTTTGAGACAGGAGATGTCCACGGGGCAGCCTGGGGGATGGATGCGGGGAAGGGGAGGCAGTGCCACCCCATGTGACACGTGCCATACCCCTCCCCAGCCAGCTCAGGGTTATCCAGATTTGTGCAAAGGGCAGAGGGAGATCTGCCAGAAAAGTTTTTGAAAATCTGGCTTTGCTGTCATAATCAGGGTTTTTCTTTTTTCTTCTCCCCTCTCTTCTCCACGACAAAGAGCAGCACAGGAGAAAGCAGGAAAGAATTTGTTTGAAAATTTGGCAAAACAGTGATAGCAGATGATGCTCTCAGCCGAGAGGAAGCAGGGGGATACAGCTTCCAGGTGTTGAGGGATGGAGAGGGAAATAGAATATCAAAAGTTCTTAGGTCATAGCAACCTCAAATCTAGTCCCACTGGGAAAGCCCCCCCCATCTGCAGCCTGCACCTGCGGTGGGGACGAAGGACAGGTCCCTGCTTTGAGAGCAGAGATTTCTTCCTGCGCAAGCAGGGTGATATTTTCCCCTCTTGGAAAGAAAGTGGGAGGCTGCCTGCCTGTTCCTGGGAGCCTGGGCTGCATTTCTTTCCTCTGGCCAAGTAAATAAGGAAAATAAGATTCACACATAATCAGTGCATTCTTTGATACCCACTGAAGGCTTTAGGGACTTCATTTGGGCATTATCATGCATCCCATTATCACACTAAATCTCAACAACTCCAAAGAAGTCAATATTCAGTTAATATTTATTACATCTGCATCTTTGCTAAGGAAATGCAGATGAGGTTTTCTCTGCAGATCTAGCTACCAGAGAAAGATTTTAGTATTCTCTACATAAGAAAATACAGCAATGATATCCAGAGAGGTTTTTATTTTAATAATAATATTTTCCCCGTGTCTCTCATTGTTTCTGCTGATTTTCAACCCTTCCTCTCATGTCAGGACCTCAGTTGAAGCACAGAGCTAGGCTGTCCTATAATTTCTTTTGCTGGCTCCAAAGTCAAGAAAGCTTCAGAAGGTCAAAGAGAAAAACATGAAAGAGAAAAGTTAAGGGGGAAAAAACCTACTTATATTCCTTTTATTTCACATTTAACAACAGAAAGGGAAAGAAGGGGGTACACAGGAGCTCCTGTTTTGATGAAAAATCTACAGGTAAAAAAAAAAAAAAAGTTGCTCATTTTGAAATACTTCTGAAGGGAAATTGTTGACCGCTGCTACAGAAACATGCCTGTACTTCTTGTGTCTTAGTGATGCATGTGGCGCGTTGGCTCTAGCTGCACGGCATCAGCGTGACTGGAGCTGCCGGGGACTGCGAGAATCCTCTGCTCTGTGAAGTGGCAGTGCCACAAAACTGCATCTGTGCTTCCAAAGAAGAAAGAAAAAAACTCTGAAAGAAGCAGCATATGGGACATATGCCTGCTGTATGGCACTTTCACAGCCAGAGAAGAAGCAATTTTTGCTTGGGCATTGAATCTGAAGTCTTTTACTGGCAGTGGGGAAGGGGTCAGGGTGAGGAGCTGGTGAAATACAAACTGTTTGGTGTATTCATGCTGACAGTGCCACCCAGGCTCTTCATTCTCCTGTTCCTCTCACTCCTGAGACCTCCACACTCCCTTTATTCGCCTCCTCCCACCAGCAGACAGCTTGAGGTCTGGGAGCCTCTGCAGCATCACGCTCCCAGCGCTGCAGCTGGTGGGAGGAAATGTAGGTGGGGAATAAATGGGGGCCTTGCTAAAGAAGAACAACCTGACGCCAAAATAGCTTCACCTGATGCAAGTATGCCCCAAATGATGATCATCTCCCTGCTACTGTGAGCTCGAGCACAAGAGGAAGGTGTCTGGCCGTAAGTGTGTTGTCTTTGCAAAGCTGTTCTAATGTTCAAGTTCAGAAAGAGGTTCCTGAGGGTAGAGACAAGGAAACCACATCTTGTCTTCCAGCATGGAAGGGCTGGAAAGTATCTTTAAAGCCAGAAGGAAACATGCAGTAGAGAACTGCTGCTGCAGATGAGAACAATTTTAGGTGTCTGCAGATGATCAGTAAATTCCCTGCTTTTAAGTAGAGGAGAAAAAGGGAGGAAGTAGCTCTAGGTGGATCCAACACAGGGAAAATTGGGTCTTTCTCACTGCAGAGCAGACCACAGCTGGCTAAATAAGCACGCATGACCGTGGGTGGAGAGCTGGCAGCAGCCCTGAATATATGGCTTCTGTCACTGGGCAGGCAATTGCCTTTCTGAACATGAATCTTCCTTGGCCAAGAGGATTACTTTTGGCAATCAAAAGGCATAACAAATAGACTCAAAACCAAAGAAAAAGTGGTAAATGGAACATAGTGATGTGGTAAAAAGGTTTTTGCAAAAATGTGGGAGGTTGCATCACTCACAAGCAGCAAAGCCACCACCAAGCTATGCAAGATAACTGCAGTATCAGTAAATTACACATGCTGTACCAGCAGGCAGACCACCCACCTCCTACCTTAGATACGGTATCACTGACTCTCTGGGGAACACAGTGCTGTGGCTGGTTTCCTTTGCAACTTTGCTCAGGATGACTTTTTCCCCCCCGAGAGTCACAGACGCAGCATAAGTGGGAAGGTGCCACCATGGGTCTCCAGCCCAACCCTGTTTCAGTTAAAAGATTTTTACCCTAGGGAAAAAGTTGTTCCTTACAGCTAATCAAAGTCCCCCTTTTTCCAGCTTGTGTCTGCTGAAGTATATTAGGTAAAAATGTTCTAATTCTCTAAAATGCCAGGAGTTAATTCTTTGAGTAGGCTGTACTGTGACCATCTTTAATTTTGATTTCTAGTGTGATCACTTGAGAGGACAGAATGGGAAGTACAATAATTTAGATACACAGAATAGGAAGGAGTAGAAGAAGAAAAAAATATACAGGCTACCTAACAAAACAGGAGTAAATCAATCTCCGAAGGACAATTGGTTCTCCTGGGAACCCCGATAATGAAATCCACAAATGTAGGACAGGCTAAGAAAGACTGGATGTGGGACCTGAGACAAAGGTCTGGAGGTTACAACAGAAGCAAAATTAATAAAATGGTAAGCTCTGTTTCCAAGCATACAATACATGAATGTCCTAAGGAACCTGTAAAAATGACACTGAGGAAAGCTATTCAGAAATAGTAACTAGCCTGAAGACTCTGGTCTTCGCCACAGCCCCCTAAAGCCAGACAATGAGCCATTCAGAGGTGTTTTATACATATAAATAAACCACCTCTCTGTATTATTCCGTAACTATCTTCACATCAGTGGGAAATCATAATGTGTTAGAGAAAAACAAACCTAAGACTTTTAAATATAGCAGCACAAAAAATGGACTTTTACCATAAATATTAAATGAAAACCTGCAGTTGAGTGAACATCCTTTGCCATTTCTCATCATGATCATTTTTCTATAACCGGAGTAAATATTTCATAATAATAAAGCTAAATTTTGTTCTTAAAAATTGGGTTTGCTCAGATTTAGAGAGGAAAGTCTATTTCCAAAGTCAGAACAAGCATGCTGCTCTTCAATCCACAAGTTCAGCTGTGGAATAAAAATATTAAAAAAGAGAAGTGCTTTCACAGTGAGCCCTCACAGGGTCCCAGCTGCTGCAGTTGCTCTGCCTTCATTGCAGGAACCACACCCAAATCTCTTCTCCAGCCCCTATAACCCAACAACTACAGCTTGCTTATCATCATGCATAATAGCCCAGCAGCTCTCAACTGCTTGAGATCAGGGTAGGGTTAAGTGAGAACCAAAGATTTTGACAAAATCTTTGCATTTACCAGACTTTGACAAGAGCTCTGCAACTAACATATGGGCTTTTGTTAAAAGATAGAGATTTACTAACTACAGACAGAAGGTCCTCAGATATCTTTTTTCCCAGAAGAATATGCTGGTACACATTGCTAGAGAGAAAAGTGTGCCACCAACTGGTGATCAACAGCCCTCTGACATGGTCCTCTGCGTTTGCTTTCCAACTGGGCACTGAAAGAGCCCAGGCTTCAACTTGTGACTGCCAAGGTAGGGATCATCCCCATTTGTGTACCAACATTGCTTTCTTCAGTTGCTCATCCCTAAAATCAGCTCGGAATACTAAACAGGTCTGTCGCACTGGGTAGCAACGAGACCAGAGCCCAAGCTCTGATGGCTGTCCCCCATATGAGTCAATAGTGTAACCTGCAGCCAGCTTCCCACAATCAGAAGCAGAAGCCTGAGATAAGGACCCAGCCATTCATCCTTGTAGGAAAACTTCTGAAAAATGGCAGTCTTTACCCTAGGAAAAGATCATCTGACAGATGAGACAGGATAACTACTATAAATATGTAACGAGATGTCAGGAAGAAGCTGGGAATCAATGACATCTCTACAACTACCTGAAAGGAGGTTGTAGTGAGGTGGGTGTTGGTCTCTTCTCCCACGTAGTTAGCGATAGGATGAGAGGAAATGGGCTCCAACTGCGCCAGGGGAGGTTTAGGTTGGATATTAGGAAAAATTTCTTTACGGAAAGGTTGGTCAAGAATTGGAACAGGCTGCCCAGAGAGGTGGTGGAGTCCCCATCCCTGGAAGTGTTTAAAGAATGGGTAGATGTGGCACTTCGGGACATGGTTTAGTCTAGTCTACCCTTGATTGGCTTAGAGTAAACTTGGTAGTGTGGGTTAATGGTTGGACTGGATGATCTTGAAGGTCTTTTCCAACCTAAACGATTCTATGATTCTATGATTCTATGACATCAAATATTCAAAGAGGAAAGAAGATAGTAATGGGCTTACAAGAAGAAAATGAGGGAAAAGGAAACCCCGAATGCAAATCAACAATAGCAGATGGTTCAGAAATCAGTCAATTAACAGTGAACCAACACAAAGAGCATAAAATACCTGTTTAGGATCCCGTGCACCCCTCATCCCAAATACTTCTTGCCAGGCTGAGCCTCAATAAAGTTATTTATATATAAGCAAGAAACTCGGAAAGATGGAAAATGGTGGTCGTCCTGTAACGAGGCAATGCTCCCAATCTTGTTTCTTAGCTAGATGGACGCATTCAGACATAACTGGTTCATTTATAGTAATGCTGTCCTGAAGGTTTTAATTCAGCTTCAGTGGAAAGTCCCTGTAAATTAGAATCTGGCTGCAAGTAATCCTTAGAAATTCAGGTGTGCCTGCAGGTAATTATTTCTGTTTCTGATTAAAGGATGGTTTTCACATGCATTTTCATACAGTTTAGGGCTACTTGGTTAAAGTCCACACCAAAAATAGAGTTCTGCCATTTCCATAATCTCTGTGTGTGTAAATAACAATTTAGCCTTCTGCAGCATCCGAAGGGGCTGAATCCGTTGCTGTACAGTCTGTGCATGCAAGGGAACTGCAGCGTTGGAAATGTTTTGCTGTTGCTCAGGGACTCTCTCTGTAAGTAGCTCCAGCTCTGCAGGTGTGTGATTGGAAAAGCCAGCCTGCAGGTATTACCACACTTACACTGTGTCTACAGTTATTCATGTTCTTCCAGGTATATAAAACTAGCAGTCAGCTGGCTACCCAAATCCACTTTCTATTTTCTTAATATGAGCACCCACGGGAAGACTGAGATTAGGTTACCCACGGCAGCATCACTTGACAATGTTGTGAATAAAGGCAGTCAGTTCTCTATGGGCACAATTCTTTTTATCCTTACAACGTAATATTCAATGTATCTCTACTGAGTGAATGATTTATATACGGAAATGGGTAAGAAGCCGATACTGTTCTTAAAATCTAGTGACACAACCATTGCAATTAGCAGTAGTTCACAATAAAGCTGCAGCTGTCAGGGTATTATTCCCTGTTCAAGGGCCATGTCAGCTACTTCTCAAGAATATGTATGAGTGAGGAAAGCCAGGATTACGGATGATGAAGAAAACTACTAGACAGACTCTACCCTGATCTGGAAAGATCTGAGTCTCTGAGAGCCCACTGAAATGGTGGTGTTTTAAACCTCGCAGCTACCAAACAACCCAGTTTCAAATTGCCCATCAATGAACCATACTCTCATGCCACCCCTAATTTTTAATTTTTTTCCCTTTAAGCTGTACGTCCCTATGCATGTTGTGCTACCACAGCCATTTCGGATGAAACTGTAATTAGGTACGCTACTCATAAGCCTTTCAATATGTCACCTTCGACGTAGGCAGATGATGAACGTTGATGAATTTTACTGTAGCCCTGCTCATTATTCAGCCAAGGCTGTCTGTACCTCCTGAAAATAAAATGCGTAACAGTCACTTGTCATCTGCTGCAGCACAAACTACTTAAGAGACGACAACCCCTTTTAAATAGGAAGAAAGTGCAACTTTTCATTTATCATCAGCAAGAGTAATAATAACAACTACTGACCTGTGACCACAAACATGCCATTTCACAAACTCAGAGAAACGCAATTAAAATATGAGGGGGCCAAATATCACAGACAAGCTAGAAAGACGTGCAAATTGAGGTAAGTAAGGGAGTCTTTCGAAAGAGCACCAGTTTAGCACCAGGGGAAGAGACGAGTAAATACACAATTCTGTACATTATGCTGAATTATGTGAACAGGTTTCGTAGTCCTACCTTGTCACACTAATTCTATTTAAAATATTACTTTATCCTTCCCAAAGCTATAAACCCACAGGTTTTAAAAAGCAGGCCTTGAAATACCAATAGAAATATATCCGAGGAGGACAAATTACACACAAAGCCAAGACTGCCATGCTTTTTAAGAGGTTTTGATGACAGCGCGTGGCACTGTGCAAGTCTCTGCTCTGGTGTGCATCTCTGGACCACTACAGACTCTGCCTGTGGGCTTTGATGTGTTCCCCCCCTTTCAAGACCAGAGCCATCTCAAGGCAGGTGTCTGAGCAGCCGATCTCTCTCCTCCACAAATTTGCCTTCCTCCCCAATTCAATCAGCCAAAACCTAACAGAAAGAGGAGACAGCTATGCTGCCAGACTCCAGAAATGACCCAGTATCCTGACAGTTTTGCTGTGCCCAAGAGCAGTCGGCAACGCCGTGCTGGCACAGCCGATGATGCTCTTGGCCACAGCCGTTCCTTTGATTGCCATCAGTTACTGTTGCTTAAAACCATTACTCCTGGACTTTCTGCTATGCTGTGTAGCACTGCATTACCATCCAACAGGGCCAAATAGAAATTAAAAAAAAAAAAATCCTGATGAACAACAGAAGAGCCCCACACTGGCATCTCCCAGTAAAACTGTTTTTTGGCCAGGTAACTTGTTGCCACAATACCAGGTGATGCAGAATCCCAACAGGTTTTGCACTGCAGGCACCAAGCTTGTAGCTCCCACACAAAGCCTTGCATGGCCTCCTCCAGCTCCCCTACCCAAACAGAGGGTCTGAGAGGTGTTCAAGCAGGCAGGGACACCATGCATGGCAAGAGGGATCATGGGGTGCCACAGGCTGCTCCCCTGGGTTGCAGGTCCTATAGCAGGTCTCCTCCTGGTAGATATAAAAGTCGCAGCCAAGTACCTCCTATGGGCTACCCCCTCTCGGGGTCTGCCCCATGCCCTCAGCTTCAGCTCACATGGGGTCAACATCCAAATCTGAGAGCCAGAAGCTCCCTGTCTCTACTGCAGCCCCATCCTCTCCAACGTCCCCCTCTCATTGCTTTTTCCTCTTAACATCTTGGCAGACCTCCTGCATGCTAATAAGACAGCACTGGGCACTTGCCCAGCCAGTCACTGTCTCGGTATTAATTCAGATTTTAGATACCCCATGCAGCATCTCTGGCTGTTTGCTGGATGGCCGACTTGCCAGACACACAAAATCTGGGGGCTGGGGGAAAAAAGCAGATGACACAGCCCTGGCGTAAGAAAGCACTGCCTCTGAAAGGCAGTCCTGCTTGATTTCATCCCTTTGTTACCTCTAGCTCTAAAGAGAAAGCAGGCAGACATTTTAGATTCTAATCTCTGCCATAAAAAAAAGAATTAATAACAATAATAGCAAAACAAGTGTTTTCAGGCAGAAGAAAGCAAATAGCAACAACATTTCTTAAACTGTGTTAGATAAGAATGAAACAAGTGGATTTTATGATCTTCAAATGTCACTGTAGTGGACTGAGTATAAGTGATAAAATGGTTTCATGACTCTTAGAGCAAAATTGAAGCTGGAAACATGTATAAATAAAATTATTCCCAGTTTCCTAATAGCAGGCAAACCTGTTTTATATAAATAATTTAAAGAGTGACAATCTAAGTGGATTTCAGAAGGTTCCCCGTCTTCCTTTGAACTATTATCAAATAAATGCAACTTTGTCCCTTTGGACCTCTAATGAAAATCCCATCAAAATTCAATTTACAGAATGCTGAGACATAGTGCAAGCTAGGAGTGTTAAATGAATTGATTTGCCTTAAACAATTATTGAGACCGGATTTGTCAGTCACATTTGGATGTGAAAGTCTGCCATGTTTCAGTAGTAAGATGCTCCTGCTGTCAGAGCACTTCAGGCTAACAGTAGTCTTTTCTTTGGCAATCTCCCCACATGCCCCTGGATGAGCTGAAGACACCATCACGCATCTCTGCAGCCTGGCTGTAGGGCGCTCACCCTGCAGCGAACCTCCCATCGCTTGCCCACCAGCTTTGGCACTTGCCACTGGGACAGCTGGGGAGGACATTTCTCCCAGCTCTCCCCAGCTCCTATGCTGAAGAAGGCAGCTCCAGAGCAGGACTGATAGCGTGTGTAAAACCAGATGTGGTATGTGGGGTCCCAAGCCAGGGGACAGGCAGGGTCAAGCCCACAAGATGCATCTGACTCCCCTCCCTTCCTCAGCTAGCACAATTTTGGGATGTGGAACTTCTCCCCTCTCCTGCTTTCCACTTGGGATGTGAGATACCTGTTTCTCTAGTTACAGCTGAACTCCAAGACTAAATAAAAACAAAAAAAGTACAATAAAATTCTGCAAATAATGTATTTACCTCAAAAAAAAATAAAAAGATTAATCAAGAATTAGAAACTATCCGCTTGTTTCTGTCAAATTCAGCAAAGGGTTTGAAATAAGAATTGCTAGGGAAACTATAGCCAAAAAATAGAGGAGAAAGAGTCACTACCTTGCTGTTTATCTCTCAGACTAAAGGCGTGAAGCAGATGAGAAGACCAGGCTCAATTCCCCATCACCCATGAAGGGGTAGGACAGAGCAGACCTCCATGTGTGCTGGGGATGCGCCCTAAACACCATGCTGTACCACATCCCCAGGTGAGCTGGTCTTCTCTCCTGATAGCCCCATTTGAAGCCATATACAAGAGGAACAAGGTGAGAGAGGTTGACTATCAATGAAGGACACCCAAGATCCAAATCTGTGCTTGAAATTGGTCTCTATTTGCACAGTCCCATTTTGCCTGATGATGACAAACTGGAATCAAAAAAAGTCATGGGAGCACCAAAGGAAGTGATTCATTCAACTCAAAATGACAAAAATGTTACTAATATTATTACTTGCTTAGTTCTAATAAATTTGGAGTGAAGCCAGACCAACTCAAAATAGATTTGAGCTGAAAGCAAGGTGGCGCATTCAGTGCAAGGAGCGCACCTGAAGATGGACACAGTTTTGTAGTCACCACCCTTCTCCAGATCCGCTTTCAACCCTTTGCTGCTTCCTCAGCTTCCCCTGAGATTCTGAACAGTTCATTTATGCTCTGCACAGACTCTCCTTCTGTAGATGGAAACCCTCCTTCCCAACACCTCTGCCACTGTCACCTCTCTAGATTGCAATTTTTTTTTTAAAGGCGGAAAGACCTCTCCTGGCGTCACAAGGATGTTTTTAAGATACACACCACCAAGCATGACCACTCTTTGGCTTTATATGGAGGCTTAGAGAAGAAAACAAAGGAACTGCACCAAGTTTGCCAGAGATGCCAGAGGATGCTGCCCAGAGTGCTGTGAGCACAGCAGCAAGCACCAGCGCACTGGGAGATGCCGTGCCTCTTTCTGGGCTTCCCTCAGTTTTCCTCTGACGCTTGTATTTCACCTTTACGCACATCTTTGGGCCGCATGATGGGAGCTGCAGGGAAGCTCTTTCCCCTTTGCCACCGGCTTGGTCACGTTTTAATACTGGCTGTGTGGTTCTTCCTCAGCCAATAATGTTATTCTTTCTCTTGTTTGTAACAAGGTTAGAATAGAAATTAATAGTGTTTTGACAAGGTGCAGAAACACGTAGAAGATAATATGATTTTACTGGCACTGAATGTGAACACCAAAATATGTACACACTGTGTGCTGAGAAACTGGCATCTCCAAACATGAATGCTGAAGTGACCATTTGTTTCTGATATGACGGCTTTTTGTCTGCCAAGGAAGACTAGCAGTGAACTGATGCTTCATGCAGGAAATGCATCAGTTGTAAGCGTATCACAACGTTCCTTGGACACCCTATTTTTGGTAACTTGTTTTTTTAAATACCACTCTTCAGATAACTTCTGGATAAGAATCTAATTATCTTTCTCAATCCATTGGGAGAGAGAAAGGGGTTAATTATTTTTCAGTTTTATTTAGAAATAGAATTACAATGAGCAGCATGAAATCAAACCATATTAACCATGGTAGGAAATAGGATTTAATATAGAACTTTAAAAAACAATCTACCTACCTTAATGCAAAAAGCATTAAATGATGCAAACTCTTAAAACCGGCAGACTTCTTTTTGATTTTGTTTTATTTAAGCCTGTCTTCTAAACATCTGTGCACTGATGTGAGATGAATATCTAAACCAGTAATAACTGTGGATAGATATTATATAAAAAGATTCATACCTATCGTTACCTAGTGCTTTTCGCCCCAAAAGGATTGCGCAGAATTTACAATCTGTGGCTGAGATACAGTACATAAAAATGCAATGTTCCATCCATCACTGATGCAGAACCAGTTCAGGCATGAAACATGGTAGTAGTTTAACTGCAACAATGCACCAGAGTTAAAGACAAGAAGCTATTAAATCCTATTATTGATATTTGGGTAGGCAGAATGTCATTCAAGGGAAACTTTTCAATTTTCTGCTGTTCTCAAAAGGCAAATAAAGTACTGAGAGAGAGTGGCAGAAGTGGTCAAGAGCTCAATTAAAATTTTAGCCTGAGAATTTAAACTTTTTAAAATCAAGTTGAATCATGTTGAAAGCTGTAAGCCATAATAGCTGCGATACTTAACAGGCCTGCAGTGAGCTTGCTCCTCAGCACTTCTGACCATTTCCCATTCCACTCACAGAGGGTGCTGTCCGAGCCTGGGACATGGGGAGGAGGTCAGGATTGGTCCCAAAATGCTTAGGAAGGCAACAATTTTTCCCAAGCCAGAAGCATTTGGAAACTGGGGTTGAGAGGCTATCACATAGTACACCTATGTCCTATGAACTGAACAAACACTCTTCAGCAAAAGTGCGGCCAAGGATCCACCAAAGGGAAATAAAAACTAAGCAGCTTTAAATTTGTTTTCTGGACATAAAAGTATCCTTCTTCTGTATCTCATTACCTGCATTACACTACTTTTTATATTGCAATCTTGGAGACCACCAACAACATACATGTGGCAGAGTGCACACTGAGCCTTCAACAAGTAGTAGGGGCCGAAAGCACCTGGTTTCTATCCACCCTAACTTACTTGCATGAATTTGCTTCTAAATCAGCTTTCACATGACTTAAGCTTGATTGGGAGATGCTGCAGGTGAAGAGCTAAGTTTAGCTGCTCTTTTTCAGCCTAGGCATGATTGTATGAAGTGTCAAGGCTGTGGGTTTGGGTAATCTCAACCTCAGCCTACCCGACTCAAGTTTGAAATATTTTTCCATGCAAAATAAAGGCATTTTAAGGCATTTAAAATGGGGATTTTGAGCACACATTAAACTATGTGAAGCTACACAGCTTGTACGCACACTGTAACAATTGCAAACACACATGTGGACCAGTACAAGTCCCATACTGTAATCATGTAATGTTTCACCTACAGGAAACACTTGTTACCTGAATGCTGACCAGAGCCAGCCCTGGTCTTAACTCCAGCTTGCTTTTAATTGAGGATGACTTGTTTGAAGGGCAACACCTAAAAACATAATCTCAGACTGCTTTCACAGTCCCTTAGGCACAGTCCATTTTTCTTTTCTCCCAGGGTGTCTTTTGGGTATAATCTGACAGATGTTCCTGCGTCTAGTTTGAGGTGAGCCGTGATAAGTGACAGCACAACCATGGATAATCTGTTAAAGCGAGGCTGTGGCCATGTACCCTGCACTGGCTGAAGCTGACATGAGAGAAGAGGATACTACCTACATCCCAATTTCTTCAGTCTTCCCTTCTCCTTCACTAGCATAAGTGCCGGCATAATTACTACCTTTAACCCTTCTGTCAAGCTCATCCACATTAGCCCATCCTATAAAATCAATGTTTGTCACCCAAGCTGCCATAACCCACCTATGAACGTTTCCAGCCTTTGCCAGGATTGTAGTCCATGATAATACATGGGCGTCCACTCTCCTGTGAGGGTAAGATAGCCCATGAGGCTGGCTCCTGCAGCACAGCTGTAACTCCTCAGGGCAAGGCCATCTCATCACTTGGGAGCTTCTGGACTTGTCTGTGAGTTGAGTGCAAACAGATTTCAATTGAATCAAAACTCATACTGGTTTAGTTCAGCCAACAACACGGGGCACGCAGCAGGTCTGGTGTCTGAGGCTTGGTCTATGTGAAACACAACTGGTTTAATTCTAGTGGCAACTGATATGATTTTAAATTGGTGATCCGACCCTGTGTGTACATATACCTTCTCAAATCTGTTTGAATCTAGAATGTGATTTTAACTGGCAGTTTAGCACTGTCTGTTTTGAGGAGATGTGGAAGCAATTGCACATTTTAAACTAACTGCAGAGATAGCAGTCATAGAGACCCCAAATCTCTCTGAGGGTTGGGGACAGATTCCTAAGAGGGGGAGGCTGCAGGCATGATTAACATGCCAGTCAATCGCCTTCCTGATCAAAAGGGGAAAAATATCAGTTCTCATTGAAGTTTGCTTCCTTTATCATTACAGGCATTTGCAGATATAGGATCATGAATGTATCTACAGTACAGGAGGTCTGCCTCTAGCAATTATCTTACACTGTGCTGCAGTGCCACACGCAATTAGGACTGCTCCTTCAACACATCAGACAGGTGTACTTCTTGCCCAGAATTATTTTTCATTGGACAGCACCGTGAAGGAAATTGGGAAAGCCAAATGGAGAAAGCAGCTAAAGCAAATGAGGGCATTCACAGTGCCTGAGAAAGTGGAGAACCTGAAGAAAGAGTGTATGATGTGAAGGAGGAGGAAGATCCCTAATCCCAACCTTGGAAAACTCAGACTGGCTTCTCCCAAATGCCATTGAGAGCCGGTGTAGGACATGTAACTGCGCCATAGGTATGCATTCAGAGATGCTCCTATGGGACGCCAGCCTCTCCCCTACTGGGAGAGGGAGACAGGGATGGAGAGGGGCAGAGGCAGCCAGCTGTGGCAGGGACAACTCACGGCATGCAGCCATGGGGTTACATTGAGCCTGATGCACAATGTCAGGCTCCCTGGGTTTCTGCTACCTCTGCATTCCTCTTCAGACAAATTGCTTCCCTGCTCTCCTTGCTGGGCTGTTTGTGCTTTCATGAACCCACATCAGCAATATTTGGTGCTTGTGTGGCATTTTTCAGAGGCAGAGCTAGGAGAATAATCTGGTGCCCTGCCTGTCTCAGACGTGTCCCTGCAGGAGCTGCCAAGCCAAACAGGGGTTGTGGAGGGTTAGGGGAAGGAAACCTGTGTTCCCAGAGATCAGATAAATGGGATTGAGTACACTAACATGGAAAAATTGGTGTCACAACTGCACATACCCTGGACAGCTATCAGTATTTCACAGGCTTCTGTTGGTATCAACAAACTTTTGATCAGGTTTATAAAACTTGTTTTCCCAAATGAAAGAATATAGGTTAAAAGCAAAACCTCTCTCAATGTGGATCGCATGGGCTATTTTGCAGCCAGATCCTATGGCTGCTTTAGCCGCTGTTCCCCTTCTCCACTTTGATAGAGCCAGAGGGTGGTGAATCTTTCCCATCTCCCTTGCGTAACTGGCAATGGGATCCTGACCATGTGTGTGAAATCTTTGATTTAAAAGACCCCCCAGCTGAAGTGGTCTTTGACCTGGCCAGGGTTTGTCATTTTCAGATAAGAAATAAGAGAAATGTTCAGCTGCCTAGGAGATGCCTCTCTTCCTCCCTTCAAACATTTTAAATACCAGCAGTGCCATGCAAGACATGTGCAAAGTAAAAATAAAGACCTCATCTGTAATTTTAACTGTTAAAATAAACATGTCTTTCCTTTGCATGAAAAGGATGTGTGAATTTACACATTAAAATACCATGTATTTGAGAAATAGGCCAAGAGAGCAAGCCATCTGGCATCTAAAAAATATTGTGACAAATCTGACACTCTTTCCAGATTTTTATGAATTGCTTCCCACAACTCAAACAAACAGATTAAAGGTCACTGAAAAGGGAAAATGTGTATTTGTGCCTGGTTTGCTTCCTTTTGCTTTATGTTGGCCTGAGAATGTGAGATATTTTACTTTTGCATTTTGGGGAGGAGGGCAAAGAGGAGGCTGTGGGAGGACAGAGGAACCTTTGCCTTAGGAATTGAAGGCAAGTCATTCAGTCTTCCCTGAAGACCTTGACTAATCAGGGAATCAGCAGAAGCCATGAGTATGAAACCTGGATGACTGAGAGAAGACCTGATTTTTATTCAGGCTATTATTTATTTTTGTTTAGTGTCTATTTAACTTCAACATTTTTTTTTTTTTTAAGAGTCAGCAGTCTCCTTTCCCCATGGAGATCTCAGTGCCATCCCCAGAAGAATCAATAGTGCTGCCAGCATAAAGGACTTTTTTTTAAAGTGAAAGGCTGGACTTTGTGTAACTACAGCAGAATCGACCTTTCCTCCTTATTTCAAGGAGATAAAAGTAAAAGCACAAACATTTTTAGGCACCTTAAGGACCTTTTCCTGAGGAAGCCACCTTCTTCACAGAGGAGCTGTTGGTGATCATCCATACAGAGGTTGATCACTGTCAGCTGGACAGCAAGTCTGGCAACAAGGTTGCATCCTTGATGAAGCCTACAACTCCTGAAGTTTTCTTAGACCCTCATAGCCACAACAGTATTTGTCAAAGAGATAATCCAAAATCTCTCATATATCACTGTATCTTTCCATAGGTTAATGACTACGTTGACACAGACTTCAACAGTTGAACTCAGGCCCTAAGATCAAGCACCGTCAAGCTGGATTTTGAGCCCTATCTTGTGTTAAGGCACCCTGTACAACAGGTAACAGCCTCATATTATCAATCACTTTCTCTGCACCCTTCCACCTCCACAGAAACTTTCTTACCAGTTTAGCTTACAGTTTAGGAGCTTCACATATATTTTCACCAGCTGCATGCAGTAAAAATTATTTCCAGATCCAACACTCTTAAGGAGTAAAACCCATAAACTCCAGGCTTAAGTCCTGGCCCTACAAGTTTTTGGCTGAGTTCTCATGGATGACGATAGAAGCAAGGTTTCATTCATGGTCAGTACACACAATTATTTACATTACTGTAGGTTACATCACCTTGTTTGTGAACTCACCTACTTGTACTCAGAAACACAGACACAAGGGCTCTTTCAATAACTTGCTCAAAAATATCAGCTGACAGTTTACAAATTTCTCTTGCAAAAGCTTCTTCAGGAAATGTAGTTGTTTTAAAATGCACTTAGCTGTAGCAGAATAAAAAAAAATGACCCTTGCAAATGGCTAAATTAACTAGAGTATCATTACTTGAGACATTTCCTATCTTTGCTTGTGAGAGGGCAGCTAACAATGTGGGAACCAGTGTATTTTTAATTAATGTTCCTGGGTTCCATGTACAAGTTTGTTGATCTGTTTAGGCTTTTAAAATCCCTAGATTTTCCATTAAAAAGTTCAACTTCCATACGTTGAGGGAAATAACTAAGTGGTACTTACTTAATTGCCAAGTATAGAAGCAACTACTCCCATTTCAGCTAGCTCTTCAGAAATGGCAATTTGTGGCAAAGGTGTGTGCTCTCTGTCAGCAAGGATACAGAGCTCCTTGTGACAAAGTCACTCAGGAATACGAATAGCTGCACTCTCTCCTGAATTTAAGAAAAAACTAGATTTCCACGATCTGCTACATGCTGCCTTCTGTAAGAAAAAAATAAAACAAACAAAACCAAAACCATATTCCTTCAATCTCATAGCCTCTCTCCCATTCAAACATGAGTAACTGAATTGGTTATCTGGACCAAGAGGTTTGGGAAAAAGATGCTTACTACAGGCCAAAGGAAAGCCTTTAGGTTAATGCTATATTAAAATTCCTTAAATGTAAAAATCAAAGGCATCTTTAGAAGCTACAGGCCACATTGGGGGCAAAACAGTCTCACAGGACTGAATCTGATTTACATCCCATCCAACGCAGGTTTTTGTTGTGCTCTGCCTCCCTTTGATGCTTCAGGATTCTGTCATTTTTATACTCTGGGTATGTTTTATAGTATATTATGCCAATGAGACATTTTAAACATGAGCATGACTTTGAGAAGTGGTGCCTTGGGCTAATCATTCCTCCATTTAAACCAGCAAAATAGAGGAGACTGGCACAGTGATGGGTTATTGTCAAAACATGAAGAGAGTGATGTGATTAGATGTAATGACAGGGCCAAATCCCTTGTCCCTTACAGACAGATTGTAAGCATGACCAAAGGACAGTCAATTTAAACACTTGTATTTGAGCATGGCTCCAGGCAGCCTGCCCATTACCAGAGAAAACAAAAGGGAAAAAGAGCAAATGTAAGCCTCCAGATACCCTGGTAAGAGCTCCCCACCCCAGACCCTCACTTGTGCGTGTGGGTGAGCCAGAAAGATTGAGTTTCCCTTCCTGTACATTTCAAAGGCAGAGCAACTTTGAGCACCATGAGAAAAGTGGTGTCATCCACTGGCTAAGAGGGCATGAAGCCCTGTTGCTAACCCCAGCTCTGTTACTAACCCGCTCAGTGCTTTTTGGGAAGGCAGTGTTTCCACCCTTGTCCACGCAGGCTGCAGATTTGCTGGGGAAAGGGCTGTCTTCCCTTCCATGATGAGTGCTGTCTGACCTCAGCGTGCCCCAGGCCCGTGCTGACCTTGGCCTCCTTGCCATAATGGCACCTAAGAAACCCTCCTCCAGGATGACTCTCTGCAATGAATGCAGATCTTGGTTAAACACACTGCAACACACAGTGTGTACAGTGAAGGAGGCTTTGATGCACCATGATGCATTTATTCTTAGATTTATTATTTTTATGCTGGTACCATCTACTGAGCCCTAAAGATGGCCCACGCAGAAGAGTGGACTGGTCTACTGATCCATGAGCATCTTGCTTGGATGCAGCCACTGTTCCTGCTGCGGCTGCAGGTACTTACTTTTCTGGCTTTGGGAAACCTTCACTAACACTTCATTTCTTTGGCAAGGCCAGGAACACAGATATACCTCAAAGAATGGTGATTATCTCAGGAATTCCTCTGCTGAGCAAATGACTCACTGAGCTTTTAGCTCTCAACGCTGAACTAAAATTTAATAAGAAAAGCTTAGAGGGGGAAAAAAGTTCATTTCACTGCAGAGAAGGACTTCTGGTTGCAAAGAAAATGAATGAAATAGTCTGTTAGGCTTGAACTATCTGTGGAGATATCATTCATCAATAGGTAATGCAATTTATTCCTCTGACATTTGTCAGTGACTCTCAAGAGCTCTGATAACAAGATCTGTACTGCCAGGCTCTAATTCTGTTCAAAGTTTGCCTGCTTAGTAGAAGCATTTAAAACAAAAAGAGTTTGGCTCATATTTCTGATTTGAGAAACCTTTGTTAAACATTACCAATAAAATAGTGAAATCAGTGATGTTGGATCTAGAAGGGTGGAATGGTCACAAAGAAAATTTGCTTCTCATTTCTTTCATTTTTCTCCTCCCAAAGAGTTGTATCAATAAATTTCTATGAGGATTTAATCTTCTGTACACAGCCTACATATTCTCACCACTATATATACTCTGTTGACAACAAGCTTATATCTGTGAACAACAGAAAATATATACTGATGTGCACATGCAAAGTAGGAGGGACAGAGCTAACAAGTTGCTGAGGGTGAAGACTCTGGCTGCCTCTGGCTCTTTGCTTGTGCACATGCCCCCTTTAGAGCAACCAACAAAAGCGACTATATGGGAGCTGGCCTGACCTCCCATTCATGGGAGTGACAGCAAAGAGAAATATAAAGAAGAAAATGAAATGAGAGCTCTCATTTTGGAGAGAAATATAATTTACTTTGCAACAAAGGAGTGAGAAAAAGAAGTGTTTGGTATTGCTTGCTAAATTTCATCAAATCCACAAGAAATTCAAGCCATCAACCAATCAATCCACATTTACATCTTAGCTTCAAAATCTAAGATCTAAACAGCACGGCTGAATTTTACTAGGAGTCAATCCAAAGCACCGCAAATCACAGATTTTTCAGACTGAGCACAGCCTTTATTTTTTTGACCCAAACAGAAATTCAGATAGGGATGCAGAGCTGGTGAAGCTGCACACTAAGTTGAGAAGTAAAAATCCCAAAGTGCTTGTCAATGTTACATCCCCTTGGATATGCTTGGATTTCCAAGTACATATACTTGGATCTGGCATGCCATGCCAAGGTCTTCTTTGTTACCCAAGTCCACGGTTGGAGGTTGATCTGGTCCCTTTGATGTGCAAACTACTAGGGCAATTAAAATAATGAGTAGAGGAAAAGCACATACTGCTATGATACCTGTGTAATCTAACTAGTGCCACTTTCTTTTGTATGAATTATAAATTTCTATAAAACACACACACTTGATTTGTAAGGCTGGGCCTTAAAAGCTTTTTCATTCCCTTTCCATTGTTATATGAGAGCGTGCCATTGTCCAGCAGATCCAAAGCATGGATAACACAAGTGCTTGATGGGACCAGCAGAGGATTGTTTTGGGAGACAGCTGAGCAAGTGACCTGATAAAATGTAATTTCATTTGTTGTGGCTACGAAACATGCAGTGTTGGCTCATGTCCTGGTTTCGGCTGGGATAGAGTTAATTTTCATCCTAGTAGCAGGCATAGTGCTGTGGTTTGGATTTAGTAGGAGAAGAATGTTGATAACATGCTGATGTTTTTAGTTGTTGCTGAGTACTGCTTATGCTAGTCAAGGACTTTTTCAGCTTCCCATGCTCTGCCAGGCGCACAAGAAACTGGGAGGGGGCACAGCCAGAATAGTTGATCCAAACTGACCAAAGGGCTATTCCATACCATATGACGTCATGCTCAGTATATAACTGGGGGGGAGGGGTGGCCAGGGAGCAGCGATTGCTGCTCGGGAACTGTCTGGGTATCAGTCGGCGGGTGGTGAGCAATTGCATTGTGCATCACTTGCTTCGTGTATCATTATTATTATTATCATTATTATACTGTTACTATTAGCATTACTATTTTACTTTATTTCAATTATTAAACTGTTCTTATCTCAACCCAGGAGTGTTTCTCACTCTCACTCCTCCGATTCTCTCCCCCATCCCATCGGGGTAGGGGGAGTGAGTGAGCGGCTGCGTGGTGCTTAGTTGCTGGCTGGGGCTAAACCACGACAGCTCAGTATAAAGATTTTCAAACTCACTCAGAAAAATTCAACAAAGCTTTCAAAAAGCAGTTGCTGAAAAATGGTCAGCAGTGGAGGGAAGGAAGAGGGAACAGCCACAGCCTCCATTCTACTGGTGAGTTCCTGAAACAGCCATGCAGCAAAATATTTCTGCTTCAGGCCAAATAGAAATGTTTCCAAGTCTACACAGGGCATATAACACAGCTTGGCTGATGCTTCAGCAGAGATAATCACAAGAATAAGAGAATGGAAATGAGCCCTCAGTGAATTCCGTGTTTGAAGAAGTATTTTGGAGCTATTTAAATTGGGAGTTACTGGATTGTGACACAAGAAGAGCCTTTGTCTGACATCTCATCTCATCCCCATCAGAGAGTGAAACTCCAGAAAAACATGTTTCCACACAGTGTGTCATCAACGTGAAGCTCTCCAGCTATATTCATTGCACTGTATGGTGTCACTTGATAAGCACGGAAAGGACATTTTAAATATCTCAAGAGCAAACTGGATTTTATTGAGGAAAGAAAAGGAATAGAGGATTTGGAATCTTGCTGTTTAAATGAGATTCCTTCTGGCAACATTTATTAGATAAAAGTACAGTCCTGTACTTTGGAAATGTCTTCATTTTACTTTAAAGAATATTTTGATCCATTGCATCAGAGACAGTGGATGGCGAGACTATTGTACTTCACAGAGTCAAACTCAGGCCCACCAAATCCTGTTTTTAATATATCACACAGAGTGCTGCAGCTCCTGTAACTTTTTACAACCAGTCCTTTTATTAATTTGCATTGCAGTGATGAGAGACCAAGAGAAGAAACTGGGGCACACTGACCCAGCCACTGTATATTCTAAATTTAAAAGAGAAAAAAAATCCTGCCCCAAAGACCTCTTCAAACCTATGCAGAGGGACTCCTCAAAAATTGTGTTAAATAGAATCATAGAATCTTAGAATCGCTTAGGTTGGAAAAGACCTTTAAGATCATCAAGTCCAACCATTAACCTAACATTACCAAGTCCACCACTAAACCAATTAAGGGTAGAGTAGCAATTTCATGTTTCCTGGCGTGGTAGCTGGATTATTTTTTAATGAAAGTAAAAACTAGGAATCATTAAGAATGGAAAGGACCTCTATGAGATCATCAGTCCAACCATCAACCCAACACCACCATGCCTACTAAACCATGTCCCAAAGTGCCACATCTATCTGTTTTTTTGAACACTTCCAGGGGTGGGGACTCCACCACCTCTCCAGGCAGCCTGTTCCAATGCTTGACTACCCTTTCCGTGAAGAAATTTTTCCTAATATCCAATCTAAATCACCCCTGGCGCAGCATGATCCCATTTCCTCTCATCCTATCACTTGTTACTTGGGAGAAGAGAGCAACACCCACCTCGCTACAACCTCCTTTCAGGTAGCTGTAGAGAGCAATAAGGTCTCCCCTCAGCCTCCTCTTCTCCAGACTAAACAACCCCAGTTCCCTCAGCCGCTCCTCCTTCAGCAGTATCGTCATACAACTCTGATCAATCAGTCCATGCAAAACCAGCAGGGAAGCAGCTCAGTAGCTGGTAGGACTTTTACCCCATGCCCCAGGGGCAGTTCTCCAGCATGGAGCCCTGCTCTGCTCCCCTCTCTGTGCTGCAACTCTGCATTACCTCAGAGGATGCAGAAACTGTCATAAATCTGCTCCTCTAGGAAAGGACACTAGTTGTCCCCCCACACTATATTTTTGGCCAAGAGTGGAGTGTCATCCATTCAGCCCATCACAGGCATCCAGCAGTGCAGTGAATTTCTTCCGAGTCCTTTAATCTATTTCAAAGGATAAAACCACTCTTACAAGGAGCCAATTCAGCTGCGATAATGATTCCTGCACGGCACAGTTTAGTATTTAATAGACATATCACCATCTGTTCTAGCTTTAAACAATAAAGTCGGAGACAACGGAACCAGCAGCTGCAATCATTTAAAAAAAACAGAGATAGAGGAAGGAGGCAAGTGAACACATGCAGTACATGCATAGAAAATGGTTGCAGGGGAAACTTTCTTGAGGTACTCTGCAAGAGACAGCTTATTGCTATATTCTGTATTCTGCACAGCATGTGCATCCATCATATTTTTTCGTATGCTTTAGACATAAACCAGTGGGGGAGAGGAGGGAATAGAGCTCTGCACTGAAACGCTGAATCCCCATTGATGCTGATTTCTTCACAGCAAACAGGGATTCACAGCAAGACCTTTTTCTGATGCTGGAGAGTTGATAAGATTAAATGCAGTGGGGAAGACTCCACTTTTCTCTATGCGCTGCAAATGGGTGCGAGTTGGAGCTGGGGTTTATTTCCTGCTAAATCAAAGGTCTGCATTTTCCACAAGGCATGTCTTTGCCAGCAATGCAGCACTGAGGGGCAGCGATGTTTCTGGAATCAAGAGTAATACATTGAACAGGCATGAGTTATATTCATAGTAAAATTGTAGGCAGACTATGTTCCTTCTCTGCATCTTTTCCTAGACAGCTTCTCTGCCAGTGATCTAAAGCAATAATTTGACTGTTTTCACCAACCCTTATACAGAGTGTCTCTAGTCACAGAGTTATAGCCTGGACTAGAAATTTAATTGTGTTTGAAAAGGTAAACTTGTGTTTCACAATATTTTTCTAAGGAAAATTTCGAAGCTGAATAAAAATCAACCAAATAGATGATAAATCTTTTTGAGTGTGTATAAGAACATGACTGTAAAAAAGTCTGTAAGGCTATGCAACAGAAGAACTAAGATTTTGGGTCTAATTTTGAGCTCATGTCATCTTTATACCTTACTCCAATGACATCTGTCAAAATCAAGAATAACATAGCTACTGTCAGGAGAGTTAAACCCATGTTAAAAAAAAACACAGGTGGAATTGGGCTCATTGTCTTAATGTCTCATGAATTCAGTACTTCTGTTTAAAAACCTGTGAACTGAAAGCTTTGCCAAGGGCTTCAGAGGAATACCATGAGGGTAATACTAGCAGAAGGGATACCAAGATCCGCTTGTATCTTGAAGAGCAGCTGTGAATGGAATCTGGTGAAATAGCTGGTAAACAAAAACAATCAGCCATCTGAACTAAAAGCCAAAACAACTTCCCCTTGTATGTACTACACCAAGAAATACACTGCAAATAAATGGAGTTACTATACAGCCCTCAATACAGTAGGGAGACCTTGAAATAAAGTCTTATTCTCCATATAAATCAGTGTAACAATACCGAAGACCCTGCAGCCAGGCCTATTTGTGCTACTTTAAGAACAGCTGAGTGTCAACCTTGATTTTATTAGTAACTCAATCTACAATACTAGTGAAATTTCAGTTGAAGCTTCTCTCAGCTTGGTGGTCTCAAACATTTGCCTTTAGGATTTTCTTTTTCCTAAGTCCTTCTGCACTTTCTCTTGGCAGTCCTCCCTGCCTCCTTGCTTGTACAGGTTTAGTAAAGAGTGGCTTGGGTCATCCCATCTGCCTATAAGAGATTATCATAAATCCTATCCTATGACCACATCACATATACATTTGAAGATCAGAAAAGCTGCATGACTATTTGCCCTGTGCTGTCACTAAAATCTATCTACTGCAAAGACAGATGCCCAAATCGGATTCTGACGAGACAGTCCAGACATGTATTTTACTTGCATGTTAAACACTTTTTCAGAATAGGTTGCATTTTTTTCACTATGTCTCTTGTCTTGAAGCTTTTTCAAAACTCTCTTTGTTTACTGTCCTTTGGAAACCTGGAAGGGAAGCCGCCAGCTGGAGTCAGCTTCAGTAAGACATACTGGGGGACTCTAACTGATAGGGTCATAGGGAAACAGCTGAGCAACAAAATTAATTAGAAGATGAGAAAGGTCTTGTTAAAAATTATGCAAGTTAAGCTAATGTACTGGAAAGCTACTTTTAAGGATGATAGACTTCGGAAGAATTAGTACAAAGTTAGAGCAGCAGCGTCCAAGGTGGCTAACTCTGAGCTTGACAGATATATTTCACTTTTTTAACATAGCTTTTGTAGACGCAATAACCTTTCCCTGTGAATAGCTTGTCTAAAATGGGCGCCAAGTTGAAACTTGGATAGCACAGTACTGGTTTTGTTTGGACATCTGCTGCTACTGCTCTTATTTACATGTTGCTGGTGAATGTTTGACTTGTTTGTAGTAAATATGATTGTTATTGAAGGTTTGAAGCATATGTGTCACGTCTATGGAACTAAGCAGTGAAGAACAAGGAGCTTGGGGGATGCACTTTGAAGCAAGCAGTGAAATCAGCTATATCAATTCTGGATACTGCCAAAACCTTCGGTCTTAGTGAAATAAGATGTGTCCTTTTCAGACCTGAGGTATGAAAGAAGAGTCAGTATATATAAACCAGTTTCATTTGCTTGCTTCCTTTATGCAGTGTTAACAGGACAGACGGGAAGATTTATGCTGATTAGCCAAGATAAAGCAATTGGTATGCTCCTGAAGGACTTGTTATTCTGTCATATGGAAAAGAAAATGTGCTACTGAAGCACATTTTCTTGCCATATGTTGTGAAATCATTAATAAAGTCTAGTCATTAATACTGACTAGATTGAGACAGTATCTTAGGGTGGTATTTAAATAATAAAATAAATTTTTAAAAAATTCTCCTTTGAGCTGTGCCCTGGCTTCAGACAGTGCTGACAGACGTGTGCGGGCTGCGAGCGGTAGAGGTGAGAGGTCCCACCATGCGAACGGGAATGCCTGCAGAGCCCCAGCCACTGAAGAGCTGCGACCCTATGCCCCGGAGAACTAGCAGAGTACAGCCAGCATCCCAGTTCGACAACAAGTACCAGCAGGTGCCAGTATCAGGTCTTCTGCACCACAGCTGACTCCTGCCAACCTCCCACCCACAGAGGCCATGTACCAGGACACGGGGAAGTGATCGGAAAGCATCACTGCTGCTGGGAAGGAGCAGTGCCTCCCTTGGGACTGTCTGCCCTCACATCAGCTCCCATGCCTGGCACAGACAACCAGCAAACAACCTGCTGCCTAGCTACGCTTGTCTGAGCTGAACCGTGAGTAAACAAATTAAGACTTATTCCATCTGCCTGGAGATATTCACAAAGATTAGCAAGGCTAATAATAACCCCGAGCTCCCTCCCTGCCACAGTCAGTGAAGGAAGAGGAGCTTCTTTCTGGACCATGTCATGTCAAAACGGGGTCAGTTCCTTCTGCTGACCTTGATGCACAATTTCAAGAGATTTTCAAGGAACACCCCTCCCAGCAGGTGGAAAACACCTTTTCACAACCTTAAAAGGGAAAAAGGCAAACAACTAGTACACTTGATTCAAAATCTTAACTGCACTTCATAACGTGTCAATAAATAATAAATGCAATATATGTAATGCACAATGAGTGGAGACAAGTTATGTCAATACTGAAAGAGAAATTAAATGCAATGAACTCAGAAGTCCCACTAAACTCTCAATGGAGACCTGGGGTTGTCTACAGAAGAGAACCCATGCATGCACCAATGCAGAAATACAAAACTTTCACCCAGGAGTGGGACTGTTCTTTTATTATCTGTGCTACTAAAATGAACATATCCTACCCTATATAAAGTAAATATATCTGGTTGTTTGCAATCAGTCTCATTCAGCTGTCCATGCTTCTGGGATGTATCTGGCTCAATGTATTGCTTCTGTGTTGTTCTTATTGTATTTTCTATGACTTTAGTTTGGCTCTCTAATGTCAAGGTAAGGCCAATGTGGTCTGTAGGTCTATCACTAAGACTCTGATAAATACTTCTCTCGGAAAAGTGTAACTGTATTTGAACTCTGCTGCTGCATAAAAAGGCTAGAGGCTGGTCTGTAATACCTTGACTTGCCCTCTGAAGAATCCTCTTTTACTGTCTTGACTCTATCAAAGCCCATTTGATAGAGATTTCGTTTGAGAGGCTGAATTAACCTTTTGTAGATAATCCCACATTAGCTAAGGGTTGAGAAGCACCTGAAGTCATCCTGTGCCTGAAGAGATGCTGCCAAGTCCCCCTCAACCAAGTCAGTAAGCATCTGTGCATCACTATCAGGAGACTGAGTAAGGAACAGCCCTGCATTAACCTACTGACCAGTGGAGACCATGATGCTGTCTGGGAGAAGTTTCATGAAAATTTAGAGACTTACAATGTTGTTTTAAAGATACGTTCAGGGCAGGATTTGTCCCAGTTATTTACACTTTCATTCGAGGGATGTCTACATCTGAAGATGCACTTTATGGTCAGCAGAGAAAGCAAAAGACTTCAGTGCCCCAACCCCTGGCACGTCTGAGATGTCTGCATTGCAGAGAGCTTGAATCCTCTGAAGTACCTATCTCTCTCCATTGACTAGAAATGGAGACCAAGATGACTAGTTCAGACATAAATATCAACACTGTAGGTAGCTAAATGCAAAGGAGACAAACTCTATCCATAATGTCCTGCAGTTGCCTTACAATACATGTCACATGCTGAATTAAATTGTGTCACCCACTTATGATTCATTTAGTCATTGGAGGGGTGGGTTAACTAATTCCTAGTACGTAGAGATTCTTTTTGACCAGTAAATATGTAAAACTTCGGTGTCATATCAAAAATATGTGCATTATCAACTAGAAAGGTTTGTCATTAAGGATGTAGTTACTTTTTCTAAGCTATTTCTCAGTACAGATTACATAGCTAAACAAAATCTACAGATACAGAAGCCTTCAAGAAGCATCGTTAGATTCTGCCAAGTAAAGTGGTGTCAGTAGCTGAAATTTCAGAGCATAAATTTGACAAGTGGGAGAAAAACTGAGAAGTCAGAGCTCACAGATTCAATAAAGCATTGTGTCTGCCGGCAAAAAATAAGAAGTGGAGAACTCTGTACTGAAAAGTAAGAGGACCTGGAAAGCAGGGAGGAAGATAATTTAAACTAATAACTTCATGATGAATAGCCTGATCAAAAACTGCAAAGCAGATAAAGACTGACTCTCTGATACTAGCTTGGAGATATGTCAAAAAGTGATTCTGAATAACCTCCAAAATGCTTGTTTGCTCTCATAAGGCATGATATCAGGAGAAATCTGTAAACATGGAAGAAATTGTCAGGAACCCGGGAGGAAGAAGTCAGTAATCTGTGAGGAGAAGCAAGAAATGCAGAGTAAGGGTGATAGGACTTTACAGCTAAGCACAACTGAGAGCTGGTAAGAGGTTTCCTTGGTGGTTAATATATGTCTGGATATGTGTTAAGGTGAGACTGAAACACCTCCTCTCTTGGTAAGTGACTTTATAAGACAGACAATGCAAACACCCAACATCTTAAGAGAATAAGCAGCTGAAGCTGACTCTTAGTGACTCCTGGAAGGAGATATAAAGTAATAAAATGCGATACCAGTGAAGAGCTCGCCATATGCCTTTCAGAGGACAGAAGAGCCTGAGGAAGACATGGAAAAGCATCTCTCTACATGAGCAATCCCTGCTGAGGGAGGGTGGTCAGGGGGGATGTCACCCAGTGGCACAGCTGTAGGAGGGGAGCTGCTGGGGAATGGTGCCCTTCAAAGCGGTTTTTGTTTCTCTAGTAGTCAATTAAATGCAGCCATATAAAGTGTGGGTGCTGCAGCAAATCAAGGGCAAATACTGCTGACAGGTCTCAAGTCAAATACACCCAGGTACTTCTCCCATTCCCAGGGAAGGGGATGGGGGATATGCTGGAGCGATGAAGGAGATGAAGCTGCCTGCTGTGACCCTAAGCAAGCATTTGCAGTGATTTCACAGCGGAGGGGCCCGTGCCTGCTTGCCCACAATGCTGGATTCCCATCACCACTGCCTCACAGCACTCCAGATGAGAGCTGCTCTCCAGGAGGCAGAATAACATCCACTTAAATTGTCAGTGTTTTACTGAACTTGTAACACACCAAGCAGGAGCACAAGAGGAGACGGCATTTTAATCAAGAGATTTGCCTGGCAGGGAGCACACACACCTTCCCAGGGAAGCAGCAGGGGCAGGAAGGACATGCATGCAGGCACCAGGCTTTCCTTTTCCAAGGCTATGCAGCAAAATCATCCTGGTGCTACAGAGGGGCACATCTGGCAAATATCAGATGCAGACTTGAAATACTCTGAAACTAGGATTTAGGGTTATTTGATCTTCCTTTCCAATAGAAACTTTTTTTTGGTGTGAGTATAAAAATACTCCTAAGAGAAATTGCAACCCAGAGGCATCAATTTAGATCTGAATCATTCAGTGCAATTTTCACATCAGGTTGAAACGAGCCCTGATTTTAAGTGTCCATTATAAAATTCTCATCTTTTCTTTTTTTTCCTAAATGAGTTCTGCAGCAAATCTCATCCTATGAAGAAAGGCAAAGGGGACACAGAACAGAATACCAGAAGTAATTAATGATTTTGCATGCCTCCAATTTTCAGGTACCAAAGTCCGAAGTACCTTAAAAGGTAACGGAATGATTTTGAAAAACAGTTTTTAGTATGTCCTAAGAGAAATTGCAACCCAGAGGCATCAATTTAGATCTGAATCATTCAGTGCAATTTTCACATCAGGTTGAAACGAGCCCTGATTTTAAGTGTCCATTATAAAATTCTCATCTTTTCTTTTTTTTTCCTAAATGAGTTCTGCAGCAAATCTCATCCTATGAAGAAAGGCAAAGGGGACACAGAACAGAATACCAGAAGTAATTAATGATTTTGCATGCCTCCAATTTTCAGGTACCAAAGTCCGAAGTACCTTAAAAGGTAACGGAATGATTTTGAAAAACAGTTTTTAGTATGTCCTTTCTAGGAATCAGATTTCTTCGCAGGTTTTAAAATTAAGAATCAAAAAAATAATTCAAAGTTCTTTAAAATAAAACTCCTATTTTTAATGCCATCTCTATGAAGAATGGTCAAAAGATCTCAATCAGGAGCTCTCTGAAACTGCAGCTGCTGTCAAAGCAAACCCCAGAGAAAAGTAAATTTCTGGTTCATGCTCCCAAATATTCAGTTACATGAATGGCAGAGGAACTGTGTTCTGTAGACAAAAGGAGTAGATCTAGGGCTGTAACCCTGGTTACATGCAGGCTACAGTGGATATGTGGATGACTTTTCGATGACCGAACTGATGACAAACTCTACCCATATAGGTAGAAGTGAGGGTTCCCTGAGACAAACCCACAGATTTTCAGGACCAATAGGTGCCAAAATAATGGATTTTTTAGCTGAAGACTGCATGCAGCTTTGAGCAACTGCTGTCACTACATTGAAAACAAAGATCAGACCTGGAGTGGTGGAAAAGCAGACTGAAAGCAATTAGAAGAGTTTTCTGAACTCGGGGAGTTCTAAAAAGCAACCAGGCAGGGATGTAATGCAAGCTGCCTTTGTGCAAAATTTTATTTCAAGGGAACACGATGCTTTAGCTTTATAGTGCCCTGCAGTCATACACCTTTTCAAGCCAAGGGGCATTGGCTTTTATTTCAGGAGGCTCCAAGGAGGGGGGAAAAAACCCCAGCTTTTAAGCCTTGCATTTCACATTATCCACTCTCCTTTATGCATTGCATTTCCCCTTAAGACAGCCTCTCTGATAGCGAAGGACCAGCTCTCACTCTTGCTGCTGACTGCATGCCCAGTCCTCTGCATGGCGTCATGACTCCACTATGCAGGAGGGGACAGTAAAGGATCCAGGCTATCCCTCCCTCCCTCCCAATGGCCCACAGCTCTGAAATCAAGAGGTATCTGATTCCCAAAAGGCAGCTAGAGCTGGTCTGAGATAAGGATGCTCTCCTTGGACTGAAGCAGATCCATCTCTATGTGCATCATAAGGTACTTCAAATGCAAATGGCACCAAAGTTGCTGATGGTCAAGAGTAACCCAAAAACAGTGCCACCTGAACCAAAGTGAGCATGAGAAGTGGGGCAGGAGCCAGTCTCAAGACATGGCCAACACGCCCCATCCAAATCCCAAGCGATCCCAGCTCAGCAGCCCCCGAGGACCAGCGTCACATTGGCAGTTTACCTGCAGGTTTAGGAGGTTAGGGTTAGTATAATTTGACTTCTAGCAGTACACACATGGGCATGCACCCATGCACAGGATGCCAAAGAGTGGTGTTTCTGGAGCTGACCACAGGGTCGGGCATCTGACAGGTATTAATGTCACTGAGAGTAGCACAGAGGATTTTTTGGGAGTTCTCAGCAATCAACCACCCCAATAAAAATCCTGCAAGTAGGACTTTTTGTCCTTGATCATGGAAGCACTTTGGAAAATGCAGCCAACATATCTAAATTTCCAAGTCAGGTGTGAAAAATCACAGCTTTTTTTTTCAAAGGCCTCCGAATCTAGGCTAGGTATATGCAAGGTAAGAGATTCAACTGCAATACAGAATTAAATAAATACATGAAAGTAAATGTTCCAGGCCAAAATTATAATGAATCAAAATATCATCAAATCAAAAATTGCCCTAATCGGACAAATTCAACAAGTCATCCTAGACTTCAGTTAATGTTATTGCGTCTCCAAAATTAGCATAACGTTATTTCACAACACCAGCAGCCTCAAGTTAGTTTAACTACTAGTGTTACTGAGCTCCAGCAGCCTTGCCAAGAAGCTGTGACATTTTGTTTACTCATCAGTATTGACATGATTGATGTCATCACTGAATTAGCCTTATTTCCTGTCCTCAACCTGAGATGCTTGGCTCTGGACTATACCCTCTGATACTCAGTATGGAAAACAATCAGCTACATGCAGTGCTTTATGATAATTTCAGCTGACATAATTGCCAGGTCATTATAGTGACACCCTCCTGCTGAGAAACCAGAGTGCCTGCAAAGATCAAGCCTAGCTGTTGTGCTGGCCATAACAGCAAAGACTTTGTTCTGAGCACACTTCATCTTGGAGATGGGTGTCTCCAAGCTGACAGACATCAGAAGACATAGTCACTGAGCCAACAAGAGTTGACACTATTTTAAAGTTGGTTTTGGCACCTAAAGAAGGGACCATAAAAAAGCTGCTTGTAGAAAATAGTCTGGGATGGAGCAATCCTTTACAAATCAGAGAGACAAATGGAAATCTCTTACAAAGGCACAGGTGGAGAAATAAGGAGACCTTCTGGAAACACAAGTGTGCTGGACTGAAAAGCTCAAAGTCTTTGAAATGCAAAAGACTTGATATTTCCATAAGTCCAAAGGAAAAAGAAGTCCTCTTTGGAGTTTCCACCCAAAACCAGGGGAAAGCCTGTGGGAAAGCATTCCCAGGGGGAAGGAGGAGTGAGCAGCTGGCCTGCTAAAAGCAAGGATGGGGTTTAGAGGCTGAAAAGATTAAGGAAAATCTAGATGCCAGCTAAAATCTAAGTTAAGATGCTTTTACTTGTTTCCATCCAGGACAGTCGTGTTAGAGAGGCAAAAGCAGCACAGCTGACCCTCATCGTAGGGGGTTGTGCAGCACTACATGGAAGAAGAGCAAACACGGTTACTTATTTAAGAAAGGGAGGAAAAGAGCTTTGAGGACAACCTTGAGATTTAACTGTCTGGCCTCACCACCATGCAAGTGTTCAGAACAAAGCTGGGAAGAATAGTCATTAAAGACATAAAAGTAAAAGGGGACATTTAGCATATATTTACCCAATGCCAGTTATGTCATAGAATCATAGAATGCTTTGGGTTGGAAGGGACCTTTAGAGGTCATCTAGCCCAACCCCCCTGCAGGGAGCAGGGACAGCTTTAACTAGAGCAAGTTGCTCAGAGCCCCGTCCAACCTGACCTTGAATGTTTCTAGGGACGGGGCCTCCACTGCCTCTCTGGGCAACCCGTTCCACTGCTTCACTGCCCTCATTGTAAAAAATTTCTTCCTTATATCCAGTCTAAATCTATCCTCCTTTAGTTTAAATCCATTATTCCTTGTCCTGTCACAACAGGCCTTGCAAAAAAGATTGTCCCCATCCTTCCTATAGGCCCCCTTTAAGTACTGGAAGGTTGCAATAAGGTCTCCCCGCAGCCTTCTCTTCTCCAGGCTGAACAATCCCAACTCTCTCAGCCTGTCCTCACAGGAGAGGTGCTCCAGCCCTCGGATCATTTTTGTGACCCTCCTCTGGACCTGCTCCAACAGGTCCATGTCCTTCTTGTGCTGAGGGCCCCAGAGCTGGACGCAGCACTCCAGGTGGGGTCTCACCAGAGCAGAGTAGAGGGGCAGAATCACCTCCCTCGACCTGCTGGCCATGCTTCTTTTGGTGCAGCCCAGGATATGGTTGGCTTTCTGGGCTGCAAGCGCACATGGTTGGCTCATGTCCAGCTTTTCATCCACCAGTACCCCCAAGTCCTTCTCCACAGGGCTGCTCTCAATCCCTTCATCCCCCAGCCTGTATTGATATCCGTAGTTGCCCCATCCCAGGTGCAGGACCTTGCACTTGGCCTTGTTGAACCTCATGAGGTTCACAGAGGCCCACCTCTCCAGCTTGTCCAGGTCCCTCTGGATGACATCTCGTCCTTCTGGCATGTCAAACTAGACTTTCATCTTTCTTTGATTCTTTATTTTCTAAACAAAGGAAAAAGTGGTAAATTGCATCTATTGGAACTTCGTTAAACCACTATGGAAGATTGTTACATAAACTGAGAATTAATACAGGAAATTTCAAGTGCTTGAAGTGACTGCAACCAGCTGGGCTGAAGAAAGGTTTCATCAGCCCAGAGAAAGATTATAAGAAGAATTCATTACACATCAATCTTTTCAATTTTTCTATTCATATTCATTAGTATTTTCATTAATTACATTGTGTCATCAGCACATTTCCTGCCAAGATTTCAAAGTGGGAACTCACAGTTAGCAAAGAGGACGGTAAGAAAATTGTCCAAGAAAAACTAGACAACCGTGAAGAGAAAAACAATGGAAATTTAATTATAAAAAGTGCCAGATCTATAAATGCCATGGTGAATCAGATACTTCTCAGCTGGATCCTAGGAAGAGTGGGGAAGAGGAAGCTGTTTTACAATTTCTAGCTAAGAGCTTAGTTTGTTCCAGCTGTGAGACAGGACTGAGTGGACACACAGCTACCCTCTGTAAAGAGAAGGGCAATAAACAATAGGTCAGAAGCACAAAGCTGCCCTTAATAGAAGAACACAGGAATATAAAGTGGCCAGGAATAAGTCTAGCTTGGGAACTAGAGCACTCAGGTTTTGAAGCAGGATCCAAAATAAATAAGAGAGGCCTAATAATTGAACTATCACATTTTTAAATTTACAGCCTTTATATGATCTATAAATGTTCTATAAATCAGTAACAGTGAAGGCTGCAACCATGCACAGCTCACCAGAGATGAAGTGTACTGCAGACCGTCTCCAGCCTCTGATTTCCCCTTTGCCTCTGAGTTGTTAAATTTTTCCTCTAGAAGTACTCTATCTTTACACATACAATCCAAACTGCCTAAAAAATACTAATACTCTAAAGTGGATCTGGATTCATTGACAGTGGGAATTATTCAATGTGGTGGCTCGCAACAGTAGAGGCTCAGACCTGCGGCTGTAGAAAGTCCTGTTTTACATGCTAACTCAGACTGTAAGCAGTTGCCCCCACATCTCTAGGTCAGGAGATGAAAGGGAAGACATAGGAATCGCTGTACTGTATGGGCCCAAAGGATGACCCAGCTCCAAAGGGTGTTTTCTCCAAATAGTGCCCAAGGCAGAGTGCAAGAACAGAGTAAGTCCATAGAAATGCATCACTGCACGCTTTCCTGGGGAGCAGGGGCTGAGGCACTCTATAAAGGTGATAAGAGATGAAAGATTATCACTTTATGGAAGGTGATAATATCCTACCCTCACTGGAGTCACTGCCTCATCTATCAAGTAAGCTGAAAAATGCCATTGAGCACAGTCTATGTGTTAGAGAAGAGCAAATATATTTTGGACTTAAGAGTCACAGGACACTACACTGTGACTTCCCCCATAATTTATTTCTCCTGTCCCCAAAGGTTTTTCTCACAGATGCTGTTAGTAGAAATTATGGAAACTCCTACCCTTAAACTGTGCTACTGCATGGTATATAGTCACTACACTTTCTCTGCATTATTTCCGTAAGCAAAAATAAGAATAAGTGAAAACAAGTTGACCTTCTCAATAGGATACTATCAGCTTTGCCTGAACCCTGATTTTGCTATATATGCAAAGGCATGCCAGGGTTCAGACAGTCCTAAATACATGGCAAATTCATGTAGTCATGCATTAAGATCCCATGCAGATGTGAAATCATCAGCCCTCGGTAGCACTGAGCTCTTTTCTGTTTCCCACTGTAAGACTGCAGTGGAACAAACTACTGCAGACTATTCTGCAAACGCATAATTCTGTTTTTATGCTGATAAATGCTGCAATATGAAATCTGAAGCATATAGCCAAGACAAATGTTATTATTCTACCAGGTATTGATATTGTACGTAGGTGCTGTTCTGTAATAAAGGGAATTATTTGAACTGCTGACTTCCCAGACCAACACACCTCTGATTTCCTTGACTGTCCTGCTCGGTTCTCTTGTTATCTTAGCTCCGTTCCCTGCAGAAATTTAGGTGGGAATTTCTCTAATTTGCAGCAGCATACTGGCAAGCTTGGTAGTGACTCCTCTCAGTAGCAGGGATAGTAATCATCTTGATTTACAGGCTATAACACAGCTTTCCAGTGCACAGGCACTGGGAATGCAGCGCATAAGAGGAAAATCAAAGCTGATGGCCCCCAGAAATGAAGCCTGCTCCAGCAACTGGCTCTTTGCCAACCATCAAGACAAAGGAGAGGGGAGATCTTCAGTAAAATAAAGTGTAAGGCAAACTGCAAAAGTGTTTTAGAGCAAGCCAGGCCCATATTCATCATCTACACAGTAAAAAGGCTCAATAACAGGAATTTCTATGAATTTCAAGTAGGTGCAAAGGTTCAGCAGCAAATGACTGGAGTAACAGAGTTCATCCATCAAAGCCTCAATTATTCCCAGTTATCTGGGAGGGGGTATGGTTTAAGTACAGACCATTGCTTGCTTCACGTCAGCTTTACACATTTTGTGTCAGAGGGTTTGTTTTTCTGGCAAACTTGACAGCTGCTGTAATGGCAAAAAAGATGCTCTCCAAAGAGCGTGGATGGGGGGACATGCCAATGAGGCCCCGCTATGGCCCAGGCTGAGGTCAGCGCATCAGAAATCCCCTGCAGAAGCTCCCAGGAAGCTGGAAACAAGCATGTGTCCATAAATAACTGAAAAAGGAAAGCTGTTTTTGCTGGGAAAGTAGAGAAAGAAATCAGAAAAAGAACATTCCTTGTTCTGTCTTCAAAATGGGGGAAGGGAGGAATTTTTAAACCTCTCCATCCTGCCTCTTCTCCCTTCAGCATACAGGGAGACATCTCTGCCCATGGTGCTGAGGGACCCCCGTACCCTGGAGAGGGATATGTGCAAGGAAACAGCTTGGTACACAGAGATCCTGGTCAGTTCTGGGACAGGATCAGACAGAGTCTTGGGCTCTGCTATAATCTGTTCAATGTGGGTTTTGGCCTTGTCCTTTCTCCCACAAAGAAAGAGCCAAGATCTCCTGGCTCCAGGAGGTCCTGGGTCCAGGTAGGCATTGGGAACTGGAAGAAGGTGGAGATCTGCACTTAAAGAACTCCAGCTTCTTCCAGATGGGTGGTGTTGTCTCTTTTAAAATAACAGTTACCATGACTTATGATTTTCATGGCCAGTGCATCCTAATCACAAATGCCTGTTTATTTTGTGTGTGTGCTACACTGAATTACATCTTAGATGGAGTGATACCATTTTATTGTCAAAGAAAAAAATCAGTTAGGCTCCCACAAATTTGAGACTCCTCAGCATTCATTTTCTGGAAACTTAAGTAGTCTTTGAAAAACAGCCTAAATCACTAAAAGCAACAGGAGATGTTTCAGCTGGCGGCACTGTTAGACAAAGGGAAATAATGAATGTGGACTCCTAAATATGAAGCCAGATGTTTGAGGGGGCACCAGAGGACCCCTGCCCCTACCAGAAAGAAACAGGGGACAGGTTATTACATTCTCATTGAGTGGGACTGGAAGGACAAACCAATGGAAATATTCAAATTCTTTCGGAAATAATCCTATGAATAAATCCAATAAGCTAAAAACCCAAAAAACCCCAACCACCCAGAAAAGGGCTTCTGCTTCTATTCACCCATCTGGAAAAAGCAGTTTCCTGGACTAGTTTTGCCAACCCAGAATAAGAGAGATCATTTAAAGTCATTGCTGCCTTTATAAGGCTTTTAAAGATTCTCCTGATGCAGATTTATGCCAGCTCAGGTCTCTGCTGGCTCATGCCACGTAAAGGCTTGTCTCACATAGGATTCGACCAGCCTTCAGCAGGTTGTGCAACAGATCAGGACCCAGCTTTCTCTGAGTCATGAGTGCATCAACCCCCTAAATTACTTAAAACTGTGACTAATTAGCCTGCTTGAAGTTCAACTCCAATTTAGAAACTTTTCCTGTTCATGAACCTAGGGAATTCCCCCCAACACTCTAAAATAAATGGAGAGCAGCATATTTTGATGCTATATTCAATACCACTATTACCTGCTCAGTCCAAGGCCTTTTTTAAGATGTTGGAAACAAACTCCTGATAGATTCACTAGCAGCATCCTACAATTGCAGATGCAAAATAATTGGTCAGACCAAACTCAACTAAATTTGTAGAGTAAAAACTGGGACCAGTATGCGCCAAGACATTGAGCGAGGGCTCCTATCAGATGTTTGCATGCCTGGGCCATGCCTTGGAAAAACAACCGATTGTAAAATGTGTGATGATCCTATTCGCTGCCTTTTTTAGTGATCTCCTTATCTTAACACCCTCATCTGCACTGGTGCAATGATCAGATTGTTTCTACTGGCTCTAATGGGACTCCAGGCCTTGACATCTGCCTTCCTCAAACTCCCTGAGGATAAAATAGTATATAAACAAGGAAATGTGTTCTCCCTTGGGAGAAAAAAAAAAACCAAACCCAACTATTTCAAAAATGTAAATGGCCCTGTATGAGATATTGCAATCCAGCAAAACCCCCAACCAACAGTATAAACAAGTTGGCAACAATGGGGAGGGAGAGAAAGCAACCTCTCTTCCAACTATTTTTCTTGTTTATTCTCAGGTTGTTGATATATTTTGTAAACTGCAGAGATTAAAAAGATCCCTGGGGCTCCCAGGTGTGAAAGATCAGCACTACTGAAAGTAGCTGAGGGAGGGAATGTTCACAAAATTTATCCTGTCATCATTAAATCATTTTGCCGAATATATCAAATTGCTAAACACAAATATTTACATATAAATCAATGCATCTATCTATTCATGTTGCTAGCACAAATACACAAAACATATGAAGAAATTAAATGGATCCCTCTCAGGCTTCCCCCCAAAAAGTAATCTAAAAGGAAATTCATGATGAGAAAAAGCTAACTCATAACCTGGGATGTAACTGAGCAGTCATATCAGCAGCTGGAGTTTGTAAACAAGCGAACCAAACAGTTCGGAGCAGCATGAATCACCTCTGTTCATCTCAGTGGGGCGTTAACTTCGTTCCCAGTAATGAGCCTCTAATGTGTTAACACTGTGAATTATTTTGCTGCTGACCAAAGCGTGTAACAGGTGGGAAAAAAAAAAAAAAAGAAAAATGCATGACATACTTGGAGCAACACCTTATTTGGCACCACGGTGACCGAGCAATGCCAGCTCCCAGGTGGTCCCCAGGACACGAGGGAGCCATGCCAGGGGAGAGCCTGGCTCACCAGTTCCCAAAGAGATTCCTCTGTAAGGAGGGATTCAAAATTACAGGTAGTTACTGTGAGCACCTGGGTCAAACATTTCACAACTCAGCAGCCCCTACGCTTCTCACATTGTGGTCAGACAACAGTCTTTACCAACGCCAGCAATCTTGACTGGTGCTGGTAGCCCTGCTTGTATTTTGGCTGCTGTTCCTAGGAGCACGGGCTTTGTTCCCCTAAAATAAAGGCAGGGGTCACAGGATTAGGCCTTCAGTATGGCAAGATAAAGCCTCCATCTATTTAAATTAAGGTATGGCAGTAATATATCACCTCACAAGGCCTGAGATGGGCAGGGAACAGTGCAGAGCATCCACAGGTTTTCTTGCAGAATCCATCATATCCTGTCTCACAAAACGTACATGAGGAAAAGGGACCAAACTCCAAACACACTGTGGAGGTTTTAGGCAATTATTGATTTTTCTATTCAAGTAGAAAGAGTAGTTCCCACGGCAACGAGCCCATCACTCCCTACCTATGGCATCGCTTGCTCTCATAACATGGGCTCTTTATTTAAAGAAATGTATATATGTTCACACGGCTGCTCCTCAGAGACCAATTTCCTTTCATTCCACCCTGACATAAGCAACAACTTGCGTTGTGTCTGACTGCTTAAAAATACACCGAAGGCTTTCCCCATCTCCTGCGGTGTCCATGGGGAGAGCAATGGTTGCAGTGCAGGGGATGCCTGCCTGCCTGCCTGCCTGTCCCGAGGGGTGGCCACCGCGGCGGTGATGGGGCTGATGCTGCCCCAAACCACTTCCAGAGGAACTGTGCAAGGGAGCACCCTGTTGTGCTGCTGGCTGGGTCCCCAGTGAAACCCCACTCCTTTTGCATTGACGCTACGCAAGGGCAGAAGCGCCCCCCTCTAATTTTTCTTAATTGTGCCACATTAAACCTGGCATTGGTGGGAAGCAAATTAACTTTCAGCATTCACAGTATTTCTTCCTCAATCTAACACTAACTAAGGCAAATAACCCTAAACCACAAGAAAAATAAATAAATAAATAAATTAAATGGGATAGCACATCACTACAGAAAATTATGGCAACTCCGAGTAGAAAAAGTCAACCACTTTGGATATTTTCATCACTTAAATAATACACCAGCAGGACAGCCTGACTCCTTAGGAGGTGTAAACCAGCACAGCTCCCTGTTGTTTTAATAGCAGTCAGGTTGCACGGGCTGATGAGCAGGCTCCGCATCTCGGGAAGAGAAACACCGCTCAGAAAAAGCGGAGACAGCACATCATCTTGGGGTGGCTGGCAGGGCAGCGCTCGGGGAAATCAGGAGCATGCCACAACCCCTGTCACAGGCTAGCCCGTGGCTCACGATAGGGCTTTATCTTCACGGAGGGGCCCTCTCCATTCTGGGAGAGGGGAGGAAAGGGCTGTGATATGCACTGGCGAGCAGCATTGCTGGGCTGCAGCCCCACGCAGCCATCGGGAAAAGCACTTGCGCTCAGAAAAGAAATGTGAGAAGCAGCAGAGACGCTGGTTTGGCTCAAAAGTTAAAAGCAAAATCTAGTCCAGATGCAAGACTTTCCTTCTAGAAATTAGCTGCTAATAGAGAGAAATGGGTTGGTGTGGCAGGGCTGAGAAAAGATGTGGCTGAGCTGCAACAGCAGCTCGCTTTGCTTCTGGTTACACGCAGTAGGAAAACACACGTACAGACACACTCTGGCTTGTGAGCAGGATCTTTCAGATGAATTTTTGTCTCCTGGTAAAATTTTATAGGGCGTAAGCTATTGCCAAGCCCTTTCCTCATGCAGCTCCAGACTCCTTAACCACAGCCTTGTGCAGCCCAGCCAGGGCTGCCTGTGCCCATGTGAGCAGGACACAGGATCCGGCTGTATTTCTAGGCAGTGGTACCCAAGGGATTTGCAAGCCAGATGCCTTGGTGGGTTTGGAGATCAGAGAGGAGTGTGGTCTGCACAAGCCCAACCATCCATCTGTGCTATAGGCAGCAGGGTGGCACTGCAAAGGGTGCCAGGGAGCCTGGGCATGGAGACCCCAAACCAGGCACGGAGGAAGGAGGTTGTGATACATTTTGGGAGATGATAGAGGAAATCGTGGAGAGAATTACAGCGAGGGACATCAGACAAGCCTTGGCTTGGAAGAAGTAAAGGTATTAAAAATGAAAAAGCAGTGGTTAGGCTGGGGGGAAGAATAAATATTAAAAGCAACATCAGGAGGAAACAGATCAATTGGAATAGCTGGAAATGAAAAGAGAGGGCATCGGAGACGTTACAGCGCAGAGCCTGGAGAGATGCAACAAAGACTGAGGCGACATTAATGGATTTTAAAAAATAAAAAAAATAGAAAATAGAAGCCTCTGAGATATGCTGGATAATAGAAGCCTCTGAGATATGCTGGATACAGGAAAGGAAGATGTGAGGATTCAGATCTGGTTACAGGGCTGGGAAGCAAGGAGAGGACAGCCAGGGGTGGGACCAGGGGGTAAGGAGATACAAGGAAAAGTTTGCGGGCATGCAGAGGTAGGTAGGGAGCTATGCCAGCAGCAGACCACTTTGCTGGGTCTGAAAGGGTGGCAGTGCACACAGTAAGGGCCATCTGTCAGCCCAAGCTCGTGCTGCCCCACACTGCAAGGAGAGGAGAGGTTGGTGGTGGGGAGCTGGCAAAGCTTCACCTAGAGCGGTTGTAGCTTTAGGGAATGCAGCACCCTGGAGCAAACCTGATCCCGACAGCCAGTCCAGGGGTTATTACACAGGTTCGAATCAGTTATTGTGGAAATATGTTTTGTTCAGGAGCTGGGCGGATGGCAAGCCTGTTTGTATGTACAGAGAGGTGATGCAGAAAACAACATATACAGAAAAATGGGAAGAGAAGCAAATGAAAGCTTCACCCTGCTTGCTTGACACGCATCTGCCAAGACATCACAGATCAGGTGAAAGCTGGAGAGGCCAGTTTTTAACACTTGCCATGTTTTCCGAGTGCATTCTGTCGTGGTTTAGCCCCAGCCAGCAACTAAGCACCACGCAGCCGCTCGCTCACTCCCCCTACCCCGATGGGATGGGGGAGAGAATCGGAGGAGTAAGAGTGAAAAAAACACTCCTGGGTTGAGATAAGAACAGTTTAATAATTGAAATAAAATAAAATAATAATAATAACAATATAATAATGATAATAACAATAATAATATACAAAGCAAGTGATGCACAATGCAATTGCTCACCACCCACTGACCGATACTCAGACAGTTCCCGAGCAGCTATCGCTGCTCCCCGGCCAACCCCGCCCCCCCCCCCCCCCCCCCCCAGTTTATATACTGAGCATGATGTCATATGGTATGGAATAGCCCTTTGGTCAGTTTGGATCAACTATTCTGGCTGTGCCCCCTCCCAGTTTCTTGTGCACCTGGCAGAGCATGGGAAGCTGAAAAGTCCTTGACTAGCATAAGCAGTACTTAGCAACAACTAAAACATCAGCCTGTTATCAACATTCTTCTGCTACTAAATCCAAAACACAGCACTGTGCCTGCTACTAGGAAGAAAATTAACTCTATCCCAGCTGAAACCAGGACAATTCAAAATTGAACCTAGATGCTCTCAAGTAAGATTTTTCTTCAGCTCATATATTTCTGCTCATTTTTAGCTTTCAGGCTGGAAAACAAAATTTGGGTATGTCTTCCTGCTGCTAGAATTTGCTTGGGTGAATCTGGTTTCTGAAAAATCCTTTCTTCAGCTTATTTTGTTCTGGTATGGGGTTGTTCTTGACTGCTTTTAAAAACAAGAAAGAAAAAGAAAAAAAGAAAGCTTGAGTTGCAAAAAAACCTTAACCTACGGGAGTTTTCCAGCTTTTTTGCTTTTCAGTGCTAGTGCCCAGGTCTGTAAATTCCCACTCAACACGGGGAACATCTATTTCACAGAGACAACCGGTACAAGACCATTAGCAAGTGTGAAACAAACCAAGGGATGACAGAGGGTAGGACTTGTATTAGCCAGCCCAGTAATTCAGCAAAGGAAGACAAAACTGGTTTGTCACTGTTAACTTGCATTTCAGTCAGCTCATATAGCTGAACGCACAGTCCTTCTAGGACATGATAGAATGATTAAAAATAAGACAGGAAAGAAAGTCACTGATATCTTATATCATGCACTTCTTATCTAATACTGATGATTACTAGCAAAACTGCTTATTTGCCCCCAAGGCACAGGGACTTCAGGTTCTTGCTATATTGCTTCCTTTCCTCTTTTCAATTTTCCACCATTTTTCATGGTATTGAAGGCTCTGTATCACATCTAAGGATCAGCCTATAGAGCGGCATTAAAGAGGGAAGAGAAAATTATTTTCTAGCTCTTTCTTACAGCAAGATACTTTGATAGGAATTATCACATTTTTTTCAATATTCATTCCTGGATCTGCACAGAATGGCTAATAATTAGGAATCTGAAAGAAATTCTCTGGGAATAACTGTGGGCATCAAGGCGCTCCATGTGGAAAGGCTACCTTATTATTCCCATCACAGCACAGTCATCTGTTGGCTACTGTCATGGAAGCAGCTGTACAAGATAGATATCCACTTAGGAGAGTGCTGTCACCCATTTGATGCAGCCAATGTATTAATAAGAGAAGCCTTCTCCCTGCAAATATGATTGCTGCACTGTTCACAGCAGAAAAAGCTGTGGCATGAATTTTTTTTTTACTTTATTGCTGAACAAGGCTGGGATGCAATAGAAATGATGCCCTTGGCATCTCATACAAGGCCACATAAACAACAGTAAGCCTCTTCTTGATGTCCGTTGCCTTATCCATGCCTTTATAGTGCAGAATCGAGAAGGACCCTTTTATGTAAAAAAAAAATCCATGTTCCATGATCACATCCATTAGGATAGAAAGGAGGAAAAAAAAAAAAAGTAGACTTTACGTCTATTGAATCTAAGGATAGAAGGTGGGGATGGATGGCTCTTCTCCTGTCAACACTTTATCATTCTATGAATTAGTCGTGATGGTCCAATTATGTTCAAATATGTAAAGCACAACCTTTTAAGCAGACTAATTTACAAGCTTGCTTCATGGCCCTTTGCATCAATTTACCACTTAGTCCTAGATTAAAGGACTGAGTTTGCCTTGGTGAGGTGGCACTGAGGACATGACAGCAGAGGGGTGTGAAAGCAGCATTTGTCTCTTTCCTCTAGTGAGAGCACGGTGCTCCTTTCGCACGTCACAGGAAGAGAAAACTTGACGACCTTTTCCGTAGCACAGGCTCAAAAAGAACATGATCTCCCATATTAACTGAGAGAATAAGAAGCAAGGACAAGAGAGGATGTGAAGACAGCAGGGTGTTAAAATTTTAAAGTTTTGATCTCCTTCAGAGCCAATCTGGGTTTAATCCATTGTTTAACAGCAGAATTTGGCCCAAAGCATCACTGTCCTACGGCGATGTTACACAATTCATATGGTGGGTAATTTGGTCACTTAGCAGTACCCACTTAAACCAAGTCATCATTAGCAAAACCACAGAGATTATGTTAAAAAGCAAACCCACAGGGCTACATGCGCAGGTGCCTGCAAGGACCAGGGAGCCACGCAGCCTCACGGTGTGCTCGTGCTGTACCTTCCTCAGGCTGTTTCACTGCCTCAAAGGTACCCAGCTTGGGCTGCCAACGCTATGGATAACCCTCCTGTTCTCCTGCCCTGTGCTTTGTATGGGGGAAGAGAGTCACACTCTTTGTCATCATGGAGCACCCGACTCGGAGGGGCCAGCAAAGCTGCAAAGAAGGGAGGAAATAATGCGCTAATAAAGACAGCAAAGACAGGTCTGGGACAGGTGAGACGGAACACCCCAAGTAAAAATAAGCTGCAAACATTTCTATTACACACCAGTGAAGGAGATTGTGAAACAGGATTTTTACCTCTTCCACCCACATTTCAAAGAATTTTTATGAATTGGCAAAAGTTCAGAAAATAGTAATTTGTGATACAGAAAATCTACCTTAGAACTTTGGACTGAGGCAGTCCAATCTACAAAGCGTATTCAGAACTTTATCTAGACCTGATTAGTTAATAAGATTCTTTCTATGCTTACAAAGAGAAACACGCATATATTTACAGGTGAACCCAATCTATCAGATAAAGGTTTAAAAAAAAACATTCAGTGACAGCAAGATTAATCTAGCCAACTTCAAGCTAAAAGGAAGGAGAACATTTCTTTCAACATCGATCATTGGAACAAGACAGCTCGCAATGTGCTGGATCCTAACTGTGCAAAGTCCTTAGCTTTTTAGAAGAGAGGTACTTGAGCTCAGTCAAAAAATTAAGGCTTTAATTAATAAGTAAAATGAAATTACATGACCTATGTGACAGGGAAAGTCAGGATCATAATGATGTGTCCAGCATTTAATTGGACTGATCCCTACCTCTCTGAGGGTCATGATTAGGACATCTGCCAGGAGATGTTGTTCAGGGGTGGAAGGTCCTCAGCGTCTGGCTGCAGTGGGAAGCCCTGTGTGAAGGGCTCCAATGGGATTTTTGCTGTTCATACACATTAATTTATAGCACCCCAACTGTTGAAAATGTGTTGTCCCTTAATGATCTGGGAACTGCACAGAATCAGGATTTCCACCATTCCCACAGAGACTAGTTCTAAAATTTATCCTATGCTACATTTATGCAGGTTTCTACAAAAATATTCAGCTGTATTCAGTGATACATGGATAAGTCTTCTTCCTGGAGTAAGCAACCAGACACTTAGGTGTTAACTATTTCAAAGAGAAACAATGTGAAACTGGAGCCAGCTGTCTGTACTAGTGAATGCCCCAATAAATAAACTTCTAAACATTGTTAAAAAAAAACCCAAACAACATCATTTTCTGATGGTTTATCTGGAAGCAGAAGTCAGATTACAAGCAGCAACAGTCAAAATCCAAGACGGAAGAGTGGTTTCTGAGACGAACCAGAGAAGGAAGAGGACCATGAGGACGGACACACCTCTCTGGGCTCCATGGTCCCTCCCTATGGAGCACCTCTCCTACGAGGACAGGCTGAGGGAGTTGGGGTTGTTCAGCCTAGAGAAGAGAAGGCTGCGAGGAGACCTTATTGCGACCTTCCAGTACTTAAAGGGGGCCTACAGGAAAGATGGGGACAATCTTTTTAGCAAGGCCTGTTGTGACAGGACAAGGAATAACGGATTTAAACTAAAGAAGAATAGATTTAGACTACACATAAGAAAGAAATTTTTTACAGTGAGGGTGGTGAAGCAGTGGAACAGATTGCCCAGAGAGGTGGTAGAGGCCCCATCCCTGGCAACATTCAAGGTCAGGTTGGATGGGGCTCTGAGCAACCTGATCTGGTTAAAGCTGTCCCTGCTCCCTTCAGGGGGGTTGGGCTAGATGACCTCTAAAGGTCCCTTCCAACCCAAAGCGTTCTATGATTCTACATTGTGTGTGTGGATATTTGATATTGCATTTCCTACTCAAGAAACAGATTGCCATAAAGGTGCAACAATACAGCCCAAGACAAATTAACAGATGGTCTCTCTGCTTTTTCCAAGTCTCCTGGGGCAGGCAACTTCAGATTTAACTGCTGAAAAAGCAGTTAACCACAATCTGATGCCAGATGTTTAAGAATTGAGTGGGATTCTCAGGAAAGGGTTCCCATGGAGGAGAATCAGTATGCAGCTTCAGGGGTGATGTGCCAGAGTCAGCAGAGTCGCAGCCTTCTCCCAGGACACAGAAATTGAAAGCTGTGGGGCAGAAAGGTGGAGGCTTCTGCTAACTGCAGTCGAGAATGCTGATTAAAAAAATAAAAGAAAAAAAAACAGACCACAAACAAGAGCAAAAAACCCCACTACAGGTAAAAGCATTCTTTCCTTCACACCATAAAACACAGGGAGGCAGCACAGAGTGGTGGTAAGAGGAACAAAACCAATCCCGTATAACTGGAAGTCGGGAGACCAACCAAGCATGTGCTTTGTGTTTGCAGAATTTGTTTAAATCTATGAGTCTTCTCATAATTTAAATCCATAGGGATTTTCCCTCCCCAGGAAGCTAATTAAACTACACAGCATGTTTTGTTAGCTAACAAGAAGCCTATATCCTTTATGGGCCTATGAAAAACCCCATTAAAGCTAGTCTATCACAAGCAAGCGCTGTACACACAGTGCTGATGTGGCCAGTACATACTGCTGTGTAACATCAAACACACCAATACTTCTCATATGTGTTTCTAGGCTTTTATAGCCTTTTTCTTTTTCTTTTTTTTTTTTTTTATAATTTTCAGTTTCCATCCATTTCCACCTGATGCAGATGTTATTTATTTTCCACTCAGCTGGCCAGTTGCAGGCACAGCTGATGCCGCCCCATACATGAGGATGCTGCCACTCCATGAGTATTTATGCAATAACCAAGAGAATAATTCTGGATCTCATCTGCTTGAATACAGGCAGAACAGGAGGAAGTGGGTCCATAGCCACCTGAGTCTAGGAGGAAAAAAAATGCAGACGGAGTGACTTTTCTGCTGCCTCCTTCCCTCTGGGAAGAGCCCCAGTCCTGTGCCGGCAGCATCCCACGCGCAGCCCCTTGAGCTAGGCAAGCTCCCCACAGGCCATCACGCTCCGACATCAGGAGCTAACACTTAATTCACTCTATTGTTTTCTTCAATGATCAATGCATGGTCAACACTGTGTTTCAAAATCTGTACCGCTTCCTTTTGCTGTCCATAGCTTAGCCCTGAGCTCAGCGTCCGGACAAAGGCCAGGATACAGTTAGTGCTTGTGGGAAATCAGCGTATTGCAGAAGAGCAGCCTGCAACCTTCCTCCTACGCCCCTGCAGATACGGGGCACATCCTGCCCTAGTGCAACTCAGTCTCAACCACTGGTAGTGATGGAGATACGCCTCTTTGTCCAGGCTTCACGGACCAGTTTAGATCAGACTATACCATCTGTATGGCTGGGATAAGAAGGATGAAGTGGGATTTTAAAGAAATCTATTCTTTCCAAGGTGTAGTGATGGACTAAGATGCATGGCACAGGAAAGCAGCTGGTGGCTAAAAGAAGTCTTGACTTAAGTTAGTGTTGTTTTTCAGGAAATCTTGCCTCTCATATTGACCAGTTTCTCTAGCTTAGATCAGCGAGCCTGACCATTAACCACAATGCTAATTTTCACATGCCTTGGCTACTGTGAGATTATTGTCACTTTCCCTGCAGGTCCCAAACCATCTCCTCCTCTCCCAGCACATCAAGTATAACAACCCCACCTGCCTTTTGTGTCAAAAGCAGCCACCCAGGCTGACCCCATCCTCCCCTTTGGCAGCAGCTCTCCCTCCTGTGCGTGGGAACAGCTCCCAGGCGAAACCTGGTAAACCCCGGCTGGGTTTTTGAAGCGAGCAGGACACACTAGAAGACGACTTGAATCTCTTTGGGGCAGAGACTTTTTGTTCTGCTCCTGGCACAGCACACTTCCAACCAGCTTGGTTTCTCAGTACTGTAACAATAGGAAAGTATTAATAATACTAGTACTATTACAAAGTGTAAAAAGTGTGTGCATTAAGGTCCATACCTCACCATGCCATTTTTGCCTTTTTTTTTAAAGCACCATGCACAGATATGAACATGGGTACATATATGTAATATGTTACCTTTCTGTGGCCTAATAGCGAAGAACCTACAGACAATAGAAAATAATTTGTGCATCTTTTCACCCCATAAATTGTTTTCAAACATTTGGTGAGGGAAAGAAAGAAAACCAGGATGTAGCCGGAGTCTTTAAAATAATTTGCTCTTTTCTCTCTCTAACCTGCAAGTGCCACAAGGAAACTTCTCCTGAGAAAGAGATGCACCTGCATTAAACGCACTCAACTACTATCAGAGGTTCGGTCTTTCTCTACTGAGAATAAGGAAGCACCTCACAGGGCATGCTAGACAGCATGTATTGTGAAATATGGGATACTGTAATTATTTCTATTCCATTTTAAGAACACAACTTCGATAGTCAAGCAGAAAATACTCCCTCCACAGTAAAGTGGAGGAAGAGCTAGATAGCTTGTTTAAAATTCAACACATCAGCCAGAAAAAACGCAGCCAGAGAGAAAAGGCTGTGCTTTTCTGCTAACTGTCTCAAAAGAAGACAGAAGTCAGACAGAGGCCACATCAGAGGTGACAGCGATGACCCAGAGTGAATCCTGCCCAGCCAGCTGGCAGGAACCCACATCCTCACTGCTGGGGCCAAGACCCTGCGGCCAACAGCCCGTACCTCATCCTGTACCCAAGCACCACTAAGACAGCAAACCTGTCTTCAGCTTTCCTTTCTTCTGGGGAACAAAGTGACTTCTCTGCTTTGTATGGTGCTGGAAAGTGAATTTATTGATACTTGTAAGTGTGCAAGTATTGCAGTGGTATTACAGTGCCTAGAGAGAGAAGTAATACCCTCAGCTTTCCAGACCATACATGAAACTGATTCTTTTTGTGTTACCCCCATTGTTGTGGTTTAATCCCAGCCAGCAGCTAAGCACCACGCAGCTGCTCACTCACTCCCCCTACCCCGATGGGATGGGGGAGAGAATCAGAGGAGTAAGAGTGAAAAAAACACTCCTGGGTTGAGATAAGAACAGTTTAATAATTGAAATAAAGTAAAATAGGAATGATAATAATAACAATATTATAATTATAATAATAATATACAAAGCAGGTGATGCACAATGCAGTTGCTCACCACCCGCCAACCGATATCCAGCCAGTCCCTGAGCAGTGATTGCTGCTCCCCGGCCAACCCCCCCCAGTTTATATACTGAGCATGACGTCATATGGTATGGAATAGCCCTTTGGTCAGTTTGGATCAACTATTCTGGCTGTGCCCCCTCCCAGTTTCTTGTGCACCTGGCAGAGCATGGGAAGCTGAAAAGTCCTTGACTAGCATAAGCAGTACTTAGCAACAACTAAAACATCAGCATGTTATCAACATTCTTCTCCTACTAAATCCAAAACACAGCACTGTGCCTGCTACTAGGAAGAAAATTAACTCTATCCCAGCCAAAATCAGGACACCCATAATTAAATTCAGGCTGGGAAGCTTGACCATAGTTTTCCCTATTATTAATGAAAGGACCTAGCTGAACTATGGACTTGAATATATTAGAGTGACTTATTAATGATATCTCTTAAAAACGCTGATGTTACTCTGCATTTAAACCAGCATTAACTTCAACCCAGCTCTGGTCAGCATTTCTAAAGTACAGTTGTCTGGGGGAACACACAACTAACAAAGCAAGGCAGCACAGATATCTGTGGATACGGTTATGACCAGGTTTCCAGCGCTGAACAGGAATGATAATGATCTTCTGCTGTTCAGTCCAGCAAGCTCACTTACACTCTTTGAACCTTTAAGCATCATTTAGTTCCTCATACTTACATACAAATCACAACATTATTTTCACATGCATGAGACAGAGGTATACATACACACACAAATACATATACATACAGCAAGGAATTTTCAAGAACTCAGAAGAATAACTTTTCTGTCATGCATTTCTACAAGTCTTGAGAAGAATTTCCAAAGCATTTCACATCATAGCAAGTTGGTTGTATGTGTACCAGAACTCGTGATAGGCAGCTTATGAAGAAATAAATGCAGATAAAAGGACAATATGTCCAATCACTATGAAAACCAAAATTAATTAAAAATGCCAAGAGCTTTCTGGCCAGTTCACAAGACATCCTTACATCCATACTATTGTACATGTCCCTATCAACATTCACACTTTACACTCTGAATTGCCAAGAGCTTCGTGCTCACTGTGAAGGTAACTGCAGCACTCCTTGTGATAGTGTAATTTCCCATGGTTGCTTTGTACTGACTGCTTTCACTCTAGCATAATACTTTTTTTGAGAGCAAATTAACAAAACATAATACTTCATAATATGCTTATTTCCTCCAAATAATACTGAAAAGCTGATAGGTGCCCCAATGTACTCTTGCTTGCACTCCAGTACAATGATATATGATCCATGGGCTTTTGTGACACACATTTCTTTTTGGCATGGGGACTGAAAACTTGTAATTTGTTACCAATGGAGTTGCTTGTGATGGAAAAGTGTCATTGACTGCTGGGGCGGGGTCTTCTCATTTTTCTCATGACTTAGGATATAATGGCCTTTTTTTTCTTCAGTCTTGCATGCATTAAAACTTTGTCTTCTGTTAGTTGATACAAAAATACATGAATATACCACTTACCATTTTATTAAATGTGACTGATTATATGTTTTGGAAGTCAGGTGTCCAGCCTCCTTAAAGCAATCTCCTTTTCACCCTGCCCTGTATCTTTCATAAAGCTGACATTTAGAAATAGATCATTTTCAAAATATTCTTTCACAGATCATCCAGGAGATGGGCTTTCAACTTCTGCTACTCGTTTTTACTCTTGCAACTTTTGTTCTAGAAATCATTCTGCTAAATTCTGCTCATCATTCTGCTAAAGCCATGCATGAACAAAAATATCAAAAATAAAGATTTTTTTTGACGCTGTTTGACATACATATCTTTGCTTGTGTTCCTCAAAATTGCAAGAAGTAGTAATAAAAATGGATCCAGCTGAGTCAGGCTAGTGAACTCAAAGGAGTGAAGAAGAGCAGCCTGAACTCAATCCTGGCAGCTGCTTCTGGTGATAAAGCCAGTGATGAAATTTTCTATGTAAAGAAGAGGATGGACTTTATCCGTAGGGACTTGGGAGGGCCACTCTGACAGACAGACAGAGATGCTTTAAAAGGTGTAAATCTGTCCAAGCAACTTTGGAGGGGCCTGAATTTTTGAACGTAAGCATCCTCCTTTTAGCTGGTAAATATCACAGTTTATCTTCCATTTATCTTGTCTGAAATCTTACTCTCCTGTTAATGATATCCTGATTTTCCTTTAGAAATGTCTTGGCTGTTTGATTTTTATAGATTGATAACTACACAAATCTACTGCTGTAATCATTCCCTCTCCTCTGCATTTATAGCCTTGCATCCATTAGGTCTGCATATATACATTCAAATAGACACTTCAATCCTGAATTTCTTGACAGAGCAATCTAATTTTTAGAATTTATTTTTTTTTTATAGTAGCGACATTTCATTCCCAGTAAATTACCAATTTGTCATTATCAGTGAGTGCAGTAATACAGCTCAACACTATTCACTGAGAAGCAGCAAGAATCCTCCTTTTACTCGACAATGTAATAAAACCCATGTGATGTCAAGAAGTCATATAAAAATTCTTGAGATAGCACTGATTTGCAGCATCTGGTGGAGACAGGAGTCAAAAGTGAAAGCCCACTGGCATGGTGCAATGCCATCAGTGTCAAATATTAAAGGCTTTGTGGTAAATATTTCTCAGATCCATACATCATAGTCTGTATCATGCTAATTAGAGCAGAATAATTTGGCACATAGAATTAGGGGGTTTTGTGTGATTGATAAGTGGATATCTTTGTGTAATGATTATTACATTCCTTAAAACTGTAAGGAGATTTAATACTTAAAACTGGAGGCATGTTTCCCTTTAGTACTGCCTAAAATTGTAGAGAGGTGAAAGAAAGACTTACACTGAACTGAAAATTTTTTAAGGTGAACATAACCAGTTTGAACTGAACTGAAACAAAACTTTTTGGTTTTATTTTGTCCAGAGAAAAAAAGAGGCAGAAATTTCTCATGGGAAAATGTGTTAAAAAATTGAATTAAATGCGTGTGGGTTTGGTTTTATGTTTTGTTTTTTAACTATACCCTTCTCCCTGAATGTTTTCTTTCTAGCTGAAGCTACTTGCCAAATTCAATGCATGTTGATAAATAATTTCGCTCTCACTACAACTCCAAAAGTGGCTTTTAGCAAAGTCACTTTCAGTTAGATGCCGCTCCTCTGTCATGTGTGAACAAGCAGAGAGGTGCTGCCAGATGGGGTTGGAGGGACCCAGCTTCAGGGGTGTCCTCTTCCTGGTGGACCACAAAGATCTCTGCGTTCATGTGGGTGGTTTTGCGGTCGAACACCCAATCATGCCTGAGGATGTGCAAATCCTGCATGCACACATAGGCAGTGCACACCAGCTCTAGACACGTCCTTAGGGCCACATGCCTTCCATCTGAGAAGTGAAGGGTTTCTGCATCCCACTGAGTCCCAAGAGGTGATGCAACACACATATTTGGTGAGCAGTGAGCACAGGTAAAGTTAACCTTGTTGACTCTATTCTTAAGTGCATTCAAAGTGCTCACAAAATCCACTGCCAGGAAGAGGTGGTCAAGAAAGCTGCCACCTCTTGGGTGCTTGCTATGGTGTTCAAGAGGGGAATGGGCAATGAAAGCAACAGTTTTGGACTCTCCTCAGGCAGTTTACAGACATTGCATGGTAACAGGTCTCAGAAAGGCAGCAATGGCTTCTTGCTGAAAGTAAGCAAGGAGCAGCTTCCTGAGCCATCTCTCAGCTACACTTTCTGAATAGCAGCCTGGTCCACTCTGTTTGTATCATGAGCTATTCCCTTCTCAAGGGCTTTTTCCACACATCGAGAGCCCATGCCCTTCTCAAATGCTGTGATTGCCAGCAGACGCCAATCAATACAGTTCGGTCAGCCCTAGGATTATATTTGATATTATATTTGATAAAGGTTTTGCCAGAAGAAGAAAACATACATTTCAGATACATCTTTTTAGTAGTTTTCAAGTCACAATTCCATTTGTGGAAAAATGTTAGTATACTTGCATTCAAATTACCCTTATAGCTCTGTTAGCTAAACATTCATTTCAAGGAAAACAGAGTAAACAAACCAAACCTGAAGCGTTCCAGTCAATCTGCAGTGATTGCCCTAGCAGATTTCCCCATCATCAGAAGATTTCATAATGCGTGCATTTAAACTCTAACACAGGCTAAAACAAATTTTTCACACCTTGAAATCCCTCAGAAAAATTAATTTCCCTTCTCCCTATGGCTTTCTAGACTAAGCAAAATTAGGTCCAATGGTCTAAAAGCAACATATCTATGTTTCAGAACCAACATCTCCAATTACCTGGTGCCTCAGCTGGCCCCACTGCTCTGAAGACTCTCCAAAAGCCCTCAGACTCAATATTATTTTCCTCCATGATTTCACACACCTCAATTGCACTCCTTGTCTTTGAAAGACATACTATAAAAATGCACTTGTTTTCATTTGCTTGTACCTTGCGGCTCCAGCTTCCCCTGCAACATGAACTGGAGCCCAGCGGATGGTGGGAATGTCACCTGTGATCGCCTGGGAGCACAGAGAAGTTCCAGAAGGAACTGGAGATCCATGCCCAGTCAGAAAGTTACGATATCATAGGAATAACTGAAGCATGGTAGAACAACTCGCATGACTGGAGGATCATGATGGATGGCTATAGGCTGTTTCGTAAAGACAGGCAGGGAAGAAGAGGAGGAGTCGCACTCTATGTTAAGGAGAACCTTGAATGCATAGAAGTCAACTACAGTGATTGTGGAAGCCCTATCAAATACTTCTGGGTCAAGATCAGAGGGGTTGTCTCCAAGGGGGATCTTACAATAGGCATCTGCTACCGACCTCCAAACCAAGATGATAAAGCCAATGAAGCAGTATTTGGGTCACTTAAGCAAGCCTTCAGTCAACAGAACCTGTTTCTAATGGGTGACTTCAGCTACCCAGACATTTATTGGAAAAACAACATGGAGCTCACATGTCATCCACCAAGTTCCTGGAATGCGTAGAGGACTGCTTCCTCATACAAGTGTTAGGTGTGCCAACCAGGAACGAGGTGCTGCTGGACTTGCTACTCACAAGAGATTCCAATTGGACACAAGAGGAAAATTTTTCACAATGAGAACAATCAGCCATTGGAATAATCTCCCCAGGGAAGTGGTGGATTGCCCAACACTGGACACTTTTAAGATTCAGCTGGACAGGGTACTGGGCCATCTTGTCTAGACCATGCTTTTGGCAAGAAAGGTTGGACCAGATGATCCTTGAGGTCCCTTCCAATCTGGTATTCTATGATTCTAAGCACAAGCACAAAGCACTGTTTTTTACAGGGTTGGCAAAATGGTGGACCAAATCTTTAGGCAGCATAAATCAGCATAGCTTCATCAATTTCAGAGGTGCTTTCCTGAGCCTAACTACTGCTGTATAAGTCAGCATGTATCTATAAAAAAGAACAAAATAAAAACAACCCACATCACCCTGCTGTCTGCTGAAACATTAGGCATAGATATTCTTTAAGCAAATCCACTAAAAGGACACTTTGAATTCAATGTAGAAATGGAGGCAACAGAGAAATAACTGATTAATACGACATAGCTAAGCCATTAAATCCCTATGCTCAACTCACAGCAGGTCCTTGATTTTACCAGCATCCAGGTCCCCTCCTCATCCACAAGCTCAACCTTTGCGAGACAGACCTTTAGAACAGATAGGAAATTATTCCAACAAAAAAAAGTCTTATCTGCTTACAGAGGCACTAGAAATTGCAATAAAACTGATGCTATACAAGTTTCTTAGCTCTTGCTGACTGCAGAAGCGGGTGAAGCACCCCAGGCACCTGGGCTAATGTCTGTCTGCACTGGGCAACTTCCCCCATCCCGGGCATATGGTCTGTGCCTAATTCAATTCACATTCATTTAGCAGAAGCAGAGCAGCCACAGCACAAGAGCAAGGGACCAAAACTCTTGGACAAGTGATTAGGGCATTTGCCTTGGACAGAAGTAGCAGAAGTGTCTGTAAGCTCCAGATCTACACGATTCAGAGCAGGTCCCTCAGTCTGGATTTCCCAAACCCCAGACAAGTGTCCCACACACTAAAATACCAACTACCTTAGAAAGGGAAAAATCTTCAGAATAAAAATTTTGGAAGTGCTTGCTTTCATTGCAATGCATTTATAAACATGTTCACAATGTCAACTTTAAAAAAAAAAAAAAAGGGGGTGGGGGGGATTCTCCTTTACCAGCCCTCCGTGCTCTGGTGGTATCAGCACTGCAAACCTAAGCACAGGCTTTGCATCAGTGAGCCCACCACCTGCTGTCTCCTCATCCACACCCCTGCCTACCTCCACAGCTGCTCATGGAGGAGCTTTGGACCCTCTCTGTGGTTTTGGCTGCTGGCTGGGGCTGTAAGGTGCACACTCAGACGACAGGGGCGCAAGGGCTTGCAAAGTCCCTGGGCAGGCCCCATGCCAGGGACAGGCTTGGGTCTGTACTTAAACTGCCAGGCACATCCTCAGGGGTCCCCTTTCAAGAGCCAGTCTTGGTCGAGAAGGCAGTAACTTGCCCTCCTAGACCACTGTTTGAGCAGCAGCGATCTTCGGATACCTCATCTGCCCAAAGGCAATGAGGGATCCATTGGCTGTTACTCGTCTCCCCCTGCACTCAATCCACCCAGGATACAGCCGAGAGCTACAACATGCCTGAGGCACTTGCACTTTTAGCTCACTCTACCAAAATACCTACTTTTGGTCAGCGCTGTTATCACTGAAGATGTTGGCCCCCAAAAAGGCAATGGGAGCAGATGTAGGAACAGACAGTGCTGCTCCTGGCCTGCTCCTGGTCAACGCTTCCGTTTGCTTCTCCAGATCCCTCTCTGGTCAGAGACTGCTAATATTGCTGTTTCCAAAAGAAGCTTTCGTTCTACCCAGTTTTCATTCTCACCCTGGCCTATTCATCAGGGAAATAACTTAATAATGGCGTCATGAATTTCTAGGTTAAGAGATTGCAATTTAATAAAAACAGGATTTTGGACCTGCTTAGAAATCTCTAGCAGGATGAACATGTTCTCATTCAACCCATGGCATCAAAAGGAATAGATAATGTAACTGGTGAAATGCTATATAAAGGCAATGTGTTGCTGATAGTGTCAAGCATGCCACAGCATGCAAATCTTTACAGAAAGACAGGCTCACAAAACCAAAGGTAGAAGGAAAAAAACTGCAAATAAAGGTGGGTAAAGCACAAATCTGGGAATGAGAAGACCAAAGTTGAAGACTTTCATAGAGCTTCTTGAGCTCATGGTTTAACATCCTTCAGACTCAGTTTCCCTGTAGCAAAACAAGAATAAATAGATTTCTCCTGGGGCACAATTTGCTTATATTTCCCTGCAGAAATACAAAATAGATGAGCAGCAGTAGTCTGGTAACTTTAAATACCACACACTGGAAACTATTTCAGCATAACTTAACAAGATAAAAGCTTGAGTGTCAGGCAAACCCCAGAGGGACACTGAGTTTAGCAGGTCAAAAGGAAGGCCTTCCAAATCCCTTTCATATGCAGAAAGGCATGAGGTTCAGAGAAAGCTCTTTAAAATTCCATAAAGCAAAAAAATCCAAACAGTCTTGTGCTCAGGGGAGACAGGGATAGGGTTCGGGGTGGAAACAGCAGGTGCAATCAGCATTTCTCTCTGTCACACAGAGAGAACACTAACATCTTTTTTGCAAAGAAAAGGAGGGATTCAGAACTCCAGCCCAAACTAAAGGCTTAGACTATGTAGTCTAGATTAAATAGTCTAAACAGCCCCTCCTTCATGCCCTACAGAACAGTTCCCATTAGCTCACGAGTGCATGATATTTTTCAGTAATCATAAGATCATTCAGGCTGAAGGGACACCTTGGGATGTCTCTAGTCCAAACCCCTGCTCAAAATGGGGTCCAAGCCAAGTTAGACTAGGTTGCTTAGGACTTTGTCCATTTGGTCCTAATAAATACAGACTTCTCTTTCTCTCTCTTCAATGGCTAAAGCAAGTTAATATTAGTTTTGACGAGAGTCCTGCAGTCATAGCAAGCAACTACAAACCAGAAAACACCTTATTAAGCCAAAAATATGGCTGTAAATAAGAACTTGCTAACAAATTGCCCCAGGAACAGGCCAATGCAGTTAGAGGAAAAAGCAACAACAGAAACCAAAATCCATTCTGCATTCCACATAGAAGGTTAATATTTTAATCAACAGTATTTTGTTTTCCTTAAATAACCTATTTCCTAAATAACCTATCTTTCTAACTTTTGCATTTGATCTTCGTGGCAGTGTACTTTACCTGATCTCAAACTCACTCAACAGTGATTTAATAAATGAAGTTCCTGTAATAAAAGCATCCGATCAAAGCAGCAGCCAAGTGGCACTGGGCCAGTGCTGATGTACTTGATAAAATTTTAAAAATCAGGCTAAATTTCACTCGTTACACTATCACATGAGTCAAGTTTAACAGCGGGGGCTCAGCAATAACATTAAGACTAATCTGCCCAGTGAACTTTAAAAAGTTTCTTAGGTATTTGCCAGAAACAGAAGTTTTGCCAGCCTCACCCCAGCCTGCTTCAGCTGCTGGAAGATTGTGATTTGTCCCAGGTGGTAACTCAGCCCAAGATGATGGAAAAGGTTGCTTGGACACACCTGGATTCAATTTTTGTTTCAAAGTTTCACAAAAAAAAATCCAGTTTCATTGCAATACTGAAAACTTCATCCATACCAGCTCAGTTTTAGTTTTAACACTGGATTTACCTAACTCAAAAACTGAATCCTCCAGAAGATGAAGTCAACATAAATATTTGTAAGCGCAAAAGAATACGAACATGCTACTGTCCTGGTCATATGGTAGAAAAGGCACGCAGATATGTTTTACATTGTAGACTTAATGCTGGACATGAAGTTTCAGAGCACCCAGCCCTACCAGAACTTACCGAATCTGTGATACTTTGAATGAGAGAAGATATATATACATATTTGTATACACACACATATATATGATCACATATCTATATATAGGTGTATATATGTACACACACAAATTAATAACAGTAACAAATGACCCTCCTCTTACATCTCTGAAGAAAGGGATCTTTCTCACAAATCATCTAAAGGGAATAAATGCACCAGAAGATACTCAGTGACTTTAAATAAAGCCCAGATAAAAGCAATAATTTTTCATAAGCCAATTATATCAGCAGCACACACTGGACTGGTAAAGGGTAGGCCTTTATCACTACATTTTTCTCATTCAGTATTTAATAATACACAGTCATTTTTAATAATAAGCGTGGAAATAACTAACACTACAAAAGCGCATAACTTGTCAGGGATTTTCTTCCTTTGCCACTTATTAGGCATTTAATTTGTTCATGAGACAAAAAGGCAAAAGTTTCCATGGAAGCTGGGGAATGTTTTGCTGTGAATGACAAGCTAACAAGATTCTCTCAAGACATGCTGGCCTGTTGCCTTGAAATTTGATAATAAAGTGCATTGGTAGTACATTTAAGGAAAGAAACATCATGAAAACAACAACAATTTAGAGAGACAGCCCAGAAGTTTTTCCTCAGACCAACAAGGACTCCAGGTACCTCTAAAACAGATCTTTCCAGCATCAGTAGAATTACAACAGAAACCAAGAGGGTATAATTTTGTGCCTTGGGTGCCATAAGAGACCCAGACTCACCAAGTTCCTGAAACTATGACTAACATAAAGCATTTACATGGCATGGTGGAAGTCAGTTGGATTATTTAGCTGCTTGAAAATAAATCCCTACATACTTGCAAAACTTTAGCTCCATATCTAAACACTTTTCTATTATTACATTGAATTACTAACCTCAGATTGCAGTCTCAGCCCTTCTATGCAGACTGCTTGACTTGCAGAGGTCAGCTGTGATGAATACCTCATCATCTCACCCTGTTGGGAAATAACGAGTTTATTTCCTTCCAGCCCCTCTCCCAGTAGTTTGGGGCTTTTCCTAAAGCTATTTGTGATAAGTGATTGTAAAATTCCTCACGTTAATGATCCTAAGAGATTTTTCCAATCTGTTTTTTTTACCAAGCAGGAATTCCAACCCCACCCCTATTCTGTTAAGCACAGGGGACACAAATTAAAAAAAAGAAAAAAAGAAGGAAAACATACCCTTCAATAGCAAGATATTTAGCAACAGTCCTTAAAAAAAAAGAGACGGAATATAGAAAGTCTTCTATTAAAGACTTACACAATATGAAACTAATATTACAAAAGGCCTGGCATGTCAATATGCATGTAATTCAGGATATGATGAGTGTTTAAGTCCAGAAAACCCTCTCTTGCTTTCTTCACTTCTGCTCTGCTTTTTGGGGCTGTAGCTCCAATTCTACCTGAGAGCGCAGAAGACAAAGATTTCAGGTTTTAATACACACCATATTTTCTCTTGATTTAACACAACAGAAGGGGGAGAGCCAGCGTCCGCTACAGCCACCCTTGGGACATGTCAATGGCTCACTGGACCCCATCCAGAGAGGTGGAAAAGAAAAAGTGGGAAAGGGTGGCAGCAACCAGAGAGGAGAGAAAACAGGAGGCAAAAATTCCTCATGGACTCTCCTTGCTGTGCATCCTAAGGAAATTATCCCCAAGTACTGTGCCTGTCCCAGCACTGGGGCACCCTGGTGAAGCTGGGGTGCTGGCTATAGCCAGAGCTGGCACACTGCCTTTGGTTGCCATACAGATGAGGCTGAAGTGTGAAATCCTTTGGGCGTTGGCTGATTAGCACTTTAGGAAATGTTTAGCATCTGTCTCCCCTGGGCATCTATCTCCCATCCAGCAATCGCCATCTTAGCATCCAGAGGGGCAGAGGAGCTGCACCATGACATTTTTTAGAGGCTGAAAACCTGAAAGGTTTGAATACAGAGGCAATCACAGAAACCATAGATCTGCTCTGATTAGTCCTCTCCCATGATACTTTTGGAAAACATTTCCATTTCCATCCTCAACAAGAATTTTCCCCAGTTTTCCCAAAAGCACTCCCACCTCCTATGGAAAGTCGCCTGGCTTGAAGAGAAGCTACTGACACAGGCATCCCCCCTGCAGAGTGCTGTGCGGTGGTGCATCTGAGAATTAGAGCCTTGAAAAGATTCAGGCAGAAGGCAAAATTGTACTTGGCTCTTGTAAAAGAAACTAGTGGCTGACGTAGGCAGCTGTGTGGAGAGGAGGGCATCACTCAATGGAAGGGATGCGCCTCCCCTTCATCCTGACTTCTGTTGGTTTGGCCCTTTGCTTCCCAACAGGACATCATTTTAATTGAATGATATTTCATATAAGGGCGGGGGGGAAGCAAACCCTTGGTTTGGGTTTTTTTTTAAGCGTTTCAATGAGAAAATCTTTGGGTTTAAAATGCAGATTGTGTTTAACCTAAGTGTCCTTTTTTCCACCCAGTTTTTCAGTTTGGCAGCCACCTTAAAGAGCCAGTTATCATTCAGCCCTGGTTATAGCTCCAGCCCCATAAGACCCATGAAGCCCAGAGGTGAGCACGTTGAGCATCTTCTCTTAATAAAATGGGTATGGCACCACCGGAGTCACCAGGGTGTGAAATGCAGTGGTGCTTTACAAACGCAGAGACTGCTCTCTAGAAACACCCATGGGGGGTTATGGCAAGCATAAAAAGCACTTTTGTTAAGTGTAATATTTTAACTCGGTACCACGTCTGGTCTGCCACACCGTATTTTGTTCTGAATCAGATGCTAATGAAACCGCTGCTGACTCAGTAATGAGAGGGAAAGCAGACAGAGTGTGAAGGAAAAAAACAAATTCCAGTTTCACCCAGTGCAAGCCCCCACTCCTTTATGAAGTGTGCCACCTCTGCCAGAAGCGATGGTAAATCTGCTGAAATGGAGCAATTTGCTATGCAAAGTGGCTGCCACAAGAGGGAGGTCCCATTGCACCGCAGCTGGGCTCGCTCCCCTCAGCTGCATGGAGCATCACCGACCCCTTCCATCCCCCTGCACAAAAACCTGGTAGCCATCCGCTTCTCTTCCCCTGCTGTTTCTCGAGCCCATCTGGCACACGAAGAATGCCATCCCCCTGAAACTCTCCCCCTTCCCCTACCACCTCACCACATCTCTTCCCTGCCTGCGGAGAAGCTGTCTGGGGCCAAGGGCTAAAAGACATTTTGATTGTACATCACTCCTGACGTGGGCCAGATCTTCAGCTAGCCAGGAATGCACTAGGAGCATATTACAGGCAAGCAGTGCTACCTTCTTAGGAGCAGAAGGGAGGTACAACTCTTGCAAGCAGTATCTGTTCATCACTTGGGGAATAACTGATACTGAGGCAAAGGGGGAAACAGGCTACTGTGGCACAACTTAAATTTGTTAAAGAATCCCTTAAGATGCCTGATCATTGTGTTTCTCTTCCCCAAACAAATTGCTTCTGTGCTGTCTTAGCTCGCTCTCATCCTATGTGAGTTTTGTGCACTATCATGATGCTGGTTTTATGCTGCATTTTATTCTTTTTAAAAGCTTACCTGGGAAGCCTAAGAAAAAAATAATGCAAAGTATTTCATTAATATGGCTTTACATTTCTAACAATGGCACAGGAGCATGTTTTGGTTTTTTCCGATAGAAATCATCTGTGTGTAGGGTCTTGAGATAATTTTATACAGAGATCCTAGTTCTGACTTCCAGTCGCCTTCTCTCCTCTTGTCTTCTGACACAGACAGGGACCTTCACAGGGACTTTCTGACTCTGCACGTGCTTTATGGGGAGATCCCTCAAAGTCCTGTGCATCACTGAGCCTGTGATCTAGCAGAAGGCTTAGGGTTATTTGGCACAAACCCACGGCTTGTGTAACTTGTCAGAGCCTCATGGAAGTCACTAAATCTTTAGGAGTTGCAGCAGTGGAGGGTCTAGCTTGTGCAGATGCAGGCAGAGCTCCTCTGGGAGCTTTGCACATTTTAGGAAGAGGTTAAAAGCATGCAAGATCCTCCTGCCGTGATTGGATTGTCAGACAGCTTTCCCTCTGTCTTTCTATATTAAAAAAAAAAAAATCTTGTTTTTCAGGCAAAGAGATTCTAGACAAAAGTGAAAGAAATGTTTCCCACAGAAATCCTCTCAGACTCAGAATGAAAGAGGGGGAAATCCAGCAGCAGCATCCCCTCTGTGTCTGGAAGGGGCTGGACATGAGACAGCAAAAAAGGGTCAACTCCAGTGAAGGATGTTCTTCTCCTGATCTTCTCATACTGTGCCCTTCATTGCTGACCTTTTGGGTACCTCCTACAAAGCTGAGGGAACTGTGCTGGAATTTCTCCTCCAGACTAGGGCCAAGCAGGTGTGTAAGGTAGGAACGGAGTCCACCAAAAATGTTCCTCCCCAGGAAAATGTTCTTCTCCTACTCTAGAATTTGTGCAAAAAAACCTTCCCTCCTCTTGGTTTTCCACATACATTCTCCCCTATTTTCTCTTCTGGTGCTTGGAAACTTAGCAACCTTCATTTTTGGACTTCATTACCTTCAGATAGGGAGTAATGGGTTGAAAAACGGGTTGAAAAAAATGTTGTGCAGTGTCCGTTCCCTACAAAGAGTGTGGGAGATGGGTGGAGGTTTCTGTCTGTGGTTAGAAATCGAAATGCTTTTCCCAATACTGCTTAGTTACTCATGCAGTGCCAGGACCACAGGGCCGTGGTGCACACCGCTTTTTGGATGAAGAAGAGCCTCCTGCCCTCAAAGCCTGTTAGGGCCAGCGATGGGGAGGGATGATACAGGAGCAACATAGACCATCTGACAAGCACCACTGCCAAACACCTACATGGTGTGTTTGGAGAGCACCGACAGGCTCGCGTGGATCTAGGACAGCTCTAAGCATGTGCTTAGCCTGAGACATAGGGTCAGTGAAGGTGGCAGTGAGGGGGCAGGCACAGGCTTGTGTGTTGCCCTGTGCCGGGGTCTTAATAACGGCAGTGTTTCCCATAAGGCTGCTGCTAAAGGAGTGCTCTATTCTTACACAGCTAGGCAATATAAGCATCATTTTTAAAAAAAGTAAAAAATAATTTATTGCTGGCTTCTACATGTGAAGAAGTAATGGAAAACTGAGGGGCAGTATTCTATAATTGATCTGATGTTCAAAGATATCTCTCCAAGCTGGCACAGCTCCAGGACCTGGCAGTGCACATCCTCCCCCTTTTTTGGTTTAATTCTTCCTGACAGGCCACCTGAATTAGCAGCCTTCTGGCAGTAATTGTTCTTCAGTGAAAACACAGACTAACAACATGTACAGAGCTTGTTGCACTCCTTCCCAGGAAACTCCTGGCTGTGCCTTGAGGTGAGGGAAAGCCAAAGAGAGAACACTATGAAATAACAAGAAAGAAAGAAATTAAAAAAGCGATGGCTCTGCCTCCAAGGACCTCATGCTCCCCACCCTGGGTTGGGATTATTCAGATAAAGTTATTTCCATGGGCAAAGCACGAGCTGGCAAGGCACTGAGTTGAGCATCCCAAACATGAAATCAGTCTCGCACAATTTCTTCCAGTGGGACTTCATTGTCCTCACAAGTAACTAATGCCCATACTGCACAAACAGCATAGGACACGTATTTGGCACCATTTTACTGCCTCCAGCCATAGTCCAGACCCACCGTTCTGTATGGGAGCCAGAGGATTATTCTCAGAGACTGCAAAAAGCTGAGAAATTTCTTTGCCAGGTTATGTTAAATTAATGAGACTGTCTACCCACGTGTTTGCAGTGAACACTGCTGACAAGTCCTTACTTTCTGAGTGTTTCCATGCTGCTCTGTCAGAGGTCACTGCAGACCCTTGTACCAAAGTACAGAGAAACACTACAGCACTGCAGAGATTACATGAGGACAAGGATGACCTCTGCATACATACCTGCTCAGGTTAACATGGAGCCCATGCTAGATTTCCATGGCTTAGTCAGAAATTTTTTTTGCAAAGTAAACCCCAGATTTTGGTCAAAAGCCAGATTGGATCACAGCTGAGCTGAATCCAGTTTTATGAAGCATGCCTGAGAGACCCTGGAAAACAAAATTATGTTCTTTTTTTAAAAATGTTCTTTTTTTTAACAGTCAGACGGAACCGAGTCAGTGTTGGGAACTTTTAAATATCTGTCTCAGATACATCATTAGAGTTGGCTCTGGCAATTTGCAAATTTTAGGCCCTCATCGAAATATCCACACACAGATCAGGTATTATTGTTATTACTGAAAAACCTTCTCAAGTAAAGATTACTTATAGATGAGATGAGTATTGAATAAATGTAATCCATGGATTAATTAGCTAAAGACCTATGTTAATCAGAAAGCAAGAAAGGGAGAAACATTAGCTCATTAAGCATTTAGAAGCATGTTGTGTGTGCTTCCAGGATTCAGTTACCCTCTCTCCATAACACAACTGCTTTTTATTTAACACTTGGAGGTGTGTGAGAAGTCCAATGTCCTCGTATGTTAAAACTCAGAACTGTCAAATTATATAGCATTAGTCACTAACATGAGGAGAAACAAGCTAAATAGTATAGGACAAAAAATTAGCACTACAACTCCATAAATTGCTCAGACTGTGCATACGAAGTCTGACATTTACATAAGTAATAGCTGGGTTCGTGGTCGTGCATTACTTATTCATACCTTGTGTGGAATAGCTCAAAGGTAAAAGACTAATCCATTAATCCCCCCCAATCGATAATCCTAAGAAATCATAAACCCCGCAAGACACTTTATCCTCTTAGGAAAATCAGGCTCATAAGCTGAGGACGGCAGCATGCTTGGTGCTGAAGAATGGCAGCATTTCCCCATTGTACAGCTATGCAAGCTCAGGTCAGCCCTGCACAGAGCTATTCTGGGTTCTGTCATCTGTTTGATACACAGGCACGGACATGGGACATCCTCGTGTGTGACCTTTCTCACAGCACACGACATGTCTTGTTGCTCTCCCAGGCCTGCCATCCTTGGAGGTTGTTGCAAAGTTTTTGTGTATGTTTCTTTTAACTAAGCACCTTCTATCTTCAAAGAAAGATGGGTGTCAAAAGGACATGAAATGAAATATGTTTTTCTTACTTCAAATATAGCATTTTATAGAATATCCCACCTTAAGTTTTTTCCATTAATATTTCAATGTTGCACATAAACAGCTATACATTTTTTTCTTTAAACTTTCTCTTTTTGACCACCAGTATTCTGTGTCCAGCCCACCTGAAATGCACTAAAAACACAGTATTGCACAGGAAAAAACAGCCCAGAGATACAGTGAGATCTTCACCAGCCTGATTCTGGGGGGAAATTACAGATCTCTAAGCACTTACCAGAAATCACAATAGGCAAGCAAAGCCAGCAAGTCTGTGGTTTGGCCTAACCATGCTGCACTTTTCCTTGGTCTCAGATTGCATGACACCCCTTTGTTGCGCTGAACCCTGCTCCTGGAGGCTCCCCAGGCTCACCTGCCCAGCCTGTCTTCTGCATTGCACCCTCTTGCACTGCCTGGCCCACCTCAAAAGTGACGGTGGCTCTGCCTCTCCCCCCGAGGCTATGTACCACAAAGGACGAAGACCCTGAGGTTTCCCATCATCCTTGGGTCGCTGCATATCAGCTGCAGGTGGACCCTCACTTCTGGAGGAGGAAAACAGCATCAGCTGGGGTGGGTTATTTTGTTTATGCTGATCTTGAGGCTCTAAGGCAAAGGGAGCAGCAGATCATATGCAAAGCAGTTTGTTGTATCATAGGCCAAGTCTGACAGGTAATATAGGGGTTTCTCCTTAAGGGTAAGCACTTGAGCAGCCACTTTAATAATGCTCTTCATTAGGAAAGAATTGCCAGCCATTATGTACCTCCTTCCTCTCCGTGTGGTGGTGTCCAACGAAGCTGACAGCATGAAAGATAATGACCCCTACCCATGCAAGGGTAAAATGCTGCCACCCAGCCTGTAAGAGTGCAGTTTTGTCAGGGTCAATCTTACTACGTTTGACAGTGTAGGTATGGGAGGGAAGCAACATGCAAACACAGCTTACTGCAAATACCTTCAGCCACACCAATATGTTGCCTCATGAGCACTGTACAGTACAGCAACCATTCCTGCTCTGTCCCATACACTGGGACCCCTCAGCTATCGCACCCTCCTACGGTGCAGGGTGATCTCGACCCCATGTGGCAAGGGGTGCCATGTAGGGGCCAGGGATTTCCTTCGATTTTGTTGTGCCCTGGGCCCCTGTAGACTGCATGAACAACCACCACAACCTTGCCAGCACCTCCATGAACTGGAGTGCAGATTAAAAAATTAAAGGATGGGAGTTTTGGTTTGGAGCAGGAGGCAGAGGTATTACCTGGCTGCACATTTTGATACATTGATAGCCCATGAGCTGCCCTTCTGGGAGGCAGGGTATTTCTCAGGAAAGGGTTACATGGATCTCGAAGACGCAGCAAACTTCAGCAAAATGAATCTGCAGTCCCCATCACTTTTCAAAATCACGTACTCCGTACTTGTGGGCATGCCAAGTGGTACAAGCAGCTCTGGAGCCTGCAGCTGCCCCAGCTGCAGTGCAAATGAGGGATGAATTACTGACCATGTGGTGGGGTAGAAACCAGGACACTCAACTCGCTCCTTCCTGAAGCGTTTTGCATACCTCTGGCAATGAGATGCTCACATGGGCATACCCCGAGCATGCAAACAGCATCTGAGTATGCCTTGGTGGAGAAGAAGAGTGTCCTGAGGCAGAAGCAGTGACAGCACTGAGCAGAGTATTGCGGGGGTGTGGTGGGCATCCACACCCCTTTTGCCTCTTACCACCTGATTCTCCAGAAACCTGGCTTTCACTTAACAAGGAAAATCCCTAGATCCTCTGTTTGGGAAAGAGATGCTTAGGGCTGAGGCTTGAGGCAACTGAATTAGCCTGCAGAAAATCCATTCCAGTGGCCTCCAGCAACTGCAAATTGCTCTGTTTTGCCTGGAGCAGTATTAATGCAATGACCTAGTGATCACATTTGGAACTTTTCAACCTCCCACACCAGCACATAGGGTTATAGGTGAAACTTGTTCACTGGGACGGCCTTCAAAGACCACTACTGCTGTCTTCAGACCCTCTGGTGTGGGGAACACACAGCGGAAATGCCCTGTGTAATGAACTTGTAGGGTTAGAGTTGTAATAATGTGTGGGCATATACCATACATAACGTATTTAGCTCAGGCAAGCTGAGCTAATGTCAAAGGCAGATCAAGCAATCTATGGGATTGGTCTTAAAATACTTGAAAGGTGCCTTTGGACCAAAATTCAGTGATCAAAAAGAAGCAGAGAGTGTCCCGTTCAGGCTGGCACTTCCTCGGGTGCTGCATCCGGCCCAGAGCAGGAGTCATCTGCAAGGGTCACTGGTGGCAGCAGCATCAAGTTGATCTCCACAACATTCCTCTCTTTCGGGAGGGAAGGGGGGAATTAACCATCTCCCTGCCAACACTTGGAAAAAAGTCTTTGTGTACTGTCACCGTGCCAGGTCCCCCAAGGGACACCCATGCAAGCTGGGGGTCCACAGCAGACTTCATGGATGGCGTGAGGGTAAGCTTTCCTCTTCGGAAACCATTCCTGTGCAATCTGCAGGCCTGCAGGAGAAACCCTGTGCTGGGGATGGACCGGCTCGCTGAGAAAACTACAGCTGGGACAGGTGCTGCAGGTTTTACACTGCAGATTGCTTAGACAAACCTATCCTTGGCCCACTGAAAGACTGCAAGCTGCAGTGTGCAATACAATACTTTGCGGTACTAAAGGACCTTCCGAATGAGGGTCTCGCATTAATTAATTAAGCCTCAGAGCACCTAGAAGGAAAATCTATCCTATTTTACCAGCAAGTGCAATGAGTATGCAAAGGTCACACAGAATAGAGGAGCAAAGGAAAGAGAGATCCTGGTGTCCTGACTCCTGACTCCTTGCTGCATCTATTAGCTCATGAGTCCCCTGCAAAGGACACACATGGAGGACAAAAGGTGACCCACAGCCGTGCCCCCGGGGCACCGCACTGGGAGGTGTAATAAGGTGCAGGAGAATGGCTAACAGGGTTACACAGATTGACGCGGGTCAGTGAAGAATATGGCATTAAGAAAATTGATCCTTTCAAAGCCTCCAGCCACATGCTTATGTCAGAACCAGACATGACTTGTGTCTGTGTTTCATACGATACCACCAAGTATCCACCAAAGGGCTTTCCTTCATGTTTAAATAATGAAATGCAATGTAATGCTGACAGGTGCTTTTTCACAGGGAGAAGGGAGCCGAAGGGAAAGTGTTTGGGTGGGCTGAGGCAGAGCCTCAGCCTTCCCTGCCTCTCCCACCCCTCCCTACCCTCCCCTGCCCACATCCAGTGGCTGGATGTGCCCGCCTATCTGCAGCACCAAGGAGACAAGCACATGGGCACTGGAAGAGAGAGTAACCCATATATGATTGGGGTGTGCGTGCGCAGCATAGCAGCTACGGTGTCTGTGCAAAAGACAGGAGGCTGTCATGGGGAAGAAAAAGAAATGTGCTTTACAGGTCATCATGGAAGATGGTTGGTATCACTATGAGATCATTTCAGTTTGGATGCTGCCAAATACTTGCAAAAATGTCTCATGACTTTCCAAGCACATCATTTTGCATCTCTCAAAGATCATGAAATTTCAGTTTGCTCATGCAGGGAACTTTTGTCAATTTGCCAAACTAAAGTAAATATTAAGAGTGCCACTGTAGGAAAAGAATATAATGTATAATCAATAAGGGACGCTCTGCCAAGCTCAGCTGGCACTTAAGGACTAGCTGTGTAAAGCATCGCATGTGTAAATCCCAGCAACAAATGCAATTACTCTTTGTTCTTTGTCTTGCAGCCGGAATAGAGATTGATGGACAAGTCGAAAGTGACACAGAGAATGAAGGTAACGTAGAGATTAAAAAATGTGGTCTTGTTTGAAATACCTTTTCTTTTTCTCTCTGGCTTGTGACTTGCTCTACAACAGGAACCATTTCGTGAGCTACTTGTAGGCAAGCAGATTTTTCCCTTGAGGTTTGGCTTATAATAGTGATATGTAAACCACGATTCTTAGAGCAGTCTTCCCCCTTTCATCCATGCTCCTAGAGTAGGAGGCTGTCGGAACCCACATCCCTTGGCAGTCATCCGTAGTAAACCAGGCATCACAGTAAAGCACCACCCTGTGCAGGGCTGGGACTGCTTTGCACTGCAGTGAGGTGCTGCTTGCCCTCCCTGTAATGCTTGTTTAGACCATAACACACTGGTATCTTGATTAATCATGCCCATGAGAAGATAAAAGTGAAAACGGATTGGAGGCAGACTGACGGCTGTTACGAAAATCAAGAAGAGCCAGTGACAGGGTTAAAAACAGCTTTAACCCTGTATGTATAGTAAATAAATACAAATAGCTAAGGGATAATTTTATAACACTAAGTAAAGAGAGACAGCTAAGAGGTAAGATCATAACAGCACTGGATAGGTGATATGAATGTAGATGCTACTGCAAAAATGGTTCACAACTGTGTCTGTACGATCCATAAAATATGAGAAAGTAATTAGCAAATGAATAGAATTTATTTTTTTAATCATATCCACCTTTCCCATACAGGCAAACAGGGAAATAAGATAAAAATAAGAAATGAATGCTCCACATTTAACCTAATATTTGATAGGTTGCAAATGAAAACCATGATAGTTGGCTGCCCAAAGTGCATATTTTCCCAAAAAGGGTAGGTGGTCCTTTAACCTAGATCACTAACTGAAATTCAGCTGAGATGCACCACTGCATAGTAACTGAAACCTATCTAGTGGCTCTTGAGAAATAAGTTGAAAGCTCCTTCTCATTCCCAGTGACAAGTGTGACAGCCATCACCTAGTAATTACCACTAGCAAGCAAAAACTATTTGCTTGTTATTAATTTCTAACTTTTCACCAAAACAAAAATGCAAATACTCTAATTCTTTTTGCTTCTATTTTCCTTGCCTTTTAGGCTGCTCATTTTTCTCTCTGGATCCCACTCCAGCACAATTCCCTTCTTTCATTACAATTTCTCCAACCCTCCAGAAAATGCCAAAATTACAAAAATTTTTGGTTGGTTGGTTGGTTTGGGGTTTTGTTTTGGTTTTGTTGGGTTTTTTTTTGTTTGAACACTTTATTTTCATCAGTAAGAAATCTTGAAAAAGTAGAAGCCAAAAGAATCTGGAAAACTTACTACTGATTTTAATGAACTTGGTGGCAAAAGGGGTGGAGGGGCTTGAGGTTTTTTGAATGTTTTTTTCCCCTTTCCGTAATATTCTGCAATTAAATCATGCTCCATTTCAATCCTTCAACCTGGAAGCACTTCTGACTTCTGGACAAATGAGTTTTTTAACTTGCAATGCCAATAAGAGTGAAAAGTGCATCAGAGACCATCTCGTTTTTTTCTTCTTTGGGTAGAGACCTTCCTATAGAAAAGAAAACTCAGAGAAACAAGACCTGGTGCTGCCTAAGGTGTACCTTTTCTCTACAAAAAAAGCAGACCTCCATCCCCAGCCTTGAAAAGTAAACAGCTTTCAAGGACACTGCACCAACAAACACACTACATACTGTTAACTGGCTGCAATTTCTGTTTCTGTTGCTCTGGTGTGTTTACAGGTCAGGAAGATACCTGTCTGTGCTCTCTGATGGATGGACTTTTGCACTTGTAACTAATTTTCAATTTTCTTACGGTCACATATCAGTCACTGATGTGCTAAAATGAGTCATACTGTCTTAAATGGGAGTTGCATAACCAAAGAGTTGGACGTGGTTCTTGGATGGGGCATAAAGCAAAGCCCACCGAGGTCAATAGGCATCTGTTCATTGACTTTGCTAGGATTTGCATCAGGCATCCTGGCTGCCTGCACTTTTCTGATGAATCCTTATTTTGCCAACATGGAAAGCTGAGCATTTCCCAAAGTACTTGTTTTTTATCTCTTGCAGAAGATGGAGTAAGGGACAAGACACCTAAGAAACAGCCCCTCAGGGAAACCAGCAAAGCAAGTAGACTTGAAAGGAAAAAGCAAGAGAAAGACAAAGAAGATGAGAGCAAAGAGGAAGACAGTTGTAGCCAACAAAACAGAGCTTCTAGGAGAAAAAACTACCAAAGGAAAAACAGTGATGGAAAAAAGGCAGGAGAGGAAGGAAGCCAGCAGAGAGAGAGAGGCAAAAAGGCTCCTACCAAAGATCAAAAGGAGTCAGAAAACAAAGAAAGGAAAACAAACAAGAAAGGAAAGGAGGGGGAGAGCAAACAGAAGAAAGATAGGAAAAACAGGTAATTAAACAATCCCTGAGCACGGTGCCTTGTGTCAGACTGGCAGCAGTATCGACATGCCAGTGGCATATGGGTCAGAACTGCAAAACCAATAGACAGCAAATAAGTTACTGCTCTCCCAAAAGAGACACAACAGTGGAGAACAATAGTGTAAAATGCCACACAACCAAACTGTTTCCAAGGTCTTCTATCGTTATCATTTCTCAGCCAGGATCAGATCCATGCATGTAGTGGAGTCCTAGCACCTACAGCTGGGGGTGGAAAAGCACTCTTAAGCAAGACAGCTTGAGCACCTCAGACCTGGACACAATTTTCTGGTTGGTCTATGGAAACATTCAGGTTAAAATGGCTCTCTCATGTTTTCAAGTTTCTTCCTCTTCCAAATCTTGCTTGTCCCAACCCTCTGCTTCTCCCCATATCTGCCATTTCCTTCTGAAGGTGTGAAAAACTTTTCTCAGAGCCAGCTGTAGCCCTAGGCAATGCTTTTGTAGCTGAAGAGCGGTCCAAAGCACAATGTCGGGCGAGTTACGGTGGAGCACAATCATGTCTTCATTATCCTGGCTGGAAGCAGCCTTGCCCTGAGTGCGAAGGGGCCGTGCTGGCGCCGCACTGAGCTGGGGGACAGTGAGGCAATGTGCCAACATCAGAGTGGGATCCCGGAGGGCCAGTGGCACTGTGCCCACCCCAAGAAAGACCTTCCTTCTAAGTCTTGTGAGTTTTTCTATTTTGTGCCCTTTATTTTATGTCTCTCCCAGTACTTCTTCTACCTCTTCCAACTCATCTGACGAGGAATCGCTGTCAGAGGAAGAGCTCGCAATGCTGATGGAGCAGGTGGAGCAAAAGAAAAAACTGATTTCCACCATGAGGAACAAGCCCTGGAGGATGGTGAAGAAGCTCTCGGTGCTCAGGTACCCACCACACTGCGAACCCACACCCCTGGGGTCTTCGCTGACTGTCAGATGCACTTTGCCTTTCCTAGAAATTGCATATTCGCTGCTGCTGCTGTAAAACCAGTCTCAGAAAAAGCGACCAGGAGAGCCTGGCCAGCCTGTCTGGGTTTAAATGATCAGAGTTAAAATGTGGAATTTGATTTTCAGCCTCTGTAACCAAAGAACGGACAAGGTGCAAATCTGTTCAACTGATACTCATGGCCACGTCATTCTACCCTTGTATTTAAAACCAAATGACTCACTACTGTCAGGCTACTTGTTAAAGCAAACTCTGTGCCCTGGTTTGCTTATTCATGCCCACTGTCAGACAGAAATCAGAGCAGCAAAGTGCCATGTTACTTCACACTCCCAAGGCGGGGCTTCTTGGAAAAAAATGCTGCATTATTTGGAGAGGTTTATGGAGCAAAGATAATATTGCCACCCAGCCCACGCTGAATGTGGGAACAACTCAGGCAGCTGCAGAGATGCCTTAGTGCAGGGCAATGGGGGGCAGTGGGGCAGGGCAGACCAGGGAAATCAAAACCCACCAGTCAACAGGGAACAGCTCATAACAAGCCATTCCCATGTCAAGGCAATGATTCAAATCCCAGCTTTATTAGTTAGAAATCCTCTGAAACCCCTTTCTGCTAAGACAGCTTTCAAAATAGCGTGGCAAGGCATGCAGAGCCCCATGGGGAGTGGTGATGCTTCTGCTTCGTGTTTGCCAAGAGGCTGCTCAGAGCTGCAGTGACCAGGCTGTGAAGGCTGGCAGTCACCATGTGTCTCTGCCTCTCTCTTTTACACCCTGAAGGCCAAGACCTGCTCTATCTTCCATTAAAATCAGGAGCCTGGAACACTGCCAATTATTTCTAAAAATCTGGGTAAAGGTCTATACAGGGAAACTGTCTTATGACCCTAAAAGTCCAAAGTTCTGCAAGAAAAAAAAAAAAAAAAAAGCAAAGCAGCGTGATTTCTGACATATTTTCCCTTTGGTGTAGGATCCTGGCTAAAATTCTGCCTAGGATCACGGTTGACAGTGTACCTCCATCCTTTCATCTTATCCCTGAACCATGGCAATCATTACCACCCACTAATGAACCTAAACAAAATTGTTGCATTAGTTGTGCAGGGGTCTGCAGAAAGCCTCTCAGACTGCTGTACATTCATTAGTTATTTTGGCTGCACAGACTCAACCCTGAGACAAGAAAGGATTAGCCCCATTGCACAGATGAGTAATGTGAAACACAAAGAGAGCGGAACAAGAGCGTTTCAAGACTTAGAAAGATCACTTCAGGTTTGCAAATAAAGTTACAGGTGATTTTTCCCAAGGCTATAGGCTGAACTGGCCAACTATTTCTACCAAGTAGAAGTCTGTCTCTCCTGTTGGCTTAGAATTGCAAAGGACCTGCTAACTCCTGAAATTTAATCTCTTCTCATGACGTATTAGTAACACCAATATACAATATAATTTTATTCAGAAACTCAGCATGCTCTAACAGCATCTACCTAGGTTCTTTTCTCTGTATTTCCCTTAGAAATCCTATTCTAAATCTAATTTCAGTTTGCAGCCTGATTTTAGTCCTTACTGGCATACACTCGTTTCTCTGGCACTGAGATTATCCTGTTGGGCCAATAGCACATCTCTGATATTTATCCAGGGAGGTGTTCATGGATGGAAAGTCTGCAGCCTCTTGGAGTTTGTTTCACTAGACAATGTTATTTTCTTCTTGACCAATGAACTAGGAGAGAGAAGTTATAGCAGACATGCTGGGGTGGGAGAGCCCTGCAGCGAGAGAAACAGACGGTCTACACTCAGGGAGAAGTGTGGAACAAGATTTGGGACATATCTCTGCATGACCATGAGTGCTTTGGGGACCTGTTAGCTAGCCCCGGGTGGGTGTGTGAGCTCTACAAGGCACAGCAACACCACCAGCAGATAGCAGCCAGAACCCCAGAGGCAGCGCAGGGTGTGCAGAGAGACCAAACCCCCACCTTCGCATGAGTGGCTGCTTTCCCACCAGTGCAGGCAGAGGGGAAAAGCTAAAGACCTCTTTGCTGTTTTAATAACCTGCTTGCTTATTTTCCAATTAGGGAGGCACAAGCTTTTGTAGAGAAGTTTGAAGGAGCTCTGGGAAAAGGGAAGGGCAAAAAGTTGTACGCGTATAAGATGATGATGGCAAAGGTAAGTGCTGCAATGATGTGAGGGAAAAGCTTGGATACCTGGTTATGTATTCAGCACATTTTTGGTAGAGTTTGTTAACCTATATTTGGCAAAAGAGACACCAGGAAATAAGAATAAAACTTTCTGCCTGCATTAAAAAAAAATGCTAACCAGCTTCAAATCTATGACTATTACAGAAAGAACAGGGGGAAATTTCCCCTGACCTGAATCTCATTGAGACCTTCCCTGAAGCAAGGCAGGGTTTGCAGGAGCAGGGAAAACCATGGCTTTCTGGTTGCAATCTCCAAAACCTTGATCTGTGAGACAAGGTACCCCTGAAGGGGAAAGAGGCCATGCCAAACTCTTGCACTGCCCCATGGACTCCTGTAAAATTTCATCTTCCCCAGTAATGAGGAGATAACAGGGACAATGATGACTGTGTTTTAAAACTGAAGTTGGTAGTCAAGTTGCATGTTGTCATGGAGGTTATATTGAAAAGTGAAAAACAGAGCCAGGTCTGAGATGACGAAATCAATGGGAGTGTAGCTGCTGGTCTGATGAAGAAGGATTCAAGCTCAGTATCTTATATAATTAAATTCTGTTTTAAATAGAGTTGGTTCTGCATCAATTCTTTCAATCCAGAGCTAGGTCTGAATTTTCCACCCCTATATAATACGGTAAACTCACAACACAACTGCAGCTTTCCAAAAGCCTGAGAAGGTTAAAACTCAGGCAATGAATGTGAACACTTGGGCGTGGGGAGCTTTTGTATTGAAGGTAGTTTCTGAAATAGTCCAAAAGATCAGACCCAGACTGGAGCTTTTGCTTTGGACTTTACACCCACTCCTAGCAATGCTACCAAACCCTGACACTAGAAAGCCCTGCAGACAAAGCAGCCTCCTTCTTCACACCTCTCTGCTCACTGCAATGTTGTCTTGTTTCAGAAATGGGTGAAATTTAAGAGAGACTTTGACAATTTTAAAACCCAGTGCATACCCTGGGAGATGAAGATAAAAGAAGTAGAGAGTAAGTGGAAGTTGCTGTGTGGTGGCAGTGAGACATTTTGTAAGACACCTTTGCCTTCATCCAAACAATGCTCCAGCTCCCTGGTCCCCAGTCTCCGCTCACCCTGGGCACCGGTGCCAAATGAGGGGCACGCACCCCGGGTAGCTCCGGGCTTTGCTGTCTCCCTCAGCAGTGGGGACTGTCGGGAGGGTCTTGGGCAACACGCTGGGGAAACCTGAGGGTAAAGGGGTCCAGACCTTGCTGAGGACAGTTTAAGCCTCCTAAACTCCTAACCATGAAGTGTCTTCTGGTTTAAGGTCACTTTGGCTCCTCAGTCGCTTCCTACTTCATATTTCTGCGGTGGATGTACGGAGTAAATCTTGTCCTTTTTGGGTTAATATTTGGACTGGTTATAATTCCAGAGGTAAGCTCTTAAGTCTCCTTTCAGTAGTATCTTGCCCGTTGCTTAACATGAACATGAGATTGATAGCACAAACAAGTGTCTTCTAACAGACAGTGCTTTACAAAAATGAAATGTATAAGGACGGTTATGTACAAAGAACAACTTACAAGGCTGTAACTGACGCAGGAGCAAAAGTAGGACTGAAATCAGGAGACCTAATATGCTATCAAAGATCCTGCCCATCCAGCAGCTAAAACAGGAGCTCTCAAAACCTAATTTAAGGCTAATTTTACATTTTGACTAAAGTGAAAAACATGACCTATGAATCCTAGGTACAAGCTCATGTCTGTAAGAGCCCTAAGAAATGGACTGTGCTCTGAAAGTGATTAAGAACCAACCCCCTTTTTGGGCCCTCCGAGGGGCACAGCCCCGCTGGAGGAGCTGTTGAGGGAAGGAACAAACAATTTCCCAGCACTTTGCCAATTAACATTTGTTTGGGAAATATCCCTTTTCTGTACTTCTAATTTAGATGATTCACAAGGAATTTTATTTTTAGTTTTTCTATTTCTTGCTGTTCTTGGAGAAGGAAAAGGATCCCATAGCCAACTTTATATGATTGTTTATTGAAGAATTTTTTAATGTAGCCATTACAGCTCTGGCTAAATTACTCAGTGCAGTCTTTAAAGGCTGTGCAATCTGCAGACAGCGGCATCTGTTCTGTTCAGTGCAGATTTTTATGGAGCAAAAATGCAGCAGAGTCTCTCCTGAGGACCGTGCTTTTGTTCCCCTTAATTTGGTTGCTCACACTATCGAAAGTAAAAGCTCTGTTTCCTCCCAGGTTGAAGAGACATAACCATTAGCACTGAACAATACAAATGTATTGTGTTAGGAACTATGCATATGGTAGAAGACTAAACATCTTTCATCTTTAAAGTATGCATACTGTTACTCATTGCCTACTGAGCTGTTACGATATGGAGAGTAGCTGGGCAATAAACATTTAATCATAAATGATTTTGAAATTAATTAGCCCTAAAAAATAAATGATAGATTATATGCTAGGACTTTTCTAGGCTATGAATGTTAATGAGATATTTTGATATAGGCACCAGTCAGAGTCTGCTTGTAAATATATTATTAACTCTCCATAGCCCCTGACGTTCTCTGCCTGGACTTCAATAACTGCTGGACTTGCTGCAAGACCTGCTTTGCCTGGTGCCATCAGGAGAGGCTGTGCCATGAAAACTGTTCTTTGCATCATTTTGTCATATGCTTTTTGCCCAAACCTAGCTGCCCTTCACCTCACCTTGAGATAATTTTTCTATTCAAGACTATATAACACAAAATACGCTGCAAGCTCAACCCAGTGCTCTTGACTTCTCTCAAAGGAGAAGTCCTGCATAAATAGATAAAGCTAATCCCTTTATTGCACTAGATCCATGAAGTTCAAGCAAAGAACTTCTTGCTAAACTAAAGACATTTAAACTGGAGCTGTTCATTGAGGGATCATTCATTGAGAGTTCCTTAGCAAAATACTTCCTGTGCAATGGATGTTACCAGGGAAAGGGAACTCCTCTGGTTATTTGGGTGAAATTGATTCTAAATATTTTAAACTGCTGCTCTGGTATTAAGAAATAAAATATATATTAAAATAAAGAAAAAGGAAAACCAACCAAAAGAAACCAAGGGAGACTCGTTAAGAAAAAAACTGCAAAAAACTGTACAGTGTGTTATACTATACATGCATCACCATTACTAATGTTCACCAGGTCCTGATGGGAATGCCATATGGGAGCATGCCAAGGAAAACTGTACCCCGGGCTGAACAAGCAACAGCTATGGATTTTTCAGTTCTTTGGGATTTTCAGGTAAGCACAGGAGCATTACTCATAAGAGATCAGTTGAATACCTCCTAAAACACTTCAGAAGTTAGTGGTGCTACAGGGATGAATTTGTTCCAAGATAAACCAGCAATGCCCCTATTTCTTCCAGAAGATGAAGACACCTGCTGCCATGAAATCTTTGTAGATCTCCAGAGATTTGTGACCAAAACAGCATGCACACATGCAGGCACCTGCATATGGATTTGAACCACTCCCATATACAAATGTGCTGGTTGGCATATGTCACGTGTGTGTGTGCATATGCACAAACACACACAGACATATATTTCTCAGGTTTGCAGGAATAAAGCAGATGCACTTTTATTCCAAAGGGAACATATCATATCCCAACACAGCTGGCTAATACCACCCAAAATGTGTCTGCCTGGGTTCAATGAGGACAGCACAAAGTAAAATCCGCTAATGCCAGTGGAGTTATACAGTTCCACACTGAAGGAAGTTAAAGCGGATTTAGGAACCCCATGTCCTTTTAGCTACACAGTATTTTTATTCATGAAGGACAAGAAGCCAAAGTTAGGTTTTTCTATGAGCATTAGTAGAAACAGGTGACTATGTAAACTGCCCAGTGATGAGCTTGGTGCAACTCACTTAAACCACATTCACAGAGTTGCCTCGTGAACTCAGGCAAAAAAAAAAAAAAATCCTTTTTCAGAAGAAAAAACACCCAGTAAATACAGTTCTGCTGTATTTTAAATCTACATAGAATAGTCTGTAGAAATCTATATCATCATCTCACATTCATAATGTAGAATTTTATTCTGAAAAAACCAAAAAATTTTGTATTTTACATCCGACTAGAAAGGCAGCCAGCATGCAAGTGAAACACGAGAGCTGCTCCAAACCAGGCAGGGAGAAGGTGAGTTCAAGCTGCAGACCCCCTTCATGGGTAGGGAGCACCTTTCCATACCACTGAACTTGCTCATAGACTTGGGAAGGGGATCGCTCCCCACATCCCTGCCATCCCCGTTCCCCTGAAATATTTATATGAGCCTGAAGCTAGAACCAAAGTTTAGGACTTGCACACTAAGGGAAAGCCTGAGTTTCCAGCCGCCCGGGAGTGCTTGGCTGCAACCCTGACTCCCCCCCCCCAGTTACTCTTTGCCTTTGAAGATTTAGGCCAAAGGGATGAATTGTTTTCAGGAGACGGCCCAAAAAAGAAAAAGATGTGTGCAGAGGGTGCAGATTCTGCCATGGCCAATACTTTGGGATCTGACTTTCAAAGCTGCTATTTCTGGAAATATTTTTTAAATGCTTGTTGGTGCTGGCCCACATATTACAAGCGTGGGATCCAGTCCTTCTGTAATAAACCCCATCACAATTTTCTTAGCTAAAAAAAATCCCAGCAACTACTTTAATGTAAGACAGATTATTTAAATGAATTTATTAATAAGGCTTCAAACACTGGTGTGTCCAGGAACCTGACAGGGCCAGACCTTCATTCACCATGCATTTTCTGGTGAGGCTCCTTGTTCTTGCTCTCCCAGCACTTTCACCCACTTACCAGAATCCAAAATTCAGAGGTGAATTAGCGACATTTTGAATAACATTGTACTGAATGAAAAACTCATTTGAGCAGCACACTGTAAAAATAAAAGAAGCAACATTTAAACTCATTCATCCAGAAAAAAAAAAAAGAAAAAAACTGAACAACAAAACCCAAAACAAACCAAAAAACCCTGCAGGAGTGTTGCTGAACTGCAGTTGCTGATTTTGTCTGAGACACCATAAACTATACACATATCAGTAAGGAAATTTGCTCTTGGATGAGGCTGTACCATTGCATGAAAGGCTGGCTACCATGACCTGCCAGTCTCCTGCCTGTGGCTTGGTACATATCTCTACATTCCCCTGATATCACTGAGGGCTTGATCCTCTGAGCCCCTCTGCCATGCAGGTCCCCTTCCCGTACCCACTCCCTTGCTGCTTGACACCAGGGAGCAATCACGCAAGCTTGAGAAGCAGTCTCCAGCTATGGAGCAATGATATACACCTATACCTTCTGCAGCCAGAAGATGTCAAATGAAGCCCTTCACAGAGGCTTGCCCTTTGAAAATGAATAGATGCTTATTCCAGTGTGCTCCACAGGAAAGGTGCAATGAGGAAACATATTTCAGAGCAGGCATAAAATGAAGAGTCAATACTGTGATCCTGAAAAATACATTTCAAGAGAGAGAAGCCAGAGAAATGTATGCTTTGGCAGCAAGGAGGTCACATCATGGATTTCTAGAGGAGTAGAAAGGAATAAATCTCACTTGGACACCAGACACCATGTTTCACAAAATGGAGTTTAAAGAACATGCAGGATGATGTGAGCAGAGAAACTCATTTTTCAGTCCCCACCATTTCATGAATTGAAAAGACAAAGGTTTGGGACTACAACCTGAGAAAAAAACTTCGCTAGCACCTTCCAGAAACATTATCTTTCTATTTTATGAGGCTTTTTTCATTACAACTCCCCAGCACATGTTCTACATAACACACTACTGTCCTGGTTTCGGCTGGGATAGAGTTAATTTTCTTCCTAGGAGCAGGCACAGTGCTGTGTTTTGGATTTAGAATGAGAAGAATGTTGATAACACACTGATGTTTTTAGTTGTTGCTAAGTACTGCTTATGCTAGTCAAGGACTTTTCAGCTTCCCATGCTCTGCCAGGTGCACAAGAAGCTGGGAGGGGGCACAGCCAGAATAGTTGATCCAAACTGACCAAAGGGCTATTCCATACCATATGACATCATGCTCAGTATAGAAACTGGGGGGGGTTGGCCGGGGAGCAGCGATCGCTGCTCGGGAACTGTCTGGGTATCTGTCGGCGGGTGGTGAGCAATTGCATTGTGCATCACTTGCTTTGTATATTGTTATTATTATTATCATTCCTATTTTACTTTATTTCAATTATTAAACTGTTCTTATCTCAACCCAGGAGTGTTTCTCACTCTTACTCCTCCGATTCTCTCCCCCATCCCACTGGGGTAGGGGGAGTGAGCGAGGGGCTGCCTGGTGCTGAGTTGCTGGCTGGGGCTAAATCATGACAACTACCCAGTCTGCCAGCCACAGGCTTGCTGCATTTCCTTGAGTGGCTCAGCAGCACTGGCAGAAACATGTGAAGAGTTGTCTTGTACCTGTGGCGCTGCACTTTGTGCAGGGCAAACACGCAGCTACCATGGCACCCAGGGATACCAAAGCTTTTTATTAGGTTGGGAATGAAAAACCTAGCACTTTGGGGGAGCTTAGTCTAATTGATTAAATGAAGGTGGTCAAACACTGGAAAAGAGGCCCAGAAAGGTTGTGGGATCTCCATCCTTGAGAATTTTCAAAACTCAACTGGACTTGGCCCTGAGCCACAGCACCTAATTTTGAAATTGGCTCTGCCTTGAGCAGGGGGCTTGACTAGATGACCTCCAGAGGTCCCTTCTCATGTAAATTATTCAATGTCTCTAAACAAGATCCATTACACAGCCTCTGATATGAGCTTGAAGTTATGTCTCAATTTTGGTCTTTCCAAAGGCTTGATCAGAGGGAAGCTTGCCCAGCTACCATGGCCAGACTAATTAACTACATTTAACTTATGAGCTGAAAGACAACAAGCAAAAAATAGAGAAGTACAATATGCAATGATACACATCAACTTGGATGAGTTATGACGGAAAAATAGGGAGAGACTGCTAATGCAGATTAGGAGATCTGCACACTCATTGAATGCCCAACAGTTTGTACAGCAAAAAATAGATCTACTAAAAACAACATGGTTGATATTGTGTTTGAGTTCTGCTTTCCACAGGAAAGCGATGCTTTGATTTTAGTCTTTAGTTATATTTGCTCTGCAGGCGGTAGCCAGTAAAAGGAACTAAATCTGCAGGGTACCGAGCATCAGCTGCCTCCTAGCTGAAAAGAAAAGTTTCATATCATGGTGGAAACCCCTTTGCTACAGCTTCTACTACAAGATCTGAGTGTTTGATACTGGCTTAGAGAAGCAGGTGGGCTACAGACACAAAGAGCAAGAAGGAGGTTTTTCTGGGAGGAATGAAAGAGTGATGGATAAAAACTACATTTTAGTTTTGAGCCAGTATCCTCTGACGTGCTCTCCCTCTTCTCCCTTCTCTTAGGAAGATAAGCTCTTAGGACGATGGCTCTTAAAAGTGACAGGGCAGCAAACAGCCACGAGTGAGCCACTAAAAATTTTTCCAAGTTGATTTTCCTTGTTTTAAATTTTCAGTTTTCACCAGAAACCTCTTTCCTGCAGAAAAAGAAAAGCTGCACAGCTTACACAAAGGTTTGCTTTTGCTTTTCCTCCAGGGCTACATCAAATACTCAGCGCTCTTTTATGGCTACTACAGCAACCAACGGACAATTGGCTGGTTAAAATACAGGCTGCCAATGGCATATTTCATGGTTGGGATCAGCGTGTTCGGCTACAGCCTGATGGTTGTTATAAGATCGTAAGTACATTGGGCATTGCCCTCTCTGCAAACTCCACCCAGCTGTGTCTGGCAGCTGGGTTCCCCTCCACGGGCACAGCTCACGGCTTGGTCCAGCCTTGGCGGGACGGCTGGGGGAACATGGGGTGAAGGGGGCTGCATGCCTGCTGTGTTCATGCGCTCGGCCTCAGCATCCACCACCCCGACTCTGGTGGGCTGGGTGGACCCGGGCAGTCCCCTGCCTCAGCCATGTGCTCACATGCATTATTTTGAACCTTCCCACCTCCTTCTCCAGCCCTCTTCTTCCTCCTCCTCCTCCTTTCTGGATCGTTTTAACCCTTCCTCCAACATTACTACAGGGTGGTCAAACAGGTGGATTTTGTACATGAAGGAGGATTTTACTTACAGTAAATTTCAAAGGCTCCTTTTCCCATCCTTTCATTGCAAGAAAACCATTCCTGAAAGCCAATATGAGTCACACAGATTGTGCAACGGGTACAGAAAAGAGCCAGACTCTACCAGACTGCTTTTGATGCATCCCCAAACCAATCAGTGGGGTTTTAAAGTGGGATCCCCATCTCTGTGCCCCTGGTGCACTGTCCCCGAGCACTGGTGAGGCCCCCACAGCATCCCCAAGGCACCGAGGATGTAGCCAAGGCACTTCTCACTGCTGAGATGGTCTCTGCAAAGCCAAATATAATAATAAAAAACCCTGTCTCTGCCTGGAGGGCACACCATGCAAAGGTTTTCCTTCCTTTGCAAGAAAGAATAAGCCTATGGATTTGTATCACTGCTGAAACAGGCCCTATTGCTGTGCAGCAGGAGGAGCCTCTTGAGCCTTTGGCTGGAGTGGGACATGGGGATTTGCTGTACGTTTGCCATAAAATGGCAGCATCTGTTGTCTCACCTTCCTTGAGGGACTGGTGCTAGGAACTCTAGTGGGAGTTACAGAAGGATTTTAGGGATCAAATAATAGAGAGGAAACAGCAGAAGCCATATCTGCTCCTATGCTGATTAATAAGAATAATCCTTTTTCTCTACCTGCATGACTTGCTGCAAGCTCTTTGGCTCCAGCATTGTGCAGCTACTGAAGTCTCACTAAAACTTTGTGTTGCAGTGGGTGTATTGGACAGCACCAGTGGCTTTTGACTTAATTTAACTAAAGGTAGCCATAATCATATACTGTAACCTAGGACCCAGAAGCACTGTAAATAGACTTTTTTCATGCACTAGCTGGTGGAAGCAATCCTTAACCTGCTTTAATCACCTATACTAGTTTTTTTTCTGCATTGCTGTTTTTAATACAAGACCTGAATAGCCCTGAAGACCCTGTTTGACAGTTCAGTCCTCCTTAAACCTGAAGTCCAACGGCACGTGTTAGTTGCACCCAAACCCCAAGAATGGTCACCCCGCTCCTTCCATACCCACCATCAATCCTAAGCCACTGGTGCTGCTTTGCATAGCTGAAGGACACGTGGCGGGTCTGTGAAACATCGTCTGACCTTGCCACCGCACACATCTCTACACAGGATGGCACGCAATGCCAATGAAAGTACAGCAGACGGGGATGATGACAACTTCATTTTCAGCTGGAAAATGTTCACCAGCTGGGACTACCTCATTGGCAACCCAGAGACAGCAGACAACAAGTTTGCATCCATCACCACCAGCTTCAAGGTAACCCTAACCAGCATTTATCTGTCTGCTCCTGTGGATGCTCCCAGTGCCTACCATGGCAGAGGTTTAACAGGAAATCTGGGTACCTGCACAGCATCTCTCCATATGAACAGGTATGGTGCTGAACCACAGCAGCTCCAGCTCCTGTGCCCTGGGTCACCCTAACCCCCTTTTTAGGATTTGAAAAAAATTTGTTTTACTTCAGAGCGCAATTCCCCCACCACATCCCCCCAGGACATGGCAGGCTGTTTGCCACTTGATGTCTTTCAGTCAAACTGGGATGCCTGTATGAAGCATAGTTTGAACGTAACACAAACTACCAAGTTCAACATAGCCAGAATAGCATGGGATTGCATTTCATAGGGTGGAAAACCATCTGATGTTGCCTTAGGCTCAGTGCCATGAGATACTCACTCCAATTCTATGAGCACCCCTGTTTTTTCAGGAGTCTATCGTGGATGAGCAAGAAAGCAACAAGGATGAGAACATTCACCTGAGGAGGTTCCTGAGGGTTTTGGCCAATGTCCTCATCATATGCTGCTTGTGCGGGAGTGGCTACCTCATTTATTTTGTGGTGAAACGCTCCCAGACATTTTCCAAGATGCAAAACATTGGGTGGTATGAAAGAAATGAGGTAAGGGAACTTTGCTTCCAGTTTTCTGCTGTGATGATTTGCCTTGGACATCAGCATAATCATTGAGAACAGCATCCAAAGCAGAAGGATTCTCTACCAGGGCTCCGAAGTCCCCTTCAGTACCTTTGTACTTCTTTTAGCTGGGAAGCACATTGGTCTCACTGAGAGTTTCCAGGGCAAATTAACAACTCCTGCAGAGACGGGAAAATACTCTTACAATAAATCACAATAAAAGCCAGTGGGTCTTCAGCACTTACAACACTGACGATTTTCTAAAGAATCTACCTCAAGTTGCATATTAATGCTTACAAACTCTGTTGTACTAGAAAGCTCTCTGGGTGTTAGAAATGTCCATGATCAGACATAAAGCTAAACTCAGATCTTTGAGTCCATCTTGAATTATGGGAATAAGATTTTAGAACCCGCAGAAAAATTTCAGTTGTCAAAATTTTTCTGTGTCTGATTTTGGAATAAGAAGTTCAAATCTTGAAGCTCTTCACAAAAAAAAAAAAAAAAAAAAAAAAAAAAAAAAAAAAAGTTTAAACCTATGGAAATGTTTCATTTCAATGTATACTACATTATCATGTATTTATATATCAAAGCCAAATTAAATTCCAAGCTGTGCATTTTCATAATTCCCTCAGAAAACATTAGCAAGACAGCACTTTCTCACAAAATGCTTTGATTTATCTCAGTGAACTTTTCCCAAAGAAAAAAATCCTATTAAAAAAGAAAAAGGTTTCATGTCTGAGACTTTCCTGGTGATAACTTGAGATCTGAATATATACTGTTCTGGGTACTGTTTCCTTTCCTGGAAAGAAAAGCACAAAAAAGGAGACCTGTGAGTCAGAACCTGCCAGCAGCTGTACAGACACAGTCCTCTGCAGGTCAACGGGCACTGTAGGGCTGTAAAAAAAGATAGAGCCTGCAAGTCATGCCTGAGTTAACGCTGTCTTGCCAATGACTTCATTGACCACAGTACAACTTAGCATCTCACACCATATAGAGGAACAAAAATACCACTAGGACACATTTTCTTGAGCTGCAAAACCGAGTCCTTTATGTGCTTCCATTCAAATCTGTAATTGCCTATTGCAAAAGGAAAGGTGCTGAACATGGAAAATAAACATTAACATCAAATAATTATCTTTATGCACACAAGCCAAGTCTTGTGCTTCCTCTGAAACTAAAATAAGAACCTCGGAGCTGATGCAAGCAGTACTACGAGGGACTTGAGAAACCTAAATATTCATGAGTCTTGGACTGACAGGGAACAAATTCTTCAGAGCTCATCCCTTTGAGATAACAGCAGAAGTGCTCCTGCAAGAGCAAGACATGCAAGTCAGCCCTGAAGTCTGATGCTGTGCTGCCTGCAACACTAAGCAAAGCCAGAAGCTGAGCTCGCTTTGACTCCCTCCCCTTTATAAATCCTTCAGAAATCTCCAGCCAGTTGCTGGCAGCCCCCACCCTGCTCAAAGAAAGATAGTTGCTGTTGTTACTATTAGCAGTAATCTCATTTTCCTTATGTGGCAGGTTGAAATTGTGATGTCCTTGCTGGGCATGTTTTGCCCTCCGCTGTTTGAAACCATCGCTGCACTAGAAAATTACCATCCCCGCATTGGGCTGAAATGGCAGCTGGGGCGGATCTTTGCCCTCTTCCTTGGAAACCTCTACACGTTTTTGTTGGCCTTGATGGATGATGTGAACGAAAAAGTAAGAGCTGAGCTGAAAAGCCACTTTCACTAGCATTTTCCAGAGTCGAGGATGAGTGCAGCCCATCCCCGCAGCCAGGAGGGATGATCACCCCCTTTGCAGCAGGTGCTTCCACCATCCCCAAACCTCTCAAGCATCGGCTGCAGCACCCCAGGGAGACTTACCGACCCACGGGGTTTCCAGAGAGTCTCCAGCTTCTCTTTACAGCCCTGAAAAGAGAGTGGTTATTGTCTCCTATAATCATGGCATGTTAGTGTAATTCGATTTTTTTCTCCATCTGACACCGTTTGCAATTTCTATTAACACAGACCCCAAAGATATAGTTTATAATCCTCTTCCCCTGCCCTTCCCTCTTTAACATTATCCTGGTAGCGTGTTGCAGGCAGATAACTGCAGGAAAGGATAAATGTCTAACTGATCCGCAGAAAAAATGACTCTGTTTTAAGCTGAGAAGAATTGGAGGAATCGCAGCAGTTTGCTCTGCCCTGAAAAATTATGATGAAAGTCAGGGAGGAGGGTGGAGGCTCCCTCTGCACACAGTAGTCTTGAAGGAGGTCTGGCTCCTCCATGTGTGGGGAGCAGGCTGCTAGTTCCCCAAAACTCATGGTGCCCCGATCTGCTTTTGGTCTGGAAGGGCTGCTGCTTCCCTGCTCCTGGCAAAAGGGAAGGAGTTCCTGCGTTATTACCAGCACTGCAACTTTGTTGTAAGCAGATGCTTATATGATGTCTGGTAACTGGTAGGGAGGAGGCGGGGAACCCAATGCCTTGGGTTTCTCCAAACACGTCCTCTGGGACCCCTATTTCCTGATGTTTTTGGCTGGGGGGGGGGGGGGGGGGGCGGGTCTCTTCGTTGCAGCTGGCTGAAGAGGACATGGTGAAGAACATCACTCACTGGACACTGCTTGGCCACCACAACTTGTCCGCTGGCAACAGCAGCACTGCCACCCCACCTCCCCTTGATCCTGCAGATGTGCCCAGGGGACCCTGCTGGGAGACAACTGTTGGCATTGTAAGAAATTCATTACGTAGTAAGTCTCTGGGCTGGTTTGGGGTTGGTTTCTCTTTTTTTTTTTTTTTTTTTGTTATTGATGTTTTTAGCATTTCCGTGCTTGAAGTTTTCCTTGCAAATGACATCTCCTTTCCCAACTCTCACATAGCAGCACCAAGCCAATACAGGTCCATGGCCACAGTTCTCAAGCCATGGTGGTGAAATCCCCAGCTGGAAGTGCCCAGGGCACGCACAGCTCTGCAGCACTTGCCGTGAAAAGCACAAAAGGCTGGGTAGTCTGCAGCCATGCAAGCCTGCACCATGTTTTTGTTCAAATCACAACGGTGCCTTTGAAGCAAACCTGTCTTCTCCACTTATTGCTGCGCTTCACGTTGCAGAGTGACTTTGGAGCACAAATGAAACCCAAACAGAGGACACACCTCAAGTGAACTCCTGACACATCCCAACCTCTAACACATTGTGAGGCCATGGGACAAGAGCAGAATTAGGCAAATATAACACCCCTGAAATGTATGCAGGGTGGCCTTCAAGTCCTCAGAGTTTCAGCCCACAAACCCACCCTGCAACCTTCACCTTACACCAAGAGGTTCTGCAGCCAGACTATAAACAACTTAAAAAGTAAAAGCACTTACTTATTGTCTGATATAGGTAGCTAGGTCTTACCAAGCTACAAGGCCATGCATTACTGTGTACACCCAATAGGTCTTCACTAGCCAAGTGGTTTTCAGTCAAGTGGAGAAAAAACAGCCACCATTGCTCCTTGGAAGGGGCTGAGCTGTCATCCTCCAGATCCTTGTTTTTTCCTCTCAGACTTTTAAAGCTTTTCTTGGAAGTGTTTTTCCCTTTCGAATCCTTGAGACACCAGCTATCTCCATCCTACAAGTCTTACTTCTGCCTGCAATTTTACCCTTCTTGTCTTGCACATCTCCCCTCTCCACACTTCCTCACAGCTCTTGTTTACGGCTGAGCAATTTCCTCAGGAGTCCACGTGAAGGTTATGGAGCTGAGCCATAGCAGAGCTATGCACAGTTGAAATTACCCTCAGTGTATATATGTTTTGCACCTGCATTATTGCAGCATTAACATTCTGCTTCCATTTTATGTGCTGCCACAACATATAGTGCTGGCAATAACGCCAGCAGTGATTATCAGGGCTAATGGCTGTAACGGAGCCCATGGCTCCCAAGCACAGAGGTAAAGCTTAGGTACTGCCGGGTGTTTGAAAACAAGCAGGGAGTTTGCTTATGGCATGCTTTTCTGAAGGTTACTGTCATATAAAGACAAACAGCTTAATAAAAAATACAGTCCCGAATGCACTACTGAAATTATAGCAGCTAAATGTTTTTTCCTTGCTTTAAATTGTAGGAGTTCGTAAGGCTCACTGTGTCTGATATCCTGGTGACCTACATAACCATCCTGGTGGGAGATTTCATCCGAGCTTGCTTCGTGAGATTTGTGAATTACTGTTGGTGCTGGGACCTCGAGGCTGGATTTGTAAGTCAGTTTCTTATAGCTGAGAAGATAGAAGTAATTTAGGGCTATTTGGTCAAATGCTACAAACAGATAGGTTTTGAATGCTTCCAATGGTCCTCCGGTCTTGTCCGATAATTTAATTGGTGTAGGTAGTCTCTGCATCACTTCTCTGGATCAATCTGTTCCATCCCAGAAAGAACCCTACAATAATGTAGTTCTCTTCCCCACCTCAGGACTAAAACATGAAGTTGAGTTAAAAAAAAATTAATCTGATGTTCATTCAGTTGTTATAACCCCAAACCTTTGGGCCATTCTATACCTCTTCTCAAAGCCCCAGACCTTCCTGTTCATTGCCCACCCCACAGGCAGTAGCATGCTTTACTCACAGCACCATCTTCTGATCAATGCTGGAAGCTGGTGTTACTTCTGCTGTAGTGGAGCAAGGAACGTTTCCTTTCCCTCTCATGTACGCAAAACACACAACAGCACAGGACTCTGGTATTCAGCAAGGCTACACTATACCAAAGCAGCCAGTACTGGAGCTGCACAATTACAGAAGAAAATAATGGGGGGGGGGGCAGGTAGTCCATTTTTTCACATAAGAAGCTACAAAACCAGATGGATTCAGAGAGAGATGGAAATACCTTGCAAGATTACAATCATAGCAGTGTACCAGCTGCCTAGCTGTCATACTGGGAGGGCTTCCAGGAGGTGTCTGGAGAAGAGCAAAGAGGAAGGCTTTGCAGGTGTCTACAGGGGCCTGGTCAAGCAAGGGCATTTGGGGCACAACAGGCATTTTGCTGCTTGTGGAGCTCTTTGTATTTCTTCTGAGGGAGGCAGAGGACATTTCCCAGGGTGGCCAAGGGATTTCAGAGTTCGGAGGACCCCCCTGGCAGCCAAGCAGCACAAAATTGCTCCCATTGTGTGTGCTCACAGATCAGAGTCTTGTTGAAGCTTCTGGTTTCCTCCCCTTGGCCATGTCCTCCTCCCACTTCATTAGCCGCCTTTGATTTTTTTTTTTTTAAAAAGATGCTTTTCTCAAAACAACCTTTAGAAATACCACATGGTGTTTTCTTCATTCTTAAGATCTCAATTGTACAAATAGCTGGAAGTCTCTTCTGTCCTGCAGGTACTCCTTGATGTATTAAAAAAAAAAAAAAAAAGAAACCCCACATATTTCCTGGACGTCCATCCTCCACCTCTCAGTGAAACGTAAAAGAGCTACTTTAGGGCTTATTCTGCCTTAGGGCTTATTCTGCACTTCCCTCTCTCCTTTCCCCTGGCATTCAGCATCAGCCCACACAGGTTGCGAGGCAATTTTGCTCCAAAAAATAAACCCCGTTCAGCATCTGTCAGGGGGTGACCAGACTAACATGCTCCAGCAGGTCAGCTTTTGCAAATGAGCAGTCCAACCCAGGGAGATCAGAACGAGCAAAGCAAGGCAAGGCCCTTTTTTATTAGGACTAAGTAGTAGCGTTAATTTGCAGCCCATAACAGGGGTAGCACTAGAGGGTTGGCACTCTGCAATCTAGCAAAGGCAAAACTCCCCTTTCACGCCAAGCAACTGCCATAGAAGTTACAGAAAGAAGAAAGCACCGTGGGCTTCCCTCCTCTTTTTCTCCTACATCTTTGGGAGGTTTGCGTATTCTTCCTGGTGCTATGTGTATCACTCCACTGGAGCTCAAGTAGGGGTTGTTTTTTTTTTCCCCTGGCCCAGGAATCAAAAAGGAGTGAAAGATGGTTTGGTAACAGCCATCTAACCCAAGCTAGCCGTGGGCACCAGCACAATTGTATATGTGTTTTTCTAATGTATACAGTGAATAAGTCTCTTGTTTAACTCAGCCTTCTCACACACAAGCACCCAAGGCAGAGGAGAGCAGGCACTGAAAGTTGTCTTTATTTTCATTGGGAAAAGAAGCCAATATTAACTTCTAGCTAAAGTTTTGAAGTAGAAATGGACTGGAATCAAAGGAACAAAGAAAACATAGTTTGCACCCATCCCTTCCCAAAGCTGTGAGCAGTCAACTAAGCAAGACTCTGACTCGGCTCCTTTTTGAGTTTTCATCATAAAAGACAAACATCTTAAACCTCAACTTTATGAACTGCTGACATATCAAGTACACGCAAATTGTTTGAAAAACAGACATACTGCACGGGACATTTCAAACACATAAGGGCATCACCCATCATTTCTTAGAATAGTATTTTCTGCATTTCAGTAAGAAAAATATTTTTTCAAGAAAATCTAAAAGAAAAACTTTACACACAGTTTAATCTGCCAAAAGTCAGCTGAGTTTTGTGTGCACAAAAGCTGATATATGTAGAAGAAACAGTGCCTTCATCTCAGGCAAAACTTGCAGAATAATAATTTATAAAACAACAAATACTGTTGATAGATTAGTCCAGCATGTCCTAGACTTACCACCATTAGGGTCCACACCAGACAGGTTGCTCCATATAAAGCAGTATTTTAACCACTGGGTAGCACAGAGCAAAATGCCACCAGATACCCATCAGGTCATATATTCCTTCATATTTCTCTCCCTTTGCTCTCTGTTTCTGCTCTTCACCAGCCTGCTGCTGCAAGACCTGTGGGCATAGATATATCTGCCATAGCGTTCGCCCTCCAGCTCATCATTATCACCATTTAAACATTCAATATTTTACCAGACTGGAACTGTAAGTCTGTAGCCAGCTACACCAGCTGGAGTGTAAAACCTAGTCCCGTGCCATGGCTCCTTTGCTCACAACTGGCTTTATATTAGCAAGGAGAAATAAACGGAGCAACTCTAAGCATGTCCATATATCTTTCTAGTTTTCAGCAAGCCAGGAGAGAAGCAGAAGCCCACAGCACGGTAGCTCCAATTTTGCTTTCACCGCACTGCTGCTGGTCATTCAAGCAATATGCACGCAGCAGGAGTCCCCCCCCCGAAATCCCTTCATACCAGCTTTAAATAAGCATCCTTATACCCAGCAGCAAACAATAGCAGGTACCTCTAGCAACAACACACTCTCCTTTCTTTCCCCATGCAGCCATCATATGCTGAGTTTGACATCAGCGGCAATGTTTTGGGTTTGGTCTTCAACCAGGGAATGATTTGGTAAGATATTTGATATTTCCTTTTTTTTTTTTTTTTTTGCATTATTTAGAAAACCTGCCAGTGGAGTTAGAAATTTTCCAAGTGAGCTAGAATAACCTTTGGGTTTTGGTTTCTCCGGTTGTTTGGCTTTCTGTGTTTGACTATAAAAGTGTAAATTTAATGCCAGCTAACTCGTCCAAGAGTAGCAGTGGCATAACTGCAACAGAGAACAGTCTTGCAAACCCTGCCCCACTCTCACTTTTATAAGGTCATTTTTTTTCCAGTGGTAAAAATGTATTAAGATGGCCCATGTGCTGGGGGAGGAGATCAGAAAGGGTTTTGGGGGCACCAGGAGCTTACATGTCAATGCAAGGGTGGGCACGGAGCCAGCTGAGCAGGTCAGGCAGGAGAGGCATGTGCCAAAACTGCTCCAAGGGAGGGCAAACAGGAGCTGTTTTGCCCTGCTGTGACAGTACAAGAAGCAACAGGCAACAGCACAAAGCACCCTCACCTCCTCCTGAAGCAAGGTTTCTTTTGCCCCGGATTAATGATTTCTGCCCATTCCCCTATTACAACATCCCTGCAGACTCAGGGAGGTCTCTCCCTGCTGGTTACACTCGCCTGGTATTTTTTTCCAAGCTATCCCCAAGCAATTTTTATCACAAACAGAAAATCTTTCTTTACAAGCACCGAGGGGTCTGAGACCTCGCTGGTCCTCAATGTATGGTTACTGTACCCTAACGTGGATGCACGCAGCCTCTCCTCTGGGAGCACAGGGCTAGCACAAGCCAGCCTGCTCAGACTTTATTTGTGTGTAAACTTGCCATCATATAAACACTTTTTTTTTTCCTTCTTCTGAAAATAAAAAACCTTCCAGTGTGTCAAAAAATAGCACCTGCCCTTCTCCTTTCCTTTTCAGGATGGGATCCTTTTATGCACCAGGGCTCGTGGGTATAAATGTGCTGCGCTTATTAACCTCCATGTATTTTCAGTGCTGGGCTGTCATGAGCAGCAATGTCCCTCATGAACGAGTCTTCAAAGCATCCAAGTCTAATAATTTTTACATGGGACTTTTGCTGTTGATCCTGTTCCTCAGCCTCCTTCCTGTGGCTTATACCATCATGTCCCTGCCTCCCTCCTTTGACTGTGGACCGTTCAGGTACTAGCAAAACACCCCAAATGGCAGTTTTCTGCTCTGATACATGGGATTATTTTCATGAAGTTAGAAGGCCTGGACTCCAGCAGAGATAGTCAAATGCCTTCATTCTCCATCTGGTTAAATCCTTAACAATGTGAGGCAATGGGCCATGACCAGCTGTGGGCAACACACACCGATGAAAGCACCAGAGGACAGCAGGGGTGGGACAGCAATGGGAGCACCCCCAAGGTTCTCAGGAACATTGTGGGAGCAAAACAGGGGTCCAAAGCCTCCTTCTAAGACCTTCTTCCATAGAGCCAAGAAGTCCCACAGCATGAGATGCATTTTATGTGTTGAATTTTGTTGGAAAATAGCAGGAAATAGATAGTTCTGAGCCTGAAGAGTTGCAGCTTATTTTTATTTTTATTTTACTAAGACAGAATCAGCACCGCACAGAGCATTCAGTGGACCAGATTAGCATGCCAATAAAGACTAATTTGATTGAGTAACACCATTTCTTGGGCCTGCTGAGTCTGACTCAGCAAAGAGCCATCTTGGAACAAATTAGTCCTGTAGATGCACTGGTTTAGGTTATCCACTTGCTAATGGAGAATGACTATAGAAAGCTAAAAGACTCAGGAGAGAAGGCAACAGACCAAATTTCCTTCAGTTCTATAGCAGGGACAGGTGTCAACGAGCAATGTCAGAAGATCTGACAAGAAACATGTTGCACGCACGCTATCATTTGGAGGTGACTAATCTGCAATGTGAAAGAGCTATTTCAATTCCCAATCAACCCTTCAAAAGCCACTCAGCCTGATTCAGACCCCTGGCACTTCCTCTCAACTTGACTGAAAGCTCAGCTCTCCTGGGCTTAAGGTAGTTGATGAAGTTGGGATACCGTTTAGCCAAGTTTGTCTCTATTGACTCTCATCATCAGGACAGAGTCCAACACCTTCTTGAGCAGAATCCTGCAAGATCCCAGGAGGCAACAAGCCTAAAGATGTATAACAGCACTCATCGGGTTGAATTCATAGACCCAGAGATGCCGGGGAGAGAAGAAGGTCAATTATGTAATCCAGCCTTTTCCAGATTTGTTCTCCTTTCATACAGAATACTCTCATCTGCTTTACCAATCCGGTTTGAAATGACTCTTTCACTGAGTTTCCTATTAAGCAATAATCACAGCTTGCTATTTTTGTCATTACTTAGCAGCTCTTCAAGTTGGCTTATTATTTCACAAAGCTGGAATTTGCATATAGAAAGTCATCTCTACCATGAAAAGGCCATTTTTAACAAGATATTGATCAGAAATTTATGGTTACTGCAATCTGTAGGTTTTTATACATTTCAGAGGGGTAAATAGTCAGAACTCGTAAAAGAGCCACATATGGAAATAAATGTATTAACTCCAGAAGCAATTTGGCCGAGCAAAGATTATTCTTATAATCAGTGGGGGTGTGGGGGGAATGGATGGACCAACAGATAATTTAAAACGAAGGCATCTCAAAATCCTTGGTAGCCAACAGCAAGCTGATGCTCATGGAAAGAGAGAGGAAACATGCTATTTAGGATCGGTAGATTAGGAGTTATTTTGTCCCTCCAGGAAATATCTACACTCCTTAACTGGCCGTTTGTGTTTCCAGTGGAAAGAAAAGGATGTATGAAGTCATTCAAGAGACCATTGAGCTCGATTTCCCACTTTTTGTCGCCAAGATCTTCAGCTATGTGGCAAATCCAGGACTGATCATACCTGCAATTCTGCTCATGGTGTAAGTTTTCCTTGCAATATTACATGCCTGGCTAGGGGTAAAAGGTTGGAAAAAAAAAAAAAATGCTGGGATGTTAATGAGGTCTAAACACAGCTTCTGCTGAGACAACAGCTCTTATTAGGGCAGACACATGCTCCCTACCCCCTCACCTTCACCCAACCCAATTTCCCAAAATTTAATTTTCTGACCCGATTAAACACAACTTCATAGATGAAACGCATTGCTGACAGAGGCCTCATGGATATCAAAGCTGTCACAGCTTCCATATGAAAGATTTTCAGTAGCCAGCAGGAAATAAATGGACAGTCTCAGCCTGGTGCCTTTTGGAGAAGCAATTTCTGTCACAGCTGGTGGTATTTACAGCACTGCCAAGCCAGGGCATTCAAAAATTGCATGTTCCAAAAATATGAAGAGGTATGGGTTTTGTTTGGGTTGTTGTGGTTTTGGGGAGTTTTTGTTTGTTTGGGTTTTTTTCTTTTTCCAAATAATACATCTGGAATTTGTTTCAGTGCTATCTGATCATTTCAGCTTCGAAACCACACTTAATCTTTAGCACCTTCAGCAGCACTAGGACCAGGGCAGTTCTCTTTTTTCTTTTTTAAAAAGATGTTTTTGGCATTGTTCTCAAGGTTTCCATAGCTATCAAAATGAGTGGGAGAGCCGTGGCCAAATTTTATAGGCAGCTCTGAACACTCCAGGCTAAACAATGGGAGACAGGGAGAGGGTTGGGGAGCATATTACATATGCTTGTCTGCTCAGAGTCTTCCTTGGGCATCCCACACATTGGAGATGGGCCTCTGGGCTGATCCATTACAGCTGCTCTTGGGCACTGTGATCCTTCATTCTGAACAGGTTATACTGAAAATAAATCAAATCAAATACAATTTCCCATGTTATGAAGTTTCTTACAGAAACAGCCTGAGAAAAATCCTAATTAAACTGAAAATGACCTGTCATCCCTATACCTCTCTCGAACTACTTACTCATTTTAACCTAAATAAAGATGATCAGATACTATAACTCATGCAGACGGATCCTACACTTAGAAGAATCAGATCAGATACACACAGGAGACAAGAAGTCTCACGCTACAACATTAGCACAGCCAAGCATGTTATTGAGTTATTAGCTCTGTTCCTGCGGGCTTCACAGTAGTACTAGCAGATACTACCACAAACACGAGATGAAGACTGCAGAACTAGTTCACCCCAAATGGATGACCTTTGCAGAAGGGCTGCAGGTGAGGTTTCTGAGGCTTTGATGTAACCCCCCAAAAAAGATGGTGGGAGAGCAGTAGACATTTGAAAAAATAATGTTTTGTCCAGTGGCAGTCTCCCGCCCTTTCCTCCATTGACAGCCAGGACAGGGAACATCACAAATGAAGTTTATCTGCTGAAGAGACACATTTTATCTCCCCTTCCCAGTCTGGGCTATTCCTACCCCACAGCCTTCCCATTGGTCCATCTCTCCTCAAGGCACCATTTTGTCTCTGCCCTGATCCCCTCTGCAAACTGAGAGATACACCATGTCCACATTACCTAAAACATCCTCGTTTCTCACTCAGATACACTGCCTGTGCAGCCTTTGAGGATATTAGATATTTGTGATTTCTAGTTGTTCAGCTACCAAGAGAGTCACAGTCCTAAAAAAGTGGGTGCCTCCATGGTGCCTGGACAAGTCAGACCTACAGCCCCTTGGCAGTAGCTCTTGCATGCTCCAAGAGCATCACGTGTCCTGTGGAAGCACTGCTCACTATGTGCATGCAAATTTTTCCTCGTTTAATCCCAGGTGAAATTATAGGTACCCTACAAGGAAGTTTTCTAAGGCTTGGGTCCTTTTCTCATCTCAGAAACTTTAGAATTAAGGGACTCAAATTTAGCACACCATTTTTTGTATGCCTACAAGAATGACTTAAATATACAGGGAGACAAAATCTAATTGCCCCAATTAAAATTTTGCCAGAAGAGCATTTAACACTCCTTTTGCTTATAGTCCTGTAGCCAATGGCTACCAGCGGCCAGAAACTTAGGTTTATGTCTCTTTCACCATTTTCTCTGGAAAGTAGGTAACTATAAATCATGCACAAGTCCCCAGTTTCCTGCCTTCTCCCTGAAAGTCTTCAGCTTCTGCTGCGGCGCACACAGGTAGACAGGGTCAAGCTGGAGCTAGTCCTTACGCTGATGCCCGTCCAGCTTGCCAAGAGATTAAAACCAGGGAAATGCAACTGCTGCAGCCTCATTTGGTCCCGATGAGCAGAGAGACAGCAGTTCTCAAAGTAGCAGGCAAGGCAACCTACAATGCAGCCTAAATAACAAATAGCGTCTACAAAGAGTAACAGGTGGATTGTAAATGGACAGTCTGTTGATTTTGACAGCAGACACTCAAAAAGTGTGTTTTCCACTTCTATAGACTGAATTAAGTCATTTTCTCAAGCCATGATAACCCCCTCTCTTTTTCCAGGTGCAATCCAAAATGCCTCTTCTATTTATTTCTGTTCTTGGCTTCTGGTCCCAGACAACAATGGGGTCCAGCAGGTGACATAGGTATCAAACTTACTGTCATGTTTCTAGCTGCCTAAGGACAAGGGAAAAAGGGAACAGAGCAAGAAGAAGCACAGATACTTTGCACATAGACATATAACCTAATCCTATTTGGGTCGGGAGCAGGCTTCCAAGCTATGGCTTGCAGAGCTTCCTGGCAGAAGCTAGAAGCACCTCACTGCATCAAGGGGAAGGAGAAAAAGATTCAAAACTACTGCACAGGCTAGAGAAGGACAGTGACCCATGCTCTCTCCCTAGGTCTCAGGGAGCAATAAATCAGAGAAGAGGGGTGCCAGGGCCACACAGCATTTGTGCTAAGCAGCTCAAACATGAGGGTGCATCCCCAGGCTCATTTTAGTTGCAGGTAGATCTAAAGCATCCCATTAAAAGTGGATAAACACCATTTGCTAATGCTTACTTGAGTTTCCAGCAAAGGCTGCAGCTCCTCATGTTGCTGCTTACAGTCAGACCAGGGCGTGGCTTTGCTCTGCCTTTTCTGGGAACCAGCACTAGCAGTGTGAATCAGGAATTCAGTAGCAAATCCAGCACACCTGTAGGACCTGCCCAGGACACTTGCATGCACCTGGGAGGATCACCCAGGCTGCTTCAGCATTGCTGAGTCTTGGCCTGAACAACCCAGTCCAAATCTGCCAACTACCTGCAGATTTGGACTGCAGCAAAGGCATACCCCCCAAATGCCCTTTCTGTGGCACTGTCCCCTTCCCCTCTCCCTCCCAAGACCCCTTAAGGGCAGCTCAATCTTGGACAAACTCAACCTCCCTTGAACAACAAACCTGCAATAAACCAAGGACAGCATTAGCCTGTAGACAGAGCAGGCTCATATCTCACAGCATTTGGGAGAGGGACCTGGTGAGTTCAGACCCTTCCCATCAATGCCCCATTAAGCACAGGAGTCAGCAGGGGAGGAAGCTGTGGTGGTTGGAGACAATGCTGGCCACTAATGCAGAGGGTGAGAAGGGACTGAAAAAGGAATGGGAATGGATTTGCTCAGTTAATGAACTTGAGAAGGCAGCTCAGCAACGGAGCGCGTGGCATCCCAGATTGCTTTGAATAGGCAGATCCAGTTATCTTTATGAAAACAGGGGTGGCTTTAGGCACTTATGTCCTGGTTGGTCATGACAAAAATAGCAGAGCAGCACCAAAGCCCTGGATTACAAAGCAATATATTTCCTAGGCAATGAGTTTGACAATGTAGAAGAAAAAACTATTGCATCCGTAGAGAAGATGAAAAATAGCAATTTTCAAACTCACCAAGACTGAGTTTTGTGTTAATACTAGACAAAAGGAACCAAATGTGTTTTCTCCAGACAGACCCCTGCAAAAAGCCTCAAAAAAAGCCATCCAGAGTAACCCCTCCTGATCTCCTACCTGGAAACCAATACGCCAGCACATGGCACCTTGCTGGGCTTAGAGTCAGGCACTCCGCTGACAAAATCTTTGAGCCTGGTTTGAGGATGCTGAACCTAGGCTGTAGCCACACAGCAGGTTATGAACTGTCAGGAAAGCTTTTTTTTTTTTGGTCTGCCTTTTTTTTTTTTTTTTTTTTTCTTTCACAAGATATTTTTCTACTTTATTTTTAAAAAAAAAAAAAAATCTATAGTGATGAACTGAACGGCTGGTGCTTTTCCTGGGAATGGCTCGGAGTTACTGAGCAGACGATGTTTATAATTTAGAAGAATAAAAGCACTCTACAAAAGCAGGAGGAGACATTTTTGACAACCAAAATATTACTGGCTGGTGAGTGGCAGCAGTGGCAAGACAGGCCCAGACGCTTGGGCATGTTTTAAAACGCGCCTCCCCGTGCGCCAAAGGCTAGCTGCCAGCATGCCCTCTCCCATTCCACTCGCCTTTCAGTTCCTTCCAGTTTGGCTCATTTTTCCCCTGGCTTTAGCGTGCCCTTTTTGCAGAAGGGATTGAAACAAAAGCCAGTGGCTCTGCTTCAGCCTGGCTGCTGCTCACCCTCATTTCCCATCTCTGCTCACTCCTGACAGCCCCTTGTCAGGCTGCAGGAGACAGCCAGTCCTTGCTGAGGGGGAAGGCAGACCATGCCTTGCCTGCCACTATTTTCCTTGTTTCCTAGTGTCATGGTTTAGCCCCAGCCAGCAACTAAGCACCACGCAGCCGCTCGCTCACTCCCCCTACCCCGATGGGATGGGGGAGAGAATCGGAGGAGTAAGAGTGAGAAACACTCCTGGGTTGAGATAAGAACAGTTTAATAATTGAAATAAAGTAAAATAGGAATGATAATAATAACAATACAATAATAATAATAATATACAAAGCAAATGATGCACAGTGCAATTGCTCACCACCCGCCGACCGATACCCAGACAGCTCCCGAGCAGCGATCATTGCCCCCTGGCCAACCCCCCCCCCAGTTTATATACTGAGCATGACGTCATATGGTATGGAATAGCCCTTTGGTCAGTTTGGATCAACTATTCTGGCTGTGCCCCCTCCCAGTTTCTTGTGCACCTGGCAGAGAGCATGGGAAGCTGAAAAGTCCTTGACTAGCATAAGCGGTACTCAGCAACAACAAAAACATCAGCGTGTTATCAACATTCTTCTCCTACTAAATCCAAAACACAGCACTATGCCAGCTACTGGAAAGAAATCCCAGCCGAAACCAGGACACCTAGTTTTTTTCTAAGTTCCCTGTGTGACCTGGTGTCTGTATTGGTTTTCCTTTGAGCCATGGCAGAAAGCCATGTGCGTTATCAGTTGAGTTGGTTTTCACTCAGGTAATGAGTTGAATGGGCTCACCACCAAGGAAAGACCCAAGGGCCAAGGCTAATGCAAAGGCAGCACAGGGAGCCTGTGGCCAGCCAAGGCAGGGACAGGAGGGCAGGATGGTAATTTTAATTCTGTTTGAGCAGAAGTGAGCTACTGAGCTCCTCAGCCCATCTTAGCTGACCATGCCACGAGGCAGCCTGAATTTTTCCTAAGCCTTGAGCCTCTAAAGGCAGTTTGGAGACAGCTGGTAGAAAAACTAGGTATTAGAAGGTAGGCAAAAATTAAATGTTCCCTCCCTGTGAAACTTTTCTCTCCCCTGATCTTATCACTACAGCAACACATTTGTTTTTGTAGCCTCGCCATCTATTACTTAAACGCCGTGGCTGAAGCATACCAGCGCGCCAATGCAGAGCTGAAGAAGAAAATGCAAATGGTAAGCATTGATCTGGCAAAGCCATTTTTTAAATACCGTGCACTTCAAGTTTGATGTGCAACATATGCTTTTAAATTGCTCTTCACTTCTGAACACATTAGTGACACAAGGGGAAGATGCATTTTATGCTTCTTCAGTCCTCTCGGATGGCATTTAATGGCTAACTGCAAAGAGTGGTCACATCCCATAATAGGCTGCTATTTCATACATCAAACTACAGTGAGTTTTCCCATAAACGGCGCTTTCCACCTACAAAAATGTTACCTCAAAATTCAAGTAATGTTTTGGAGCCTGAGATTTCCCAGGGACAATGATCAGCCTATCAAAAGCACAGACAGATTTTGTACAAGCTGAAGAGCAAAGAGCCACAAATAAAGACATGGCAATAACATTTATTACCAGTGATTCTCCAAGCACTTTACAAAAGGAGGCTGGTGTCTGTCTCTGCCATGCAGATGGGAAAAGCAAGATACAGATGCAGTGACTCAAATTCGCAGGGTAGGATTTGGACCTCACAATATCTAGAACTGGGAAAGGTTGCAACACACAGAGGACCATAACACAGGGATCCTGAACTAATATGAGTTAGGTCTGGCAGCAGAATACCTGCAAAAGCGCAGCTCTGCTCAGATAATGAGTCTCAATGAGAAACAGCAAAGGTGTCCTGCTACCTGTGCTGGTCTGGCAGCACCAGTTTGTCCCAGAGCTTTCCTGGTGAGTCTCTAACCCTGTGCTGTTTTGTACCACATAGATGTGTCCAAAGTATCGAGCCTTGCATCAGGAGAGGATATGATGCCATCAAAGGATTGGTATCAGCCATTTTACTGGTACAGGGCAGGATCCAAACCAAAGAAGCAATGCCACATCAAGCAACGCATTGCATAAAGCAGAGATCGGTGCAACGTTAAAAGTGAGGATGTGCACACTGAGAAATGAGACTCCATAAATTACATCCAAATGCTCAAATCCAGAACTGATTACTCATGCACATGGCTTAAAATAAGGGTCTTGGTGCATAGGGCATCCTCAAGTATTGCAAAGGTTGAACACATGCTACAGCACACTCGGACTTAGGGGCACGTAATCTATTTCACGCTGCGCAAACTAGTTGTGATCAGGGTTTAAGGGAGCACAAGCCCCGATGGAGGGGTCATAAAGCAAGGCCCAGTACTACCCAAAGGAACAGAAACATCTCCAGACAAGTACCTGCCTTGGCACTGACCTAATGCATCTTTGTCCTGCAGGTACCTGCAGGTTTGCTGAGGCAGACAAGCCCAGCAAGAGGAGGGGTATGCAGCAGGGGAGGGGGAAAGGGAGGGCATCAGCACAGCCCCGCTGCTTAGGGAACGAGGGATGGGAGCTTCCTGGTCATGGCAGGCACGGTCAGCAGCTGGAGCCCACCTGAAATTCTCATGTGATGACCTGCTGAGCTCAGAGAGACCTGCCATGGCTGCCCCCAAAGTCTGCCAGGTTTGCCAAATGGATAGAAGCTGCTCTGTGGACTGGGACCTCTCAGCTGTAGCAAGGCCACGAGCCACCTTGCATTCTGTGGCTCCAGCACACAACTCCCTCCACGGGCAGATCACTCTTTTGGGAGGAGGGATGGAGTTGGAGTGGAGTCCATCCAAGCTTTCTCACTGCATAAGAGAGGGCAGCCTCTCCCTTCCCTGTCCAGCATGCTTGTCCTGAGCAGAAACAGCCCCCAGGGTATTTTCCACCCTCTGCCATCCAGAAGGAAATCTTTTGAAGACTTACATGTGTGCAAATAAAACCAAAGACATCCCTACAGCCCACCCCCATGCTGCCATACCTTCCTCCTCTTCCTCTGACGTTTATCACTGACAACCTCCCTGCCAAGAGGTCCACATTTAAAACAAACCAAACGCCCAGGGAGGGCAGATTGGCAATTGCAGAAACACACAGACAGCCTGGTAGACCTAAACCACGTTATCAGCAAGTGCTTTGCCCTAACAAGAGCAGAGCCGTCGCTTCCCAGGCTCTTGGTCCTGCCTGGGATGTACTTTCTTCCCCTAAAACGCTTGGTCACTGGACCAAGATTCAGCACCTTGAACTTGGCAAAGAGATTACATTCATACCAGCAAACACTTAGCCAGGCCAACCATGACACCAGGCCACCATTTCAGATTACATCTGCAATTTCAAACTAAACCCGACGGTTTTTATTGATGCAGCAACGTGAAGAGGAGAAAAACAAGAGAAACAACAAAGCCAGCACTAACCCCGTGCTGCAAGACATGGAGGATTTACTTACGCCAAGTACAAAGACTGAAAGTCTCCCCAAACAAGCAGAAGGTAAAAACTAAACAACCTCCCCTCAACCCTCCTGAAAAGGCTCCTTTTGCCACCAAATGATGACTGGGAAAGATTGAGAAACTGGAGTGATACACATTTGCAAAGGATCAGATGAATATAACTAGCATAGATTTTGTCTGCTTACAGAAGTCCATCTGCCAATGGATACCCAGGAAGGGCAAGTTTGTAGACTGGATTATGTCTCTCACAGGCTTATCTCAGTGTGGGAACTTTAATCCAAAGTTATGATCCATACCCCAGCTATTAACCATGCTGGAAAACAGCAATTTATTCTGGGAATGATGCTGAAACTCCAGCATTGTTTCTGGGCTGATGACTTGAGCCAGGCATACACTTTTCTCCAAATTGAGGTTTTCATTGGAAAATTCATTATGAATGAGACAGAAGCTTTTTACAGGACTGCATTGTTCTTAGGGCAAATAAATGCATGCTGTAAGCTCTGCTGAGGGGGTCCATGGCTGGGCAGAAAGATGTGGGAGGAGGCATTGGCACCAGGATCCGGGCACTCTCAAGGAAGACAGATCCTCCAGGCTCAGTCTGAACCAGCCATTTCCTGACGACCAGAGCCTCCTGCTCTCATTTGTGAGAAACAGCGCAACACATGTGAAAGACACTGATTTTTAGCTTGATAGAGATGAGAAAAGCAGAGTAGTGCCACCATAACCCTCTTGCATTTAGATGGGCTGTTTCTTGGACAGGCTGAGACAAGCTGGAAAGTTCAGACCAACCAGACTCAGATTGCCCCCAGAGCAGACCCAGGGCACTCATTTCAATGGAAATAGTGCTGGCAGCATTGTGGGTGCATTGAAAATAAAGGCTAAAATCGACAATTACCCATGACCACCACACAGCTAGAGGTGTACCAGCATGGTTGGTAGGATTATCATGTCTTATAAATGCATCAGTAAGAACCTGCAAAGATGGCTCAGGCAGCAGAGACACATACTGGCTGTTGGCCAGGGGCTAACAGTCTTATTTATGGTTTCCTCACTCAGATGCTCAAACACAAATCCCCAGACACCTGGGTTATTGCATGCAGAAGAAACAGCAGCCAGTGGGGAGAGGAAGAAAGGCAGTGGTTGCTCTCAAGAAAATAACATTCATGATCTTTGCTCTAGACAAGAAAACAGAGTCTCCTAATAGAACCAGCCCTGTCGGGAAACCAGGCAAAGCAGCAGCCCTGGCTGGCAGCCCTATGACTGGTGGGAGAGGAGCAGCATTCACCCTGCCACCGCACGTGTTTGTGAGACAGCCACCGACACTGGGTGTCTGGGCACCTTACCCTGGCCAGCCCAGACTAAGGTGGCACCCACCAGGACCAGTCCCTGGAAGGGGGAGAGGGCAGCCACGCTACTTACATGCTGCCCAATAAGCTCAGCAACCTTTCTCCCGTTTGACATTAAAATAGAGGTGCTTCATGAACTATCGTAGTTTTAGTAGGAAATTATTACTGTATGTTGGTCATCTACTCATGATGACCTGTATCTATCCAACACTGACTATCTAAACCAGCTTTGTTTGGAAGCTTAGCAGTACTTTGGAGCTGTAACCCGCAATGGCTGGGCTGATTTTGATCACGAAGGAAACAGGAGGCAGTCAGGATGCAAATCAGCCATGGCATTGCTAAACTACTACACAGAGCATGCAGCCCAGTGGCCACTAACGGCGGCACGGCGAGCTCGCTCTGCGGTGCGAGTGCTTGTCGGTCCTTTCAAAGGTTTCTTCACTTAATAAAAAGTAGTGTGAGTTTACCTGTCTTCTCAACAAAGGTTTGGGGTTTTTTTTCTGTCCCTCCAACTGAGGAATTAAGTATTCTTTAAAAAAAAGTGAATGTTCCTCTCCAGCTGCATGGCAGCTGCTACGAGGAGTAGAGGACTCCTACTAGACCAGCACAGGAGGAATTTTTGTCAGCTGCATTTCATCCTTCATGATAGGTTTTCTCTAGTCTACCTCCTCCAAACTTACATCTTTTTGTTTCAACCCCACTGTGTATCTCACCTCTGCTTTCTCTGGGTTCCCACTCCGCTCCTCTTTTCATAGTCTGTTGACAGTAGCTTGCACCATTATTTCTATCCCTATATACAAGTCCTTATATAGTGACACCACCCAGCGCAACTGAAAGACTAAAAGTGCTTTGGCCTAGTTTCTGATTATAACCAGTTAGAAATTTCTGGTGCAATTTAAGGATCATATCTTCCAGATACACAGGCCTTCCCAGGACTCCATGGCAGGACTCCTCTGGGTTGACCTGCTCTTTTACACCTACAGTTTCTTCCTGTTGTTGACACAAACCCATCCCAGGCAGCTTAGATCTGGTGTTCACATGTGTGTTGTTCTTCATAAAAATGTCTGTAAAACATAAAGTCATGTTCTTCAGTAAAAACAAATCCATAAATATAGCTAGTAACAATTTCACTGTAGCTGGGATATTTGGGATTAAAGGTTCGCACCTTGAATTTTTCCACTAAATGCCACAGATCTGGTCATACGGTATGTACGGGACAGGAACCTCAGAACTTATTTCCCCTCTATGGCTTGACAAAGCACAGAGCATTTGACCTTCAGTTTGATAATGTCTACCTTTGAGGAGCTGGGCAAAGGGGTCCAGTTAGGTCAGATGTGAGGCAGACTGGGAAAAGGATTCTGTTTTTCAGGTCCAAAACAACAAAAGTATTTAGGCATCCGATTCCTCATAGGAATTAAGAGCTTAAATATTGTGCTGTGCTTATTTGTAGATAGAGACCTAGCTCATTTTTTTGATGTCTGTGCTTTATAAGAGACCAGAGCCCTAGAGAAGTACTTCCAGAAGATACAAGTGAGAGTCAAACAAAAGGAGAATTCAGAATTTCTTCAAAAATTAAGTAATTGCATTTTGCTTTCAAATACTGAAAATTCAATGGGTTATTTGTAGAAATAGCTGTCCCTGGTGTGCGGCTCAAAGTCAGTTCAGCTGTTCCCAGGCATGCTGCAATGGTCAGGGTCGCTCATTCTCCTGGGGAGCCTCCATATGGGAAGCTGTTCATCAGATTTATTTCCTGGTCTTGGAAGGACATTTCTCAGAGCTGGGTCTCACAGATAAGGTCTTGTCTTGCTTTGCTGCAAGAGTTGCTGGTGCAACACGGCTGTGGTTGCCTCTCCTGCCACCTCTGTCCGCAGAGATGCCCAGTCATTGGACTGGAGAGAAGTCAGACAAGAGACAGAAGCTGTTGTCCCCCATCCTTCTCCACAGGTGTCCATAGAAAATAGTGGTCAGAAAGTGCTGGGGGAAGGTGCTGCCAGCCTGCTAATCCAGAAGGATGTCACAGAAATGACACGGTGCCCTGATTCAGCCTGCCCTGCAGACTCTGGTGTCTTAGGGAATGGTTGCATAATGAGGAATAGGATTTCCCTTCTCTTAGCGCCTCATCTCACATTAAAACATGATTTGGAAAGAGGAGACATGGCTTCAGATCTCTCTCACCTCTGCTAAAAAACAGAAAGGGGCTGGAAACGTGTGTACATACATGGAAGGGAAGTAGAGAATATTTATTTATTTGAACAAGGAATATAAGGGCAATAAGAAACATGAAGAAGCCATAGAAAACTCCAGACCAGTTTTGAAAACCTGAGAAGCAGAGGCAGGCTTAGATCCAGATTACAGGATTTGAATGCTCTCTGAATGAGGCCCCTGAGACCTGCAATAATAGTGAGCCCTACAAAGCACTTTTGTCATCTCTGGAGCACACAACTGCCCATTAGCTAATTAATCTTTCAAGGTTTGCTTATCTCTAATTATAAGATATTAGGTTTGCCCATTGATCAATGTATTTTGTAAGCTCAGATGCTTCCAGGTACAAGGGTGATGGTATCAGCTAGACAATGATTTCTGCAGACTGGTGGCAACTCTCTTCCCCGACTCCAATTCACAATGAGGTCCTCTGTTAGAGCACAACAGTTGTGAAGGGTGTAAAAATGCCAACCCTTGGTCCTCAAGTTGACTGAAATGATTATTTGACTCTGAGTTTTGAGCCTATTTATCAATTAGTCATGTGCCACTGGAGGTTAAACTCCACAAACTCAGTGGAGTATCCAGTATTGTTTGGTTTCATCCCTATTTTTCTACTGTTATTAACAGCAATAAGTACTTGTCTGAGAATTCAGCATTGATTCCCTGCCCCCCTGACATTTATTGAAAAACTACATCCATACCAAGTTTCCTCTAGGGCTCAGGCTAACTTCAAGGGGAAGGGAAAAAAAAAAGAAAAAAGCTCAGTAGTGTGTAGTGGGAGCCTCCTAGTAACATCTCACACAGCGCAGTTTGTATTCATATATAACTAGAAAAGCCCTCTACATTGCAATTTTTTCACATCTTCTATTGCCACTAGCTTGAATGTTGCATCCGAAAGGTTTTGCTAAAAAACAAGGCAATAGCCAAGCTTAATTCTTTTATTATTCTTCTCACCAAAGGCTTGTTTTTAAACAGGCAACTCTCGTGGGCATCAGTTTTTAGTCTGCATGGCCAGACAGAGCATGGAAAGACTGAGCATCTGCTCAGTGTTACTGATGAACGGGAATCTCAATAAAATAAAAAATAAAATTTAAAAGGGCAATTTTGCAAAACACATGAGGCTAAACATGAACTGTGAAAGGGATACCAACACATACACTTCTCTTAGGGTCAAAAATGCCACTCAGCCATTTCTTTCATACTGTGCTCATCCATCATATGAGGCAAACTGCTTTCTGTACTCACAATAAACAGAAAATAGTAGACACCACTAAACAGGTTTGCTCATAAAGCCAGAAAAGTGGTCCAAGTATCTCATGTACATGCAAACAATACACTGATCTTGCATTCAGTACCATAATACTGGGGCCTTGGCTTCTCCAAAGCACAAAAAAGCTTTTCACTCGAGAAGGAGAATAAGTTCCTTCCAAAAGAGAACTTTGAAACATCTGAGCTTGCATTTTTGGGTAGCTTATATGAAGCTTTCCCAAGGAGAGAGAGAACAAGCATTGCACGCCACCACCATTGACAGCATTTTTTTTCTGATAGCCTCACTTACTCCAAACAAGCAGTCAAGATCATCTTGTTGAGCCCTTTTTCATTCTCTGCTCCTATGGCTGACCCTGCACTAAGAGAAAGCCATCTATCCCATGTTTTGAACCTTCACAGCCATAGGATTGTCACCTTGCTTGGAACTCTGAGCTACAGAGGCCTCGTGTGTAATCTGCCTGCTTTCTTCTTTGGGTTGTTCACTGTCTTTAGTTGCACAGCACTGCTTATGACAGAGGGAGAAGGGTTTCCTCATACCAGCTAACAAAACAGAGTTTTGGGGAGGGATTCTTGGTTTCTTTCGAGGTGCTGAGGAGGGGTGTCATCTGCACATCTAAGCTAAATAAACCTCTCAACTACAAAGAGGCTCCACACACTGCAAGAGACATTGTAGGGACAGGGGCCGCAAGCTGCACTGGCTCCAGTACCCACTGACACCTACCCTGAGAAACCTTCACCAATGAATCCAGGTGAGGAAGACAACAAACGGCCATTTTCCCATGCCCAGAGAAAATTCCCAGTGATGGACTCTGGTATTTTTGCAGCTTATCCCACCCCACAAGGCACACTGCTCAGCATACCCAGCCGGGCAGGGGCTCTGCTGCTGCCAGGAGCACCACGGTGGCTTCCACGCTGGTGTAAATGCACTAAGTCTTGCTCTAATGTCCTGCGGGCCTGACTTGACACCGGTAGGCTGTGGGTGCCGCAGGTTGCCCACCCCTCTGCATCTCAGCATGCTCAGACCCCTCTCTGTGACCACATAACAGGTGCTTTTGCTGCCACTGAAGCAGGTCAGATTGCGACCTCTGAAGCCTGACCTCACTGCATCTCTAAACCACATCTCTTCAAAGCAGCAATGTCCTGACAAAAAAAAAAAAAAAAAAAAAGTGCTCACGAAAGGCTTTGAAGAGCAATCCCCCCATTTTGATTCATGCTGCGTGCAACGTTACCAACCCTCCAGCCTGACAGCCATGGGGATTTTTTTCTCTCCATCACGCTTTTCTTGCTGCTTGCCTAAGCCCCAAGGCAGCAGCTTGTCCTTTGGCAGGTGGCAGCCCAGTTTCATCTGCGGCCAAAGCTTTATTGCTCACAAATGCTCAGACAGTTTTTCCCTAGGGAAAAAAGGCAACTCTGGAAATCGAGGATTTCTAGGTTCCGGACCATTTCTCACACAACATAGTCATCATTGCTGAATCAGAATTCAGCATCGTGTTTTAAATGGACTACAACAATGCAACACTATGGTGCGGCAAGCTAACGCGGCTTGGCTTTGTTGTGATCATTCATTTCCAATCATAGGACCCAACTCCCTGGCTCCCCTTCAGTTCAGCCATCTACAGACAGGCAAAACCAGTAGTGAACACTGTCTCTAAATCCTAAATTGGTACCACGTGGTGCTACCCAGGGATACCCACCTCCTCCATGCACTCAGCAAACGGAGGCCACCAAGTTCCCACATGTTGGGAGACAGTCTGTGTATGCATGTATCAACACAGGCACTGAGATAAAGATGAGAGGATTTTAAAATGTTTCAGGATTGATATTATTTTCTGCACCGCTCCATGATTCACAGCAAAACTGGAAATCACTGAGGCGAGGGGATGCGTTTGCAGCTGGTGCACCAAGCGTCCTCCCCTGGCAGTGTGCAGGCAGAGGGAGGAAAGCCCACAACCGCCCAGGGATGGACAGACAGATGCCATTTCCGAGCAGACAAAAGCTTTGTGTGTATCAGCATCAAACCCCCATGAAAAGGGGTTTTGCCAGATGGGCAAAAGCCACACGAAGGTGGCAGAGTAGCCAAGAGAAGGAGAGGGGTAACCACAGATGGTCTCCCCCACCTCCCGGGGACCAGACCCAGGCAGGACAGTGCCAGCAGGACACAAGAGACCCCAGGGCTGGGCTTCCCAGAGGCTCATGCCCAAGGGAAGTGGAACAGGATTTAGCAACATTTAACCCAGCTCACAGAGCTGGGAAATCAGGATGGTTTGGGCCCAGCCGTAGCAAGCGGATGGATTAGAAATTCAGCAGCCCTGCACCCCCCTCAGCACCAGCACGGGCGTAAGGACACACTGCATCCACCGCTGCTGCATACAAGCAATGAAAAAGTTTTGCAAGGAAACAGCTGCAGGATATTAAAGCAGGAATGGAGGCGAGGAGAGCTTCTCTGGTGGGAACTGAGCGAAGCTGCCAATGTCATCTCTCTCCAGGCAATGTGGGAGGGAGAAAAAATAACTTCAGCTCAGCTGAAGATAAAATAAAGACAACCATAGCAGCATAGCACTGTTACCTGGACTGCTCGAGGATGGGCAAACCATCACAGTGATCAAGTGTGCAGATCAGGTTAGCAGTAGGTGGAACATTATTAAAAATGAGTTAGTAACCCCATTTTACTGGGGAACAGCAGCTGCAGAAACATCCCAAGCAGCTGTGTCCTCCCCTTTTCTCCATTCTCCCTCCCTCAAAGCAAAGCTGTTTAGGGGAACCAAGGCTTCTTCTGCAAAAGGCTGCAGATACAAACCTTCCTGTAATTAAGAAACATTTCACACACATGAGACTTTTTTTTTTTTTTGCATAGCAGCAGCAGTAAATAATTCAGTGCTTAAGCAGATGTTTAGGATCTTCAAGATATGAAGGTTATTATCAGATTTATTTAAATCAGGTACCAGGAGGGCTCAGGGCCAGGTAGAGAGAAAAAAAAAAAAAACCCTAATAAAAACTATGCCTTCTTCATTAGCTGGAGCACTTTGCTACAGTAGCTCGGGCACAGTGGTACAAACACTGCCTGAAGATGAAGCGGAGTTTCACTGCCATCACAGCAGCACCGCTGCAGCTTGCAGGTCCCCCAGCTCCATCAGCAGCTGCTGCAGCAGGGAAACGGCCCCAAGGCCAGGGCTGCAGGGGTTTTGCAGAGGCCCCCCGGCAAACCAAGCTTCTGCTCCCCAGGAAGCCCAGCACTTTTTGGAGGAGAAGGCTGCAGAAGCATTTTGACACTGGATACGCAAATGTAACTACTGAGCCACTGGCAAGCTTTCCCTTAAAAATGGCTGCAGCTCAGCCTGGGAAACTCTCTGCAGCTCCTGCTCAACTTTCCACACGCCTGCCATTGGCCCCACATGGGACAGGGTTGTTCCACAGCAGCAGAGAGCCAGCAGTGGGGAAACCTCTGCCTTTGCACTGCCCTGAGCATTGACCCATAGACAGAGCCAGTCCCCTTGCACAGAAGTGGTGGAAATCTGTTGCAATCCATCTCCAGAGGAAGCCCAATGTCAGGCACATGCCCTTTCAGCCACTTACATCCCCCCTCAAGGCCAGTAATATGGAGGGTAAGTAGCTTCAAAGACCTTTTGCTGGCTCTGAAGAGCTAATCTAGTTGTCCTGGAACAGGACAAGTCACCACCTGGGTATGCAACAGTACCACAGTGCCACCAAAGCCAAAGGCAAGTAGTGTATTTGAACTGGTTATCCACCAAACAGCCAAAACCATCACTTCATCAGGGATGAGCCAGATATACATTGCTCACAGCACTCCTCCAACCCAAAGTCCTGGAGAAAAAAACAAATATCTATCTAAAAACATAAGGGGGTTGCACGTAGCTGGAATAGGGTTTTTTGGGTTGGACTTTGGCCCAGACAGCACACAAAGCTCTCATCTCTTTGTTACCATTCCAATAAGAAACACAGCAAGACCTGACAGGCACAACCCAATCCTCCTCCTTCCAACCTATCCCACAGCTACCATCCCCTGCAGTGCAGCCTGTCCGGGTATGGGCAGCCCTGGCTCCCTCCCACCCACCACCAAATCACATGCCTCCCAGCCAAGAGAGCATCCCAACCCTCTTAGTCACGGTTCATTTACTAATTGCATTTCAGATTGTTATCCTCCTTGGATGAAGGGAAGCCAGCGCCAATGCGCTGGCCTCCGCAAGTTGCCCACAGATGATGCAGTGCCCCTTTCCTGGCATGTCCCGGCCTCACGTTCAGAGGGAAGAATAAGGGATGCAAGGCAGAGCCTCCGAAAGTAACATCTGTTTAAAACTATTTGCAAGGCTATTGCTCCACCTGGCCGTGGATGAGAAGGGAGCCTCGGGGTGGTTTTGGGGACAGCGCTGTTCCTTGGTCAGTCAAGGCACCACGCTGAAGACCAGAACCCCTATTGCCAGGGAGCCCCTACATGGGTCCACAAACACCAATGCAGTGGGAGAGCTCTCCTCACCCCACAGTAACCACTTATCCCAAACTTAGCCTGTGAGAAACGCACCCCACCATCACCAGAGGGGTGGGACACAGGAGGCTCTGCAGCGCCAAGACCCATCCTAGGCAGCCTCCATTAAATCTCACCTAACCCAGGAAGATGCACCAAGTGCACGCTTGCTGCAGGGCTCCCTATGGTACTAGCAACTTGTTGCCCCAGCAGCTACTGTGACTGCTAAGCTCACCCCAGCCTTGGCAAGGAAAGAGACGGCTGCCTTGTGCCTAATCTCTATACTATTCCCCTCTGTCTTACATTGCCCCAGATGAGGCACTCTTTGTCTTCCTCCATTTTAGCAAGGCCTGTTGTGACAGGACAAGGAATAATGGATTTAAACTAAAGAAGAACAGATTTAGACTGGATATAAGGAAGAAATTTTTTACAATGAGGACAGTGAAGCACTGGAACAGGTTGCCCAGAGAGGTAGTGGAGGCCCCATCCCTGGCAACATTCAAGGTCAGGTTGGATGGGGCTGTGAGCAACTTGCTCTAGTTAAAGCTGTCCCTGCTCACTGCAGGGGGGTTGGGCTAGATGATCTCTAAAGGTCCCTTCCAACCCAAAGCATTCTATGATTCTGTGATTGATATTTTGTGTTGCAATTATCTTATTAGCAGAAGAGCCCCAAGAGTCACTAATCACAAAGTCACAGTCCCAGAAGACAGCAGTCTTACAGCAGCCCTCATGTTCCAGGACACTCACGGGGTCACACTTGCACACCGAGCCTTTCCCAGGCTGAACCCAGCTGAGAGATGCTCTGCTCTAACACAGGTGCCTACCAAACAAACACTAGAAGGGAAGGTCAATCCACTATTCTTGTAATGGTAGAAGAACAGACTCCCAATATTTAAAATAAAAACTAAATAAATACAAAGGCTTGACACTTACCTGAACAGAGCAACCTCCATCTCCCGGATCCCAGGGGAGCAGGACCAGGACAGACCATCCTGCCGCTGCAAAAGGACGGCTCCACAGAGCGCTCATCCCACCTGGGCACCACTCAGCATTGATAACTTGCAGTGTTGATAACTTGCAGCATTTTCTATCGCAAGTCTCAGGTTTGACATTTTAATGAAGTTCCTGCTTCTGTATTCAAGGTATGGTTCAAGAAATCCCAGTTCTCATTTTGAAACAAAACCACAAACACATAGCTTTCACAGAAGGAAAATAAAATGTAAAACAAGGTGCAGGAGCAGACTAGAAGTCAAGGAGGAATCCAAGCCATGCTTAAGCAAACAAAATTAAGACTTAAAATTCACCTCAAAACTTTTCAAAGGGTTGAACCCTTGAAATCAGAAAAACTAGTTGCTAAACTTCTCAGCCCTCCTGAAGGAGTTGATGGAGAACTGCTGGCTGCTTGCAGCATTCAGACAAAGTGGGTTTGCCTCACAAAGCCAAGAAGAAAAGCCAACAGCACGCTCACTCCTAGCCCACACCAGTCCTTCTGAGCAAAGTGGAGGAGATGCTCCAGCCCCTGGCACCTGGGACTCATAAAACCTTACCCAGCTGGGAGCAGGTATGTGGCTTAAAGGAGCATCTGGAAAAGATGCTGTGGAGAGGGAAGTTGTGGTGGCTTTTTTTTTTTTTTTAATCTTGCCTCTCAAATTAGAGCCTCTAACAGCAAAGTAACAAGTGAAGGAAAATGGTACACACTCTGATTCCCTCCCTACATGTGCTGCTTAATTTTTCCCTATTTAAGCAAAGCCAACAGGTACAATGAATTGTATACCTGTGAGCTTTGGGAGTACTAGGGAGAAGACAAGTCACTCTAGAAATGCTGGAAGCAATAAGCCAAGCAGGACGGATGAGCTAGAAAGTTTCCAAGGCATCTTCAGCTAGGAGCACTATGTTTCTCTGCACTGGAAGCCAGCAGCATCCCACACTTGTTCTCTTAGGGAAATTTAAAAGCAAGATCAAGGTTTGCAGCTGAGCATGGAGACAAGTTTAACACTCAGACACGTATAGAAAAACAGTAGGCTCTGAGTTTGGATATTTTTTTTTTCCACAAAAAGTGTATTATGATCCCTGTGAGAGGGCACTATCCTGCTACAGGGAAGTCAAAAAGCCAGGTGAGAAACAGGGCAAGCACCAGCTGGACCAGCTCTGCTCTAGCTGCAAGAGCTGGAGGCTGGCACTGAAGACACTTCTCCACTAGTCCCCGTAGCCAGGGGATTTGCAGCGGTATCAAGTCTCTCCTGCAGCACTGAATAGCAGCTGGGATGTTTAGGAGGGGCAGGCGAGCTCTTCACCACAGGCTGTCACCCCAAAAGGCCCAGGTGTGCTTACAAAACAGCTTTTGACCACCCTTCCCTCACCCGGTCTCTCCAGCCAGGCCACCAGCAGCAGCCAAACCAGGAATAACAGCCCCATCTACCGGGGTCTTGGAAATGATCCACACCCTCGCATTTGGCAGCAGTGCAACGCACCACCATCATCCACCTGAAACCTGCCAGGCAGGACTGATGGTCCGGTGTTTGCCTGCCCCCAGAAAGCCACTTTTGTTAACATACCCACATCTGAAACTGGCTAAATGCTGGTACGGTCACCACCTGCCCTGCGTTGGTCCTGAGCTAGTTCAGACCTGAAAGGCAAATATCCAGACCGTCTCCTTCACTCTCAGCATCCCCTCGGCTCTCCAGAGGTGATGTGGCAAACAGCCTCCAGGACCAGAACTAGCTTCTTGGGCAAGGCTCACAAGTTCAGCGTTACAGGTGTGAGCTTCACAGCAGCTTTCTAGGTTTTATGGCAGCACCACAGGGTTTCCACTGACAGCACAGGAATGAGCAGCACCTGTGCGTATGGCTACGGCAAAAGCTTGGCCCAGTCTTTGACGCGACCGTCCTCGTGGCAGACCAGCTCCGAGTTGTGCAACATGCCACACTTCTTCCTATGCTGAGCTCCCTGCTTTGCGTAACTAAATCTAACCCTAATCCACACAACAGGGTGGGTAGGTGTTTAGTCCCTTTGAATACCTAAAAGGTGGGTTGATTCAGTCCTTAGCATCCAATTCTGGCTCATACAATACACCTCATTCCCTCCTCTTCTGAGCTGCCTGCTGTTAATACCCAAGCCCCCGCACTAAGGGTAGTGGGCACACGATGCTGCGGAAAAGTGGTCTCTGCTAGACGCATGGGAGTGCCACGGTACACCTTATTCTGCCCAAGAGTCACTGGCAAGACTCTGTACCAAAATGAAGGGAGCAAGCTGCGCAACTCAAGCCTTCTGGGTGTAGTGCAATGGCATTTAAAATGAACGCAAAGATTTTGTATGAAATCAGGTTTCTCTAGCCTTCAAAGAAGCCACCATTTCAGAGGATGAATCCAATGTCCTTTAGAGGACTTACTTTATTCATGCTCAAACAGTAGTAGTAAAAACTAGTAAAAATCTTGTAGCCAGTAAAACAAATGCTGACGGAAATATTTAGGACTCTCACACAAGAAGAGACACACTAGTTAAAGTCAGGCATTATGAACACTTATAAACTGAAGTTTTAAGTAGCAGCCAAGAAAATATATGTTCTTTCAACTACAGAGATAAATAAAAAAAATACCTTCATTATGTAGTTTTATTCATCAGTGACTACTGAATGTATACAGGGATAGGTATAAATAAAAATGACACGCTTTCAATGAAAATTTGGACAGCAGAAAAGTGGCAGTGAGTATTCTTAAAAATACAAGTATTAAAAGAGCAGATAAAAACAGCTTCAGAAATCAGAATCCCAGGAAGCAGGAAATTCAGGAAATCAGTGTTGTGGATGAGACTGTACATAGCAAGACCATGCCCAAGGTGTTTATCACAGCCTTCCACTTCGCAGGGCTGATAATCACAGATGTTCTTCATTCCCATTCCTACATACAGTTGTAACACACTGTTCTACCTTCACCTGTCATACAGGCTCGATGCAGATGAGGTTTTCACAAACTCTAGGCTGCAAGGGCTGGGAGCTGGTAGTGACCAGCATTGGCTAGAGGAAAGAAATTTGGCCTGAAATGCTGGCCATTGTCTCTTTGGAAGCTGCAGGGCAGTGGGGAGATGCCCCAGCCACTCCTTGGTGCTACAGTGATAATGAGGCAAATCTGAAATGGTTTTCTTCCTCTGCTAGGATGCACATATTCAAGGTGACAGGGTTCATCTGTCCTGAGAAGGTTCAAGATACACAGCTTTGGAGAGTGCCAAGTTCATGACAACTGCAGATTTACTATGTGCTTAACTCCATGTAAAGTCTATCTGCACCAGGATGCTATTAACCCAAGAAAGAAAAAAAAAAAAAATTTAAAATTACAAGATCCGCTCCAACTGCATGCTGGCACTCCTAGGTGGGGAGGAAGCGTTTTAAGAAGAGCAGTGAGGTGAGCTCAACAACCGAACACACACATCACTTTCCTTTGCATACTTACTTAGATGCTGCACACTGATTTCGGTAAACAGGCTTCCAATATGAGTATACCATACTCCTAAAGACAGCATCACTCATCCTACAACCATTTTCACTGTTTCACAAAGCAAAACAGCCCACAGATGGAAAGAGTGGAACACTTTTGCAGCCTGGATTTAAGTAAACAGAGCTGAGTTACTTCAACTGTGCATAAAGCCCTTTGCTTCCCATAAAAGAAAAGCCTTGATGTAATCCTACACCACCACTTGGACACTAAAAATATCATGTGATTATTTGGGCAAAGAAATTACTGGAGAGGAAAAAGAACATCTGTGAATGGGGCCACATAAATGAGGGAGGGAATTAGAAAGCACATGCATGTATGAGACTCATGGATCAGACAGTAGCATATTGGCAAGGACTCTTCAACAGCTCATTTCTCCAGAGGGGTTCTGTGATGCTCAGCAGCATCAGCTAGCTCCTGCGGAAACCAAATGTGGAAGAGAAAGGCTATCCTAAGAAGCATATCTAGCCCAGTTCAACCAACCCAAACCAAATACAAAGAGAAGGTCGTGGAGAAAGGGAACACTTCCAGACCCTCGAGGGAAACAAATTGTTTTCAATACATGGAGACCTCAGCCTAAGCCATCTTGGGTCAAATCAGCTCAATCCAGAAGAACGTGCTTACAAGTTCTCTGTCCTTTTTCAACATCAACACTGCATTTGCCAGAAAAAATTGCAATAATAAACAAGCCATTGCCTCTAGGATTTGCTCCTAGCTCCCCTTCCTATCCCTCTGCACCGCCTCAATAGATCACACCCGCCAGGTATTTGCCACAGGGGAAGCTCTGGCAGACGTTAAGGTCTCCTGCCGCTGCCTCCCTGCCCTGTGCTGAGACCTCACCTCCCCTGTGCCCCAGGCACGCAGAGGAAGGTAGCCTTCCTCCAGCATGCCCTCTGCTGCCGCAGCCGAAGCTGCCTCCTTTTCCGAAGGGCTGCTATTCATCCCCTCTGCAGAGCTCCAGTCAAACCAGCTCTCCTGCCCCACCCGTTACCCTGAAATGCAACTCTGAATCCACATGCAGAGATCTGGCTCCTGATCCTCTTTTCCCAGGCTGCATGGATCCACCTCTCACTGGCAGTCCTTGGTCCTAAAAAAAGACACTTGTAAAAGTCAAAGTGATACGTTAGGAAACCCTTAGATGAAAAAAATCACATTCCAGTAACGTGCCAGAAATATTTCAGTAACAAGTACTCAGATGCAGCTATCACTGATTTGAAACAGCCCCACCACCTACACAGGAGCTGTCTGATGACTGCCATGTTCTCGATATCCGGAACACATTCACACGAAGGAGATTACAAAACAGATAGAGAAGAGGGACAATGGTGATACAGCAATAGCAGCGGTTCAAAGTACAGAGGGGTAAGCCTGCACTCTGAGTTGGGAAACTTTTAATGCGGAAGGGTGAAAAGAAAGGCCAGGGCAACAAGTTATTTTGGGCAATCTCAGAGCTGGGGAGTGAATCAGCAGCTGTCCCTGGTCCAGCTATGGCACCCACCCAGAGTCCCAAAGCGAACAGGCTCTCGCCCCACCCTGAGACGCGGTGACAGACCTCAGGCAGCAGGAAGGAGCCTCCCACTGCTGGGTGCTGGAAAGCAGAGGGCTCGAGGATGTGCCAGAAACGCACATCCGAGAAACACAGTGCACAAACAGAACGTGAAGGGCCCTTTCAGGGCCAAACAGTAAAGTGCTCACACACCTCTTGGCTAAAAGTTGTTAATTATTAACAATATCCTTAGTTGCCTTGCATCTACTCGGTAAAAGCAAGAGGAAAAAAGCTCAGCTTCCTTTGGACAGGTATTGTGCAATAATATACAGAGCTTGCTTTAGGTTTTTTATTGCTAATATGCATCTTAGAGTAAAAGCAAATGAGGACATGTGCTGAGGGAAAACATTCTTTACAGGTTGATTGGCATGGCTGAAGGTAGAAAAAGGAGAATGCTGAGGCCACAGCAGTATGGAAAAAGGGATCCCAGTTCAGCATGTCTCCACCTCCAACAAACAAAACCCCCGTTTCTCTTGGTGAAGGGTCTACCTCCCATTATTGCTATTAATCACAGAAATACAATCTTTAGTTAAAGCAGATGAATTAATGTTTTTTTCCCCGAGGATTACCTAAGTATTTTTGAGGAAGGAATCAGTAACAGACACCAGAAGTGGTGCTGCACCATGGGAGCAGCTCCCACTCAAGGGCTCTCCTCTCCATGCCATGTGGCCGGGCTGCCACCCGCACCCGGCCGCAAAGACCCCCCCACCTCACCCCCCGAATTGGTGAAACCCTGGGCAGGGGTGATGAAAAACCCCGCGGAGGGGGTGAGCCCGGCACGGCGGGAGTGATGGGAAAACCAGCCCCATCCCGCACATCACATCCTCCCTCCCCTCCGGACAGCCCCGCAGTTGGCCTCTGCCTGGCCAGCAGGGAGCCGCCGCATCACCGTGGGGCATGTCACCGGGGAAGGCGAGAAATGGGAAGGCCACCCCAGGCAGTGGGCCATAACCCGCCGGGGAGGGCGGGCGGGCAGCCGGGCCCACTGCCGCGGGCAGGGCCAGCACCCATGGGCCCAACTCCACGGACCAGGGTGAAACAGTTTACAGACCCTCCCTCCCTTGGCCAAGGACCGCTACCCATGTATTTAAGTGGGTGTTAATTTAATTTTACGAAAGCAGTACTGGGCACGGTGTGTATTAAACCAGTCTTTATTTCTCTCACAGTATAGTGGGACTGAAGTTAGGACCACTCCGTGGCAGTGCCAACCCACTCAGTAGCCTGGGCTGTGGGAGCTGCTGACCAGTCCTCGGTGGCAGGCTGGGCGCTCCAGTCCTCTGCAATTACAAAGATGACAACGCTTAGTGCAGCCCAGCTCTTCCCACCCACTACAACACACCCCCGACTTCCCACAGACATCCCCCAAACTGACCTGTGGGGAACTGCTGGATGGGCACAGAGGGGACCTGCACTCCCTCAGACCAATCTGCAACCTCGGGCTGAGGAGGAGCAGTGAATTCAGGAGCTGGGGCCGTCCATTCGGTCTGGAATTCCTCCTTCGTAACTGCTTTCTCAGCAGCAGCCTGCTCCTCCTTTTCAATCTGTAATGGAAGAGCATAGCCTCAGACTCCCAGAAACACCTCACCGCCCTCACTATCACACACCAGACCATACACACCAACCAGAGATGACTAATTAACCACCACCTCCTTAACTGTGAAGTGCAATTATTACATTGGCAAAACCTGCCCTCAATAGCAGGCCCACAGGACCACGGGGCAGGAGCACAAGCAGGACATCTCAACACAGCCACACGTCCTTTCGCAGGTCTCCTACCTCCTCGGGATCCCTGTAGAAGTACAAGTCAGGCATGACTTCCCACGGGTGCTCACGGGAGATGGTGCCGCGCATGCGCAGGACCTCCCGAGCCAGCATCCACCACATCAGACCCACTGAATGGGCTCCCTGGAACAGAAGAAAGATTCCCTGTAAAGCTAAACCTTTGAAAACACTTTTTTTCTTTTAAAGAGCAAAAGACTTATTTGCATTCGATCCAACGTTCTTGCTTGGCAAGAGAAAGGTATTACTTGCCAATGCCCAGACTTATGTACTTGGACCCAGGAAAGGGCAACTTTTTGAGTTCCTAGTGACATCTTCAGGCCTCTGCAGAAATCACAGCGCACATCAATCACCAGCATCTGAATTTGCTGTATATCACATAGCCTGAAGCAATTCTCCTGCTATGGAGTTTCATACTGCTCACTACCCCACGTGAATCTGGTCCAAAAGACAGGGATTACGCTCGTTACATATGCTAGAATGAAGAAATAGAAAATTTGACCAAATGAGCAAATCTTACACACATGCACAGACTTGGCTTGCCTTAGTTTCTTCATCAGTTCACTTTACGTTTCATTCATATTCATAAACTGTGGCAAGAATGACTATCAAACTCCACTCATTGGGCCACAAAGACCCTCATGGCGTCAGCGAAAAGTTCTGCCAGGTTACTATAGCACACGTCCTACACTTGAGAGTTCCTTGGCCAGAAACTGGCCTCAGCTCCAAGCTCCAACTGTGTGCAGCTCATCTCCTCCTCCCCACCTGCCTGCTAGCTTGCAAGAGGCCTTAATTAGCTCATCACCCTGGGAGACATGTGAAATACAAGGCAACCCTCCCCTGCAGAAAACATCCATCTTGCAACCTAGGGCATGCTCTGGAGGAAGCAGCTACAGCAAAGCCGTTACCTTATTGTTGCAGGGAATAGCAATATCCACATAGCGCAGCGGGGAGTCGGTGTTGCACAGCGCAATGGTGGGGATGTTGACGTAAGATGCTTCTGTCAGTGGCTGATGATCAGCCCGGGGGTCTGTAACAACCAGGAGCCGTGGCTCACGGAAAGCCGCTTGGATCTGATTTGTGAAGGTACCAGGGGTGAAACGTCCAGCAATGGGAGTAGCCCCAGTAGCAGCAGCAAACTTCAGAACAGCACGCTGCAAAATGGACCACAGCAAAGGTGAAGCCGGAAAACTGCATTTCAACCGAGTCACCCAAGTATGCCACTCAGTGAACACATACAAAATTTAATGGAACTATTTCTTTCAATTCCTGTGAAATCAGGGCTCACCAACAGCTCTGCTTTCAAAATGAGACAAAATAAAAATGCTTTTAAAATAGCTACACCAACACCAGAAGTTAAAAAGGTCATATCCACCAGCAAAGCAAGAAGTCAGGATACGGAAAAAAACTTTTTTTCCCCTAACTTAGTTGCAAGCTCTACTCCAAAGTCTCATAATCAAATCATGAAAGGGGAGAAAAGGCAAACAGTTTATGAAAAAAGCAAAAAAATTTTCTTCCATCATTTTTACATCCTTTCATTATCTAGTAGCATAACTTCAGGAACAACAGGAAAAGCCCAGTAGTAAATACACACAGACTGTAGCTGTGTCCATTAAAATTGCAGTTGGCAATTCCTACTCATGCAGAACAGCTTTCAACTTCTCAGGCATGTGGCAGGGCCTACTATCAAACTCCATTCATAGAGGGAGCTCCTCTCCTGGCGTTAGCGAAAACCCTGCCATCTGGTCTGCTGTAGCACACTTCCGACACTTGAGAGCTCATCGGCCAAAAACTGACCTCAGCATCAAGCTTTAACAGTGTGCAGGTCAAGTCCATAGGAACCCAAGCTTTTCCTTTGGAAATCCACCCCACGTCATTCATAATCTTCCTGTATGTTTGTGGCACCACTGGCATTACTCCAAAGAAACTAAGCTCACAGATAAACTTCAGTGGCTGATGAGATTTTATTTGAAAGTTGTGTCCCCTTCTGTAACAGATTTTTTTTTTCTAAAAATCTGGAGACAAAATCAAAAATACACTAGTTTCTATACCTTGCTCAATAACAGAACAAATTATGTCTTTGAAAACTTTTGTATCGGGCGCTTATTGTCCCCAAAAAGCAGTGCCAATGACTCACAGAATTATTGGGGGCAGGGGGGCCACCAGGGGACTGACCACCAATATGCCAGAAATCCAACGGGAAGTACCCAAAGGCAGATATGAAACAAAAACAAGTTATCAAAGCCCTGAAACTACAGAAATGGGGGGTTTCAACAGATGTCTTCTAAGCTGCAAGTGCAACACAAGAAACACGCCTCCAAAACAGTGTTCCTGGAGGCAAAATTTGTGCTACTCCCTTTTAACACCAAGCTGCCATTGGCAGGCAATGATGCATGGCAAGAGAGTCCTGCTCCCAAGACTGCAGGCCTCATGACCAACAAATGTCCATACCTGTCCAGTATTTCTAGAAGAAATGACGCTCACGTCAGCTGGGTTCTCAATGGCAACAATGGCACGGGCTGCCAAAAGGAGTTTTTCCCAGGTCCTCTTCAGATTGATGATGTAAATACCTAATGGTGACAAAAGGCTTTAGAACAACCAGCAAATACAAGATCCTAAAACTTGTCACATGGTTGTGGTTATTCCAAAATTCTAGTTAGTAGAAAGCTATTCCAAGGGAAATCCTCCCACATGGTTTTACTGTAGCACAATTCCAGCACCTATCAATATGAACCAGGGCCTGGTATGAGTTTCAGTCTTTTAACAGGGTGTAGCTCAGATTGAAGAACAATGCAAACAAGCAGCAGAAATCACTATTGAGACATTAAAACCATTTTGCCACTGTAGTCAAGAACTAGCAGAAGCACCCAAATCCAGCTGTGACTGATCTACCAAGTTCTGAAATTCACATTTCGTCCTACTTCTCCGAGTAACACGATGCAATCGCTAAAGACACCTGCACCTTTCAGGCCACGGAGAAGCTGCCAGAGCGCTCAAGCACTAGCACTTTCCTGCTTTCCTCAGCTGTGCCCGCAAAATCCCCGTTGCCCCCCCAGGGCCATCCATCCGACGGGGTTACCATCGCTTTTCCTTTTGTAGATATACTGCTCCATCTGGAAGTCAAGGTTGGTGCCTCCCAGGTGGGTCCCGGCAGCGAGGAATTTGAGGACATCCTCCTCCTTCATCTGCAGGACATCGAGACCTCCGGACATTGTGGGGTTTCCCTTTGGAAGCGACGACAGGGAACCTGCGGGCACAAGCACCCGGATCAGCCCTGCAAGGGCTCCACTCCCACCCCCCCGCCGCCCCACGAGGGCCCGCCAGGAACCCCGGCCGCCATCTTGGCTGCGCCGGCCGCCTTCCCCGCCCTGCCCCGCAGCCGGCAGGCCTTGGCCTTCCCCGCGGCTCGGCCAGCTCCGGCCGCCGGCAGCGCGGAGGGGCCCCGCCGTCGGCGCCCACGCACCACCGCTGCCCCCGAGCCCCCCGGGCCGGCGGCCCGCACTCACGCTGACAACGCCGTGTGGAGGCCCGGGCAGGCGCGGAACGAAAGGGAAGGCGGGCTCCGCCTGACGCCTATATATAGCCTCCCCGGCCAATGGGGAGCCGCGGGAAGGGCGGGGCTCCGCCGGTTGCTAAGGCAGCAGGGGGCGGGGCCGGGGCGGGGCCAGGGGCGGGGCCGGTAGGGGGCGTGAGCTGCGCCGGGGCCGCGTTACAGCAGCGTCCGCTCTTGCCGAGCTCTCTCCCGCCCCTCTTCTGGGAGCGGTTCCGGAACAAATTTGTGAGATGGGAGCGGCCTCTTCAGCGTGCTGTGGCTTGTGCTCTGAGCAAACTTAGAATCATAGAATCGTTTAGGTTGGAAAAGACCTTTAAGATCATCCAGTCCAACCATTAACCTAGCACTACTAAGTCCACCACTAAGCCAATTAAGGGTAGAGTAATAATTAATTTCATGTTTCCTGGCTTGGTGGCTGGATTATTCTTCAATGAAAGTAAAACTAGGAATCATTAAGGTTGGAAAAGACCTCTAAGATCATCAGTCCAACCATCAACCCAGCCCCACCATGCCCACTAAACCATGTCCCAAAGTGCCACGTCTTCCTGTTTTTTGAACACTTCCAGGGGTGGTGACTCCACCACCTCTCCGAGCAGCCTGTTCCTATGCTTCGCTACTCTTTCTCTGAAGAAGTTTTTCCTAATATCCAACCTAAACCTCCCCTGGCACAGCTGGAGCCCATTTCCTCTCGTCCTATCACTAACTACTTGGGAGAAGAGACCAACACCCACCTCACTACACCCTCCTTTCAGGTAGCTGTAGAGAGGAGGGCTTCTTTTGAGCACTTGAAGCAAAGACAAAGCACAGATTTACTGTAACACTTTAGAATTCTGTTTTCCTGTTGAAAGCGAAATACACTCTCTTGTTTTCAGGGGCTGATGGTTGTCTGATGAAGCATATACACAGCTTCTCAGTGGCCTACCGCGGCAGGAGGCCTCTAAGAGGCTGCAGCATCTCTCCTGCTTTCCCGCTCCTCCGCCGCTCACCGGCAGTGCCTGCCGTGGCACTGCACCACGCGGGAGAGCTTGTGCAGCCGAGGCCGTCCCTGTCGTTTAGAGAAATTACAAATTACAGTAGAAGTAGGTTAAATTGGCACTGAACCTACACATCCTGTCCTGCAGTGGACATCAATGTGACGATTTCCCCTTTGGGGGGGATTTATTTTTGTTTGTTTGCTTTTAAGAAGCAGCAGAAAGCGATCAGGCTTCACATGCTCCATCATCTTTCTCCTCTGTCACATTCAGGGAGCAGACACAAGCCTGAGAGTGGAGTTTCTTAGAAAAAAGAAGTGATATTTACTTTGTTATGCTTGCTATCATCCAGATCTGGATAGGTGTCTGGATGGTGCAGACACTATTGCCAGTGCCTTCTGCAAGTGATAATTCACATTCATGTCTTTCTAATAACAACACTCCTTTAGTCTTCTCTCATCTATTTTAACCTAATACAACTATAGCAGTGTGGTTGGGCATTGACCCTCCTGATAGCTCCTTTGCAATGACTGCGCACTGAGTGGCTCTGGAGTTTATTTAAGCAGCAGGTTACACAGCATCACATATGTTCTTTGCTTACTGTAAAAGAGACCTTGTCCTGTTTTGGTGAGCAGCAGTTTGTGCATTTACTGTCAGCTGCTTTCCGTCATTCCCACAAAACTTCAACCTGCAAGTCAGGAGCTGGCTCTCACACTGTTCTTTTTTTCTGTATGCTTGTTTGTCATGGTTTAGCCCCAGCCAGCAACTCAGCACCATGCAGCCGCTCGCTCACTCCCCCTACCCCAATGATTGGAGGAGTAAGAGTGAGAAACACTCCTGGGTTGAGATAAGAACAGTTTAATAATTGAAATAAAGTAAAACAGTAATGATAATAATGATAGTAATAATAATATACAAAGCAAGTGATGCACAATGCAATTGCTCACCGCCCGCTGACTGATACCCAGACAGTTCCCGAGCAGCGATCGCTGCTCCCCGGCCAACCCCCCCCAGTTTATATACTGAGCATGACGTCACATGGTATGGAATAGCCCTTTGGTCAGTTTGGGTCAGCTGTCCTGGCTGTGCCCCCTCCCAGTTTCTTGTGCACCTGGCAGAGCATGGGAAGCTGAAAAGTCCTTGACTAGCATAAGCAGTACTTAGCAACAACTAAAACATCAGTGTGTTATCAACATTCTTCTCCTAGTAAATCCAAAACACAGCACTATGCCAGCTACTAGGAAGAAAATTAACTCTATCCCAGCCAAAACCAGGACACTGTTAGATGATCTTAAGTAGCAAGGTTACCAATCAGTTTTAGAATATTCTTTAAGAGACTAATTCACACATTTGCCACAGGGTGGTGACAAAGGTAAGTAAAACGAAACTCAGCAAATAGGTGAGTTCTCAACAAGAACGTGAACTATTATACCCGTACCTAACAGATTGTAGACTTCTGTTGCGCTTTGATAAGTGTGCTGTGGATAGTGAGAGCTGACCCGTTGGGGCTATGTACAACGTATGTCTCCTAAATATGTGAACGTTAGCCTGGCGGGGAAGAGGGGAGGTGGCGGTGTTACCGTAGTGTGTGCAATGGCTGTAGTCTGGAGAGCTCTTCTGCATAATCAGAACCCAACTGTATTAAAAAGTGTATTTGAACATAATGATTGGAAGTTCAGTAACGAATCTTGCAGTAAATATGATGTTACCAAAGGAATGCTGCTGGGAAGCATTCCAGACTCCCCAGGAATCTCTGATACTTATTTCATGCTCTTACAGTCTGGGCCCTTTCTGGTAGACCATGAGCTCCACAGCCCATGAGGGGGCTTGGAAGAGTCATGCTAAAGCTTGACAGCAAAGCTTTTCTAATCATTTTCTTAAGCAACCTGAAAGTTTGTTTTATTTTCTAACTGTATACCGAGACACTTTAAAATAAATCTCTGTCATTAATGAACACGTCCCTCAAGTAGAAGGGTGTCTGTCTTACTGTGTATTTTAGACCATGTCTCTCCCGTCACCATTCACACTGAACTTGGTTACATAATTATATGCAGGGTGTGGCGGATGTTGTTTTTTAAAAGTTGAGTTAGCTTCAAAATAGTCCTTAACTGAGAGAAACTCCTTACAGCTTAGACACCATATCTGATTACAAAGATACTGAAGCTTTAATTAAATGTAATGAGCTTGAATGTGAAGGATAGAGACGTGCCTACGTCTCTTGTGCAAACCATTGTCAGTCACTGACGGCAATCAGTGAAATTCTTGAGGAGCCCCTGGAGTGATGCAGCCCGCCACTCTCATCACAGGCTACCCTACGCTTGTGGGGAACAGCACACACGGTGGGCAAAGCTGTCGAGCGACTCAGGCGGACAAGGCCATGGACGGGGCTGTTCCTGTTTGGGCTGCTCTGGTTTGGTGTGCAGAGAGGTTTGGGAGGGCGTGGAGAGGGGGTGGGATGGTGCTTGCCCCATCCCTTCCCCCATAGACAGCTGGGACAGCACACCCAGGCATGGCTTCTGTAGCAGCCCGCTCTGTGGGCTGGACTGTGCTTGCAAAAGCCAGTTCAGCCAGGCTCAGGTCCTAGAAAACAAAAGCAAGGCATTCGGTGGCTACATCCATACGCAAGTCTGGCACTTCTGCTACCTTCACCTGATGGGCATGTGTTGTGGTTTAGCTCCAGCCAGCAACTAAGCACCACGCAGCTGCTAGCACACTCCCCCTACCCCGATGGGATTGGGGAGAGAATCGGAGGAGTAAGAGTGAAAAACACTCCTAGGCTGAGATAAGAACAGTTTAATAATTGAAATAAAGTAAAACAGTAATGATAATAATAATAGTAATAATAATATACAAAGCAAGCGATGCACAATGCAATTGCTCACCACCCACCGACCGATACCCAGACACTTCCCGAGCAGCGATCATTGCCCCCCTGCCAATTCCCCCCAGTTTATATACTGAGCATGATGTCATATGGTATGGAATAGCCCTTTGGTCAGTTTGGATCAGCTATCCCGGCTGTGCCCCCTCCCAGTTTCTTGTGCACCTGGCAGAGCATGGGAAGCTGAAAAGTTCTTGACTAGCATAAGCAGTACTTAGCAACAACTAAAACATCAGTGTGTTATGGACACTATTCTCCTCCTAAATCCAAAACACAGCACTATGCCTGCTACTAGGAAGAAAATTAACTCTATCCCAGCCAAAACCAGGACAGCATGCATGATTTTATTGACATGATTCCTCAATGTGAGTGGCTGTGCACCCCAAAAGGCCCCTATTATTATCCAGATTTGTCTGGTTGGATTTTACTGACCTTATTCAATTGCTGGGGAATTATTTTGCTTGAGCCTTGATTCCTCTACCCAGTCCCAGCAAAGCACAAGCAGGTTCATACTGTACATGCCAATGCCTGACCTGCCAGAGCAGCAGAGCTTCCTGCACTCCCACTGAGCTCCGGTGGCTCATGGTTAGGACCTTGGCTCCTGCCGGGCCCCCCCGTGTCAGCGGGGTCTCTGGGGCACAGCCTGGAGCATAACAAAACCTCTCTCTGCCTCACCAGACAGCTACTCCCAAAGCCTTGGGCAACTCCGCAACGGAGCGGCAAGGGTCAGCAGTTGGGTGCAGATGTTGTCAGATCACAGATCTGTTTAGTGTCACAAGAGAAAAGCTGCATTTGGCAGAGGATCACCTGCAGTCCTGGCGCAAATATGGAAATTTTAATGTAAAAAAGAAAGAAACAAATAAAAAAGCACAGGGGGTGGGAGGGGAGCGGACAAATCACATCAAGTATGAAACCTGCAGGCAGAAAACAACTCTGTGTGAAAGGCAGATATAAAATCATTTCCCAAATCCATGGGCCTGACACACATGCAATTAAGCCACATATTTATTGATACACATGGAAATGCCAAATAATGATTTTAGCATAGAGTGCTTACCGGCAGCTTTCTCCTTGAGTTCGGCCTATGCCCCCACAAACTGGATCAGGGGGCTGTAACAGGACGTCCCAGTGGTGGGACAGAGCCACTGGGCTGCAGTGCACATTAATGTGATCATTTCCCCTTTGTTCTCTGCTGCCAAAAGGGGTCCTGTGACAAATGGATCCAAGGGTCTTGGGAAGATAGATGTTTGGGCAGTATCTATCCCACCAAAAGTGTCAGTGGGTGTCATCCAAGAGATGGTGTGAAACCCCTGGAGCTGGACCCTCCAGAAGATACAGAGGAACCCACGGAGATCGACCCACCTCCAGTGAAGCTACACAATACTGTGCTTCTATGTAAATACCAACTTGGCTGTGTTTCAAAGTTTGTTATTATTTCTTTTATGTTTTGGGGAAACATACTTTGACAAATCTATTCCCTTCTTACTTCTAGTTCTACAAAGCTAGAATTGCCTAACATCTGTCACAAAAGTTATGGATGTCTCATTTTAAATGTCTGGTTTTTTGTCATTTTTACTAAAATTCCTTAATGCATTATGATAAAATCTCCCAAAGCATTTTATAGTGATAAAATTGGAAATTTAACAAACAGTGCAATGTGGAAAATCAGCTCGATACTTTGAAACCAGAAGCAATGCTAGGAGGGATAAAAACATTCAAGGGCTCCACACTGGCTTTGCAGAAGTACACATATATATATGTGTGTGTGAGACAAGGAGTATTTTCTGCTCAGTACTAGTGTCAGTGATCATGCATGGCACACGATACGTTAAAAATAAAGAAGCAAGCGAAGCGTTTGCCTGGTTTTTAGGTGAAAGGGAGATCCGTAGTTCAATGTTTTATTACAAGGACAGGGCCTTTAAGCTGTTCCTTTTCTATCTTTCCCACCCTCCAGCACCCAAGAGGGCTAGGGAGCCTGTCTGCTATCTCCTCTCACAGCTGGAGCAGCTGTCAGCAGCGTGAGCTGAAACACCCTCTACATCAGAGGTGGTGCTCCAAGGCAGCAGGAGAGCTCTGGAAGCCCGCCGCATTTAAGAGCGGGCACCATCGCCAGCCTAATTTGGTTATCAGGTACCTGCACAAGCAGTTGGGGTCCAGCTGGCATAAAGCTGCACACCAGGACTGCGTGGTAAGTCTGTTACACACAGATAATTCTTTGTGAAAACTGCTTCATATAAGAATGCATCATCTAGGCAACATCTAAAAAGAGAAGAGGTTTGGGATCTTCCCATGTGGAAGATGTACATCTCAGTATCAACAATATCGATGTTTTGCTTAGCACAGCCTGCCTCCTACTGAATCCCAGGACCATGCTGTGACAGCAAGAGGAGATCCCAGCAACCCAGCGTCACCTCGCAGCATGCCTCACAGCGGAGAATTATGCCCCAAGTACAATTTCTGGTCCCCTACCAAGATCAGGCTGCCTGAGTAGCAAACACCTGGTTGGCAGGAGATGAAAAACAGTCTCCCCAGAGTGCTCAGAACCCCACTGTCCTGAAGGCAGGTATTTCACCAGCTGGTACAGAGATTCAATTTCCATCAGTCTTTACACACAGCAGGCAGGCAGAGGAAGCTGTGAAAAAGACAAGATTCCCCATTGCTATGTGGTTTTTCCATTTAAGTAAAGCTGATTTAGGTTGTACTAGCACAGCCTGTGGATATTATACCCCATAGAAAAAGAGAATACGCATTGCCTTGTATGGGCTCTGAACTCACCCAACGGTTCTGTTGTCTTGGGAAACTTCTTTTGCTTTCTTAAGCCTCTATTCCATCCCATCCCTTGTGGGTTTGATTGACTTGTGGTTTGGTTTTTTTTAAAAGAAACACCAAAGAGATGACATGGTTCATTTTGGCAACCACTTTTTAATAGAAACATATAATACACCTTATCACATAAATATTTTATATGACACATACACTCACAATACTCAAACCTATGCAATGTTCCAAAGCTCCAATTTTGTTTAAACAGTGCAAGAAAAAAAAAAAAAATCATCAGCACAGGAAGAATGGAAACGTGAAGTTTCTAAAACGTAAATAATCAGACTATTTCTCCTGTGTCCTTACACTTCGCTTAAATACTGACTGCCTCAACATGTTAACCAGGTGTGTTCTTACACCACAGCTGCAGTGGCAAGCAGAGCCAATGCACGTTCACTAATAGCATACTGCCAGCAACGGAGGCCATTCCGAGAGGGATCCGACCACATACAGAAGGGATCACATCACCTTCTCTGGAATCCAAGCTAAGATGGCTTTGGAAATGATTATCTGATAGGATTGTTAGTGTTGAATTGCTGGCATGATTCAGGTAGGTGATTAAGCACCTGTGTCCAGATCTTTATTTGATTTACTTTGCCTTTAGGCTGCACAGTGACTATTTGTTGTTAATTAGAAGCACACAACCTCAAGGGCAATATATCTAAACTTCAAGTCCACACAGTTGTTTTTCTTGACTTGCTATAGCTATCAAGAAGTAACTTCAATAAATCAGTTTAGAAACAATGTTTTTCAAGAGGGGAAAAGGGTAAAGGATGGTAAGGATCAGAGCTGAGAAATAGTCTTGTGCCTGCCTGTGTGATACAGCTTTCAGAAGACAGTGGAACAGAACTTCAGGCTTTCGCTTCTCCCATATATGAGAGACCTAACAAAAGAAATAATAAAGAAAAACAAACAACAAACTTGCACCGCAAAACTCACTCCCCAGCTCACATGTAAAGAAGTTTTTGGATTTGCAGCACCAAGGGTTGATGAAACACAGTGCAGTTCAGATTTTCTATTTCTTAAACTCAAAGGAGCCCAGACTAATTCACAAGTCAAAAGCATATATTTTTTCACTTTACTGCAACAACAAAGAGCCTCCTCATTCTCCACAAAGTGAGGGGAATGGAAGAACTTTCCCAAAGGAAAAGCTAACACTGCTTTAGGCCTTCATAACACATGAATCCCAATTTAAAAAAAAAAAAAAATTGGTAGACTTTAAGACACTGCATATCAGAATAAATTCTCTAGTTCTTCCTTTGTTATGTGACCAGGCAGGAGTATATGGCATAAAAGTCACTGAAATGTTCCTGCATTTCAACTTTCTGATCAGGACGTTACTTAATGCAAGATTTATCACCTGGCAATTTTGCTTGCTTGCCTCATTTTTAAGAGCCTAAGTTTCTGTCTGCACAAGCTGCACACTGCTTTGCCATTGCTAAATCAGGAACTAAAATATTCATGAAGCACCTTGCAGGCTACACTATACGCAACCCTTGACTGCCACAGCCCAGGATAAACAACAGATCCACCTCAAACACCAGGTTAAGAAAGCCCCAAATAAATTCAGGCTTTCAGTGTAATATGTCGGTTTGACCCCATGCATAGGGAATTAAAAGACATAGGAGGTAACTCATGTAATTGCCACCTCACTCCACCCGGTTAGCAATCCTAGACTTGGTTCTCCAGCTCTCTGTGCCAGCAGTGCTCAGGATAACAGACAGCAGGATGTGCAGTTACCACTGTTCCACGCACCCTCACCAGTTCAGGTCACTAAGGGTAAGAGGGACAGCAAAAGAAAGGAAGGGTTCTTCATATTTAGGATTTGGCAAATGATGTGCCCACATGCCTGACAGTAAGAAGCAGCAGAGGGAATCTGACAGCTTGTCAGTCACAACGTGGAATGATTTGATGCAGTGCTCGATTCTTAACATACAGACACGTGCACATGGGACCCTCCACCATCATTCTTGGAGACTCCTGCACTATGTAGCACCAGTCTGCCCTCACAGATGGGCTGAGGCTAAAAACAGGCAGCACCTTCCAAGCCTCCAGCCTGCCCCCTTATGCTTTACTCACACTTAACTTTCACGTCAGCCATCAAACCTTCTTGGATTTGGAATCTGATGAAGAACATCTTTTACAACCCACATCTCCTCTACTCTTGTGCTCAGGAGGTTGCCAGCACAGGCAGTGATTGTGCAAATTACACTCCAAATTTTACAAACAACAGGTAGGTAGTACCATTTTTTTGTACAGCTACACTGTCATGTCTTCATATTCAGAGACATCTGCTCTGTTTTTAAAGTGAACTGCAATATCCCTAGATATTTAAGAAAATAAAAGCCAAAGCTATGTTTTCTGCAAGGTACACTACAGAACAGGATGCACACTTCTATGCCCAGCTTTGCAGCAACGCCAACAGAGCTGCAAGAGTCCCAACCCAGCCAGCCAGCACAGAGGCACAAGTGAAGAGGGGAGCAGGCTGTACCCAGGTTTGGACAGCACACACTATGAGGTCTTTCTAACAGAAGGCACAGTGGATGAAAAAAGTGTATTTATCTCTAAGCCTAAACTCAGGAATACTGAAATATGGACGACCTACTAAGAGAAAATGATCAGCTGGGAAACTGTGAAGGGTCTGTGTGGAGCCAGAGAATTAAAGATCCCTACCAAACACTCACAGGTCTCAAACTGTGGAGAAAGCTGATAGAAAAGAGCAAATCCAAAGAGACTGCACATGCAATCAGCAGCAGCTTTTAAGGGAAATCTGCAGTGTCAGTATCTATATCTGCTTCCATTATACATTTATGCATTATGAGCTATGACCCTAAAAGCTACATCTAAGGACCAGCTCGCACTGAGGGTGTTGATCTGGGATTAACAAATGAACAAGCGGAAGCAAATCAGTCTCTAGTACAACCGGATAAAAAAAAATACTTCAGTGTTCCTGATATAGTCAGACCAGCAGGAAACATGTTTTTCAGAGAACAAGTAGAACTTTGGTAGCAATCAACTCTAAAGTGCCTTATGCTTCTTAATTCCTGTGCAAACACTGCTGTAGAGGCCGAAGCGCATTTCAAGTGTTAAGATGCTCACATAATTGCACATGACACAACAAGGAGGTTCCAGTTACCTTCTCTGCTATCATCCACAGTACAAAAGTGATGACAGAGACCGTGTTCCTGGCTTTCCTTCAGCACTTCATTTCTCTTCCACCCACTCCTGCGATATAAGCATTAAGAGACACATACAGTCTCTCACCGTGGTCTGCAACGTTACCCTGTGAGAACAGAGCATATGTGGAAGGAGGATCTACATCAGATGGTGGGTCATTGTGGCCTTACTGGCCAGACCAGCAAGGAACAGGCTGGCAGGTTCTGCAATCACTGCACTCAAACACTTCTGCTCAGCCATGTCTCACTGCACAAAGGTGGTGAGCACAGAGCTATTTTTAAAAGGGGCTTTTCTCTCAGCACAGTTACCAGGCCATGGAAACCCTGCCATTTCCCATGGCAGTCTGCAAGTACAGTCCTTCTGGAATGCACTGATCACATGACGCAAAGCTCTGATCCTTCTTTCCTCTACTTGCCCAAAGGCCTAATCCCTTGTCTCAGAAGGGCTTTCTTCCTCCTGGCTGAGCAAGGCTTATTCCTCTGTGGAACTGGGAACTTCCTAGTGCCAGTTGATCACAGCAAGCGGGAGAAGGAGTGAAGCTGGTCATTTCTTGTGCAAGTCAATCAAGATTTCAAGCCCATTTTTTCCATCATCTGTTCATACACCGTCCATGCCATTGCTGCCATCAGAGTCCGCCTGAGGGCACGGGGCACACCACCTCGGAAAAAGCCGACCAGCCCAAAGTCCTGCAACGGGAGATAAACAGCAATCCATCATAATCTGCCTCTAGTGTTCTAATTTCTCATCATTTATTACATGGAACAGCACAGGACATATTTCAGCTCAGACCCAGATCAGTTTCTGAAAGACCTAGGCTTAAATAGCATTTAATGTTTAGGAAGAACCTGTAGTGGTATGCAATTGCAGGGCTACCCAAGAAATCAAGAGCAGTGAGTGAAGAAGCGAATGCCTGGATCGGGAAAGCCACACTCAAGCCCAACAAAGAGAACGCGAGGGTGTAACGGTTTCAAGACACTTCAGGAAAATGAGTTGTCCTTGGTTTAGAGCTTCATATTTACAAAAGTCACTTAGCTATTCTGTAAAAACTGAGATTTTTAAGTACTGAAGTAAAAAACACCATTCTGATATGAGAAAAATGTACCATGCACAAAAAAATCCATGCACAAATAAACAGGTTCCTGTTTAGGAATAGAGTTCAATATGGAAACAGAGCAAACCTGCCAAGATTTGCCCTTCTGAGGGCAGGAAGGGAAAGGTGGGCTTTGAGTACATCTCCATCCCATTCCTGGGATACAGATCTGGGCATTTATTTCTCTTTTAGTGTCCAAAGGGCAAAGAATTGTTTTGTAGCTGGCTTATATCTGAAACTGGCATTTCATGCTACATACTAAAGAAACCCTGTGTCCCACTGTGGTAATCACAGATGTGCCTACACCGATAAACCACAGGCAGCAGCAGCTGTAAGTACAGCTCCTCCAAGCCTACATACTAAGCTAAGCTGAAATAAAGTTAAGGTGAAATAAGCTAAGCACTTTCCACCACTACCAGTGTAAGAATCAATACATAACAGACAGAACTGAAGTGAAATCATTTACCAGCCTGAAACATGAAGCAGGCCTGTGTGGAGAGACGCTTGCTAGAATATGCCCAGCTTTGTGCTCCAGTACTCTGAGCTTGCTCTTCAATTCCCCATCATCTGTATTTTTGTGAAAACAGATATAGGACTAAGGAATTGCAAGAATAATCATGGAGCAAGTTCACTGCCTTGCAATCCATTCAAGAGGAGCAAGAAACACATCTGAGTAGTGACAATAGCCTCTCTAGTTACAGGGAAAAGCGAGGAATGGACTGAAGCCTTTGACTGTTTTCGGACCATCAGACAGAGTACTTTCCAGCTATTACTGAACAAGTCCGCACATAAACCAGTGATGAGATTCAGTGTCAGTCTCCCACAGCATGACCCACCTCAGGTTCTGAAAATGCTGGCACCGATTAGTCTGACTGCAAGAACACATCCAGCAGTCACATTTGTTCACCCCCTTTAAAAGACAACAACTTTCTTATCATAGCTGTGCTTTGGGCAAGGAGATCAAAAGTGGGGCTGTGATTGCACGTATTAGAAGGGATTCACCTCACCTTGTAGATGAATGCAATGGCCTGGCTTGTCCTGCGGTACTTTTGGGGGGACAGCTGCATGTGTGTTTTGATGACATCAGCAGGCTGTGTTGCCAGGGAGGCCAAGATTCCCGCAAAGATCCCACAGCCAAAATTGATCACAGGCATGAGCACTGGATCCAGCTGGTCTGCAACAGAGCAAAGGGAATGCACTCAGACACAAAACAGGCCAGGAATACTTGCCCTGCATGACAAAGTGAAAAGCTACTGAATGATTAAATTGGCATCGGGGTCTAAAAGAAGTTAAATCCATGCAAGGTAGAGAAACCTTTCAAGGGGAAAAGTGGCAACAAGTCAAAAGTTAGCAGTATTAAAAAGCCTCACTTGCTGGGGAACTGAATTTGACACGAACCCAGAGAAGGAAAGATTGTGCAAGTGTTGCCCCAGCCAGTTCTAACATCAGAGAAACCCCAGGTTAGTGGAAACTGATTGGTATACAAGACAACCAGCAGCAGAAAGGACGGTTGAACACATCAACTCTCACATTCTCAACTCAACACATCACATTCTCTTTCAACTGTTCACTAACCCACCTTATGCATCAGTCTTCATAAAAGACAATCAGTTTCAGGATAATTTCCATTTCTACACTGACCTGAGCTACAGGCCTACAGTTCTCCACAGGAAAATATGAATGTCCCACCTAAAGCCCTACAAGAGACTGATTTAACTACTGAGGCAATAAGCAGAGCATGCAGGCAGTCAACTGCAGGGCAAGAGGCGAGAAAAGAAACATCTCCCATCACAGCCTCCAATGTTCAGCCGTACCCTGAGGTGTGAAGTTTTTGGTCTGTGTGTAGAACATCAGGTAGATCCCAGAGAAGGGTGCATCCCGCAGCAGTGTTGCGGTGAGCCCGCTGAACATGCCACGAGCCCCTTCTGTCTGATAGATGTTCTTCAGAGCTCCATATACACTCCCATAGCCAAAGCTGCCACTCTGCAAGGGTAGACAACAGTCAGTCACCCATGTGCCAGACACAGGCCAAGGAGCCCTACACACACCCCAAGGCCACCCTGTCCAAACAAGCGTTAGTATGTGCTCCATGTGATGCCTGAGATGGCAGCACAGAGGACAGCCCAAGGCAAAAACTGGGTTCCACCTACCTCAGCTTTTAAAACAAACCTTCAAGACGGTAAAAGAAGAAAGAAGCTAGAATTACGCATTATATACAACTGAAACTTTAAAATCTCAGGGCGAATTCTGTTTCATGTTACACTTCTTGCCTAAAAATCAGTGCATGGCTTTTCCTGCACAATGTCTGAACTGGGATGCAATCGGGACTACATCCTTGACTGCACTCAAGTGGCAGCAATCTTCTCCAGATGGCAGAAATTCTTTTTCATCATGCGGAAGGGGTATGACATCATTAACAGGGAACTAATTAGGAAGTCACACTCACCTCATATCGGGTCTTCACTACAGTCACTGGCAACATACAAATCCCAGATACCGCACGTGCGGTAGCACCCAGAAAGACAGACTCCAGGGCTGTGGATGAACGGTCTGATAGAAACCTTTGCTTCATCATGTACAAAGTGCTGAAGTAAATCCCAACCCCAGGAATACATCTTGCAAAGGACTTCAGAAGAAACAGAAGCAGATGAAGAAAGAAAAGGCACATGTAAGACAAAATATACTACAGAACATTTCAGAGACTGTTAAACTTGACAGGAAGCTTTGCACCAAAACAAACAAACAAACAAAAAAAACTTCAGCAATTTTTTCCTCAGCTAACATGCTGAGGAAAAGAAGGCAAGATAAAAATCATTTACAGCATTGACAGCCAATTGATTCAAATGATGCCAGGACTTAATGCATTCCTCAACAGCGGTTTTCTAGGAACAAGATATTCCAAAACAAAATGAGGTTGGTACGGTTGCCACCCCACATTTGCAATGGTATTCAAGTATTCAGCTGCTCAGGACTGCAATCCACAGTGACTGCTATGACCCAATCAGTGGAATTCACAACATTAACTCCTTAAAATAGGATTTTACCATCTGAATCACATGGTTTCATTCATAATTGTACAAGAGCCAGCTATTTAAATCCAGTGCATAGTTAGTAATAAACAGTAGGTTTATTTATGTATTTATTTTTAGAAGTCAGGGTTAAGGCAGCCACTTACTGGAGAGACACCTTTCCAGAGCCCCAGAAGACTCTCAGTACGAACAACTCTAAAGAGCAGCGTTACCATCCCAGCACGACTGGACCTGAAAGGAAGACAAGACAGGAACTGCAAAGATGACCTGCTTATGCTCTCTAGCAGCCATACTACGCAGCTACCCCCTTTCACTTGTTTCTCTGTGCATTACCCCAGCACCTCAGAGGTGTTCCTTCTAGACTCAGCCTACTTTTCTCAGTCACTCATTCCAGGCACTCACTTCTCTGTCACCTTCTGCATTCCCACCACTTGTAACACATGTGAGAGGCCTCTCTCGTTAGCACCTTCAGTTGCTCACTCCCTTTGTTAGCAGCCAGTGTAGTCATAGTTGACTACACCTGGCAAATGGGAGCAGCTGCACATGTGGACAGGCTATGTAGCAACAACACATGATTTTTCAGGCACAGGACACCCTGTGAAACTGCATGGTGGCCACTCCAGCAAACACCAGTCTCTCAGATGCATACATACAAATGCTCTGGTTACATGTTATTAAAGTAGTGTTCACAAGAGCAGCCATTTTCTCTCTTCTGGAGCAAAATATCAATCCTTCTCCATGCTCTCCATACCTCCTATTTCAGAAAGGCTCTCAGTATCTGAATTACAACCCTGAACTCCAAGCCCCAGCCAGCAAATCAGGCAGAAGCCTACGGTGGTGCACCTCCGCACCCCCCACACATAGACATCCCCACTCTCTCACCCATTCGCAGCAGGCTGCAGAGTTTGCAGGCGGGTTTTCAGCAGGTCAAGGGGTTGGAAGAGGAGTGTGGAGCAAGTACCACTGATGGAGCCACACACGAAGGCCTTTATGACTGGATGCATCTGGAAGAGGAAGAGGAGGACTTTAAACTGCCACTTAATTAAGGATGGCACAAGAGGAAATATAGGAGCTGAAACGTCACTTGTTATAGGAAAGGAAGACTAGCTAAGGACTGCTGCTTAGGGCACATGAAACTTTTTCAGACCTTTTCAGAGTCTGATCAAGTTTTATTTGTGGTTTTTGGTCCCCCTGCATTACCTGCGAGATTGTTCCAGAATCTTCTTGCAATTCAGCAGTTGGAAAGTTTTCTGAACATCAAATGTATTAGCAGCCATTTGGTAACCATTTGCCATGTTAAAGGAAATGGGTGCCCCCTTCCCACCGCCCCAACTGCCTGTGCCTTAGCCCCAATCCCATCCACCTCTGCTCAGCGCCTCCGGCCCTTCCTCCCCATTGCACACCAAGCTCTCCCACTGCCATGGGCACTAGCAGAGCTCTCCCTTAAAACTGCCCACCACTCAAACCCGGCTCAAACACACCCAAAGCACAGCACAACCTGCTCAGCTAAGGGCTGGTTTTCCTATCCACACCGGCTGTCACCTCTCAGCACTTCTCAGGTGATAAGGCAGAAGGTGCAAACCACAGAGCAAGGTTGAGGGTTTTTTTATTAAAATACATAATGGTGTTTTGTTAACGAAGAACGGATTTCTACACCCCTTGGAGCAGAGTCACGTTAGAGAACATATTTGCAGCACGGTGGTTTCTGGAGGGGCACGCTCAGAAGCCACTAACGCGTCTTTCGCAGTGAGCTGCCCATGGCTGCCTTCCACCGCCGACTTGCAGACCCCTCCGAAAACCCGTTACGACCCTGCGGCCGCGCTGCACGGCCGAGGCAGCGGCCGCCCTCCACCGTCCCGCCTGTCCCTCAGGCCGCCCCGGGGCCTGCCTCCCGAGAGCGGAGGACAGGAGGAGGGGAAGGAGCACAGCGAGACCACCCCCCCGCCGCCGCCTCCCACCCGGGCGCAGCCGCCGGGCTCTCCTCAGCAGACCGAGCGAGGAGCCCCCGGGGACGACGCTCGGTTACCGGCACCCCAACGGCCCGTAACGGCCCGGCCGCGCGTCACTACCTCTGCCTCTCGCCCCGGCATCCCAGCGCCGCTCCGCAGCCAGTCAGCGCGGCGGGACGGAGTGACGCGCGCCGCGCCTCGCCCCCGCCGGCCAATCGGAGCCGCCGGCCCTGAGCCACCCCGCGGCGCGGAGCGAGGGGTATGGACGGCGGCGCTGCGAGGCGCGCGCGCGCTTCCCCTTAACCCTTCGGGTGCCGCGCCGCGCCGCGCCCCCCCCCCCCCCCCCCCGCACCGGCTGCCCCCGCCGGCGGCCTTGCGCTCCCGGGCCCAGCCGGGCCGCGGCCTGGCCAGCGCCGGGACCGAGCCTGAGAGCGAGCAAGAGCCGGCCGCAGCCAGCCGCCTCCCCCCCCGGGATGGCATTTTTGTCACATGTCGTGGCTATTCAGTATCCAGCAACTGAGCCCCGGTGGGCTCTGTCAGACTCGGCCAGCGGGAAGGGGGCCGTTTATAAGGGGCAAATCTTCCCTCCTCCCCCACCCCCGCAACCGGCTTTTTGTGGAGACTGTGGCGTTCAAAAAGCTGGGCTGCTCCCTGACGCTTTCTTACCACGAGTGTTTCCACTTGGTGTTGCCCCTTGGTCCTCCACATCCTGGGCCCGGACCAGAGGAGGGCTGGGTTTCCAGAGCACTGAAGGAGCGAGGCGCTGAAATGAGGCGCTTCTATTTTAGACCCGCGTCAGCCCCTCAGATTGTGCATCTTCGCCGTGCCCTCAGCCCTCAGACTGTGCATTTGTTAATGAAGAACGGGTTTCTACACCCCTTGGAGCAGGCCCCGCAGGGCCAGCTGCTGTTTTATCAGCGAAGCAGGAGGAGTGCGCAGCGGCTTCGATGAGCTGCATTTCCGAGAATCTCACCGGCCAGCTTGCCATGCCCTGGCTGAGTAAGGGGCTGCGTGTACAGACATGTCACGCTCCAGGGAAGTTGGGCTCTTCCTAGAAAGAAAATTCTGGGTGCAGCAATAGCCACGCGCACAAACCGCTTCCTCTTGTTTGCTCGCTTTGCCACATGGCAGCCCCTTAAGAAAGAGGGAAAGTAGTTCTCTGAGAAAATGTAACACACAGGCTAGCAAACGCTAGTGTCGTGGTTTAGGCCCAGCCAGCAACTAAGCACCACGCAGCCGCTCGCTCACTCCCCCTACCCCGATGGGACTGGGGAGAGAATCGGAGGAGTAAGAGTGAGAAACACTCCTGGGTTGAGATAAGAACAGTTTAAGAATTGAAATAAAGTAAAATAGGAATGATAATAATAACAATATAATAATAATAGTAATAATAATATACAAAGCAAGTGATGCACAATGCAATTGCTCACCACCCGCCGACCAATACCCAGACAGTTCCCGAGCAGCGATCGCTGCTCCCCAGCCAACCCCCCCAGTTTATATACTGAGCATGACATCATATGGTATGGAATAGCCTTTGGTCAGTTTGGATCAACTATTCTGGCTGTGCCCCCTCCCAGTTTCTTGTGCACCTGGCAGAGCATGGGAAGCTGAAAAGTCCTTGACTGGCATAAGCAGTACTCAGCAACAACTAAAAACATCAGTGTGTTATCAACATTCTTCTCCTACTAAATCCAAAACACAGCACTATGCCTGCTACTAGGAAGAAAATTAACTCTATCCCAGCCGAAACCAGGACAGCTAGTCATTAGGGACTCGGTCCTCCCTTTTGCAAGCTCCTCTCTCTTGTTATGCAGCTCCCTCCTTTGGGGAGTGACTGTCATCTTACATTTCATTAACTGACTCTGCCTGCTAACTGCTGGAAAAGAGGATCAGCTCAGCCCCAGCCCTCCTGGTGCTTCTTTCCCCAGCTCACATCTTTCTCCACCATGGGCCTCCATGGGGGACAGCCTGCCTCACCATGGCCTTCCCCACTGGCTGCAGAGGAACCTCTGCTCCGGCGCCTGGAGCACCTCCTCCCTCTCCTTCACCGGCCTTGGTGTCTGCAGGGCTCTTTCTCTCACATATTCTCACACCTCTCCCACAGCTGCTGCTACACAGTGTTTTTTACCCCTTCTTAAATACGTTATCACAGAGACTCTACCAGTGTCGCTGATAGGCTCAGCTTAGCCAGCCGCGGGTCCATCTGGGATTTAGCTGGAACTGGTTAATTCCAACATGGAGGCAGCTTCTGGCATCTTCTCACAGAAACCAACCCTGCAGCCCCTGCGCTACCAAAACCTTGCCATGTAAACCCAATACATTATTGATTGTACAAGGAAGCTGGCTTGGAGGTATGTGTCATTTTGAAAAATCTCCTTTGGCTGGTTTTCTTTGGTGTGTTTCTGCTGTGCTGGATGGGACTGGGTAGGTACCCAAGCACTTTACAGGGATGTTTTGTTCTCAGAACCAATTCTGACTTTAGCCATGGCAGTTTGCATCTTGTTTGACTTCTGCTTTGAAGACGCAGTAAAAACACATTTAAATGAATGTTTAGAGGAGTGAGCGTAACAACTCTAATAAGGCTGAGAAACCCAAATGATGCGTTTGAAATGTTTCTGTATGGAGCTGAGCTTTTGTATGGAGCTGGGGGTGGTGTGGCTGGATCCTCTCCCTCCATGCCTTTGGGTGGAGCTACGATGGACACTTGCGTTGTTTCCCGAAGCAAAGCAGGGACTGTAACAATAGTGGCCAAACGGTGCACATCCCAAGGAGGAGCTCTTCCAGCCTGAAACCTTGGCAGTAACAGCAGTCTCCGTGTTCTTGGCTTGCTGTAGACCTGGAAGAGTTTTGCTCCCTTAAAATATGACTCACGATGAATAAGGAGATGAAGCAGCACTGCTGATCACACACATCTCTGCAGGGATGATTTCCGTGCCTCGCTTCTGCAGGAAAACCCAGCAAAGGAAGCCTCATCCCTTCATGTCACTGTCCTGGAGAGATGCAAAGATACAATTCAGCTCTGGTGGCTTTCCAGCCACCAGTGGGAGACATTTATTCTTCATTAAAAAGGCGAGGAGGCAAAAGTTACCTGCATGATCTGGGTCTGGACTGGTCCCTGCTCAGGGGTGGCTGCAGCTGGGGTGCCCAGACACTTACTGGCTTTAGGTGTAGGACAGCTCTGTCTGAACCCATGGTCTCTTCGACCCCCATGCCTCACACTACAGTCTTACCATGGTCCCAAATTCCCCCAGCTGCTGAGAGACAGGAACTGAAAGGTGAAGTGTCTCTGACTCTGCTGAGGGAGCAAGCCTCTCTGCAGAGCCAAACACTGCTTTGAGCCACTGCCAGTGCAGGAGAGACACCTGCATACTGCACACATGCACCCACATGTGACGGAGGCACGGACGTGGCTTATAGTGCACAGTGGAATGGGCACACCAGAGCACATGAGCAGGACAATGTCCTGACATGTTGTCGGGCAGATTAGCAAATGGCCTTGACATCATTCCTTTCAGTACTTAAAGGGGGCCTATAGGAAAGATGGGGAGAATCTTTTTAGCAAGGCCTGTTGTGACAGGACAAGGAGTAATGGTTTTAAACTAAAGGAGGGTACATTTAGACTGAAGAAATTCTTTACAATGAGGGTGGTGAAACACTGGAACAGGTTGCCCAGAGAGGCAGTGGAGGCCCCATCCCTAGAAACATTCAGGGTCAGGTTGGATGGGGCTGTGAGCAACCTGATCTAGTTAAAGCTGTCCCTGCTCCCTGCAGGGGGGTTGGGCTAGATGATCTCTAAAGGTCCCTTCCAACCCAAAGCATTCTATGATTCTATGATCACTGCAGGGAAGGTGCTGCTGGCAAGCCCTGAGAGGCAGAGCTGAAGCTGGCAGGTGTGTTTGCACCCAGCACCACCCCTCTCTTTGCACCGCTGCAGCCGAGCACGCCGTGGGTGCTGAAGGTGCCAAATCTGTGGTTACAAGTTAAGAAAGGTGTTTTCCGGCCTTTGGCCCAAACCAAAAGGATCCCCAGGGGGATGTGTGGTGCCATGCTGCAGACCAGGACTCTGCTGTTACTAGGATGATTTGGCTCTGCAGTGCCTGCAGGACATTTTCTGCTGAGTCTCTGTCCAGAAGAAACAGGTTATATTTATCTCATGCTGTTACTCATATTTTCCATCTGCTGTAACACCGTAAGCACTCCTGTGAGGTCGAGGAGTGGGCAGGTGAGAGCAGGGCATCCTGTCCGGGCCACACTGCCAGCGGGAGCGGCACCAGCGCCCAGGCACTGTCCCGCCTGCAGGGTGGCTACCCAGGGACAGCTGCAGCCCTCTCTGCTCCTCCTGGGCACCTGCCTCCTCCTTCTCCTGCTCCTCCTCCCTTTCTCTCAGGGGAGAGAAAATATAACAAAAAAGCTCATGGGTTGAGGTAAGGACAGGGAGAGGTCACTCAGCAATTACCATCACAGGCAAAACACACTCGACTTGGGGAAAATCAGTTTAATTTATTACCAGTCAAATCACAGTACGAAAATGACAAATAAAAACTAAACCTTAAAACACCTTCCCCCCCAACACCTCCCTTCTCACCGGGCTCAACTTCACTCCTGATTTTCTCTACCTCCTCCCCCTGAGCAGCGCAGGGGGATGGCGAATGGGGGTTGTGGTCAGTTCATCACACGTCTCTGCCGCTCCTTCCTCCTCAGGGGAGGACTCCTCACACTCTTCCCCTGCTCCAGCATGGGGTCCCACCCACGGGAGACAGTCCTCCACAAACTTCTCCAATGTGAGTCCTTCCCACGGGATACAGTTCTTCACGAACTGCTCCACTGTGGGTCCCTTCCACGGGGTGCAGTCCTTCAGGAGCAGACTGCTCCAGCGTGGGTGCCCTGTGGGGTCACAAGTCCTGCCAGCAAACCTGCCCCAGTGTGGGCTCCTCTCTCCCCATGGGTCCACAGGTCCTGCCAGGCGCCTGCTTCAGCCTGGGCTTCCCACGGGGTCACAGCCTCCTTCAGGCACACCCACCTGCTCCGGCGTGGGGTCCTCCCCGGGCTGCAGGTGGATATCTGCTCCACCACGGACCTCCATGGGCTGCAGGGGCACAGCCTGCCTCACCATGGTCTGCACCAGGGGCTGCAGGGGAATCTCTGCTCCGGTGCCTGGAGCACCTCCTCCCCCTCCTTCTCCACTGACCTTGGTGTCTGCAGAGTCGTTCCTGTCACATATTCTCACTCCTCACTCCAGCTGCAGTTTTTGTGTTCCTTTGGACTTTTTTTCCCCTTCTTAAATATGTTATCCCAGAGTTGCTACCACCATCACTGATTGGATTGGCCTTGGCCAGCAGCGAGTTTGTCTTGGAGCCAGCTGCCATTGGCTCTATCGGACATAGGGAAAGCTTCTAGCAGCTTCTCACAGAAGCTACCCCTGTAGCCCCCCCGCTACCAAAATCTTGCCACACAAACCCAATACACACACATAAAACTTTGATCCGATACCATACTGCCCACCACAGCCAAAGAAAGCCAGCCACTGCCACATGTGTAATAGTTGCAGATTTTCTCAGTTCATGGAGATTTATCCGTCTGCCTTTGCAGTGATGGTGAATGAAGGTGGGCATTCAGAGGGTTTAAGAGAGATGATAGACCATTCCACATGGGGATCTCCAGCACACATCTATGGACTGACACCCAGTGAGGTGCTGTTTGCTCAAAGACAAAAAAAAAGGTGATGTGACTTGCCTGAATTACAGTAACAGCACCAGGCTATAGCGAGGAGCAGCAGTATTTAAGGAGACAACACACACTTCAAATGCTGCCCGTTGCTCAGTAGTGCTGCTCTTTCCCATACATCTTGCGTTGCAGGGGAAATCGGAGACAGCTGTGGGATTGTTGTCTCACAAAGGGAGTTCGTTACCCAGTGTGCAACAATCCAATTCACACACTGAGTCAAGATACTGATTTTATTTCATTTCTGGTCAGAGATGGGTGCTACGTGGTAATTCCACAAAGCTAGCACACTGAATGAGACTTTCTGCACCTTATTTATACACAAAACTTACAGAGTTAGTAATTATCCTTTTTGCAATTATTGGTTAGTAATTACCATCCTATCTACTATTGGTCAACTATATTCTAATTAGCCTCACTTGCTATGTAAATTAGCATGCATGCTCCTTACGGGGGGAGGCGGGGGGCGAATCGTTTTGGTCCTAAATTGGGTCAGTTGTCGCGATATCCCCCTGCCAGAATTACCTTTCCCCCAGTTACTGTTTTTCGGCAATCATCCAGTTTTTCTGGCACCTTCTGGGGTAGGATGTTCCCTTTTATCAGTTTCTCAGTACTTTTTCAAGGTCTAGTTGCTCCGGGATGTCTTTGGTTAAAGGATGCTAAATGTTTGTTCTTCGGATTAGGGATGATTAAATGTCCTTTACTTGCCAGCTTACAAAAACCTCTTGGCCTGATACGATGTTAACTAAGTTTCAGATTTAGCCTTCAACAGGATGAAAGCCATGTTGGGTCAGAATGAGGCCCCAGCAGGTACTTGGTAGAGTCAGTGGAAATCCAGTGCTGTTCAGGGCTTTACTTCAGTGTTAGTCTCTGAGAGGGCCTGCAGGGTGCATGTTTTGGGAAGGAAGGTTGATACGGATGTGGCAGCATTAGGTATATGGTTGGACTCAGTGATCTTAAAGGTCTTTTCCAACCTAAACAATTCTATGAATCTGTGTTCCACTGGGTATTTCTGTCTGTGGGTGGTTGTTGCAGGGGGAAGGTGCCTTCCAAGGAAAAATGTCAAAGCAAACATGATACCTTTTGCCACTGCTGGCTGTCGGCAGCATTGGGCCATTCCCCACAGACATCTTCACTGAAAATCCTTGGAGCAGAGGAGAGGCAGCGCTGCTTCCCCTCTCCCAACCATGGGGGCTGCAGAGCAGGGGCTGCAGGTGAGGGATGGGAGCACCTTGCAGATGCGTGGGGGAAATTGCAAGTCTCTTCCACTGACGTTCATATTAGTGCTCAAAGTGAAAAGACATAGATCATTTAGAAGATAAACCAGACATGTTTCCGTTTCTCTGAATGTCAGCTAAATAGGGTAACTGATTGGGTTGGGGTGTCATAGATCTTTATTGTAACATGTATCACTCAAAGGAAAAGGCATTTTATGACTATGCACTGCTAGGGTGAGGACCTTGCCTGTGACTTTGCATTGCAACATAAGCTCAGGTAAATACTGCCAGCATATATGTGTGAAGGTATGCCCACTTCTTAAAAACCTGTGATATAAAGGCCTTTCTTTTACACTCTTTCAGACACAGTGTTGAATTACGGAGCGGAACTTGATGTACCTGCTGGGCAGAGAGGTCTCTGAGGATATGTCGGTGAGTCATTCTCTGCTGGGCTGCTGCCTTGCAAGCCGAGGCCAGTAGCACATCTGAGGGGTCCAGTTTTGGCTAAGGGGACACATAGTACTGGTAGGGACAGCGAGGGTTTAGAAGAAATCAGTGTGATTGTTGTTCTCCGAAAAAAACAGTGAGTGAAAATGTCTTTGGCTAATGAGAATGGGGGATGTGCTGCCACCCATCTTCTTTAGCTGTTTGCAGTCACAGGTGCTGCCCAGGGATGTGGGTGGTTGCTGCTGGGGGGCTGCGAGGGAGGGAGGGAGCAGGGAAGCGGAACGTTGCTGCTGCTGGTGTATCCTGACAGGTGCCAGGAGAGCAGAGCTGCTGATGTTGAAAGGAAATCCAGCCATCCTCATTAGCAAAGTAAAGTCTTGGTGGGCAGGAGCTGCTGCCAGCAGCAGTTTGTGCTGGCACAGGCCAATAGGGCAAAATTCCTGCTGGGGAGGAGGGAAGAACGGGCAGAAACCCCCATGTGCTCTTTGGGAAGTTGCCCCTCAGGCCAGAGCTGCCACCACTGATCTCACCCATGGAAAGAGTGTGCAATGTGCCACAACCACCAGTTACCTGTACGTGCTGGTGCCTTTACAGCTGAAAACCTGCTTGAACTGTGCGGGAATTCTCTGCAAAAGTAACTTGTCACATGAAGGGGTATTTCTGGCACTCAGCTAACTGGAAACGAAGCTTTTATGAGATGAGCATTTAAATGCCAGTTCCTCCCTGAGCACTGCTCCCTTTCTCTTTTCTGAAGGAAACGTGGAATAGGACCCCAAAACCTTTGTCAGGGTCTCTCAGCCCCATGACTATGCCCATTTGGTTGCTGGTTTGGGGATGCTCCCTGGCTCTGGCCCTGGTGCCCCACCACATCCACCTGGACTCCAGGCACAGGACTGGGCACCCCACATGGAGCCAGCGGGGGGATACTGGTAACCTCTGGTTTACCACCACAGCTGCATTTTCCTTGATCTCCTCTGCCCCTCTGGTGCAAGAACCTCATCCTGGATCTTGCAGGGGAGGACTGGTCACTCATGTTCATTCCTCATTTGTATCCTCCAACACAGCTGAGGCACAGTTGTTTTGTCCTCATGCGGCTTGGTGTGAGCTGACTTGTGCCTAGTATATTTACTAAGAGGGTAATTTGGGATTTGGGCCTCATGAACTTCATTGTCTTTGAACAGGTGGGTTACACATCACCAACATCTAACTCCTCTGCAGCCTATGAATATCCCTTCTACCCTGGACTGGACATCAGCTGTGATCTTGAAAATATTCCAGCATTTGCATCTACCTTTTTACCAGTGCTGTACTCCCTACTGTTTGTGACTGGCCTCGTGGGAAATGCTTTGGTCATTTGGGTCCTAACAGTCTTCAAGAAAGTCAGGGCCATGACTGATGTTTATCTGCTGAACCTCGCCATCTCTGACCTCCTCTTTGTTTTCTCCCTCCCCTTCTTGGTTCAGTACTCCATCATGAGCCAGTGGACTTTTGGAAATGTGATGTGTAAGATCATCAGCTCAGCTTACTTCATTGGTTTCTACAGCAGCACCTTCTTCATAACCATTATGAGCGTTGACAGGTACTTGGCCATTGTCCGGTCTGTCTACGCTCTACAGATTCGGACAACTGCCCATGGGGTTATCAGCAGCCTGGCCCTTTGGGGAGTTGCCATTTTAGCATCAGCACCAGAGTTAATTTTTTTCCAGGAAACAAATGACAATAACCAGAGTAAGTGTACCCCTCACTATCCTGACAGCAACAATGGCTGGAAGACTTTCAGTAATTTTGAAGTCAATATCCTGGGGTGGCTGATGCCTGTTGGTGTCCTCATTTTCTGCTACCACAGCATCTTGAAAAGCCTGCAGAAGTGCCATACTCAGAACAAGTACAAAGCAATGAAACTGGTTTTCATTGTCGTCATTGTGTTTTTCTTCTTCTGGACCCCCGTCAACATTGTGATTTTTCTGGACTCTCTGAGGAACTTATATGTCATTGATGACTGCCAGACAAGCCGAAGGCTAGACCTAGCCATGGAGCTGGCTGAGGCGCTCTCTTTCATCCACTGCTGCCTCAACCCAGTCATCTATGCCTTTGTAGGAGAGAAGTTCAAGAAGCATCTCTGTGAAGCTTTCAGAAAATACACACGTTTTCTGTTGATCTGCAAAGACTGCGGTGCTTTCAATGGGCACAGCCTGGACAAGCACTCCTCTCTGCACACTGCATCCTCACAGTCGTCTTTTGTTGGCACTGTCTTGTAGAGCTACAAGTCAAGAACTTTACTCCTGAACAGGTGACCTGAAGTTGAGAAATCCTCCTAGCACGTCATGCACAGGGATGCACTGTTTATGCAACCTTTTAGGTTTAGGAAAAGCAGAAGCAACTGCTTGAGCTTGCTTTTATCATGCTTGCCTTTGGGTTTCTTACTTTTTAGCATCTTCCTCCCTTTCCCTTGTGTCCTGGTTTTGGCTGGGATAGAAGTTAATTTTCTTCCTAGTAGCTGGCATAGTGCTGTGTTTGGATTTAGTAGGAGAAGAATGTTGATAACACGCTGATGTTTTAGTTGTTGCTAAGTACTGCTTATGCTAGTCAAGGACTTTTCAGCTTCCCATGCTCTGCCAGGTGCACAAGAAACTGGGAGGGGGCACAGCCAGAATAGTTGATCCAAACTGACCAAAGGGCTATTCCATACCACATGACGTCATGCTCAGTATATAAACTGGGGGGGGGGAGTTGGCCGGGGAGCAGCAATCACTGCTCGGGAACTGTCTGGGTATCGGTCAGCGGGTGGTGAGCAATTGCATTGTGCATCACTTGCTTTGTATATTATTATTATTATTGTCATTATTGTATTGTTATTATTATCATTCCTATTTTACTTTATTTCAATTATTAAACTGTTCTTATCTCAACTGAGGAGTGTTTCTCACTCTTACTCCTCCGATTCTCTCCCCAATCCCATCGGGGTAGGGGGAGTGAGCGAGCAGCTGCGTGGTGCTTAGTTGCTGGCTGGGGCTAAACCACGACACCTTGGCACGTCCTGCCCTGCCTGCTTTTTGAAAGGGAGGCTGAAATTACCAGCAGACTCCTGCAATGCCCGAGCAGCATGGAGAGGTGCCTTAGAAACATTTCTTCCCCCACCTCAGATTCAGTACTGAAAGGAACTCCTTATGTTTCTGAACTCGGGTGTATTGGGTTTGTGTGGCAAGGTTTTGGCAGTGGGGGACTACAGGGGTGGCTTCTGTGAGAAGCTGTATCATGGTTTAAGCCCAGCCAGCAACTCCAGAAAATTAACTCTATCGCAGCTGAAACCAGGACAAGCTGCTAGAAGCTTCCCCTATGTCTGATAGAGCCAATGCCAGCCGACTCCAAGACAGACCCGCCACTGGCCAAGGCCAAACCAATCAGTGACAGTGGTAGCAACTCTGGGATAACATTTTAAGAAGGGGGGAAAAAAAAAACCCCACCAGGACACACACTGCAGCTGGAGTGAGGAGTGAGAATATGTGAGAGGAGCGACTCTGCAGACACCAAGGTCAGTGGAGAAAGAGGGGGAGGAGGTGCTCCAGGCGCCGGAGCAGAGATTCCCCTGCAGCCCGTGGTGAAGACCATGGTGAGGCAGGCTGTGCCCCTGCAGCCCATGGAGGTCCATGGTGGAGCAGATATCTACCTGCAGCCCGGGGAGGGCCCCATGCTGGAGCAGGTGGATGTGCCCGAAGGAGGCTGTGACCCCATGGGAAGCCCAGGCTGAAGCAGGCGCCTGGCAGGACCTGTGGACCCATGGGGAGAGAGGAGCCCACGCTGGGGCAGGTTTGCTGGCAGGACTTGTGACCCCACGGGGCACCCACGCTGGAGCAGTCTGCTCCTGAAGGACTGCACCCTGTGGAAGGGACCCACGGTGGAGCAGTTCGTGAAGAACTGTATTCCGTGGGAGGGACTCACATTGGAGAAGTTTGTGGAGGACTGTCTCCTGTGGGTGGGACCCCATGCTGGAGCAGGGGAAGAGTGTGAGGAGTCCTCCCCTGAGGAGGAAGGAGCGGCAGAGACAGCGTGTGATGAACCACAACTCCCATTCCCCATCCTCTTCCACCGCTCGGGGGGGAGGAGGTAGAGAAAATCAGGAGTGAAGTTGAGCCCAGTGAGAAGGGAGGTGTTTGGGGGGAAGGTGTTTTAAGGTTTAGTTTTTATTTGTCATTTTTGTACTGTGATTTGACTGGTAATAAATTAAACTGATTTTCCCCAAGTCGAGTGTTTTGCCTGTGATGGTAATTGCTGAGTGATCTCCCTGTCCTTATCTCGACCCACGAGCTTTTTTTTTTTTTGTTATATTTTCTCTCCCCTGTCCAGTTGAGAAGGGGAGTGCTAGAGCGGCTTTGGTGGGCACTTGGCATCCAGCCAGGGTCAAGCCACCACATCAGGACACTTGGCCGCTCCTTCCTACATCTCAGCAGAGTGGATTGGCTTTGTAGGCAGGGACAGGGCTCACAGCAGGAGCGAGAACCCGCTCTTTGGAGGGAAATGTGCCCAAGTTTAAGGCATCATGCTAGGATCTGGCTCCCAGTTGACAGATCTGAACAAGGCTTCCAGCCCAGGAAGAGCTTAGTGAGTGAATAATTAGATAAGCAACAAAGAAATAAATGCTATGCATGTGTTTTATTTAAATCAATGTGGAGGAATGTTTAGGTATGATCCTGACTCCCCATCTGCTACAAGGGCCTGCAGCTCCTGGGCTGGAAGGGTTTGGAAGTTGTAGCCTGGAAATGACACTGTGGGTGTCAACAAAAAACCCTTATGGGAATGAACAAGTGCCCTAGGGATGAGTGAAGAAATAGTTACCTGGATAAAAAGGCTGAAGAGTGGAAAAAATACTGAATGTGAGCTGAGAGAGTGGTAACAGTCGTATGTCAAAGCTTCCGAGGACCTGCTGGCTGGTAAGCCACAGAGGACCTGCTGGCTGGTAAGCCACAGACCAGGGCAGTGGCCTATACACACATGCACGTGTGTGTATATATACACACACGTGCACATGTGTGTATATATACACATACATATATGTGCTTATATATATTTTTTTTAATATATACAAATACTGATAGATAAATGCAATGGTGTTCTGAAGCTTGTAGTCTTGATCTGTTTATCACCATATTTGAAGTTTAATAATAAAGGTACTGCATGCAGTATAATTGCACAATCCTAGGAGCCTATTTCATTGTTAATTCTTTCAGCTTGTGCATTTTCTTCTGTTGTGGGTAGTTCTACAAAACTGACAATCCCTCCAGCTGCCTCTTTCCTTCTCTCTCTCCCTCTCTGTTCCTCCTCCCCTGGGAAAAAGAAGTGGAGAGTAGATTATCTTTTATTCTAGAAATCTAATTTCCTGTAAGTCTGCCCTTGTAGTGTTTCCATACATACTGAGTACCCTTGGGCTTACTTCCTAGAGTAAAAGCAGAACAAAACACAAAATATAATTCTTTTAAACCGCCTATCTTCGGGTAGGATTTACTATTTTAATGTGTACTTGTATTTGCAATCTGCAAGGTACAATCTTTTGCAAGAACAGGCCAGTAACAGAAGGTGTGTAAGAAATACGTGCTGCCTCATGTGGGCCATGGCATACATTCTCCAAATCATAGCATCATAGCATCATAGAATGCTTTGGGTTGGAAGGGACCTTTAGAGGTCATCTAGCCCAACCCCCCTGCAGTGAGCAGGGACAGCTTTAATTAGATCAGGTTGCTCAGAGCCCCGTCCAACCTGACCGTGAATGTTTCTAGGGATGGGGCCTCCACTACCTCTCTGGGCAACCTGTTCCAGTGCTTCGCTGCCCTCATTGTAAAAAATTTCTTCCTTATAACCAGTCTAAATCTATTCTTCTTTAGTTTAAATCCATTGGTCCTTGTCCTGTCACAGCAGGCCTTGCTAAAAAGATTCTCCCCATCTTTCCTGTAGGCCCCCTTTAAGTACTGGAAGGTTGCAATAAGGTCTCCTCGCAGCCTTCTCTTCTCCAGGCTGAACAACCCCAACTCCCTCAGCCTGTCCTCACAGGAGAGGTGCTCCAGCCCTCGGATCATTTTTGTGACCCTCCTCTGGACCTGCTCCAACAGGTCCATGTCCTTCTTGTGCTGAGGGCTCCAGAGCTGGATGCAGTACTCCAGGCGAGGTCTCACCAGAGCAGAGTAGAGGGGCAGAATCACCTCCCTCGACCTGTTGGCCACGCTGCTTTTGATGCAGCCCAGGATTCGGTTGGCTTTCTGGGCTGCAAGCGCACATTGCCGGCTCATGTCCAGCTTTTCATCCATCAGTACCCCCAAGTCCTTCTCCGCAGGGCTGCTCTCAATCCCTTCATCCCCCAGCCTGTATTGATATTGGGGGTTGCCCCGTCCCAGGTGCAGGACCTTGCACTTGGCCTTGTTGAACCTCATGAGGTTCACAGAGGCCCACCTCTCCGGCTTGTCCAGGTCCCTTTGGATGACATCTTGTCCTCCTGGTGTGTCAACGGCACCACTCAACTTGGTGTCATCTGCAAACTTGCTGAGGGTGCACTCGATCCCACTGTCTATGTCATTGATGAAGATGTTAAACAGCACCGGTCCCAGTACGGACCCCTGAGGAACCCCACTTGTCACTGGTCTCCATGTGGACATTGAGCCGTTGACCACGACCCTCTGGATGTGACCATCCAACCAATTCCTTATCCATAGAACAGTCCACCCATCAAATCCATATCTCTCCAATTTAGAGAGAAGGATGCTGTGGAAGACTGTGTCAAATGCTTTACAGAAGTCCAAATAGATGACATCCATTGTTTTTCCCTTGTCCACTGATGCAGTGGACAATTCTAAATTCTAAAGCAAAGACTGTGACCAGAGGAAAAGGTTCAGCTGCTGCCTAGGTCCAACAGCAGGATTGCAGCCAGGCGCAGCAGTACAGCTGCTGCCTTTTGGGTGCCTTACCACCCTTGGGTGACTAGGCTTTTTTTGTATATGCAAACACTGAGGTGCTCTAGAAGGGGATTCATAAAAATTCAGGAGAAAGACAAAAGGTTGTGGGCAGGAGGACAGCACCAGCTATCTCCCCTGCAGAGTCACAGGATAAGCCCTCTAGATCAGACCTCACTCAGCTGAAGCACAAGAGATGGGAACGATTTCTGCAGCCCTGCAGCCCCATCCTGCAGCCCTTGTGTGAGCGCTTTGGGACAGCTGCTGGAGCCCATTTTCCCAAGCTGGCAAGAAGATCGCCTTTCCCTGGTGCTGCTGAGCATTTCTGCTAGGGAATATCTCTTTTCAGAGGTTTCATTGATTGTTGTTGTGTAGCTGTTGGAGTGAGGCTGTGACCCAGGGCTTCCCCACAAGGGCTGTAACCCTGTGGTGTGAGGGTAGCATAAACGTGCAGAGCCTTCTTTGCAAAGTCTTTCACTTCTCTTAGTTCTCCCTAGAGTCTAAAAGGGCATCTTCCCACTGCTGCTGCCTCAGCACCGCTTGCAAACCCTTCCAGCGGGGAGGTGGGAGACGCTTTCTGCAGCTCAAAGGCTTTCCTGCCAGAGGCAGCTGCCTTCCTCCATTGCAGCAGCAACACCAGGAGCCCCAAGCTGGACCTGACCTCAACTTCTCGCAGCCCAACTTCTTTGAGCTGCTACTGCTGCCTTCCTGTGCAAAGGGAGAAGATGAGACCCACATCCGGAGGATGCATGGCTGGCAGGACCTGACCTGCGTCACTGTGGGCAGCCAGGAGCATCCCTGTGGGTCTCAGAGCTCCTCTCCTTTCTGAAGGGACAAGCCCGGGAGCAGTCTGCTGCCCTGCCAGTGTCTGTGAGGGCACTAAGAGCACAGGAGAGCGGGAGGCATCTTCCTGCATCTGTACAAGCTGCTGGGCAGCTTGAGGGTAGCGCCAAATTTTAGGGTCATCTCAAGAGCTGGGAGCACAAGAAGCACCCAGCTGCTGAGGCTAGACCATCCTGCACAGACCCCATACCTGTTCACCTACTTGCATAAAAAGTAGCCACGTTATATTGATCCCGCTCATATCTGCTACTTAGCTTTATATCCTGATCTTGCTTTTTCTTTTTGCTGAGATGATGCAGGTTAAAGAGGATTCAGGATGATGTTGGCACATTAAATAGTCAGATATTCTCTTATTCTGGCTTAATCTTAAAACAGAAACCAGAGTAATTGTTACCCACATTCAAGCTTAAACCTAAAATACATACTTGTTTTCTTTTGATTTATTGGTGTTATTTACACCAGAGGGTCCCTTCTACAGAGGGAAGTTAGAAAGGTCAAGTCTTTGTCTGATGCCACCCATGATGCTCTGTGTGTTTGGATGGAAAGGCCTTGACAGGCTGCAGCATTGCAGTGGCATTAGTGGGGCTCATCTTGCACAAATGTCACTTGCCACACTGTGCAAACCTGTGCAGCACCTGTAGAGAGCAAAAGGGTGTGTTTAAGGACCCACGCTGTTGAACTACACCAGCAAAAAGTGGGATATATGAGGACATCTTAGCTTATGGTGTTCCTAGATCCCTTGGGAAATAGTGTGAAGTGGGACCTGGTGGATCCTTCCACATCTCTCAGCTCTGAGCTGCAGGACTGCCACTTTAGCACAGGGAATGACAATCTCAGCATCTTGTTCCAAAATGGCATCCCGCAGTATGAAACTAGTCCATATCTGGCTTGTTCTGGCATTATGCTGAAGCCTCCTTCCCAAGGCAATGTGCTGACAACACTAATTAAATCCTTGGCAGAATCTCTGGCTTTCAAGTCACTCGTTCAGGCCACTGCATACAGTCTGGGGATGAGGATAGGAGCTTCTGACTTGATCGTTTCTGGAGGATTCCTCCCAGCCAGCAGCGCAACTCTGCCTCTTTCTGCTGTGGTAGCATCCAGCTACACCTGGAGGTCAGAACCAGTCAAAAGTTTTATGAGGGAAAAAAAGAAAGGTTAATGAAGGGTATTTGTGTCCTGCACCTCTCTTGGCTGAAAGATGCTCCTGAGCAGTGATGGGCCTGCATTAGCATGCCCAAAACTCCCAAAACCCCTGGTAATTGTATCATGTCCAGAATAATCCTGTTTTATTTTCAGCCTCTTGAAAACACTGATTTAGTATACCAATTATGAAGCAGCATGGAAATTACTAACTGTGCCAGGAGAGGATCTAGAAAGGATCATGACAGAAAAAAAAACCACGTGACTTTAGGTATTCTGTCCAGATGTAAAAAAAGTTTGGGAAATTGAAAGAGAATTATATCCTTAGTCTGAATATGTCAATTTTAATTGTAATGTGCAGGCTGGCATACGGTTTGGTTAATATTTGTACCTCAGAGGCAGCAAGTAATGGTGGGCAAAGCAAAGCTGCTGCTGTACAATGCCAATTTTGATGTATGGCTTCTGAGCAGTGTGCTTCTGCATGTCTGTGCGCTTCTGCATAAATCTGTATTTTTGTAGACTCAGCTGAAATGCCAAAATGTACAGAGCCAGGTCACTGAAATCCCCGCCTCAAAATAGCAGTAGTATTATTTGGGTTCCCACAGCCTCTGCTGATGAGTGCATCTGCTGGGGCCTCGTCCCAACCCAACAATACTCTCTTTTGCGGCTGGCTGGGACTGTCCGTGCAGATCCAGTGTGCTTCCCAGTAGTCAGTGCAGCCAGCATAACCCTGGCATCAGCAGCTGGGTCAGGCTTGCCGTGTAGGATGAGATATATGGAAGAGAAGAGTACTACCAAGCAAAGAGCAATGTTAGCTGCGTTACCCCAGTAAATACTAATTTTCCTCACCATACTCTTGTGTCCAGGCAGTCTTCCCACTAATATTAGTGAATGTGTGGCAGGCATGTCTGCATCACCAAGACATTTATCCCTTTCTTTACCTGGCACTCTCTGAGGATGTTCAGTCTCCATAATCCTCCATGTGCTTGGGCTTAGAGAAGGCCTTTACCTTCTCCAAAGGTAAACTTCACACAAGTTTTGAAAGGAAAGGGCACTCAAGCGCCACAACCAGCTGGCGTCTTCACATCACATCTGTCCACCATTAGCTGCCTGGGTAACCCTGCCTGTCCTAGAGGATATCACAGCACAGGTTCAGGAGGGGCTTGAGATCAAGGCTATCATGCCTTCAGCAGTCCATTTTTTCCTCCTTTTTCTACACAAAAAAACCCAAACCCAGGCTGTTAACCGATGAAGTGCAGCAAGGCAATCATTCCTCAAAGCCCTAACTGTTTGCTGACCCATACTTGGAGATAAATCTGATCTTTCTGGAAAGCATGAGCATAGTGCCCAGGGGTGTGTTGCACATGTGAAATGATCTGCAGGAGCAAAGCATGGCCAAGCTTCAGCTCTGCCAAAGGGAGTGGGCACACTGAGAAACAGAGTGGAACAGAGGATTTCTGCTCATCTTTCCATTTCCTAACAGCTCAGCAGTACATGCATATGCTCCTCTTCAAAGACACCATGGTCCTCTCTGCTACGGAGGAACAGCCCCAGCCTGACTCATTCCTGAACCTGAACTCTTGGTGCTGAACTTACTGACAGATGACTGTGGAGGCTGTTTCAGAAAAAAAGGAGATGAATCATGAAATACCTATTTTAGTACCTATCTCTTGACCCAGCACCCAGCCCAGGGCAAGGTTTGTGCAGGGCTTGGTGAACCAGCAGATAGGTTTGTGGCTGTCTGGGCAGGTTTCAGTCCTTCAGGAAGGCCACATGGTGCTGGAGCTTTCTGCATCTTGAAGGGGCACATCTGACGCCTGCCTCTGGGATGGATGCTGCCAGACTGGATGCATATCCTTGATGAATTCTAACACACCACGGAGGATGAGAGGAGATTTTATTTGGGATCCTTAGAAAATGTGTGTCTTTCACAGCAGCAGGGACGGATGCAGTGCGCTGTATTCCTGGGCCAGTGACAGGCTGTGGCTTATTGCTGCCGACTAAAGTGAACTCAAACACAATTTGGTTAAAAACGTACACATCAGTAGGTTCTCTTGACTTCATGACTAAAGCCGTGCTGAAGAAATATCTCTGTTATCCATTTTGAAGTTAACAGCAGCAGACAACTATTGGACCAGCACCCAGCAAATAAGCAACACACACTAACAGGCATGTATCAAGTACAGCAATTGTACACAGGAATTTGCCCCCTTAGGCAGCTCTGTACCTCTTGTCTCCTAAATAGAGATGACAGGCTGCCTGAGCATAAGGAACAAGCAGCCCCAGCAGCACCAAGACTGCTGGGTGCTCTGAAATGCCCAGGCATCTCCCAATGCAGCAAGGAGAGGCTCACAAGCCAACCCGGGCTGTGGATGGGACTGAGGGTGACACCTGGGACGCTCACACCACAGATATCGTGCTTGGGGGAGGCGTTTCAGCGAGCCTGAGCGAGAGAGGAGCATGCTGCCTGTGGTGTTTGCACAGATGTGTCAGGACATCCTCTGGTGCCTGCACTGGCTGCCACAGACACAGCAGCACAAAGCACCCTTGGAGCCACTGCTGCTCCCTAGACCCACGGCACAGGTGGCTTCACAAGCCTTCCTGGGGTCAGGCTTTGTCCCCAGCTGGAGATGCCAAAGGGCACCTCTGCTTGCAGCTCACCGAGCTCCACCCCAGGCTTTTCCTATGGGGGAAGCACTGGCCAGAAGAGACAAGACATCGACGGGCAGCTGTGCACTGTGCACTGTGACTGCAGTGGCACAGGCCGCTGGCACCTCGCGGGTAGTCTCCTTGCATCTCTCCAGGACAGTGACATTGTTGTGGTTTAGCCCCTGTCGGCAACCAAGCACCACACAGCCGCTCGCTCACCCTCCCCCACCATGGTGGGATGGGGGAGGGAATCGGAAGGGCAAAAGGAAGAAAACTCGTGGGTTGAGATAAGAACAGTTTAATAATTGAAATAAAATTATTAATATTATTATTATTAATGTAATGAAAAGGAGAACAATGAGAGAGAGAAACAAAACCCAGGAAAAAAACAAGTGATGCAACTGCTCACCAGCTGCCGACCGATACCCAGCCAGTTGCCGAGCAGTGATTGCTGCCTCCCGGCCAACTCCCCCTAGTTTATATACTGAGCATGACATCATATGGTATGGAATATCCCTTTGGTCAGTTTGGATCAACTGTTTCTTGTGGATCTTGTGGTCAGTTTGGATCAACCCCTTCCCAGTTTCTTGTGCACCTGGCAGAGTATGGGAAGCTGAAAAGTCCTTGACTAGTATAAGCAGTACTTAGCAACAACTAAAACGTCAGTGTGTTATCAGCATTATTCTCATCCTAAATCCAAAACACAGCACTACACCAGCTACTAGGAAGAAAATTAACTCTATCCCAGCCAAAACCAGGACAGTATCCGCCCCTTATTCTATACCATCTACGTCATGCACAAGTTCACCATGGTGAGCACGTAGCACTTGCCTTGGCGGGTTTGTGGGAGTGTGATGTAATCAATCTCCCAGGTCTCCCCATTTTTATATTTCAGCCATCACCCTCCATACCAGAGGCTTTAACCGCTTGGCTTGCTTGATTGCAGCGCATGTTTCGCATTCATGGATAACCTCTGCAATAGTGTCCATAGTCAAGTCCACCCCTCGATCACGAGCCCATCTATATGTTGCATCTCTTCCTTGATGGCTTGAGGTGTCATGAGCCCACCAAGCTATAAATAATTCACCCTTATGTTGCCAGTCCAGATCCAGCTGAGCCACTTACAGTCTTAGCAGCCTGATCCACCTGCTGGTTGTTTTGATGTTCTTCAGTGGCCCGACTCTTAGGTACATGAGCATCTACGTGACGAACTTTTACAACCAGGTTCTCTACCCAGGCAGCAATATCTTGCCACAATGTGGCAGCCTGGATGGGTTTGCCTCTGCTCTGCTTCCATTGCTGCAACCACCCCCACAGGGCATTTGCCACCATCCATGAGTCAGTATAGAGATGAAGTACTGGCCACTTTTCTTGTTCAGCAATATCTAAAGCCAGCTGGATGGCTTTCACCTCTGCAAACTGACTCGACTCCCCTTCTCCTTCAGCAGTTTCTGTGACTTGTCGTATAGGACTCCATTCAGCAGCTTTCCACCTCCGATGCTTTCCCACAAGACGACAGGACCCATCAGTGAACAGGACATATTGCTTTTCATTTTCTGGCAATTTATTATACAGTGGGGCCTCTTCAGCATGTGTCACCTCCTCCTCTGGTGATATTCGAAAACTTTTGCCTTCTGGCCAGCCCACGATCACTTCCAAGATTCCTGGGCAACTGGGGTTTCCTATTCGAGCCTGTTATGGGATTAGTGCAACCCAGTTACTCCAAGTAGCATCAGTTGCATGATGAGTAGAGGGGACCCTCCCTTTGAACATCCAGCCCAGCACCAGCAGTTAGGGTGCCAGGAGGAGCTGTGCTTCTGAAGCAGCTTGAACCCCTTCATATGCTGCCAATGTCTCTTTTTCAGTTGGAGTATAGTGGGCTTCAGATCTTCTGTATCCCTGACTCCAAAACCCTAGGGGTCAACCTTTGAGTCTCCCCTGGTGCTTTCTGCCAGAGGCTCCAGCTAGAACCATTCTCCCCAGTTGCGGTGTAGAGCACATTTTTTACATCTTGCCCTGCCTGGGCTGGCCCAAGGGCTGCTGCATGAACTATCTCCTGCTTAATTTGTTCAAAGACTTGTCGTTCCTCAGGGCCCCATTTGAAATCGTTCTTCTTCCGGGTCACTTGATAGAGAGGGCTTATGATCAGACTGTAATTTGGAATATACATTCTCCAAAAACCCACAATGCCTAAGAAAGCTTGTGTTTCCTTTTTGCTAGCTGGTGGGAACCTAGCTGTTATTTTGTGGATCACATCCATTGGGATCTGACAACGTCCATCTTGCCATTTTATTCCTAAAAACTGGATTTCCTGTGCAGGTCCCTTGACCTTACTTTGTTTGACAGCAAAACCGGCCTTCAGAAGGATTTGGACTATTTTCTTCCTCTTCTCAAAAACTTCTTCTGCTGTATTGCCCCATATGATGATGTCATCAATGTATTGCAGGTGTTCTGGAGCTTCACCCTGTTCCAGTGCCATCTGGATCAGTCCATGGCAAATGGTAGGGCTGTGTTTCCACCCTGGGGCAGTCAATTCCAGGTGTACTGAACACCCCTCCAAGTGAAAGCAAACTGTGGCCTACACTCTGCTGCCAAAGGGATTGAGAAAAATGCTTTAGCGATATCAATTGTGGCATACCACTTGGCTGCCTTTGACTCCAGTTTGTATTGAAGTTCTAGCATGTCCAGCACGGCAGCACTCAGCGGTGGCGTGACTTTGTTCAGGCCACAGTAGTCTACTGTTAGTCTCCACTCCCCATTAGACTTTTGCACTGTCCATATGGGACTGTTAAAGGGTGAGCGAGTCTTGCTGATCACTCCTTGGCTCTCCAGTTGATGAATCAGCTTATGGATGGGAATCAGGGAGTCTCGGTTGGTGCGATATTGCTGCTGGTGCACCGCTGTGGTAGTGATCAGCACCTGTTGTTCTTCGACCCTCAGCATCCCCACAACAGAACGGTCCTCCGAGAGACCAGGCAAGGTGGACAGCTGTTTCATTTCCTCCAAGGCAGCTGTACCAAAAGCCCACCAGTACCCTTTTGGGTCCTTGAAATACCCTCTCCTGAGGCAGTCTATGCCAAGGATGCACAGAGCCTCTGGGCCAGTCACAATGGGGTGCTTCTGCCACTCATTCCCGGTTAGGCTCACTTCAGCCTCCAGTACAGTTAGCTGTTGGGATCCCCCTGTCACTCCAGAAATACAGACGGATTCTGCCCCTTTATAACTTGATGGCATTAGGGTACGCTGTGCACCGGTGTCCACTAGAGCCTTATACTCCTGTGGGTCTGATGTGCCAGGCCATTGAATCCACACAGTCCAGTAAATCCGGTTGTCCCTTTCCTCCACCTGGCTGGAGGCAGGGCCCCTCTAGTCCTGGTCATAGTATTCATTACTCACTTCTTGTAAATATGAGTCAGGAGTCCCTTGATTAAGATCAGAAGTAAGATCAGACCTTCTACTCTGTACCAGAGACTGTAGCAGCGATTTTCCTGGAAGAACTCCTTTGTGTAATTGTTTTTCCTTGCAACTCACGTACCCATGCCTCTAGGGTCAAAGTAGTTTTTCCATCCCACTTCCTCATGTCCTCTCCATGGTCACACAGGTAAAACCACGGAGTGCCCCGTGGCGTGTACCATCTGTATCCTCTCTCTCGAGCAGAAGAATGCTGACTACTAATAGCTGAGATGTTGGTCCGTATAGGTGGAGAGTAGGACCTATTCTCTTTTGAGTTGCTGGAACTCCCAGGACAGTTTTGCCACAGCTGAGACGAGGGACGACAAGATACTTTCTTCATATTCCTGGAGTCGGCTAGCCACTTCATCCACCGTTGATGCCTCTTCATCTTTCCAGGACAGTATTGCCAATGAGCTGGCATACAACGCTGGTGCACTCCGTACCAACTTCCGTCACATGGGTCATGTGCACTGGACTTCATCTGGATCTTTGGATAACTGCTCATTGTTCAGGTTACTATAAATCACCTCCAGCACGGCTAATTCCCTCAGGTACTGGGTACCTCTCTCCATGGTGGTCCATTTGCCTGGGCAATATATAACATCTTCCTTGAAGGGATATCTTTCCTTCATACCTGACAGGAGTCAGCTCCAGAGGCTAAGGATTTGTGCTCCTTTACCAATTGCTTTGCCAGTGTCCCCTTCCCTAGAAAGGGATCCCAGCTGTTTGTCTTCCTTACCCTCTTATTCCAGGCTACTGGCCCCATTGTTCCAGCATCAGAGCAGCCAGGTGACAATGTGCTTATCTGGACGATGGCTGAAATCTTTTCATGTATCTTGTAGCTCACTCAAGGATAAGGATCAGGCAGTTTCTGTCTAGTTTATGAGTTCTTCTTCCTCCTCCTCCTCTCCTTGTCATGGTCCTGGTTTTTCATCATCCCTTTCTAAACCAGCTGTCTTTCACTTCCAAGATTTCTTCTTGTGTATAGGGGCGACTGATACCAGCACAGGTTGGTTCCCTGGAGTAGCTGCACTGCCTGTGGCCAGGGTTGGAGTAGCTGTAGTGCCAGTCACCGGGGTTAGAGTAGCTGCAGTGCCTGTCGCTTTGTCATCAGATCCAGAGACCTTCTCTTCCCCTTGACTGCTCTGAATAGTGTTGAACAGGGCCCAGTAGGCATGGGCCAGGCCCCAGCGCATTGCAGTGATTTGTGTCTCTCTGGAGTTGCCAGGGTGACAGCATACATTTTCCAAATATTCTACTAATGTTTTGGGATTCTGCACTTGTTCAGGGTTGAAGTTCCAAAACACTGGGGGTGCCCACCGTCCTAAGCATTTGCCCATGCTATCCCACACACCCTGCCACTCATAACTATCCAGCCTTGGGGTAGATTTCTGGGTGATATTCTTAAATTGCTTATTAATCGTAGACAAAACAAAAAAAATTCCCAAGAAATACCAATAGAAGTATCTTAATTACCCAAGGATGTTCAAAATACTGAAAAGCTATTCTAATGAAGGATGAAACTTCATAGAAGAAGGCAGCAAAGGTGCCATTCTGTATTTCCTCCATAAAAAACCTCTCAGAAGAAGTAGCATAATTGCTAATTGTCTCCACAAGGTGGTACCCAAAGTACATTAATGGTTTCAGTACAAAACCCAGACTCAAGGTCAGTGTTTTAATAACAAATCTCCCAGGCAAAACATCACTAATCACTGCAGAGCACAGCAAACTGCAAAAACCAACACCAATCTTTAACACGTACAACAAAAAACAGAGTATGATGCAGATCAAATGAACTAAGATTGAGAACAGATGAGTCAATATTGTGACCCGCAACTACTAACAGATAAAAATTCCTTAATAAGCTCTGGTTAATCTGTTATTATCTCAAACCCTTCATAGCCCCACACTGGGCACCAAAAAGGACTGTCATGGTTTAGCTCTTGTCAGCAACCGAGCACCACACAGCCGCTCGCTCACCCTCCCCCTCCACCCGGTGGAATGAGGGAGAGAATTGGAAGGGCAAAAGGAAGAAAACTCGTGGGTTGAGATAAGAACAGTTTAATAATTGAAATATTATAATAATAATAGTAGTAATAAAAATTGTAATGAAAAGAGAACAACGAGAGAGAAAAACAAAACCCAGGAAAAAAACACAAGTGATGCAACCACTCACCAGGTTCCGACTGATGCCCAACCAGTTCCCAAGCAGCGATTGCTGCGTCCCGGCCAACTGCTCCCAGCTTATATACTGAGCATGACATCATAGGGTATGGAATATCCCTTTGGTCAGTTTGGATCAACTGTCTTGGCTGTGCCCCTTCCCAGTTGTGCAGCTGGCAGAGCATGGGAAGCTGAAAAGTCCTTGTAAGTAAGCACTACTTAGCAACAAACAAAACATCACTGTGTTATCAGCATTATTCTCATACTAAATCCGAAACACAGCACTATGCCAGCTACTAGGAAGAAAATTAACTCTATCCCAGCCAAAACGAGGACAGATGTGAAGGGATGAGGCTCCCTCTGCTGGGTTTTCTTTCAGAAGTGAGGCACAGAAATGATTTCTGAGAAGGGTTGTGTGTGTATGTGATCAGCTGGTGCCCACACCTGCACCAAAAGCTGCTGGGCGGGCTCTGGGCAGGCAGCAGCTCTGCTGCAGGAGAGCACGGGAGGAATGGGACACTGCTGCAGCAGGGATGCACCTCCAAAAGTGCCTCCACCCAGCTGACAGAAAAGACAAGAGGAGAGCTTTGGAGGAGAAATTAAGAGAAGGGGGGGGGGGGGGGGGGGGGGGGGAAGTGTCCAGCAGGGTTCAGTGCAGTCACAGCTATGGTGCGTGTCCTGCTGTTGAGCCGTGCAGGGCAGCTCTGCATCAGAGAGCTCCAGTGGGACCCAGGGGCTCCATCCCTGCTCACTGCCCAGCCTTAACGAGGATTTCTGAAGGATACAGCCTGAACAATACAGCTCCCAGCCTGAACAATACAGCTCCCGGCTTCCTGGCATACTACTGACAGTGTGGTGAAGGTCACAGCTGCCTGTGTTTTGCTCCTGTCCCTCCGCTTGAAACAAATGCAGAAGAACCTGGCAGGGCTTCAGGCTGGCAGAGCTCTTTCTTGGGACGTGAGTCATCTGGGTGCTGCCGCTGCTTTGCTTTGGGGAAGGAGCGCAAGCGCCTGTTGTAGCTGCACCCAGTAGCATGGTGCCATCACCACTCAGCCGCAGCTGGTGGCCCCAGGGGAAGAGAACAGACAGCTGCCTCCCGAGCTCAGCACCCCTTGGGAGCATTTCAAATGCACCGTTCAGGCTTGTAAGCTTTCCAGGGTTGAAGTCCACTCCTCAGAACAATCATTTGGATAAGCTTTTGTGGTGTCTTCAAAGCAAAAGCCAAACATGATGCAAACAGCCATGGTTTACAGCCAAAGTTAGTTGTAAGACCAAAACGTCCCAGCAGGTGCTCTGCATAGCAGAGAGAGTCAAAACAGGACCGTATCTGCTCTTTTATCATCAATGTACAGATTCTTTCAAGTTTGTCTGGACATAGAGTCTCAACAGACTATTCTCTACACTAGCCTTTTTTCTTCCTATCTACAAGGAATTAAATCCTCAAGGGACATTTCTGCTACAACTCCAAAACTGCATTTTGCCTCCGCTTACTTGGTCCAGCTCTGCCACGGTCTCAGTTGTAACTGCTTTCCACTTGAGCAAAGCAATAAGTCAAACAAAAAGAAACATGCAACTCCGGCAGGTCTCTGAAGTCCACGGAGGAAAACTCTCCTGTGCCTTGCAGCTCTACCTAGCCCTTCCCAGGAAAAGTCTCTGGTTACAAGGGATTCAATGTCTCTTTTTATCTTGGAGAAACAGAAATGCTTTTCCCCCCTCATGTATGGACAGGAATGAAAGTCTTTCCAGCAGCTTTCTCAGACTTTCTTATCCCTGAACTGTGTCCTGAATACCAGAGGGTGAACAGAGGTCAAAGATGGAGAGCGGAGATATTGCTTGATGTTGCAGTTGTCTTTCAGGTGGTGCTCATTTCATACCTATTCATCTTGCACTAGAAGCGCACACCATGACAATGACAACCCTCTTATCTAGGGTTATCACTAACAGCACAATACAACAGAAAGCCTTTTCTGTCTTCCGGGGAGATCTGCTGAGGATACCTGTGAGTCAGTCTGACTTGGTTTCTCATTATTTGAAGTCCTCCAGTTAAAACCTGTGTGGGTACTCCTTTTGGCAAACCTAATTTCTTCACGAGGGTAATAGCCTGCTCTGTATTCTGTTCTGGTTGAATTGTGGGCAGCGCTGGGGGGAAGGGGTTGACGAATGCCTTCAGGTAAACCCAGCTGCAAGGGAGTCTTTTCTACCCAGAGGCAAGTGGTGGCTGGGGACTGTCTCTCCTGCTGTTACATGGGCAGTCCTGACCCCTATTTGCAAGGTTTTTGACTGCAAAGAGCAGTGCCAGAGGTGATGTGCTGAGTACTGGTGACCCAGGAGCAGGTCACGTCCTCCTGGCACGAGGACGGCTGTGGCTGCCTGGGCTCTGGCAACCCACCTTTTACAGGTCAGCAGCAAACCAGCTTGGCATGTGCACATCCCTGGTGGGGAAGCTCCTACCAGATTATCCACACCTTTTTTTACAAGGCTTGTCTGCAGAAGGCAGTGGCTGGGGAGGACACAGCCCTTCGTTATCCCCATGAGGACGTGGGAGACAGGTTTAGATTTGGGTGTCCTCTGAACCATAGCACACCTTCTACAGGACCCACGGCCAGGGCAGCACTGCAGGCGTAACATCAGACTATCACTGGCATCGAGGAAGCCTTCATTCGCCTTTCTGAAACTTACAGTTCTCACACAATGAGAATGTTTCCTTAGTACCATATACCAGAAATCATCTTTCTGAAAGTTGAAAGTTCATAATTTCAGCAGCCATAGCTCCTGCTTTCAGTGTGTGGGAGAAACCGGCCAGCAGCCTTTTGACATTTTCGTGAAAAAAGTGCGGAGTTCTTTAAATCTATTTTTAAAGAAGGGGCAGGATGGGGCTGCTGGCACTTGTCAGAGAAAAAGGTGAGTTTTGAAAATCTGCTGCTTTGCCCTTTACTATTCCCTAACCTTTAAACTTTATTTTCAGCAGTGTATCTTTGCTGTTCCTGGCTAACACCTACACAGGTATTGGTTTCCTGATTATTTCCATGGGCTCCTGTCCTGGCCTACATGGCTAACCTCATTTGCATAATTTGGCTGATGTTGGAGGCCCACAGTTTGACCTTTGGTATATTGCTATGTAGCTGTTGGGGATGTAACCTTTGCTAGATAAAGCATAACATCATGAAAAAACATGTTACTGGCAGAAATACCAGAACTAAACATATACAAGAATATTTGCCTGGCAACTCGCTACACCAATCAACAAACAACAACTCAGTCAACCTGGAAGATGCTCTCCACCCCAAAAACCCCGTCCAGCTCAGCTTGTACGGAGGCAGCACAATTCTGTCTTTGGGAAGAAGGCATTTTAACCTCCCTCGGCATCTGAGGCAGGGACGGTACCTGGAGGTGTTTCCAGGACTGTATTCCTGCGTGTCCCGGAGGACCTTGGTATTGGTACAGCCCCCAGCCAGATGCAGTGTCTTGGATGCCCATAATAACACACCCCACTGCACAGCCTCCTGCCTGGTTTCACCCCAGATGAACTGCTTTGTGTACCCCGGCAGTGCCTGGAAATGTGCTACACAACATCCCTGTTGTGGGTGCACCCATGACACAACCCTGAGCATGATGCTTGGGTCAGGGGCCAAGAAGGCTCCTTGATGAATGAACATGCCAATACTTTAAACCCTCAGACTTGTCTGGTCCACTGGAAGCCCTGGGCTGCAGAGAGATGTTACACTCAAAATCTTGTTTATGGGCAAAGAGGAGGCACAATGTATGTATAGGTAAAGCCAAGAATTTATTGTTGATGTAATGGCAATCTCAAGGTTCCAATTATTATCAGTCTAGATCTGCTGGTCGCAGAAAAAGGAAGAATATTAATGCCGTTAAAATTGTTTTGCACACACATAGTTTCTAGCCCTTTTCCTGGCGGTGCACTTACCCTTCCCCTGCTCCTCTGGGTCCTAAGGCAGGTGGTTTCATCCAGGTGGTGGTGGTGGGATAGGATGTTAGAGCAAGCTGTCAGCATCTCCAGTCCTTCCCTGGGACAAATGTGATGTTCACGCTCATGTTTTTTTTCTGCCTTCCTCTAGGATCTGCTTGGGGTTGTTTTTATATGTTTTCTAACATGCTTCTATACCTTCTTCTGTCCTCACCAGTCTGCAACCTCATGTTACACCCAGTTTACTATGTGCAGTGCTCCTTATGTATGTTAGATATTATCTTTGTTCTGTCTGTTACCACTAAACCCAGTTTTGCCAGCTCTATCTAGGTCTACATTTTTGTAACTGACCATGAGTGAGTTGTGTATAGTTGTGGGGATCCCCAGTGCTAGCCTGTGCCCCATCTCTTACCATCCCGTACCTGTACTCCTGTGTGCTGCATCCCGCATTCCCAGTGCTCAAGGCTCCTGCTATCAGACCAGACCTGTATTTCTATACACTGTACCATTGTGTCTGAGTCAAAAATATCTCATTCTGCCTAGGATAGGGAGAACCAGGGGAGTGAGAGCTTTTACACACTGAGTATGAAGCTCCTCAGGCATTTCTCTCTCCTGTGCAAGTCCTGTCATCTGTAAGCCCTTCTGCCCCTCTGAGGGACCGCATCCTGCTTCACAATTTCACAAGGCGTCAGCAGGACTGGAGCAGAGCACGCTAATATTTTCTCAGCCTAGCCCCAAAGCTCAGCCCAGGAGGCTGCCCTACTAAAGTTCACATTTCATAGGGTAGACATCAGCACTAGAGAAGAGGAAATATACATTTGAACCCAAACAGGCTCAGCCTGAAGAAAACATGCAGCTGTGAATTAAGGTAAGAGACAATTATATTTGACCTACAATTTGACAGAGCAGGATGATAAAAAATGGTGTCTTATGAACTGAAGGAAACCCTTCACTGCTTAGTGCTTGGAATCTAAATGGTATTTAATTTGGGTAAAGATGATGTGGGTAATGTTTACAAATTGTGAAAGTAGAAAGGGGAACACCTTTATTAATTGAAGGGGACCAGGGCAGAGAAATTTCACTTGGTGACTAATTATTTGTGGCATCTTGTGGTAAGAGAAATATTCATCCTGGTTAGAAGTCCTCAAGGTTAAAGCAAAATGCTGACAGATGACTAGTGTGCAGCATTAGCTCAGAAGGACAGACTAAGAAGATACAGCCCTTCTACTTCATTAGAAGTTTTTTGTTAGATGTCTGCAGGGATTTCACAACTCACCAGCATTGCTTGCTTTTAGTTTTGGTCAGTGAACCAACATCCCAAACATCACTGACATTGAAAGACAGCCCAATATAGAAAATCTGGTAGACGATAGAAAGTGTCTGATGTGGACAGACCAGCAAGGAAATGGCAGAAATTAAAAAAAACTTGAAAACCCAGCTTTCTATATGACCGCATTACTTAATTTCTCTGTGACTCAGCTTTTCATAGGAAGGATGTTGCACAAAGATATCTGCTGGTTTAGGTGGGACATTTGGGTAATACAGTGGCAGCAGCCCGTTAAGCACTTGTGTGATATAAATGCAGATCCAGAAACAGCGGTTCCCAAAATCTGGTCTGCTGGGGCAAACCCTGCATGGAGGCAGCGCAGCCAGAGGCAGTAACTGGGTGACGGGATGAAAGACCGCAACTGCAGTGAATTACAAGGGTTTGGGCAGTGCAGAAAAAGTCCAAAAGGGAGAGGAAAAGGTGAAAGTTTGACAAAGGAGAACACATAGTAAATTGAGAGTAAATCACATAGTAAATGTGATCATCCCAGGAAGGGGCTGGCAGGTCCAGAACTTAAATCTCATCCAGACACAGTCAAGAAGGGGTAATGTGCGCTGCTCTCTAAAACAATGGAGAAGACGATTTAAGAGATCTCCCATTTCTAGAGAGCGTTCTCAGATTTCTCAAGGATGCTGAGGCAATGTGAGCTTAGCACATCACTACAAACAATCATCTGTTTTCCCTGTGCCTTCAACAGAAAATACAAAAGAAATTTGAATGCCGCTTAAGAAGGGAAGGCCTGGGAAAAAGAAATCTTGAGGAAGAGCAGGTAAGAGAAAACACAGGCAAAATACTCAGCTGTACATATAAAAAAAGATATGGAGTGTCACGAGCAGCTGTGCAAGCAGAAAGGGCAAATAGGGGAACTAACAGGCTGGAGCAAATACCTGTGAAACAAATTTTCCAAGAAAATCCTGATCCTGGCCATCACCAGCCATTCAGATGACAAACCCGAACACCCAGTGCTATGCGGGCAGCTCTTGGGAGAGCACCTGGTCCCTCCCCAGCTCTGCCACTGCCTCCCCGGCAGCTGAGAAAGTGCTCCCCAGCCTCTGTGAGGACAAAAATAAATACTGCTCTTCAACGTGATTCTCACACCTTTTACCTAATTTTCCATTCCCTGGCTGGTCCCTGGGGGCAGGACACTGCCTGGTAACTGTCTCAGGTTGCAGAGGCTCTGCAGAGGACCCTTGGATCTGGTTATAGGATTGAGACCACAAAAAACATGACCCTGAGAGTCATGGATGAAAATATCAGAATGATTTCAGTGATTTTTGAACCTTGATTTGCAGATCTAGGGGAGATGCAGGAGTCTGAATCATACTGTCAGGTCATATTTCCTAAATGCATAAGTCATTTCTGAAATGTATATTTAAGGCTCCGACTTCCTTAGGGCCAGATTTCTAAAGGCACTTTGACTGCCAGAGGTTCAGACCAATGCCTTGTAAGATTTTTTCAGAAGCCCCCCCAGTGCTTAGCTCCCATTCAGAATAATGATTTGAATCAATGATGGCAGCCCAGGAAAATGCCTTGATGTGACTATCTGCAACTTGACTTGCTCAAGAGCCTTGGTCATGCCCTGAAACCTGAGCCTATTCCCTGCTCCATTAAGGAGCAGGTGGGACCCCCAGCGTGCGGGCACCAAGTCTCCTGCATGGCCACTCTGTCAGCCTCAGAGGAGCTTTGTCCTCCCTGGAGTCAACAGAAGGAGCTGAAACCACTGAAGGCTTCAGCCTACAGCTTTTGCTATAAATACACCAGCAACTGCAGGGGTGAGCTGCCAGGGGCCTGGCAGGGTTTACCATCGCCCCAGGAAACCACACACCGCTGCAGTGCTGCTGTCCCTTCTGGACGGCTTGCAGCAAGTTTTCCTGTCAGGGCAACAAAACCAGCAAGTGGAGGGATGTCACTGGGGCCAGGATTCGCCCAGGGCATCGGGGTGCAGTCCCCTGTGCCCGCTTTGCTGCGATGGTAGCACAACCAGCCTGAGCGAGGCCACTGACACGGCCAGCTGGACCACGCACTGACAGTGCAACAGTAAGATCTTGCTCAAAATAATGCCTCTGTGGTTGCTCTGAAGCACAGGTTGTGCAGCCCTCACCACCGGCAGAGACAGTAGTAAGTCCATGTTTTTGTGTTTTCTTTATAAATCAGAGTGAACCTAATTTTGATGTGATGGGTTAAGCTGAAACTTGTGCCCTGGTTACTTGCTGCCCTGAAGTTATCTCCGGGTTAGCATGGAGCATCTTTGAGAAAGCAGTTTCCAATGCTATACAGCCTTAGGTGAATGTGAGAGAGATCCTGGGGATTTTGGACTCTATACTATCCCCTCCTGCCCTCCACAATCCAAGCCTGATCCTTTTAAATGTGTCTTTTTTATCCAAAATGATTGGTTTAAGTTTGTAGATTTACATGCTGCTCATCTCCAGCTAATGGTGTCTGCTTCGAATTTAGTTTGTGATGTTGGTGTAAAAACTGTAGAACTGGTTCAGGGAAAGGGCATTTTTTTCATCTCTTTGACCTAAATGTCCTTGTAAAGGGACCACAGGCCTCTGCAATATTCAGGCTTGTATTTATCTTAATCAGCAGTGGTTTGACTGGCTTCCATTTCTGGGTCCTTTATTTAGGACACCTTAAATGCCCTAATTTTCAGAAAGCCTCAGCATCATGCTTCTGCACCTTGAACTCCACCTTGAGTTGGAAAATCCAATAATGAAGCAGCTCAGATCACTACTTGCTTTTAAAAAACTTATCCTCAAAGTCCTGGGGGGACCCTCCACAAATTAAATCACCCAAATCAATAAGCAATTATTAAGCATGCCAAACTCTGCCAGGCCACAGAAATGGTCCAGCTTATCTGAGAATAAATCACAAAAGAAAGAAGAAACACCAAAGAAAGGAATTTCCTCACCTTAAAGTCATCAGGGAAGGACTCGGGGAGCAGGGAGCAAGGATGCACCTGGGATTACACCACACCCACTCAGAAGCGACGGAGGAATGATAAAAGAACTGGTTAGAAGTAGGGAAAATGAGCAGGGTTTAACAGAGACAGTATAGACTGATAACAATATCCCTGTCCCCAAACTGCGCTGCTCGCTTTCCACAGCCATCGTATAGCCTCCCCCCTAACCCAACCCCAGCAGCTGCTCTGTGCTCTTCACAGGACCCCTCTTCCTTCCAGGGGGTCCCGTCCTGGCATTTGGGCTAGCTAGTGCTGGTGACGTACCTGGGGAGAGGACAGTTTGGCTTTTTCAGTCAATTATTGCCAAAACAGAGTCATGGTTGTTAAGACGAGTGTGTCCCAATAGCCCATTCGCTCTGCTTCCCTGCCTATCAGGGGCTGTAGGGTTTTACCCAGTACCCCACTGCTGAGCATCTCCACTGTCTGGCCTAAACCCGTTTCCCAGGCTGATATCTTCTCTTGATGTGGAGACCCTCAGACATGCAAAAATATCCTTCTCCTACTTGAAGTCTGTTCCAGTCATTAGCCTTCCACCGTTAAAAATGTGTATCTGATTTCTAGCTTGCACGTTTCTGGTTTGAATTTCCATGCATCGGTTTATGGTATGGCTAATCCCACTACATTAGCAAGATTATTAACAGGAGCAAAAGTGAAATCAAGTGTTATCAAAGTATGCCTACAGCCCTACTATCAAGCTCTGCAATGTTAAAATCTTCCCTCTTTTGTTCCTTCCTGTTTAGTACCTCTTTAAACACCCAAGAGTTGCATCACCTTTTCTTACCACAACATCTGGCTGGGCACTCAGTTTCAGAGCCTGCCTGTTTTGGCAGTCAGGTTTCCTAGTGGATGTGGCCCCACTCTCGAGACATGGTCTGTGTTGTTTAACTCCCAGGCGTTCACTTTGGCTACATTAAGGCCAACATGAATCGTCTGAGAAGCCCCAGATTACTCAGGTCTGTCTGAATCACTATCCAATTCTCTAACTCTTTTATCACCTCCCCCTGCCAGCTCTGATTCCCAATCTGCTTTCAAGCTGTCCTGGTTTCGGCTGGGAGAGAGTTAATTTTCTTCCTAGTAGCAGGCATAGTGCTGTGGTTTGGATTTAGTATGAGAAGAATGTTGATAACACACTGATGTTTTTAGTTGTTGCTAAGTACTGCTTATGCTAGTCAAGGACTTTTCAGCTTCCCATGCTCTGCCAGGTGCACAAGAAACTGGGAGGGGGCACAGCCAGAATAGTTGATCCAAACTGACCAAAGGGCTATTCCATACCATATGATGTAATGTTCAGTATAGAAACTGGGGGGAGTTGGCCAGGGAGCAGCGATTGCTGCTCGGGAAGTGTCTGGGTATCGGTCAGCGGGTGGTGAGCAATTGCATTGTGCATCACTTGCTTTGTATATTATTATTATTATTATTATTATTATTATTATTATTATTATTATTATTGTCATTATTGTATTGTTATTATTATCATTACTATTTTACTTTATTTCAATTATTAAACTGTTCTTATCTCAACTCAGGAGTGTTTCTCACTCTTACTCCTCTGATTCTCTCCCTCATCCCATTGGGGTAGGGGGAGTGAGCGAGTGGCTGCGTGGTACTTAGTTGCTGGCTGGGGCTAAACCACGACACAAACCAACGATGAAAATACTGAAGAGGTTTTGGCTTTCAACTCGTCGTTCCCACAGACCTTTTACAAGCCATATTCCTAGTTCAGTGAGGCTTCCTCCACAGATGGCTGGCTTTTGAGATCTGACAGCTAACCAGCCCATATCCCATTGTAATGCTTTGTTGGGCTTGTGTTGCTTTGGACTGGAGAGATGTGTCAATCAAATAAACAGGCAGTGCAAGTCAAAGCTCCAACTCTCTCATGCCACACCCTTTACCAATGTTGCAATCTCATCAGATGTGCAAACTAAAGCTTCTCTTCTGTAAAGCCATGCAGACTGGCATTAGATGCACTCTCCCCCTTTACTGTTTAAATTTTATTTTGCCCAGGTTAAAGGTTAGGTTGCACTAGCTGTTTCACCTTGCTTTCTGCTTTCGAAGGTTGGCATTGTGTCAGCTGCTTCCACCACCTGTAGAGGTGGAACAGGGAGCATGTCTTCCCACTTCAGGACTGAATAAAAGACTGAGATTTAAGATTTAAAGTAACTTCATCTGCTGGGCTGGGCCTGCTTTTTACCCCTAACATGATCTAACATGACCTAACACAATGCCAAGCAACTCCAGAGACTGTCCCCTAAGAATGGAGCCACGCTGTTCTGAAAGATAAGCTAAGAGAATTACAGGAACTAGTTGGGTGTAGGGCCCCATCTCTAGGTAGCGTATTGCCCATATGTCTGTTTTGGTTTGGGTATCATCCAACCTGTGGTTAGAGGTGTCTGCAGCAGTCTGGTGATTGTGTGGTAGCTGCTTGGCGCCAGGCTAGTTAAGAGTTTCACCCAGAATGCTTTTAAGACTCGCATCTCTCCTGCTAGTTTCCACACAGTTCTGGTTAATTCCCTTAAATCTCTTTTTTTTGTGTGTTAGAGGTGCCACCAGCAGCCACGACATTTGATTTGGAGGTACCCGAGGACGTTCCTACGGTCTTGTCAAGAATCACCAGCCAGCAAGAAGCAGATGGGTGTAGTCGCAAATGCACTGAAGCAATGACATTTGTATTTGGGTAGGCTGGTGGCAGCTCAGATCTAAGGGTGAGAAAGGCATACACCCCTGTAAGGTTTCACAGGGGTTCCCACAAAGCCAAAAGCTTCCCTAGGCCAGCTGAATTGTCAGCATGCAGCTCCGTCCCGTTCAGCATGTGCTGAAAACATGCTTTGCTTGCATTAGAAAAGCATGTAAATCAGCCTCACGCAGAAATGCTGACTAAGGTGTGAAAATCTTTCTGAGGCTTAAATATTTTTACCAGTGTATTGTGCAAATCTGAAGTGTGACCTTCTGGCAGAGGTCTGGGTTTGGTTATTTTTTTTAACTTCTTTTCATTCGGTGATGGCAGAGGCATCATGGAGAGGCAAAGTGTTCATGGACCCCTCCTCTTGGCGGTAAAGCTTGTAACATGGCACTTGGCTGAAGCACCAGGGGTGATAACTGGAAAGATCAGATGCATAAAGAGGATTTGGCTCTTGTGTCACCCAGCCTGATGCTAGTGCTGTTTGAAGGTTGAAATGCAACTTCCGTTGCTTAGAGGAGTTTGTGGATCTCTCATAATTTCACTTCCCTATGTATTACATATAGCGCACATGGCTGTTGGGAATAGCTGGGTTGAGAAACAGGGGGTTTGGTTCTGCAGACTATTTTCTTTGAGATAGCTGTAAATGTGATTAAAAGCAGAAGTGTTTGTGGAGAATAGTGTCTAAAACTGCTGGGGAAATCTGGAGAGAGAGCAAAGCGGTTGAACAGTTCCATAAGAAGCAGAAATGAATCTACGATTTCCTGTACTCAGCAAGGGAAAATGTCTGGTGGAGGGATGTTTCAGTCCTGCAGTCCTTCTTCAGTGTCCTCTACACTCCTCAGTTCACTTCACGCCTTAGGTGAACATTTATTGTAAGCACAAGAGAGAAAACTGGGTTCAAGCTGACAGTGAGAAGAATATAGCATGCACTGCGGTGGGCTTTGCAAGGCTGATGGAGAATACCTGGCACGCAAAGATGGAGGATGGGCAGAGCTAAGTTTCCTCGCTTTAAGGTGCAATAAAATTTCATCACATTATGCCTATCTGTCATGGACTGGGTTTTGGGAGCCCTTTGGAGTTTGCAGCCCACCTGTTGAGTAACATCAGCTTAAACCGAGCAAAGTGGTATCAGAGGAGCTAAATATTCAAAAAGAACTGACGGCATTGCATATGCAAGATGAGCGGCGGTGGGACGATACGAGTGTGTGGCTGGTGATATACAAAATCCAGGAGCTAGAGGGTGAACAAGCCACAGACTGTGCCAGCAATTTTGGATGCCAATGTCATTTTGGGAAGTGCAGTTCTCACTTCCCCCTGGGTGTGCTATGCAGCATCTTGCCCCTTCTGTTGGTGTAGGTACCTCAGGCTTTGCAACCACCCATCCAGGGGCAAAGAAAATAATTTGCTACTGTAGAAATAAAGGATCCCCATCAGAGGAGATTACCTGACTGAAAAGGTACTTCAGGAAAAATCCCAGCCCAAGTAATGTTCCTCTTTATTTCAAGAAGGCTAGGAGTTCATCCTGCACCTCCATGTAAATGTTCTCCTGTGAAGAAGGTGGCCATTCGCACGCCCAGCTTTCTCTCCAGGCAATGCCAGTGGGCGCAGCCTGTGCAGAAGTCGGCCAGACTTGAGAGCTACCCCGTGGTGGGAGCTGCATTTCCTCACATATGTGAAATCCTCCCTGTGCCCAACAGAGCGCAGCGTCTTGTACTGACACATATGGAAACCCTCCAGAGGAACAAGCTGCCTTTCTAGACATGAATTAAGGGAGCGAGCATGGGAAAGACCAGCACAGCTAGAGGCTCTCAGAGAGGAGAGTAAACCGATGTGCACTCCTTCTTTCCAGATCAGGGATTTCACACAGCACACACAGTCTAGGCAAGCACCACCGAGCAGCCCTCTCTGGATGCCTGCGCAGTGAGCAAAGATGCTAATGGCATACAAGCAGGCATCAATCAATTTTTTCCTCCATGCATGATGGGACTTAGGTTGGATATTAGGAAAAATTTCTTCATGGAAAGGTTTGTCAAGCATTGGAACAGGCTGCCCAGAGAGGTGGTGGAGTCACCATCCCTGGAAGTGTTCAAAAAATGGGTAGACGTGGCACTTAGGGACATGGTTTAGTCTAGTCTACCCTTGATTGGTTTAGTGTGGACTTGGTAATGTAGGTTAATGGTTGGACTGGATGATCTTAAAGGTCTTTTCCAACCTAAACGATTCTATGATTCTATGATTCTGCTTGTCACACCAGGAAGCACGTCTGAAACAGGAGTTTACACAGCAGAGAAGAAGCTGGGGCACTTTGCAGAGACATTGTGGCCTCTTGTCCAGCTTTGTCGCAGAGTCACAAAGTTAGGACAGGACTTCTGTGGGTCTCTTGTCCGAACCCATGCTCAGAGCAGGGCTGGCTGAGTTTCAAGTATCTCCAGGGATGGAGATCCCACAACCTCGCTGAAGCCCTGTCCTGGTGTTTGACCACCCTCGTGGTGAATTTTTTTTCCATATAGTAAGTAACAATTTCCCATGGCCATTGCCTCTTACTCCTCTGAGGAAAGTTGTCTGCTTCACCTTTACACCTTATCATTAGATCCCCGTTGAGATGTCTCTTGTTGAGGCTGATCAAACCTAGTTCTCAGTGTCTTCTCATACACCACGTGCTCCAGCCCAAATCATTTTGGCAGCCCTCAGCTACCGCACGCTGGTGCATTGGTGAAGAACCAGTTGTGGTCAGCCCACAGAGTAAGAGGGAGGCTCTGGTGCTGTGCAGATAGGTGCAGTAACAGCTCAGTGGCAAAGAGCTGGGTAGGCTGGTGTAGCGACTCATATTTGGCACAAGAGACTTGGTGTACCCCGACACTTCTTTTCATTTTAAAAGCGCGTGATGCATACATTTAGTCTCAGAAGAGGAGAAAGAAAATAGCAGGATGGGAAGGCAGAAAACGATGGGCTATTGGGATTATGTACGATGTCGCCTGCTCATTTCTGTATCCCTCAATAGGGTAGATAAAGTAATGATTGGACATGCACAAGAAGAGACGAGGAATCTGTCACATATCTCTGCAGGCAACTCTATTAGTTATCTCACCTGTAGAAAATCAGTATCTTGTTTGCAATTGCTGTCAGCTTCTGCCCCATCACCTAGGCATTTCCTATTCGTCCCCTTTAATTCTGCTGGTGTCAGATACCACATGTCCAGAAGCTGGAGAATTAAACTGGGCTGCAAGCAAGGGGCTGGACAGACTCTGCAGGCAGACTCAGCTCCCAGTTCAAGCGGAAAGGCACTGCAAGTGCTGCTCAGCCTGTGGGTGTGCCTGCCTGCTGCAAACAGCCTTCCCCGCACCATGCCCATGACCTGAAACTACCAGTGCTGAGACAGCCCATCATCTAGCCCACTTTTACTGTGCAAAACCACTAAGGTGTTTTTCAAATGACTGTGGGCACTTCTCATTTAAATGTTTTGGGGACAACTAGCCTTTGAACTTTCCAAATAAGAAGATATTTTAAAATGCAGAGCCTGCGTATCCAACTAGCACAAAAACAACTCTTTGAGAAATGACTACAAAATAAGAGGCCAGAACTTGATGGCCCACACCACAAACAGCACTCTGGCAATGAGGCATTAGGAGAAAATGTCACTATGGTCACAGTAGCCACCCGTGGGGGAGTTTGTTGTAGTTACCACTATGTCATATGAAATTTCTTGGGCAAGGAGTGTCTCACACCTCAGGACATCTTTATTCCATGCTTAGTCTTGCAAGGCTTATTTTAAACAGAGGCTATAAAAACTACTGCTATCAGTGAAATGTGGACATGCAGGCTGGTATTCCAAGGACTTTGCTCCAAGCGTCAGGAGTGGGAGTAGTTATACACCATTGGCATCTACCACTGAGTAATGTGCCCATGCTCTCCTTATAGTCAGAAAGAGTTTCATCAACGCAGTCATCAGAGTCTGGAAAGCAGTCTGTCTTGTCTTAAAGCAGATTTGGGCTGACCTGCATTGGATCAGATGCACTACTCTTCATTGGCTGTATTGACTACCTCTCCCAGTAACAGGAGATATAAACATCTACATTAGAGACAGCTTACAGTCACCGAACTGAGTCCCTTCTTTAGAGTCAACGGGGGTTCCTGTAAGAAGATTGAGACACTGTGACTAAGGGGTAGTTATTAGTTGCAGTTTTGTTATCACTGACCTTTCCTTTCAGTCTCAGCTTTAACAGGCTGGGTTGGCTGTGTTGTCATCTCCCTGGGCTTTTGTACAGTGTATCACACGCAATTTCCTTCATTTCCTACAGTGAGAGCAAGTAACAGATACTTACAAGCTCTTTACCCCAACCAGGGAGCAGACCCAATGCAGTAACTTCTGCACCCTTCTAGGATTTTTGGTTCCCTGCAAACAGAAATCTTTGCAGAGACTTGAACACCACATCCCAAGGGAATGCAGAGGAACTGACTGGCAGCCTGAGTTATTGGATGTGCAGACCAGTGAGCCCAGAGGTCACACACTTGCACCCCATACTCTCTTTGCATGCAGCCTCCAAGTTAATAAGCCCTGGCTCCAACCTGACTACCTTGCAGCCAAGGCAGAAGCAGTCACAAGACACTTTGGTGCTTGAGGAAAAGGATCAATATAGTTTCTCTTCTTTTGATCATAGGATGATTTTAAAAAAAAACCCAAACTCATCAAAGATATGCTTGCTCCCACGGGGTGTCCCAGTGCAAACTTTGCTCCTGCCATGTCAGCAAGCATCGGCTCAGACCTGGCCAAACTGGGCGTCTTGCCACACTTCCACCCTGGGGTTAACATGTGGGGCGAGACTCGGCTCTTGGTGGTGTTGACAGGCATCGCACACTGATCAACATCTACATGGGTGGTATCATTTCCTGCTACGCACTGCCTGACTGACTGTGAGAGCACCTGCATTTCTCATGCTGCGATGCACCGCCTGCAGAGCTCAGTTAGTCAGATGTCAGTTTGCTGCTGCTTCTGCTGCTCTTCTGATAAGCAGAGGCTTATTTGACAACTCTTGAAATTCTCATTTATTTTTTCTTATCCTAAAGAGCTAATTTTCAGTGAAGCATATGGAACAGCAGAGTCTGGGCTTTTGTTAGTAACTACCATCACCTCCGCAGTAATACAACTCTCACTAACCCAAATAGTGACAAAATCCCAAAGCGTGGGTGTTGGTGAGGTCTCTCAGTATTTTACCATAGCAGATACTGGATCTCTTTTGCTAACATTACTCTCTTTTCCCTTTCCATGTTGCCTGTAGCCAGAAAATTCAGCATGACGGAAGCATTCACAGAAACAACAGCTGAATACTCTTACGACGAACATGCTTTTTCCTGCAATAAGACTGACATCCAAGAATTTGGGAAAATATTTCTGCCAATATTTTACATGGCAGTGTTTGCTCTTGGCCTCACAGGGAATCTAATGGTGTTTTTTGCCATTGTGAAAGAAGGCCATAAAAAAAGCATCACTGACATCTATCTCCTGAACTTGGCTATCTCGGACCTTCTCTTCGTGATCTCCCTCCCCTTCTGGGCCTCCAACACAGTGCACGGATGGACCCTTGGGACTATTCCATGCACAGCTGTTTCCTCGCTGTATTACATAGGTTTCTTTGCGGGCATGTTCTTTATCACTGTTATCAGTATTGACAGATACTTGGCCATTGTCCGGGCAACATATTCTCTGAAATACAGAACAATGAAACATGGCTTTCTTATAGCCTGCGGAGTATGGGCAATAGCAGTTTTAGTTTCAGTGCCACATTTTGTGTTCTCCCAGCTGGTAGAAAATGACTGCATTTCTGTCTTCCCCCAGGAGCTGGAGAACATCTGGCTGGTGTTCTGCAATATGGAGCTGAACATCATTGGCTTTTTCATCCCAGTCTGTATCATATGCTATTGCTACTGTGGGATCATCAAAACCCTGCTGTCCTGCAAAAATCAGAAAAAAACACGAGCCATAAAACTGATCTTGGTTGTGGTGGTCGTGTTTTTTCTGTTTTGGTCCCCCTACAATGTACTGATTTTTCTAGAGACTTTAAAGCACTATGAGTTATTCACAAGTTGCAACCAAATAAAATCATTGGACTATGCAATGCACCTGACCGAAACCATTGCATTCAGTCACTGTTGTCTCAATCCTCTAATCTATGCCTTTGCTGGGGAAAAATTCAGGAAATATCTTTATCATGTCTGCTTAAAGTACTGTCCATTCCTGTGTTTCTGTGGCCCCTGCAGTCGCTACCAGGTCACCTATTCTGCTAGCTATGCAGAAAGCATCACGAACAGCAACAGAACCCTGAACACCAGTGACCAGGAAGGCTCTGTCTTTGTCTAAAAGGCTCTGTGAAGGAGAAATATATGTAAATATGTCTTATTGCCACTGTGGAGAGACTGCCATTATCCATATGAAGAGACTTAAGGGCTGCACTGAATTACTGACATGCCTTTTGTTAAGCATTAAATATTCTAAAACAGTAAAGATTTCAAAAACAAAAGCAGCATGATATGTCAAGGCTGAACATGGAATTAAATCAAGAGAGAGGAAGAGGGAAAGTAGAAGCAAAAGCAAATAAAATTTTGGAGTTACTGATTGCAACAAATGATTTACGTGTGCTTTCATAAGTAATAAAACCCTACTATTAAAAAAAAAAAAGAGTTATTTCTGAATATGCGTTTAGTGCCAACAATGCACTCAGTGTTTATAGCATGCAATAATCAGAGCAAGGACTGTCCTTAAGGATTTGGGACCTGACCTGGAGCTGATCCAAGCCAGTAGGCACATCTCCTGATTTCCACGGGCTGTGGCCTGAGCCAAAGGCCAGGGTTTGGTGGAGCCCTTCGCTCAGCACATCTCCGAGTGCTCTGCTGAGCAAGGGGTTGCCAGCTTGATCAATGGACATCAGCGCACACTGGGACAACAGGAACTGGAGTTACGGGTTTTGGTATCATTGAGCTTGGTCCAAATATGGCACAATCAAGCTGTGAATTGCTTGCAGAGCATGGTAAGTACATGCTTCACACCCATGCTCTGCTTGCCACAAGTTACAAATACTAACTGTGTCTATACCATCATAGACAATGGGTTTTGGGTCAAAATAACCACTTGCCCATGCTGCTTACCACAACCTTCCTCAACCTTTGTGGCCTCACCTCACCACAGCTGATTTCCCCAGGGAAACCTGCAGGTGTACCCAGATTTAATGACTCCTGGAGGTCACATTTACCATGTGTGCTCTAAAGCCTCCAAATATCCTTTTTTTACTTTTGCAATGACAATGCATTGGGGGTGGAAAATGTCAATCAGACAAGACAAGTAAGAGGCCTTCCCCAGGGGCCTCCGCGGGAAGCTCCTGCCATCATCTGCTGCAAAAGCAAAGGAGATTTTGTTGGCACTGTGAACTGGAGTTAGGTGAATGGAAAAAGGACTGTTGCCATCTATGAAGCTGAGATCACCTTACAAGGAAAAATCAAGGACCAGTTGTACAAAATGAGGCCATGCCAGTGGGACCCTATTTCTATACATTGATGGAACTGGCAATATGTCAAATCTGGAGAAACGCTCTCACTTTCCAACTAACACAAAAGAGTTTTTCTAGAGTGTCAGTGGGAGGAGGAGTCGCTTTCTTTCTGGACCTTAGTACCACCTCGTTTCTAAGAAAGCTTGGAGGAGAGCCTCTCCATTGAGCAATTTTCTATATGTAATAATTCCATAAATATTAAATATTCTGGTTTTTGCTACTGAACATTCAGCACACTCTACAGTATAATAGCCCCTTTTCATAAAATGCCTTGTATTAGGTGCAAATATATTCTATATGCTGAACTTCCAAAATTTCAGCTATAAGAAGACTTTCAGACTCCAGACATTGTCTAAGATTAAGTGTAGCATGAGTGTCACTTGAAATTAGATTACTTTTCAAAATTCAGTCTGCCTAAGCAAGTGAGATAAGACAAATCCCTCTGTCCCCACCCCCAAGCAAGTGGTATTTTTACGAAATGGTATTTTTACAATGTTTTTTTAAAGAAATGCTAAGATGTGCAGAAATAAAGAGGAAGGTACTCTGAGACTAAACAAGAAGTCATCTGCATGAAATCAGCCTGAAGAGAGTGGATTGCCAGGCTGAGCAATGCAATCGCACTTGGTTTATTTAACTTTCCTTTTATTTTTCAGACAATGGTGAGTTACTGAGTGGGAAGAGTAAAAGGCACCTTTAAATACGATCCATCTGCTGTCTCCAGAATGAAAGGTGCAAGCCCAGAGCTTTCTGCCAGCTCTCTAGGAAAGGAGAGCATTTTCCTGCCTAGCCCCAGTGGTTTCTCAGGAATCCTAACCCATCACCAGCACAGTGCATCACAGCACACACGCCTCCCAGATTCATCTCCCTTTGGCAGTGCAGACTCGCTACTGTGAGTCAAACTGCCTTGACAGGCTTGGGTCCTCTGCAAGCTGCAATGTGTGAAACTGTATCTGCAAAAATCCTTCACTTCCAAGTCAAGGCCCCCTCCTGACAACCTGCATTTCTTCTGTTTTCTTTGCCACACTGTGCAATGGAAGACTTCCAAGGATTGTCAGCACAACATCATTAATTTTTACACCACGTATTTGCAAGTTATTATATAGAATTTGATATTTATGTGCAAGATCTTACTGCTCAATATGTGAACATTTGTATGAGATTAAAAGCTTCAGGGGCGTTTCTAGGCATTGGGCTCTGCAACAGATAGCTAGTTTATGCAGATGCCTCCTCATAGCAGAAGTGGTAAATCTTTGCAAACCCGCTGAAAACCAAAACCAACGTTTTTGTTTTGTTTGCATTAGCAGGAAGAGTTTTGTTGTAATTGTCCCCTAAAAAACTTCAGCCTCCATGAAACATACCAGTGCTTTGAGGGCAACCAGTAACAAACTTTACGAGGACTGGGTTCAGCTGCAGCTGAGACAGGCGTTGTTTCTCATCGCTGTACTGCACCATACCAGCATGCATAGGGAGCAGCAGCCCCGCAGCTCCTGCCCACACCATGCCTCTGTTGTTATTTGTCCAATTTGGACAACTAATGTTGTGTAGTTTCCTGGGTTTCTGCTAATTTTATACATTACACTCCTTGAGGTATTCTTTGCACCATTCGAGCCTGACTGAAAGCCCATTGATGTTTCTTTAAGTCCCTCCACCGGACTTTCAGTTAATTGTAGCCTTTATTTAAAGATAGTACTTCTCTTTCAAAACCTCTGCGGCAGGAAACTGGTGCTTTCTAACTGCCCAGCTAGTTTACAACATACGCTTTTCTATGTACAGCACTAATGCTGCATATATCCTTAGACTGGATCACCACATCCCTGAGGACCAGCAACATCTAGTCCCTACCCATTACACATGAGAAAGTAAACCAGTCTCTTGGTATGGGATAAAACCTTTTCATCTGCCATAAATTAAGGACAGACTTGCTTACTTAGCAAATGACAATTTACACAGGAAATGCACACACACACACACACACACACTTGTTATATCTATCCATTGAATAGTATTTGGTTGTGCAGAAAGGAAGTCAGGAAATCTCTGGGTTTGGTGGGGAGATTGGGCTTTGGGGTTTTGAGGGGTGGTGAGCTATCTTTGCATCTTATTTTTTCATCATGATCAACTTTTTTCCTGTTTGAGAATCACACTGATACTTAACATAAATCTTTTCCCAGCTGTGTTACAGTTTGAGGAACTAATAAAACCTCAATCCAAATTTTCTCAGCAGGTTCACAACTATACTTCATGTTCTACTTACAAATATAATTAACAAGACACATATTTAGCCAAACTACTTGCAGTCAGATACATGGACATCAGTATCTTTTTTAGGTGCCACTGAGAGTCCCTCTCATTCAAATATCAGTCCCAAAATCATAGGATTTATGTTTCTTCATTTTTAAGCCGGGCATGGCCGCTTTGAATTGTTTTCATTGACCTTTTGGGGTTTTCAACTTGTACAAAAAACTTAGAAATGCAGCCAGTCAGAGCATTACACTGACTTAGGAAATTGCTCAGTAGTGAAAGCTGTCATTTTCAACACTGGCATCAAAAGGAGCGGCTACCCACATATTTCCTTTAGATTTAGAATTTGCTGGGAGTGGATCTGAAGTCCTGGTCCAGGGTAGTCTGAAGTTTTAAGCCTATGCTTCAGAGAGAAACTATTTATAAATGCACTGGTTATGGGTTAAGTTCTGTCATTTCCATTTCATCTCTATCACCTCTGCGAGGTCCCTCACTACGATCTTGTAGGGAATACGAAACTGTTGTCCTAGCAGGACACTCTGTTGCCAATGAGGGGACAAGTCCAATCCATGCAAGTCCCAAGTCCTGCTATCACTAAACAACAAAGCAGAGTTTTCCAAAGCAAATCTCAGTTACCAGCTTTATTCTTCCAAATTTGAATTCTAGGAGTTGCATCATGTCTACCCACCATTGCTTTTGCAGCTCCTAGCTGGTAACATTTTTTCTCTGTAGTTATTGCCCAAGCATGTTGTGGTGCTTTGCCAAAGTCCACTTACATACCACTTCCAAAATAGCCACATTTTAGTAATGAATGAACTATTTTCTGTATTAAGTACTTACCCAGTCCTGCTCAAAGACTTACTGTTTGCTCTTCAGTTTCGTAACTCTGTAAGATATCCAAAACTCTAATGAAAACCTGTGACTTCCAGAGTTTTTTATTTTGCAATTCAAATCTGGTAATTGAATCTAAAATTGAGAACAATTTATAATGATTAAAGGATGGCTTCTGACATTTGTCACATATATACGGCTTCTGTTGAAGCTGGTAATAATTCCGCTGCCATTATTAGTAAGAACTTCCTAATTTACTTGGTAACTACTGCAAGAGCTTGGTTTTCAACATATACACCCCCAAATCTCAAGACCTGGGTTTTGCAGTGCCAATGTTAACACATTGTTTTCAATGTGGGAAAAAATATCCTCCAACTTCTCCTGTATAATTTTGTTTGTTACAGTAATATTCAATACACAAATATCAATAGTTCATGTATTGTATTTGTCATTCCTCTCCCTAAAGAAATACTGTAAAATAGCTCCCACTGGACATGGGGAAAATGGTTTGCTTGTGAAGACCTCCAGCTGTGATCCTTCCATCAGCAGGAAGCAGAACATCAACTTTATATCACTGAAGGCAGAAGTTAGTGAATGGGATAGAGAATGCAAGCAAGGACTCTGGCACAGCTTTTTCACTATACAGGAGATATTATCCACTTGCCAACTGCAGCTGTAACTGGAACAGTCTGTTTTCCACCCCACTCAGATTTTAAGTCTCTGATAAGTTATATGCGTTTGTCACTGCTCCATATTCAGCTGCAGCCCAACAGTGCAGCTACATATAGGTCCATATGCTGGGATAATGCAGGCAACTAAAAGTAACTGCATTTCTGCCACAAGAAGTTTGCATTTAGCCCATAAATGCTACATTTGCTAGATTAAAATTAAACCCAGCAGCACTGTGACACAAAGAAATGGCAGCACAGTTTGTAATGGTCATGGTTTGCAGGGCACATCAGAAGGCACTGATGAAGCTGAGGAAGCAGTAGATGGGTCCATGCATCTGCTGACAAGACGGTTCCCTCTAGTGCCAAACATGCGCTACTGCTGCTATTTCTATGTGCAATTTCCGATGCACTTTACCAGCACAGTTCCTTACAGATTAAGAACTGCTTGAAACCCTGAGTTGCAGCTTCAATTATTTTTCCGGGCTCCAACCAGGCAGGAGCAAACTAGAAGGAAATGGTATGTCTGAGAGGCACCTGGAGCAGGTTGCTGCACCACCTTTGTCCACAGCCCTTTGCCATCCCCTTTGCCCTGGGCAATTGCTGAGCAACATAGACCCCAACTTGCCCATAGCAGGAGCATGGCAATGAGGAGCATTTCCCACTGGAAGGGCCTCAAGCAATAGTGCTAATGGCCTAAAACCACTCAGGGATGGGGAGTTGGGGTAAGCGTGCATAGGAATTGCTTTTTCAGCACTTTCTAGGGACATCTCGCTAGACTTCCTGGTACAGATGAAGGACCTTCACCAGCACATTTTCTTTGCCCTGGAAGGAAGGTGTCTGAGGAGGCTCAAAGCTGGGTTTGTCTGTTTTGTCAATTAGGCAAATTAGAGCTGAATAAAATTTGACCAGGTCATAACCCCTGCGTGGCTTCAGAGCCCCTCTCCAGCAAGTCTTTGCTTTATTGTAGCCTCTCTTCCCCTTGGGGTCCTATCCTAGGAAATAGGTATCCTCGTACTGCTGTCAGCTGATTTTTTTCTAAGGGACCCCTCATTTGAATCATTAAGGCTCACCATCATTTGGTCTCTGATTCAGTTCCTGGCCCTGTTGCTGGTCCCTGCTCTCCAGATCCACCTGGTAGTTCAGGTTTCAGGAGGCTACAGTGCAAGGGATGGACAAAATGCAAGCTACCATAAAGACAACACTGAATGCACAGGCCAGAGTTTACAGATTAAGTCAGATTCAGAAAAGGCAACTATAGGCAGTGGCATACATCTTTTTACACAAGGCTAAGAGCATCTGGAGCCAAGTATTTCCAGCGTCACCATAGCCTCTCACTACCCCTGTAATCAGCCTTGCTCATGTAGGACCCTCTGTCCTAAGCTCGCTCCATCATTTCTTCTGCCTGTCTTTAACCTCAATGCTTTCTTTGCATTTCCACCAGATGGTGGCGTTATTAAATGCTATCTGACTAAATGTCAGACTGACTGTAAAAGTCATTCATGGTAAAGGAGGACACCGCAGTCTAGCTACTGGCGTCACTGATGAACAAGTACAGACAGCGAAAAATATATTTATGAAAAGTAAGAAAAAATTAGTCACTACAGTCTGCTGCTGGAAGAAACATCAATTTCTTTGAGCGTTTTTTTTTTTATTCACTTGTTATTGAGCAAATGAGAGCCTGTGGATGTTAAACTAACTACAAGCGGTTTCACCAACGATTCACAAAACACATCGGAATATCTTGTGAATCACAAAGACAAGAGAGATGTTCCATTGAAAACCTTTTATTGTTGCTATCACAGTTATATTTCAGTGCCCCAAGTGGTTTCATCTGCTGTTAAAAGTGAACTGAATATTATGTAAATTGTCTGTACAGCTTGTCTTGAAGAGGACTTGCAGTGAAACAGCTTTTACCATGTGACGGCAGAGTACCTGGGTCTTAGCAAACGTAGAAAGAAGATTAGTAATTGATAAGAGCAAGTATTGGTTCTTTCTCGGTCTTGATCCTCTGCATATACTTTGGGTTTTCTAACTAGCTTCCTTTATGTTACAGCTGCCATGAGAGGAACATGGCAGGAGAGACTGCGAAGATATTTGTTGTGTAGATGTTTAGGATAAGGCCAGTCATTTAATAAGCTTTTTAAGTCTACCAACAACTACAGTGTTTGAGAGTTGGGGGCACTACCACAAAGCAAACAGAAACCAAAGCCTTTACGTCAAATTGCCATCATTCCTCTGTATCTACAGGAATCGAAATAAACATCAAACAAACTGGCCTGTGCTATTCACCACTGCTTTGTCTTTTCTTTTCTCTTTGGAGAGACCAGCCTTTAATGGGGACATCATAGTGATGGCTAGGTGATGGCTAGGAACTCTAAAGAAGAAAAATTACATCTCAGGTATCAACTGCTCCTCAGAGTGGAAACAGCCCAAATTTGTCATCTTCCTGTAGAAACAGCTTGGGAACATTTGATAGATCACTGAACAATACAAAGCAAGCTCCTCATGGTGTCATTTCACATTTTAAGAAGAATACAATTCATGGTTTTTGCATTAGTGATTTCAAGTAAAATTCAGCATACAAAATTACTGTTTCTGTCATGTTTGAGGTTTGAAGTTTCAGTTCTTTTTTATGAGGAGTTCTGAATATAGCAACTTTGAAGCACAGCACATGGAAAGAAAGCAAATTAGGCTGAGGAAAATGATGGCAAATACCATTCACAGAATCACCAGTGGATACAAACAGCAGAATGCATAAGACCAGACCACTGAAAGAAAAAAAGATGTGGGGAATTCCAGCTTAACAGTGTTGAGCAAGGAAAACACATTTTGGGCTTAAATCTTTTGCTTGTCAGCACAAGCAGCTGTCTTAGCCAAAGGGAATTTGTATGTTCAAAAAGATCAAGGTAAATTATGAGTGAACCACTGGGGACAACAGTGTAGGCAGTGGTTGTCTCTAAAACTAGGAAATTAATCCACTTTCCTTTTTTAGTTCTCTCTCAGATTGCTGCAGTCTTACTTATGCACAGGAAATCTGGAATAAGTTAGAAATTATAAGAGAACTTCACAATGAATAGGTGGCACAAACACTTTCCTTGCAGGCAAAGATTGGAAGTACAGATGTGCAAATGTGACTCAAATTCACTTGACTTGCAAAAGAAGAACTGCACAAGGCCTGACCATGCGAGTTGGTCGCCTGATGGAGAGGACGGTTTGTTGAGAAAGGTAATTGTTTGTCCAGCTGTGACTTTGGAGGCCTGGATCCTGTGCTGATCCACACAATCAGTCAAAATACTGTTTTTTGGAATAGTTGGCTACCTTTAGTTACTGTCACCTGCCTCTCTCCTGAGGCAGTCTCTTCTGGATGAGAACTTCCCTAATAAACACTTCTGAATCACCTATCCATGGCCAAGACTGGTGTCAGAGGGAATGGATGGGGCAGTGGTATATCAGTGGTGAGTATCTCACAGCCTAGCTAGTGAGTTAGATAAATGTGTATCTCCAGTCCTTCCTTGGGCAAGACTCTTATGCATCCTGTAAAATGGCAAGTTAATGACAAGACTTTCTGTAAAAGGTGGGAGTGGCTGACATCATCTTTTAGCAAGAAGCAAGGTTTCTGTGGTTTGGGTTGTTCTGCTTCTTGCTTTTATTAAGTTCCCTTCTGCTGGTTTTAATGTGCCCCCTCCACTCCCCTTATAAAAGGTTAATCTCCTCCCAGTCAGGCTAATCAGGTTTGGTCCACTTCTCTGCACTCTTGTGATTTATTTGGTCAGTGCCACATACCTGATACCATCTAGTAAAGAGGTAAGACTTCTTTCTTCTCCTGTTCACCTGCCAACCTGTTAGTTTTACAGCAACATCCTCTACATCTCATTGAGATCCCTTTCCCCTTTCCTCTTAAACTCATGGTCTCCTGTCATCCCTCTTTTGTTAGTCTCTGACAGGTTCTTCTTCTCCGAGGAGAAGCTGAAAAAAACCCACACTGCCATGTTAGAAGGGGACTTCAGAGCTCTCCCACTATGGACTACAGTTATACTTAGTCCCTTTCACTCTTCTTTCTCTTCAAGCCATTGCAGGATCTTCACTCACTCCACCTTTCATCCATTTTCTGCATCATCTCATTTGCTCAGAGATTTCTTTTTTTTTTCCCTCCTCTGCAGTTTTCCTCGCAGGCTCTCCCGTGGTAGGCCATCAGAAGGTGTTTCAGGGTTCATTTTTTATTCTCTTATTTTTCATGAACTGGCAGATATTTTTTTAGCATCATTTTCTGGAATTCATACAGCCTAAGTTTTCATCGCCTGTAGCCACAACGATTCTTCTCTTTTTGTGGCTGAGCATTCCTCTTTCTGCAGACACACTCTTGCTCAAAGTCTCCTTTACAAAGACAGACCTTCCCATTTGCTGATGCAGCATGAAATGCATTGGTATGGCAGGCTTAGTAACACAACTCTGCTTTGCAAGACAGTATGGTTCAGCCATTTTTCCTCACCACAGCCACACATGCATGCCCTGACAAAAAGCCTTTGCTGCACTATTCTGGTGGTAGCAGCCCAGCTTTCCATCTGAAGCAGTGAGCAGGTACAGAAAGCTGCTTAGGAAGCATTCGCTACTTGAAAACGTTTCTTCCAAGGAAGGACTGGGCAAAAGGCAATAGGCCAGATAGGTCCTTTCTTCAGGCCAGTGCCATATGAATCAAGCTAAACTGGCATTCATAAGGCTGCAGACTTGGTCTCTGTTAACACTATGATTGAAAGACCAGAAGCATATTTGAAGTGTGGCATGTGTGCTAAGGACAGGTTGACAGACCTCAAAAGGTTACTGGTGATGGGAAAACATCCCTTAACGAAGAAGGGTTCTTACAGGATAGAAGAGAGTTTGTATCTGGATTCAATTCTATTCGCTACTTCATCTGGAAATCAAGAAAAATCACCACTGATTAAATTCAAAGGAAACACCTAGTTTGATGGAGTAGAAAATAGTGAGTGGGAAAAGACAGGCATGCAGACGCACAGCGGTTTATTGAGGCAAAAACATTACAGCCAAAACTAAGAAAGAACAATGCCTACAGAGCAAGAGGTGCTTTTTTCCCAAAAAGCAGGTGCTTGAAGGAAAAACTGAACTTATGTCCCTAGTGCAACAACAAGTCAAAGACATTAATGAGACCCTTACATGGACGAAAGAGCAGCAAGAGGAACAGCTTCTAGTTTCTGTGAGCAGAGCTCACAGAACATTATGGTACCATAATGTTGTCTGCTTATCTGATGTTCACATCTTTAAAAGGACTGCTAGTAAACTGAAGACATACATGATCTGCAGAGCAATAGTCTGCACCAGAGGAACAGCTCCCAGTGACAGATCTCAAAATCTCCACAGATGCAGATGGTGAAAGACAATTGAGAAGCTATTTCCCGTACAAGTACTTTATTCCGGTGAAACACGAAACCAGTAGATCCCATATCTCATACTGTCTTCACATGAAGCTGTTCTGGAAGAAACACTCCCGCCAAATGTAAGTTACTGGGCAAAGTAACAATGTCAGAAGCATATAGGGTAGCAGCAAATAGCATAACTGAAAGAAAAGCTATAACTGTGTCTGGAATAATAAAGGAGGTTGACCTAGAAGATCTATCACTTCTCATGGACTGAGATTTATGATTCTTCCTTCCCTCCCAACCACCTCCTATAGCTTTCTTGTTTCTGCTTCTCACTGTGACTCTTCAGTTTCTCCTGCTAACAAGCAAGCAGCCTCTCCTGTTGAGAAATGGCTTTTACTTCTGCTTGGCTGGCCTTCTCTGGGACATAGAGGAGCACAGCACTTGCCAGCTGCTAGCACAGCTGTTCTGCTGGTGGGACTCAAAACCATCATATTTGACTAGCGCATGTCCTCTGTGCTCTCTATTCCCTTCCCAGGATCTCCCAAAAGACAGATAGGGCCCACCGCACTCTCAGGAGAAATTCATAGAAGCTGCTGACCTTCCTGCTGTGACAAAGAATCATGGTAAACCACCGCACCCTCTGCCCTTACACCACATGCACACACGCATTCTACTTCTTATTTGATATTTTCACCACTGTTACCATTTGTAGGTAAGTGGTAGGAGGTAGATTTGCTGTATATAAAACCCACTACAGGAGGCATCAAGCAAAAAGGGAGCATGAATTAACATGCCTTCATTTCTTTTCTTAGCAAGGTAAGTAGGAGTTAGGAAGATCAAACAACAATGAATAAAAGGAACCTTCCCTATGCTAAATCGATACAGCTCTTTTCTTCTACAATTACATAGCGCAACTTGCAAAATTAGTTATCTGGCAGACAGGGACTAGAAATACACCTTCCACACGCCCACCAAGTGCCTTCCTCCTCTCTGCTCACTACACATAATCTTTTGATTATTTTTTTTCTGAGATTAAGATGCATTTTACAACCCATAAGAAAGAACAAGGTTTCTGTTGAATGAGAACTGCTTAGTGACATCTGCTTGTAATGATTACTGGGTAAGATGAAACTGCTTTAACTCTATAATCAGGCTGTCAGTGGAAACTTTGCATTTCCTTACACATTATAAGATGTGTTTAATTTTACTTCTGAGTTTAAGGGACCATCTCTGATGAGCATTGAGGAGAGAAGCATTTGTGATACAATCTGTAAGGAAGTACAAAGTTTCCGTTAAGAGACACAGCTACCTAGTGACATCTGCTTTTTGCAGCTGCTGGATAGCGCTGTGTAGGCAGCACGTCCCTGACAGAGCTACCTGGTAAGAAACAAGTGATTCTGCACCCTTAGAGCAAAGAAGCTTCTTCACATCATCTCAGAAGAAAGGAGGAGAAAAGGTAAAATTCACAAAATGCTGTTGCTGAGACAGTTGTGTATCATGCACGCTCATCGTGTGTGACTGTAATGCTTTTTCATTTACCTTTTATTGCTGCTCAGGTAATTTTTAAAGCGGTTTTAAGAACTCCTGCATCATCAGAAGTGGGTGTATGTACGTTATGTAAGTGTATGTTTTCAGTTTAAAATAGTTAAGTATATTATGCTGAGCCTAGATTAGATTCAGGTATGTCTAGGTGCAGTTGTTGCAAAGCTGTCATCTCTAGACCATTGGTGTCAAACAGTTTTGTCCCTGTGACTTGTAATCCAGATTAAATTCCTCTCTGTGTATAACAGAACAGAACTGTAGGCTGGAGAGGTGTCATGCTTGGGACTACACACAGTAGGGGTCACATTAATGATAGTCAATGTTCATTGTTATGTAGCAGCAACGTACAGTGCAAAGACAAATAAAGCAATGATACTCACTTTTCTTCTGCTTTCCATTCATAAAAATAAAGACAAAGGGGAAAATTCTGGTATGTTAGGCTAAAAAAATGACACTTGCTGTGATGTGAATAACACGTGCAGTAATACATCAGCAATATATTTGCACTGTGCCCAAGTTACTTACCTTGAAGTAATATCGCTTGAAACGCTGTCTCTGCCTATTAGAAAAGGACATACATATGAAAATGACCAGTTGCTGTTATTCATTTAGCCACTGAAGACAGCACTTACTGAAAACTCATATCAGCTTTCAGTAAGCGTAATTTCATTAGAAGGAAGAGTCAGATGCATTTTTATTACTGTCTTCTTACAGTGATGTTTGCTTGATTGGAAAGGTGGGTGAATTCCTGAACTGCTATGACTAGTGGCTTTGCTTTTTACTTTATTCCACACAGGATTTATCCCTCTCTGATTTGATATCTGTGGCCTCTATCTTTCATTCCTATTTGCTCTCCTCTCTGCCATTTGAACAGTGTTCTGTGTGCTTGACATCCAAGTTGCACAGTGTTGCAAGGACTAATCACATGCGTGTTAAGAACAGTACGTTGTGCAAGTGTGCATATGCATCCCATAATGTTTAAATAGTGTTTGAGAACCTGTAATGGAAAGTGTGCTGGAACTGAAAGATAGTCATTGCTAGTAATTCAGGCTTGTGGAGTAACCACACGGTCTTCATGAACTGAAAGTCACTGACATTTTTATATTCTTTCCTTCTCAGGAACTGGGGAAAAAAACATGAGTCCTTCAAGTACAGAATTCTTTAAATTTGAAATCACAACCTTATATGACTATTACGATAGTTATAACGATGCTCCAAAACCGTGCAATAAGGAAAGCGTCAAGAGGTTTGCAGCCTCCTTCCTACCTGTTCTGTACACCCTAGTATTCCTGGTTGGGCTCATGGGAAACATCCTGGTCATTGTGGTCCTCTTCAAATACAAGAGGCTGAAGAGCATGACTGACGTGTACCTACTAAACCTTGCCATCTCAGATTTGCTCTTTGTTTTATCCTTGCCATTCTGGTCTTTCTCAATAGACCAATGGCTTTTTGGAACTCCCTGGTGTAAAATCATTTCATGGATCTACCTGGTTGGGTTTTACAGTGGGATATTTTTTATTATGCTTATGAGCATAGACAGATACCTGGCAATTGTTCGTGCAGTGTTTTCCTTGAAAGCAAGGACTGCCTTCCATGGCTTGATTACTAGCCTTGTTGTATGGCTAGTAGCTCTTTCAGCCTCAGTTCCAGAACTTGTATTTAGAGAATCTTTTAACGAACATAATTATACTACCTGCAAGCTGAGATATCCAGGCAATGTCACGACATGGAGACTTTTTTCCACTTTGGAAATCAACATTTTAGGGCTCCTAATCCCTTTTATAGTTATGACATTTTGCTACTCCATGATCATTAAAACATTAGCTCACTGTAGAAATGAGAAAAAGAATAAGGCTGTGAAGATGATCTTTGCTGTCATGATCGTGTTTTTCTTCTTTTGGACCCCTTACAACATTGTTATTTTCCTACAACTGCTGGAAATTACAGGAGTCATTAGAGACTGTCAAGTGAGCAGGAGTCTGGACTATGCTTTCCAGGTAACGGAAATCCTTGGCCTTTTGCACTGTTGTTTCAATCCAGTCATCTACTTCTTCATGGGGGAAAAATTTAAGAAGTACCTGAAGATGCTCTTTAAGAACTGGCGGTTACCTGGACATATTTGCAAGTGGTGTGGAGTTCACATCACTTACCACACTGAATCTACCAGTTCATTCCACACACAATCTACGGGGGATCAAGACGCTCTGTAATGTGTTTCGGACCAACCACTGAACTCAGCAGCAAGCAAACTGACAAAAGCAGGAACTTTAAAAAGCTAAGCAAATGCACATGCATTTAACAATAAGCTAGTGCCGGATAATTACTTACTTCAGCTTTGATTTCTGCCTCTAGATTTTCTGAATATTATGACTGAAGGTGTCCTAGACGTGAAACATAGGAGACGGACATGCAAGTTTTATCTGCTGTGATTACAAATCACTGCTCAGATGTAACAGCAGCCTCAGCTCTCTGGAAAGCACTGTGCTGTGCTTCTGCTTTTTCACCAGCATCAAGACGGAGGTTGGCCTGCATGGAGGGGCAGAGGAGAGAGAGCTGCTTGTCATCAGCACATGCATTTGGAAAATATATTGATTTATTCAAGAAGAATGGTTATTACCACATTTTTTTATTCCACCATTGATCTGTATAGGACTTGTTTGCTCTGACTCTTAGCAAGCTATTAGCAGTACCCACTACTGTTAAATGTTTTATCTCAGGGAGAGGATACACCCTCTGTCATTAATAAAAAGGACGAAAAATATATTCTTTATGTGCACAAAGATGCAAAGCAAATGCATTACACTGTGGTATAGACACGTTTTCTCTTAAGTATCCAAGTTGCCACATAGGCATATGTGTAGGTGTATATATAGGCACTTTGAATTACTTTATCGCTGTAATTCAAGATAGCAATTCTATATTTTAATGAACATAGAAGATGTTTTAAATACTGTTGAATAAAAGTTTTTTAAAAACCTTATTTTCCATCATGTGTGAATAGATTTGAAACATCTTGGTTAAAAGTATATCTTTTAAAGTGAATGTTCTTTGTTCCAAAAGTACTTAACCCCAAGACTCAGTTTTCATTCATTGGAGACGTATCTGGCAAAACAAAAGAAAGTAAAAACAGAGATTGTGTGAAAATGGTCTGTCATATCTTAGAAACCACACAAAGAATCCTAGCATTTGATAACAGCAAAATGGGAAGAGTGTGATGCCCCAGTAGCCACTCACAGATCTACATGATATTAATCAGAGATCTGGAACAGGAAGGAAACTCACACAGCAATGTTTAGATTTTGGCACAAAAATAATTTTAAAAAGGGCATAAATCAGTAATGTAGTAGCAGACAAAGTAAGAATTGAAAAACACATATTGGAAGATATTTCTGGTGTGTCTTTTTGCTGGACAACAACCATTCAGCAGGAAGACTTTTATTTTTCTTAGGCTGTCAATAACAAAGTGCCTGCTCAGCATTCAGGCATGGCTGCAAAGAGCAGGCAAGACATTGAATTGCATCAGGAAAGGGCTGGAGAAGAAACGTAAAAATATTGTAGTGCCATTGTTCTCATCACCCTAAATAAGAAACGTTAAGTGGAAGCTTACCTCCATGTGACCTCTCTCGTGATACAAGACTAAAAATAAAAAGCAACACACTTAAATACTCATGCACACACATATCTATCATAATTAACTTTGGGAATGCATTACCATTAGCAGTTCGCTGAGGCTGACAAGCAATGATCTGCATTAATGCAGATAATGAGAATAGCTGTAGAAGACATTACTTATAGTAAGAAAGTGTCTTCCTTCCCAAGAAAAACACTATAAATTCTTACTACTCAAAACCTTACAAGCCACTGAGTAAATAATTTGGGAAGAACTGCTGCAAGGGGTGGGTTAAGCCATCCATTACCTATTCTGAAAAGGAAGAAGACGACAAATTGCAAGTGTCAGGTACTTCAAAGTCTCACAGATGTTACTGAACCCAACATGTCAGTCCCAAGCCGGCATGGCATATTGTCCTCACAGATGTGATACTGATGGCACAGGCATTGTGAACTGCTGAGCTATGCATCAGTCAAGTACACAGACTAGCCTCGAAGGCGGACAGCACAGTGCAGTTATTTTTTTCTTGGTCCTACTCTGTGATCCTTCTAGTCAGTAAGAATAAATGGGTCCTTTTGAGAAACCCTGCTTTCTAGACCAGGGGAAGGGCTGCCTGTGCTGGCCTGGCAAAAATGATGGCCACCATGCAAAAAGCAAGCTGTAGGCTCTTGACGACAGTGAGATACGAGAGTTCTGGGGCTAAGAGCGGTATTGAGGAATGGCACCGAGACTACCAGCAGCTCTCAGGCTGTGCTCGGCTCTGGTGGGGGAGGATGCCGAATCTGCTCATGTGTGGAATTCACAGGCCGCACCCAGTGGCCATGCAGCATTGCCATAAATGGAGTTAGCGTAAAGCCCCTTTTCCACACAAAACTCAAAGGTGCTTCACATCGCTGCTTGGCTTTGTGCCCCACAGCCTGTGCACATGTGCCTTTGGTGCAGAGGGTACCTGGTGCAGCCAGAGCTCCCCCCACGTGAATGTTGTCCAAATAATCTCTTCCACTCCTCCCAGTAATACAGCTACTCAGTGTGTGTGCTGGATGAGCAACTGAGCTGAAAGCTGTGCTCTGAGCAGGTTTGCTGAATTGGGTAGAAGGGGGAGCTCACCTTTAAGTGATGGGCTCAGGAATCCAGGTCCTGGGACTGGAGCTCACCAAACCTGGGTGGTATCATCCTCTCCGTCACCTGGAACTAACCTTCCGCCCCCATGCACCGAGCTACAGTGAATAATGCCACTCCTCTTTTGAGAGAGAGCTTTGAAATCTGCTGATGAGAAAGGATGAGATAATAGTATTAATACAGACAAAAATAAAGCAGGGATTTTCAAAATGTCAGTTGACCAAAGGTGTCATTTTAGCTGAACAAGAGTTTCCAAGCAACAAACGACGGTATGTACAGACCTACTGAACCATGAAAGAGAATAGATAGATATTTGAGTGAAGCAGAGCTGACTCATTTGTAAACCCACATTTTTACATCAGGGTTCCTTGGAAGGCCAGCCTGCGTCCTCTCTTCACTTGCACTAAGCTGCCCTAGAAAGGTAGACAAGGGGAAAAAATCAGCTTAATCATATTAAATATAAATAATGATGAAAAGGTAAACACAAGTCGGTTGGTTTGTTTTCATACAGCACTTAGGCCACCACAGTTAGTCCCTAAACATAAAGCTGAATTATACACTTTTAGTCTGGAAGATGGCTTCATCCCTTTTGATTGTGCAGAAGAAGCATCATGATCAGCAGCCTCCTGATCTGTTCCTCTCAGTCTGAGAGCCAACCCTGGAAAGAAGGTAAGGAATCGCCGTTCTCCTTCCTACACTATTACTGCTTGCCACTGTCCCAGCACCAGCTCTGCACACCTGGTCTGAAGGAGGGTGCAATTCAACAGGCACTACAGTGCTCCTCTGTTAGCATGATGCTGCCGGTCTAAAACTGCCAGCAGGGATCTGCACTCACACATTTTCCTCTAGGAGCTCTTAATGGTTTCCAGTTTTATCCAACATCTCTCTCTTAACACAGCCAGAGACCAACCTCATCAACTCCCATCTCCTATGCAAATATGTCCATTTAGTAATGTCAATCAAAATGATCATTAAAATGGTGCTTAAGGCAATGCCTACAGAGCTCAACAGGACTTAGCTACTCCAGACATGAAAGAAGCTTTTAAGTAGGAGACTGGAAATGAATAGTCAATGTAACTGTGGTGAGATTTCTAGCGTTTGCATAACCAATAAGACCACTCAAAGGTGGTCATGTAGTACTGGTTGTATCTGCAGTCATCTTACCGTAACACAGCAATGATGCATGCAGGTGCCACTGGCAGTCATGGAGAAACCACTCCTAATGGAGCAGGCACTATCAATGAGGAGACACCAAGTTAGATGCTTCCAGGACGATTTTCTTTTTCATAGTCATTCAGCAGCAACATCCATCAGAAAAATCAACAAAATCCCATCTTATGGGACAGTCATTGAGTCAAAGACACTTCTCACAGAAATAAGGCTCGAAAGTGGAAAAGCCCTTTGTCTGTTCCAGACCAGCAAAATCCAAGTCCTCTGCCAACTCCTTGATGGAGCACTGGCATGATTGACCAATGCTGCTGTTCTCTTTCCCTTGGCAGAGCATATCCCTCCACATATCCCTCATGCGCTCAGCTCAAAAGAAGACTGCTCACAGGTCATGCTTAGGCTTTTCTCTTAATTTATTTCTGGTCCTCCTTTGAATTCTGAGAAATGGTAGCATATGATATCTCTACTGAAAAGAGTAATTAATGTCATCACTTCTGCATCACTGGCCACTCAACCTTATTATTAAAACGCTGCTGTCTTATAGCTAGGGGAGCTGAGGCAGAGAGCAAGAGCTCAGACATTATGAGCACAATGAACGTTTTTGACAGAATCTCAGGGCCCTCCTAGCTCTCCTTGGGGAGGGTTTGCATTCCAGCTTGGTAAGGGTATCCTGGTTTCGGCTGGGATAGAGTTAATTTTCTTCCTAGTATAGTGCTGTGTTTTGGATTTAGTATGAGAATAATGCTGATAATACACTGATGTTTTAGTTGTTGCTAAGTACTGCTTACACTAGCCAAGGACTTTTTCAGCTTCCCATGCTCTGCCAGGCGCACAAGAAACTGGGAGGAGACACAGCCAAGCTAGTTGATCCAAACTGACCAAAGGGGTATTCTATACCATATGACGTAATGCTCAGTATATAAACTGGGGGGAGTTAGCTGGGGAGCCGCGATTGCTGCTCGGGAACTGGCTGGGCATCAGTTGGCAGGTGGTGAGCAATTGCATTGTGCATCACTTGTTTTGTATATTACTATTATTATTATTATTATTTTCCCTTCCTTTTCTGTCCTATTAAACTGTCTTTATTTCAACCCACACATTTTACTTTCTTTTTCCCAATTCTCTCGCACATCCCACTGGGGAGGGGAAGAGTGAGCAAACGGCTGGGTGGTGTTTAGCTGCCTGCCAGGTTAAACCACAACAGTCTTTTTTTTTTGGTGCCCAATGTGCGGCATGAAGGGTTTGAGATAACGACAGATCTGACCAGAGTGTGTTAAAACAATTTGTGATAAGCATTCATTATATTAGTTTAATAGTCACTGGTTGCAATGTTGATTCATTTGCTCTCACAGTTGTTGTGCTTGTTCTCAGAGTTGTGCTATGTAACACCTTGGTTGCCGTATGCGCTCCCTGTGGTGCTGTTTATCACCTCTGGGAGCTGGATTAAAGTTATCGCTTTGCTGTACTGTGTAACACTGGCTTATGTATGATAAAATTATCGGTCATGAGATTGTACTCAGCACTGCCATTGTTCCTGTACTTTGGGAGCTTCGGGAGCCATTTCTCAGAAACTATTAAAAATCACACTTTTTACCTCTTCTCCTCGGAGAACAGATCTACTGGGGAGACAAAGGGGGACACTTTCCCCTGCTCCTTCACCATCCCTTTCTCCTTCAGGCTACTTACAACAGCTCTTGAGAATTTTGAATATCCTTGCAATATTCAAACCAGCATCCTCCTACTGCTGTATCTTCTGAATGCAGTTCAGGTCTTGTTTATGATAAAACAACTATTTAAGAATATGATCCAGAGATCAACCCCCGCAATCACAGCCTCCCGGCCAACTCCCCCCGAAACCAGAACAAAGGGGGACTCCAGGTAAGAGCTGCCCCTACTGTGCCCTTTCTGGTAGCCAAATCTGAAATGGCCCAGCCAGGAAAGTCCCCGTCTGGATCCAGGTTCTGCGAGGACCACCACAGGTTAATGTGAAGGGTGTCTAGAGGTAAGTGGACGAAGATGACCAGCTAATGCCATCTTCCAATAAAAGATATTCTTCACTGGAGCAGGTACCAGAGGGTGTTATCTGTCTTAAAACACCAGAGAGCAAGGATACCTGTTTGCAGGTGACCAAAAGAGAAACAAATTCATCCTCTGTATAAATGCAGCCCAAAGACATGATTGATCAGTGCATCATACTCCTTTAGTTTTTGTGGGGGTGGGTTTTTTTTTTTTATTTCAAGTTCATCTTGGAAAGGTTGAAGTTCCTCTGGGTTTTAGTTTCTTCTTGCAGAGAAACAGCATGAATTCAGCTTATTTTGCTCAGTAACTGCACATTGCAAGCTTTTTATGATTTCAGGTGTTGCAAAATAAAAATTACTAAGGCACTAAGACTTTTTTAAAAATCCAAGACGATGTTTGTTTCCTTGCTTTTGCTTTTAACGACTATAGCAAGTAATCAAGAATCTGATCTGCAAGAATCTGATCTGTTTCCATAGATATGAAACCCTCATAAAAGGCACTCTCGGTGCTGCTAGCAACCTGTAAGACAACAAAAACTGAATGAAGATTGACATTACCAGATCCACTCTTCTGCTCAAAAGAGGCTACTGGCATTTGATCAGCATTTTCCAAGAAGCTCCAAGCAGCCAAGTTCAGGAAGAGGTTCGTACGTGGGACAGTGACTGGAACAACGGGTGGACATCCCTGCATGAAAACCATATTCGTCTCTCTTGCACAGGGACTTTGCACTCCTTAAAATATCTCCACAGAAGTATTGTGATTTGGGCAGGTAGATCGAAAAGAGGGTCCCTCCGTGACTTTTAACCTGTCGCCATCACACACAAACAGAAAGAGCCGTACCAGCTAGTAGTAACACAAAAGTATTTTAATCCAAGTGAAGAAAGACCACAAAAGATCTCTGTACTTGCTCATAACTGGTAAACTGAAGTTGGACTGCAAGTAAGACCATGACTGCAGACTGAGTGACTTGCCTTTTCCACTACCAAAGTATCTGGGAAAGGTGTAAAAAGCACGTAGAGAAGAAAGAGAAGGATGGCTTTTCCTGTTACTTATGCCCTTGTTGCTCATTCACAAGCACCAGGAATGGCAAGAAAATCAGGCTGGCTGATTGCAAGGAACAACAACGTTGTCTGCAGGCCCGGCAGAGAAACAGTGCTGAGAAGCTGCAGAACACAGGTCTGCCCTCGCTATCAAAAATCTTGTTTACGGTTTCTAGAAGAGTGAAACCCATAGCATGAGGTGCCACATAAAAACCTGCAACACTGCAAAGAAGGGGCTGAAGAGTTTACAAAAGGAAAGAAAAAGGAAGTTTGGATTTAGGCTGTTTTCTCCTCAGTTCTGCTTCACCAGCCCACCCTTGCATAATGCAGGTCAGTACTCACTTCCTTTCCTCAGAAATATTAGGAAACCCCCAAGATCCCCATGGGGAGGCTGGGTCCCATCTGTTCCTGGCTTTTTGCATGAATGTGTACGCTGCAACCTCCTATCCCACAGTCACATAAAGTTGGGAGCAAATCTATTAATCTCCTCATCAGCTTAAGCTCATTCTCTGCACGTGGCGGTCACGCAAGTATGATGTCTGTCTGCTGACTACATTGGCAGAACATGTTGCATTTGAAGAGGCAGTTTCATGAAAATCTGAACATTGGAGAGAACAGATTTTTGGCAGCAGCTTTTTGTGTTTTGTTTCAGCTTCAGATTAAAACTCATTTAGAGTAAGCGCAGCCTATTTTTCAACATCATTGAAATCAAATACTTAATTATTTCTGTTCTGAATTCTTATTAAAATTTTATTCTGATGGAGAAGATAATTTCAAAAGTCCTCATGTAACCAAAAATTGTCGAACTCATGAATTTGTCTTATCCAATACATTTTTTGTTAACAACTCCAATAGAATAAGTCTACTACATTGCTCAATCAGTAGCTTATCCCACATACCCCTAGGAGTGTGCCAGAATTTAGGAAAAAGCTAGCATTAGAAGCAAAATTTCAGTAAAGTGATGAATGTTACTGTGGGAGACTACCAGACAGGAAAGGTTTTTTTTGTTGTGGTTTTTTTTTAAATCTACTGACTTTGTTCATGAGAATTTGCTTAGCAAATTAACTTTTGTTGCTTCTATAGTGTAAAAAAACTACAGTGTTTTATAGACTCTATGAAAATTGGACTATGTGAATAAAATTTAAATGATCAAACCTCAACTTAGCATTTATGAAAGGTCAACTCTTAAGTGATAATTATTTAACAATTTGTGTCAGGGACTGAAAAAGCAAGGCCAGCACTAGATATCCAAGATTCTGCAGAATTTTTCTTTGCATATTTTTTTTTTTTTGGTGGGGGTGTGTGTATGTGGGTTTTTTTAATTCCAGGAATGGGTTTGTACAGATGCAGGGTAACTACTAATTGTGTCATAAAAGAAAAAAAAAGCTCACTTTTTCTGTAAGGTAATTCACAATAAAAAACTAAGTCATAATATGATAGGCCTGAATGTGGGCTGGATTTTCAGGAGGCCACATGCCCAATTCATGAACTGTCATGGCAACATAAACCACTGGGTAAGTAAAGGCTTCCAGTTTCCTGGAAAAATGTAAAAAGAGCTCTAGAAACGTCAACTACTTGTACTGAAATAGCTGTAGAAAAGCTGATACTCCCTAACAATGGTGCAAATAGATAGCTAGTATGAATGTTTATTTTAGTGACACCTCCTAATAAAATCTGCCATGTTTTCTAGACCTGAGGCCACAAGATCCCACAAAATTCCTGCTTTGGCAAAAGCAAAACACAGTACAGTTAAAAAAAAAAAAAAAATCCTTCACAGCAAAATCCGCGTCTGCCTGGTCAGTGAATGGCACAAGCTAGATGTGTCTACTCCGACAAGAGCAGCAGCTGAGAACCAGGTACACGAGACCTCATACAGACCCACCAGCCAGATGTGCCCTTTGAACGGAAGGACGCTCCTCCTTTGTGACAGCAAATGCAGAGAGTCCTATGCAGACAGACCGCGGCGCACAGTGGTAGACCGCAACTGGCCCCGGTCGTGTTCATGTGGACAATGCTTGTGCTTAGGAAAAAAAACACGTTTTATTACCTGCAGCTTGCTAGATGGCTTCCACTGTCTGCACTGGCATCCTTATTGCGCTGCAGACTTAAACCAGAAAACCTTTTTTTAACGTGTTGTTTTCAGCCTTGCTCAGTCAATTCCACTCTTGCATCTGCTACATGGAAATCAGGACTCTGCCCTCCTTTGTAAAACAAGGCAATTTACAGATGAGAAGTACTACAACAAAACTAAGTATTTATTATTATAGAGACAAAAATCTGTGTATTCATTGTTCGATTTCTTGCCTTGTCTCAAGACATTGAGAACCATGCATACTCTTTTACTCACAGCCCAAAAAGTTTCATCTCCTTCCACAGAAGATGAAAACAATTTCATAATGCATTATTCTAAAGAAAAAACCTTTGGTTTTGAGCAATTTATTCCTAACATTTCTCAGTCAACGGGTGATTGTTGTCCTGAATCAAAGGTTTGCAGACAAAACCCCTACCCCTTTTAGACTTGCTTGCCTGATTTACTTCACGTTTTGACGTTTGTAATCAGCAGGGGGTTTCACCAATTTGCATGAATATGCTAAAATAAGTAGCAGGAAAAAATTAAGTACTTCATAAGAACAGGAACATTCTTTCCAAGTCAAACCAGCATCACGTTTTCGCATCAAAAGGCATAGAGCCTGACAATAACTGAGTAAACCCCAAAATCAAAATGCACTATGGAGCACAGAACAAGGTTGTTAAAAGAGAGCTGATGCTTTTAAATAATCTCAATAGCTGTACACCAGTTTGCATTGCAGAGTGTGAGCTTTAGAGTTCGGGGGGTGGTTTTGCAAACTGAATCACAGTGAGCGAGCAGTGAGCAGCTGAATCAGCAGTCAAAGCGGAGTCTCTTCTACTGAAAAGACTTTAAAAGCACTGAAATTCCAGCTCAACTTAGTAAGAAAAAAAGACTTCACCTGAAAGTTTCAGGTACTGAAACTCAGAAAGAGATGATCAGATATGCTCACCTTCAAAAGAGGATACAGGGCTAGATGGACCTTAGTCAAACTCAGTACCATTATTCTTATATTAAAAAATACACTTCTATTAAATGAGAAAAAGAAAACAAACCAACTAATATGAGCTGAGCTCTGTGTATTTTTGAAGCCCTCGGCCTCCAAGACAAAAGCATACTCGTGTGCTGCGCCAATTGGGCAGACCCTTGACAAACTTATTACACAGAGAGAGAAGAAATGGTGGGAATCCTTGAATGTTCTTTCACCTACCTTGCAGGACAAGTACAACAGTGTGGTTGTATTTCTGAAGAAGGTACTTGCTCACCAGAAACCACAGTGAAACCAAACCAGGCAGCATCTAGCCTTATTATTTTGTGAACAACTGAAAATATGTGATACGTATCAAGGACTGTCAGAAAAAGCATGGTTTCTACCTTGAATTGCAAGGATAAAATGGAAGACAAGATGGTGATAAGCAGTTGGGGAGCAAGTACCAGCAGAGCTGTGGGTATTCAGAACCTTGCAGTTAGGTGGATTTTTGTTAGGATTTGGATATATTTTTCCCACCCTGCACAACCAGCCAGGGGAGCTGAATCTTCACCCCAGTTCACCTCCTTTCTGTCATGTAAAATCTTCTACTTGTAGCTATGAAAATCTGAAAGCTACAGAGCTCAACATCATTCGCCTTTGCCAGTTCAGTGAGTTGTCCTATGTACAGTTGCCTGTACCTGGTTGGTGGTGGCTGGAGGCACCGAAAGAGAAATTATTTTCTTTCTCCTCTCCACTGCCAACCTGCTTGGGTTTGAAAAAAGAAAAAAAAATTTAAAAAACCTGACAAACAATCCACTATTTACCTGACACATTATTATGCTTTCTCCTCTGTATTCACAAGGCTTCTCATCCAGATGGTGTTTTCTAACGCTGAATATTCTTGTTTGCTTGTATCTCCATAGTGCTTAAACAACCCCTGTTTCAGCACTGTTCCTGTAGGGACAGTACAAAGGAGAAAGAACCTTCATGCAAGTCAAGTAGGCTAACTACTGTAATCTCATTTCAGTATCTTTGCACAGACTGGGTTTTTCAGAATTTAGGAAAAAAAAAAAAAAGCAGCCTTTTGGGCTATTTCAGCATAGCTAGCTTCTACTCTTGCATCTAAATTACTGGCACCTTCTGTCCAAGTTCTTTTTATTTCCTAGGATGGGTGATCAAGCTTAATTGTGGGGTGGGGGGGGGAGAGGGGGTGGTGTGTCCCTTTTTTCCCCCCCAATAAAAGACATTAAGATGAGTCCAAAATTCAGCTAATACTAAAACACCAACTGTCTTGGTGTCAGACAGTTAAAATTAGAACGGAACTGTAGAAACTCTAGGTTTTCTTCAACATCTCTGAAGCCTTTGAGTCAAAGCAAACAGACCTGAGAGGTTAGACTTGAGAAAGTAAAAAAAAAAAAAAAAAAAAAAGAGCTGCTTCAGCAGATACCCACCGGCAGCAATTTTCTTCTACCTCAACATGAGCTAGGTGGACTCAGTGCTTTAAATAAAGTCATATCTACAGGCGTCTATGTTCAGCTGTAGTCAAAAGACTCACATTGTTTTAACTTCAGCTTTTGAAGAAGATACTGCTCTGCATCAAAGCACCAAAAGAGCAACATAGGAATGCACTGTAGCAGAAGTCACTGCTTTGTCAAAATTTTGCAGGAAATCATGCTAACCCCTCCCGAGTTCAGTACTAGGTTCTAAGGTTCTTCAGCACACCGGATCTACCTATTCATGATTAGTGCAAACCACTTCCTAAAACTGAGGGGGTGGGGTGGGGGGGTGTGGGGGGGTGAAGTCAGAAAGCTTGAAAGAAGGTATGTAGGGTGTGTGGAGGATCCAGACCCATCCCTCAGATCCTGAAGTCTTCTGGGAAGTCTTGCTGGTATAGCAGTGTTTCAACATCCAGAAATAAAATTTAACATGGAAGAGGCAAGAAAGGAGTGCAAGTTTTCCTTCTGCACAGCTTCTTTCTTATCCTGTAAGTGCTTGCTGTGACAACAGCAACTAATTTTCAGTAAACAGGAGAAAGGTTCCAGTCTAAAGCTCAGCAACAGACATGGCATCAGGAAGGTTAAGAGTAAGATATAAGTTTCTTTTCCTCCTTCTCCTCAACAATTCTATCAGAAGGCCCCTTCACCCATAGCGCAGGAACACATCCAGATCCTGCAGCCACCACGCACAACACGCAGCCATTCACCTTCTCCCAAGGCAAGTGTTTGGAGAGTGCTATTGCAGAAGTCCACAACCAGGGGAGACCTCTGGCTACATTCAGAATAGAGATCCAGAGAGTGCTTGCTCTGTGCACCTGACCAAGATCTGTGGGACTTGAGAAAAGGAACCTTTGAATGGGATTTGGAAGAAAGGAGAAAGGTGTAAGCAAGCTGGAAGCAAAGGCATTTTCATCCAGCTTGCAAACTAATGATGGATAGGTGGAAGGGGTGGAGATCAACTCTGCTTCAGACAACCAAAGACACATTGAAGGAAATTTTTTTTAGTTTCTCTACACAAAAGACTTCCCTAGTATGAGAGGAAGAACCAGCATAACTTAAGGAAGAATGAAATGGGAAACAGAGAAGAATAATTTCTTAGCTCTAGCATTAGAGGGATGACCCACAATTGCTAGGCATTTCCCCACATTGTGCTCAGACTTCTGCTGTGGCCCACAACCACAGACAACACTGCAAATGCTCAGTTAATTATTAGTATAGAAGCACCAAGTTTAAAAAAAACCACCAGTGTATATACTTATAAGGACTAAAGAAACTTATCAGAAAAATCGTTTCAAACCATAGACACTGGCTGCATTCTCCTACTAGATTTGCACCAGTATTCAACAGGTCTGCTCTACTCAACAAAGGCCCTTTCTGTTGGAGTTTCAAACTCAGTTCCCAGTTCCATTAGGGAGTTTTTTTCCCCCCCCTTGTCTACAAAAAAAAAAATTTAAACAGGCTAATTACAGTCATGCAGCTGTAAGGGCATTACAAAGGTGCAAGATAGTGATCTTATCATGATGCTTGCACAAAGTCTGCTATGAAGGCATGATGGAGATTTTAATGAGTAAGACTGTGCTGCCCATTACAACACAACAGAATTAAAAGTGGGATCTTCCTAAGACCCTGGCTTTGGAGTCCTATGTATACTTGGCTCCTGAGGGACAGGTGTATATACTAAAGTCCAAAACAGGAATTCTTAAATATGTTGCTGATTCCTTGGCCACAAAGACCATAATATCCTACTGAGAGGGGATTGCACTACCAAAGGCCTGAAACTAGCACTGGTTCTGTGAAATCTCTTGTAGGTAACATGTGCCTTCAACACTTCTCCCAAAGCTAGGGACTCTGGTTGACTACTCCCATCTTTGATAACATAACAAGCAACAGGAAATACCATCTCACAAGTGATTTTTAGACATACATACTTTATTCAGCATGACAAAGATGCCCATGACATCTTTTCCAACATTTTTCCATTCAGCCCTTTGCATCAAGTCTCAAGATCATCTCATCCTGCCCAGTTTTTCCTTCTTGTTGAAGGAGAACCATTAAAAGAGACCTCATTCTTCTGTAGCTTCCAGTTCCTTTTGTTCTTCCAGCCAGGACCTCGAGGCTGGCTACCATGCTTTTAAGTCCTGGCCTGCAAGACCGCTTTCTTGCAACTCAGTCATTTCTTCAAAAAAAGCTGCTGCAGCACCTGCACCAGGTCATTCAGGACCTTGTCACCCTTTCACATCCTTTCCGAGTCTTCTCTATGTTGCTCTGCACCTCTTAAAACTTCCATAAATCCAGTCCATCAGGGAGGTAAGAAGGTAACAGAGAGGCACAAAACAGTTTCAGGGCACAACAACATACTCCATGTTGGCTGTGGACAGTGAAACTGATAGCTGGCTTACATACAGCAGTGAAGACTTCAGTTAGCTGTTGGCAAGTTTCCTAACAGTAAACACTAGAATAGCTTGCCTAGGGAAGTCTGGGGTCTCCATCACAAGAAACTTTGAAGAACAAGTTAAACAAATATACCAGGAATTCTTTAGATACAGATGACTTGGCTTAAGGTACAGAGGCACAGGGCTAGATCATCTCTCACAAACCTGTCATCTTGTATTATCTGTTAAAATGGTGTTTGCAGTCTGGAAAAGATACATATTAGAAGAGATTAAAACACCTGGTCATAGATGACAGAACCACATCTGAGGAAGGTTAAAATAACTGACCTGCTCAAGACTGCAAAGGAGCAAATGCCAAGCTGTTCCATTTTGTATCACATACTCAGTCCCAAGAGGACTGCATGCCAAGGCTAGGAAACCTAGGATAAGCCCCGGCCATGTAGTAGCAGCAGTGGTGTGGGCACAGCGACGCAGTATGAGACATGGGCAGGGCAGAACACCCTCCTGCAGCACCTACAGACACATCCTTAGGTAAAGCAGCAGCAAGTGGCAACAGGTTCTTCTTGGTAGCACTGTACTCTGAAGGCCCCTTGTCACTGAGACCTCCCTTCTGCATATTCAAATAAATACCGCACTGCACCGCTTGGCAACCTCTAGCGGTGTTTTCATGTAGGTAGACCGGATTAGGAATCAGGGCCCCAACTTCAGTTCTTTTCTGTAGACAAGAGATCACTCCACTGAAAGCAGTAAATAGGCAGGTGTGTTAATGAAGCTCTGTAGAGCCCTACTTGAAACACTTTAAGCCTGTTTTTTCCATGTTGTTCTTGTTAGTCTTACATCTAACCAGATGCATATTTGTAATCCTTGATGCAAAGCCTTTCTGCTCTCAATATTACAGAGAGTAATGGCAAAAAGTGAAGTCTCATGGATTACGCTACATTTTCACACGTACAATGTAAACCAAAATGAAGTTACAATGAGAGCCAGGAGTTCCACTCCCCTCACAGCACTAGCCACCAGAAAAATAAAGTACTCCTGGCTGTTAAAGCACTGAACTGTTGTAGGAATAACAACTAAGTAGTACTGTCTGCACACTTCAAGCCACAAAACCCACAACCAGTAGGAAACTAATTCTGTTCCATTCCTTACTTTCAAGGCCTGGCTCTGAGGTAATTAATCCTTCATAATAAACTGCTTGCATAGCATGTTCCAGGGTCTGCATAGGGGTGGTGCCGATAAAAAACACACATCTGGGGTCAAGGGAGACCACTTTATTCCAAGAATGAAGTGTGTCAGGTACTGAACACACAGCCCCCAGACATTAGACTTTGCATTTGAGGTGAGAATTTAAGAGTAGAAACTCTCTGGCTCAGGTGAACCGCATGTGTCTGGTTTGAAAGCCCATCAAATACATGTCAAACACATAGCAGAGATGTAGATACTTAAGGGAGTGGTGCTCCTTTTCACTCTCCCTTCAGGTGACAGTGATATTTCTTCTCAGCCGATGAGGACTAAGTTTTTGCATTGGCCATCTCAGAAAAGGGTGGTACCTCTGGGGTCCACACAGCCCATTACAACTACTTTGTTTTGCTGTACTTTGCACACGTCTTCCTAACACAGAAAACAAATGAGACATCAGCAAGAACTCACTGTCCATACAGACTTTACCACCTCATTTCTCCCTTAATACCATAACTGCTCATAACTCTTCCTCATCCCCTTTTTCCTTCCCAAACACACACAGGAAGGATTTAATCTTTAAAGAACCATTTTAATAATGTCAGATAAAAATCAAAGGAAGAAACCACAGATTATGAAAATACTTGACTCCATTATCGTAATCTTTTGCTGTTTAAATCTGACCAAGGAGTTTGCATGATTGACCTCAAACCCATAAGAATCAAAAAGAAGGTTCGGTCTGTTGTAGAAAGTCAGCTTTACTGACAGGGATTGTGCATTGCACTTACAAAGATCATCGGCTTACTGGAACAAAGCAGAAGATGTGAATTAATGACTAGAAGGGAATTAAAATTCTTTAACTTAAAGCCTTCTACTTCCAAGGTCCTGGTCTATGAAAAACAGGTACTCCAGGCCCATTAGAGAAAGAAAGGGAAAAAAAAAAAGGAACAAGAAAAAAAAAAGGATCCATTAGAAGGAAGAATGGCTCATTTTAAGACTACATTCTGCAGGCAGGTTAATCAGAGGCTATGGTCCAACCAAAACAGCCTAAATTTTACATATATCCTTGTACTTATCAATTTACTTGAAGTCTTCAGAGATAGCAGAAGGGAAGCAGTAAACTGGCTTTCCAAGAGGGCACAGATGCAGACTACAAGGTCCCTCCACATTACTACTGTTTGGACCAGCTTGCTTTTGAGTGCTCTCTTCCACAGTTCTCACTGCTCTCCTAAGAAACCAGCTGAAACTTTTACAAGGTCAGTTGCATGGAGGTGAAAAAAAATGAGGTCTGCTTGACACTGGCAGTGAGCCCCTTCAGACTACTGATAGTAACCAGATGATAAAAATCAGCTGAAAGTCTATTGGCAGCTCTGACCTACCAGTCCATATGAGTAAACAGAAAGCTAGTGGGACTCTGCACCCCTTTTGTAGGCTCCTCTCCAGCTGCAAAACATGGTAAAAAACCCAAAAGCTTAAGAAGGTTCCTGTAATGTAAGCAGCCTACAAGGACTACATTTTTACTAGACTGATGCAAACGTTATCTTCCAGCTGAGTTCAATTTCACAGTCCAAGGCAAATTCTAAAGGTACAGCTTTTATTTTTTAAGAGAATTTCAGTATTTAACTCTAGCAGATTTAGGAAAAATAAAAGGCCTTTGAAGAATTTTAAAAGTTGCCTCAGCTAAACAACTTACTGATTAACACCACATCTTTAAAAAAGGTAAGTAAGGTTTGAGGGAAAGGGAAGCAAAGTGGGGGAAGATAAGGAAATACTCAAATCATTACAGATGGTTCAGCTGTATGTCTCTAACAAAGAGTTGGGCGGCATCTTTTTCATACTGTGCAGTTGCATTGATATTAGGTTTTTCTACGAATTCTATCTCGCATGCCTGGGTGCTGCAAGGAGAACACTCCAGCTCCAACACTGTTATGTTGTTTGGCACCGATGAAACAAGTATATTCCTTGGAACGAAAAGGGTCAACTGAGGACCACGGGCTGGCCAGTAGCGACCGAGATTAAAACCATTGATCCAAATTTGCCCCTGTTAAGAGAGAAAGAAAACATAATGACATTTTAATAATTTGACAGAGATCAAATGACAAAATAGCTTTAAGCATAATGCTCTTTGCATAGTAACTGAATTTCCTCCATCCTTCAGTTTGATAGAATCCAAGGATAGAAAAACTGTTCAAGAAAATGCTAATGGCAGTCAAAAGAACCTAAATTCCCTGCTGAATTAAAGCCATCATTAATATTTACAAAGAGGTCAAATACTGCAGTAATTCCAAATATGACAATACTTAGGAAAACAGAATTGCAGGTTCCTGGCACTGAATTTTGCACCAAGTTTCAGACCACAGCAAACCTGAAAACTGTATTTGCTTGAAGCTGATTGTTAATAGGAGAAAGAATTCACAAAAGAAAAAAGCAGATCCTAATGCTGTTGTGGCTGTCTGTACAAGTGTAAAACTACATTATCTTTGTAGGCCCTTCCTGTTGCATGATTTAATGAAAAAGATACAGCTTGTCTAGAAACATGAAATTCAGATGTTTAATATACTTGTAACAGCTTAGTCAACAAAAGAACTTGTGAAATCACACTGCAAGAGAGTGCTGTATTTTATTGTAGTTACCTACAACCACTAAAATCTTTGGGTGCCCGCTAGCATTAATTTAAGTTCAATGAAATTGTGGTTAACTTGGCATACAAACTCTTTAAATTACTTTTTATAGCAGAGGTGGCCAGAACTGCTAGTTCAAAATACTGTTCTTACATTATAAGTAGCTAAAGTTCAAAAGATAAAAGAAAATTGGGCAAGAGGAAAGAAAAAAAGTCAAACCAGTCATTTATACACCACAAAATAGACACATCGAAGTGACACAAAGGCAGATTTTTCCAAAAAGCTATAAACTGGTGAGTTGCAGAACATTCAGCAAAACTGTAAATGGACTCCTACTGAGTTGAGCTGAACCTTGGTTCATTAAACAAGACATAAGGGAGGATACACAGCTGATTTGGACAAATAATTTGCTTTTACTCCTCCTAAGTCTTTCCACCATAAGTCAGACAAGAGCTCAGTGGACAAGAAAAGGGATGGGAACAGATAACCGCATCTGTGCTTTCCCTCTTGCTTTGGCCTTTAGTAATCAGAATATAGAGGAAAAACAAACCACTCATGACATTGATGTACACTGATAAAAATAATAAAATAGTCTAAATCCCTGGGAAGTAAGAACTTTTACTGCACTCTTGGTGAGTTCTAAAATTGTCTGGGATGGCTGAAATCAGAATAATCAGAATAATTTAAAGGATTTACAGAAGCACAACTGCAATATAGTGAGTATTGCTGTTCAAGCTGTTTTGGAGGTATTTTTCTTGTGTTTTCTTTTTCAAGTATTTATGAAAACAAATACTATGAAACTCGCAAGAGAAATTTAATAAGGAGTCAGTACATTTGCAAACACACGTGAGTTATTTCAGCTCTGTATCCACTTCCGTGGTATAAGATCCTATCTTGCACAGTTCTGCCAAGGTGTTAATTTAAAAAAAAAAAAGTTTGAAGTCAAAGGTGTTGTTTTTTTTTTTTTTTAAAATGAAGTTTATCTTGCTTTGTGGCTTGTTTTTGCTGTACTAAAGGCAAGAGAAGAGCTATTTATTCAAGCGTACTACTCTGCTTCTGTAGTAGTTTTAGAAGAAAATATGGCATTAATGCAACCTCCCCACACACAAGATGAATTAGCGAATATACCCACCAGACAGTAGCCTACCTACTACAGACAGTGACCGTAACCCTAGGGGAAGTAGGAGTTTACTGTAGGAAACAACTGCATTAGAGTTCTAACGCAGCATGCACGATCAGACAGGTCTCTGTTTCTGATCTTAATCAGTCACTGGTTGTAACACATTTTTCCAGTAAAGCTATGAACTTAATTTCTCAATTCCAAACTGTCCTTATTAACATTGCAGTTTCTAAAGACGGCACACTCAGGAATTTGTATGCGCTAAACCAGTAAATCATGACACTATACACACTACCAATAAATATGCCCTAGACAAAGGAGGGGGGATCTCTATCTTCAGTAACAAGATTTCCTTTAGCAGCGTCAGCAGCTACAACCCACGATTCCACAGAAATCAAAACCAGTCCTGACTCCAAATCCTCTTTTCTGTTGAATAAAAAAAAACCCTATCCAATAAATCTAACCATACATTTAGGGGCATGTACGCTTAAGGGCATTGTGCTTCCTCAAGCAAGGGTGGAGGAAGTTTTATTAATATGAAGGGTTTAAAAACTGCTGAAGGCAAGCTAGCTACAACACGGGTCATGACTATTAATGCTACACCCTTCTTCCAGGCTGTCCAGCATAACCTATTCCTTGTCTTTAATATGCAAATACAGGATCATCATTAGAACTATATGTTTTCTTGTAAGTGTTGTTTCCATGGTTTTCCAACTACTCAAACAGGTGGGTTTTAACCCCTGTTAAAAGAACCTCTCCACACCTTGGCTTCAGCAATTTATACAGCACCACTCAAGGAAGTAAGGCCCAGATCCAGTGAGACCTGAGTGAAATTTAAACCTTTATGACCCTCTGCTTTAAAGGCATTTGCTCATTGGTGAAGTTATCTGGAAGTCTCAGTTTCCACACCCAGTATCACCTCAATCTTATTACTCCTAGGTATCTTATCTAAAACTTTGGTCCAATCCATATAAAGCTTGAACAATCAATTCAATAGCCCTACTTACAGTTTGCCTGGGATCTCTTCACTTTGACTGCCTTAGAGGGTATAAACACTATGTAAAACAGAAGTTTCTATGTTCAATAGGTCAAAGGAAAAGATTCCCACCAATACATGAGACTTCTTGGACTCATTTGCCACTTCAAAGATTACTTTGCCAACAAGCAGGTATGGTCATCTTGCTTCCTGAAGATTTATGACTCATGTGGTCACAGAATTCACTGCAAAAGTCTCAGATTCCAGTTCCTGTGCAAAGAGCTATTTTTGGATTTTATTCAGTGATTGGGTAAGACAGTCGCTGTTCCTATATATGTGCGTAAGTCAGACTTCCTCATCCAAGCTCAGTGCCAGCAGCTTTAAGTGCCTGCAATGAATCAGTCTTCTGCATATTGGGAAGTGCTTTAACCACCACAATACTGTAGACAGATCACCAGCAACTCCTTCTCCTACTCTATTTTAATAGCAGTAAATTAATTTTTTTCAGAAAGGAATAATTTTGCTACCGAACACTATCACAGGCACTTCCCTGAAGCCTGGACTTAAATGCTTAGGCCTCCAAGAGGAGTGATGCTTCAGTGCACACATTGTGCTCTCTGTGCCTCCCACCAGCTAGTTGAGCTGGTCCTTACCCATCCTGCACGTTGGCCGTTTCAAACATGGCACTGTGAAAACACATTCTTTGCTGCCCTAGCTATGCTCCAGCCCTATAAGAAGTTTCTATTAACAGAGATCTGCTCACAAGCTTCCTAGAGCAGTGCTCTCTGATCCATTCAGTCCAGTTACAGGTAACCTCCAGAAGACAAGCAGTAACATCTTCCATCCATTGGATCTGTATCTATGGGCACAACACCAGCAGCTGTGTCCAACGCTCTCTATGCTTTGTAACAGGATCCATACTTCCTCGCGCAACACCGTTAAAAATGTTGTTACTTTTAATCAATCAATATAGCCAGGAAAGTGTTCTGTAACATCTTACTTCTTCCAGAATAAAAAATTGTTTTATCTCAAGGCACGTATTCACTCCCTCCCTCCAAAAAGCTGTTTCTGCTCCACATCAAGATAAAAAAAAAAACAACACAACTTAAATGCAGCATTTCTAAATAGCCTGACAGTTCATCTTTCTCACTGTTGAAAAACTATGGGGTTTTTTTGTGATGCTCCATTTTCTAGACCAATACCATGTATCTTTTGAATATGTTTCCCTTCACTTAATAGTTTATCTCCAGATTTACTTAAAGCAAGGAATCCATTTCCTAGTTGTTTAAATATATTTGAGACGCCCCACCACTACAACGAACTTCTACCCATCCAAGAGGGGTGGACTTTGATTGTCCATAGAAGTTTCAGTAGCTTTCTGAGCAGACTTCAAGTTTTTACAACAAAAAGTTGTACCTTTGTCCAGCCAGGAAATTTGACATAGGTGTCTTGAGGCAAATCTGGAATTCCTTCAGGAATTGAAAGTCTACCAGTGTAAAAAGTAGGTGCTTCATAACTCAGTGGATTTCCAACAGATCTCTTTGGTCGGTCAAGGTGGCCATTAATGTCACGGTTCACTGCTCCATCTATGTCTAGAGGATAAATTTCCCATTCAACAAGTATATCTTGATCAAGAGTTAAATTTGAAACTAGACCCTAGGAGGAGGAAAAAACACACCAAAAAAATAACATAATTAGTTTCATGTTATTGAAGTTATTTGACTGCAACTATAAATCGGCCAGGAATAAAAACTGACTTGAAGTACTTGCAACAGCTGCCAATCTGTGTATGAAAAAAAAAGCATCTGGTCTTCACCAAGTTATAAGCTTTGCTTAAGAATAAAGGGTTTCATTTATTCTCTGTGGAAGATCTGTTCCTCTTCAAAGTTTTGAGCTTTCACCGATGCCCAAGTTTTTTTCGAACTTTTTTCCCGTAACTGTGAAAATTTGTTTTGCTTTAACATGAACATGATTCCAAAACCTGGGGCTTGATAAAAAGCAGAAAAAGCATTCAATATCTTAAGTTTGCGATACCATCAAGAGATTTGGCAACACTGAGTCACTAACCCAAGACATTAACCTACACAATAGCAGAGAAAGCAGTATTTACTTCCTACAAATCTTGTACAGCTAACATACACTATCACAAAATCAAGGCACATGCTTTGTGACCCTGATTCAGTACTTTATTTAAGTTTACAGTCAGCGCCAAACCCACAGAGTCCTGTTTCATTTCTATGGAACTATGTCTGCCGCACACCAGGGTATCTGCACAATGAACGCAAAAGCAAGGTAAGGTCATGATTTTAAGAAGAGTGAAAGGAACATTAAGTTACCCCTGCACATGTCCTAGTTGTGTTATAGTAATTATTTCTAAAGTTGTGTTTCAGTGCAGTGCAAGGGGCTGATTTTAAACCAGTGCTGCTACATCCATATAATCGCTTGGATAGACCCTGTGTAGTAGCTGTTTTTCAGTGCAATTTAAATTCTGTTGCAAACACCACATGTTTAACAGGAACAAGCAAAACCACATTTTCTGTGGCCTTGGAGGGCTGCTACTATGTCATGTGTCTGTTCTCATGTCTAATAAGCATTGCAGTGACTCCACAAGGCTCATCATCAGTACAAGCACTAATTGGTTTTCTCTTCCTTTACCTAGGTCCCCACTTCACAGAACAGGAACTTATTTTTCTTATATCAAAATAAAATATCTGCACAAAGTAGCAAAGCTTTTCTATACAACCTAGACTTCATTCTGTCTAGCACACAGTTAAGCAATGCAACATAACTTTAGCCCAAGCTTTCTAACCTGCCTCCTTAAGCCCATCTTTAGGCACTACAAACAGTGTGATTTTTCAAATGAGATGAAGTGCCTACTAAGCATTCTTACTTTGGTCTGCATTAACAATGCATATTCAACAGTCCAGATTTTTCCAAGTAAAACAAAAGATATAGGTGGCAATCAGCATGTGAAAAAATATAGAAAAACAGAAACCACACTCTTCCTTCCTTTGTGTCCTTCAACAACATGACTTAGATCAGCAGGATGTTTTAAAACCAAAACCCTTTTAAGATTCCTTCACAAAAGCTAGATGCCTCATTCCATTTCAAGCTCAAAATAAAGTAATAAAAAACCAGCCAAAACCCAGAAAAGCTAACCTACTTGCTTAAAAATGCAAGGCTTCACAAGGTAAGAACGTCTTCCCCTGAAGTTACTTTTCAAAGCCCAAAATCTCTAAAACCTAAGGTAAAATTATTCCCAGTTTTCAAAATCAACACAAAGAACAGCATGAAGTAAGGATTCTGTGGGAAGAAGCAATGCACATTTTCCAAAGCTATCTGAGAAAGGTTGCCTCTTCTACACAGAAGCATCCTGCTTTTAGAGGATTATTCTCACAATGCACGCATCTACTAAACTTGCTTTCACTCTTAAATCTTTAGAAGGTTGAAACTCTGGTAGAAGCGTGAATTTCAGCTCAACCACAGCAACACTGAGTACATCCCTAATCTAACCTCTAACCCTCTATTCTGCTACCTTAATTTAGCATTAAGCACATAGGTTCCTTATCACCTGGCCTGTTATTAAATAAATAAATAAATGCAACTTTTCTGCTGCCTCTACAGAAAGACAAAACATTGGGGAACTAGCTGCCCTCTCTTGCCACTGAGATAGTCAAGGTACCTTGAAGAGAGTATAAACAGAGTTGGCACTCCTGCTGCCCACTGAATTTATATACCACAAGCACAGAAAACCCTCAGTTGCTGATGCTTTCAATTCAGAGGCTTTCATACATCCTAAAAGTCCCCACATATATTCAGTGTTGTTCTGATTAGGATTTAAATAACTGTATGCCTTCCAAAGCATAAGATGGGTGAAACTGCTTTTTGTTATGGTGAAAGCCTGTAAGCTAGCAGCTTTGCAAATGCTGAGAGTTATATGGCTTTGCCTTGACTAGAGTCTTAGCATAATTGGAAATACACTTAAAAATACTCATCACAATACACTTAAAGAGTAAAATAACTGGTCAACTAGTCTCCTTTAAACCAAGCCTCATCTTTAATTCTGCCATGCTGCTTAATCATAACCAATATATCCTGCTGTAACAATGCAAACAGGCCCATCCTACTCATGCCAACGCAATACAAGTGTGAGAACGGGAGATTGTGCCTACTGGAAATCTTGCAAGTCTCTTTCCGGTCTATGTTTTATGATTGAACTGGATGCTGTAACAGGCCCAAACTCAACCAGAGTTTGTGGTCTCATCAATTAGGCTACTCAAGATGCATACATATTTGGGTTTACTTTTTCCCCTACTTAAAACCTTAAAAATCCTACTTCCTCACAGCATGTGTGCCTTTGCTTGATAACTAAATGGTACTATTCAGGCACATGTCTTTCCTGTAATATTTATCTTTCTCCAGCTCTTGCATCCAAGCTAACCAAGAAACACTTTGGACAAGTCCTAATTCAGCTCTGAGACATCTGTCACAGTCAGAATTTAGACTGAGAGGAAACATACGCTTCTATTTTACCTGGTATCACCTTAGCACCAGAAGGCACCACAATCACCAGAGAGCTATTAACGTGGAGAGTCGTTAAACACTAGACAAGCTTTCTGAACACTGCCAAATCAATTTAGGCCAAGTCAAATCTAGGGGGTGTTTAAGAGATTCTTGCACTTACGGGGCTGCAAATGACTTCTTAATTGTAAAGCTTTGTCATTATTTCATTATTACTTGTAACCCAGAAATATCAAAAACTAAAAAAAAAAAAAACAGAACAGTGTGCTGTGGCACTGAACACAGTAGAAACACACAACTGGCCTCTACAATACCCTCCTTCAGCTAATATCACACAGTACTTGGGATCCCATGAAGTCTAAAACCATTTTGCCCCTGTCCTTCCTAGTGTTACATTAGTGGCATCACCACTGTATTGGGTTTATCTGGCAAGGTCTTGATAGTGCAGGGGCTGCAGGGGTGGATTCTGTGAGAAGATGCCAGAAGCTGCCCCCATGTTGGACAAAGCCCGCTCCAGCCAGCTCCAAGATGCACCCACTGCTGGCCAAAGCTGAGTCCATCAGTGACATTGGTAGCACCTCTGTGATAACATATTTCAGAAATGGTAAAAAAAACCCACTGTGTAGCAGCTGTGAGAGGAGTGAGAAAAATGGGAGAGAAACAGCCCTGCAGTCATCAAGGTCAGTGAAGGAGGGGGAGGAAGTGCTACAGGCACCAGAGCAGAAATTCCCCTGCAACCCGTGGCAAAGGCCACAGTGACGCAGGCTGTCCCCCTGCAGCCTGTGCAGGTCCACAGTGGAGCAGATATCCACCCTGCAGCTTGTGGAGAACCCCATGCTGGAGCAGGCAGATGTGCCCTGAATGAAGCTGCAGCTCATGGAAAGCCCACACTGCAGCAGGCTCCTGGAAGGAGCTGTAGCCAATGGAGAGGAGCCCAAGCAGGAGCAGGTTTTCTGGCAGGAGCTGTGACCTTTTGGGGGACCCATGCTGGAGCAGTCTGTTCCTGAAAGACTGTACCCTGTGGAAAGGGCCCATGCTGGAGCAGCCCGTGGGAAGGACCCATATTGGAGGAATTCACGAAGGACTGTATCCTGCGGATGGGACACCATGCTGGAGCAGGGAAGAGTGTGAGGAGGGAGGCATAGCCGAGACAAAGCGTTATCAACTGACCACATCTTCCATTCCTCATCCCCCCTGCACCTTTCAGGGGAAGAAGGCAGAACAGTCAGGAGTAAAATTGAGCCTGGGGAAGAAGGGAGTGGTGGGGGGAAGGTGTTTTTAAGATTTGTTCTTATTTCTCATTCTCCTACTCTGTTTAACTGGCAATAAATTAATTTCCCCAAGTTGAGTCTGTTTTGCCTTGTGACGGTAATTGCTAAGTGATCTCTCTGTCCATATCTCAACCCACAAGCTTTTCTCCCTGTCCTGTTGATGGAAGAGGAGTGATAGAGTGGCTTAGTGAGCACCTGGTAGCCAGCCAAGGTCAACCCACCACAGCTGCTCATGTGGGCAAGTGACAGTCCCAAAGTGTAGCACTGACCCAGAAGCATTCAGAAGCTTTCTGATAATTATCTCTAACACCTGATCAGTCCAAATCTGAACTGGCAATTTTGCATGGTAAAGTGCTTGTGAGACAGCCTTTCCTAGCCACACCGAAAATATTACAAGGGTATGCTACTGACAAATGAAATGGGACACGGAAAGAGATATAGAAGTGTACATATATATATACATACACACATACACACACACAACCCCAGGATTCACAAGCCTCGAAGTATGACCAAGGTCTAGACTGATTTCCAACCCATTTTTGGAGTTTATCCAAACAGCTTTGCACATTTTTAAAATGTTAGCTACAGGCTCAACTCAACCCGAAAGTCTTGTGGGCGACACTTTGGCTGATAACATAAGTGAACCAATGAAAAAAATTTAAAAGATGTCTGTTAGTTTTGAATTCCACTTTGATTTTGGTGACTGGAAAAACTCAAATGAAAACTAGTGAGTAGTTACATTTTGAGGTAGAGTTACAGCTGTGTAATCCTGATCCTTTTGCTCTAACCCACTACTTTCTTTTTAACCTGTGGAAAAGAGGAAAAGCCACCACAATCCAGTAACTCAATTGATTTTACTTACCTTAAAGTCATTATTGTATCTACCGAAGTTGACTCGGCCCATATTCTCTACCAAGATGTCCAGATTTGCTCCAGCCTTCCCAGTTATATTTATCATAAGTGATTTGTCCCTTTCAAGGACACCTTGAGGAACCTGTATGAATTACACCAAGAGGAAGAAAACGATAACCACTGAAAACCAACAAAACCCTGTTATTTATCTCTTCAACTTGCATGAAGAAAAGAAAGGGGACAAAGGAAACAAACAAGAAAAGTAAAGAACAAAAATTCCTTTCCTCCTCTTGCATGTGAGCACACACACACACAAAAAGCTGCTATGTCAATATTCACATTTCAGTACATCAACTGGATGCGCTACTAGGCAGCATTTGTCTAAGTGACACCATCTCTTTCCTTAGCTGAATTCAACTAAACCAATCAACTGTTAGAACCCTTGTGTTTTTGATGCACCTGATGCACAAAAAGTAAGTTCTCAAATTTAGTCTAGTGACTGAAAAGATTTTGGCAATATCAATGATTAAAACAGGCTTCATCTTCCAATTAAGCTCGCATCAATATTTAGCTTTATTTATTCCCATTCCCACAACATAAGGAAAGAAGAGCTGGACCTGGACACAAAAGTGATGAGTCAGCACAGGTCAAAGAATAATTAAAAAACAGGCTAAGTCCATGAATTTATATTAATTCTCATTAAGCAGGAACAGAACAAAACCCTGCTTAAGGGAAGGATAATGTTCACATCTGTACAATAAACTTTTTTTTTTTTTTAAACTTGTGGTCAGAAGCCAGTTGCATAAGGTAAGACATAGGCTCAGGCTTCCACTTCCCCCCACCCTCAAAGGAAAAATAAAGAAGTGGAGGCGGGGGGGGGAATAAAAATCTATGGAAACACTGTAGAAAGCCACCACCAACCATATATATCATTAATGTATTTCATGAACCTCCAAGTAAACCCTTCTTCTAGGTTTTTTTTTTCCCCCCACTGAATTCATGAATCTGTATGAACACTCAAAAATGGAAACAATTACATTTTCCTTAGAAATAACAGATAGTCATATTTTCTGAAATATGAATATTTAGTATGAGTCAACTGTATACCTCCTTACTTCCTTCATCTGACTAAATAAGATTATCTAATAAAATTGTTTTGGTAAGCTGGAGAAAGGAGAAACAAAAAAAAAAGGCAGACTGTATCCATAACTTTCATGAATGCCACTCATAGAAGAAATGAATACCAGCAAACAATGTTTACCCCATCAACAGAGACATAGGCACGGTCATGGACTCCGTTTGAAGGTGAAGACAATTGTGTTGGCTCCGTACAGTTTTTTGGAAGCTTAGTTCTGTACAGTACAAACCCAAAGTACTAAGAAAAGAAAAGAAAGGGGGAAAAAAAACCAAAACAAAACAAGTCATTCTGTAGCTTCAGTTCCGGTCATGAATTAGAAATATCCCACATTCCTGCCTACATGTTCAGATTGAAACATTAACTTACATTCACTTCAGATAGCATCTATCACAGATGCCAGCTTCAGATTAGAGTTCACTTTGACCTTTAAGTAATGGGTGTAAATTCCACAGCATTTCCATTTTTAAATGTTTCATCAGAACATTTACGTAACTTCAAAAGATAAGGGTCTTTGCTATGAAGGTATTTCCTCAACAAAACCAAAGCAGTTAATGACTGAAAGTATTATTTCTTCATTAAAATCAATGAAAAGATAGCTGGAAAATCCCTTCATAACTGAGTTTATATAACAAACTTGAAAGTGCACTTGTCACCCAGTGCCCATAAATTGACATATTCATCAAGTTAATATTATCAATTAAGAACTACCCAATTATACATCAGGAACATTTTGGAATATTTTTCACTAAGATCCCCATCAGGAAAGAAAGAAAAAAGAGTCACAGTCATTGGATTTGTTCTCATCACAAAGTGAAACACAAATTAAAAAAAAAGTCAAAAATGCATTGTCTCTTTCACTGAGTAGCCACAAAACCATTTATCTTCAAGACTTGGATTAGAACGTAACCCTGGCAGGAAGAAGTGAGAGTAAACCATTTCCATTCTGCTATTAATTACTATATTTGCATTACATTTGAAACAAGGTGCCCAGAAAAGGGGGGCGTGGGGGAGGGAAAGAAAAAAAAAATTAAAGATATGCTAGGAAGCTCCGCTGGCTGCCCTCTTCTCTCAGGCGTTTTCCTAAGCAGAGTACTAAGGGTGGGAAGGCCAGAAGATGAGAGAGAAAAGCCCACTAGAAATTACACCCAGCCACAATGCACTACTTGCAGCCTTTCTCACATCTCTCTATTAGAGGCTTGGAAAGGAAAAATGTGAGCTTTGAGCCCCTACTTGACTAATGCCATATCCCAGGCATCTGCTGAACTGCTTCCATCTCTTCTCCCTCCTCCAGCTACTACCACCATCACATTGTCTCCAAGTAGTTACTTTAGCTGCAAGCAATTAGCACCCATGCTTCAGTCTGCGCAATTCGGCACAGAAGTGATCAAGGAGCCGTAATATCATTACCTCTATGCTGAGATAAGGTGTAAGACATAAGAAGAGTCATACCACAGAGGGTTGTTCAAATAAGCTTTACAAAATTACTGCAAAGTGCTTACTGAAGGAATCCTCACCTGTTTTAGCTGAACAAAGGTTAATGGGTAAGTGCTTTTCACTGGTCCTGCAGGTGACAGTCCATCAAGAACCTCCAGCACAGTGCCTACCTGCAGCATAGAAAAAGCAGATATATGAAGGTCAATAAATTTCAGTCCAAAAGTAACAGCTTGCACATCCAGCCACCTAGCTGCATCTGTCCAGAAAGCAAGGAAATCTTAAGCCCTTACATCATCCTTACAGACACATTAATAATACAATACAGTACAGAGAACTGAAAAACCCCAAAAGAAACATGCTACATGTGGAGCAATGTTTTAAAAATCCAGATGTTCTAAATTTGCTATGCATTCATAAAAGTGATCCTTTATTATTTAACGAGAACTAACCCAGGAGTTTCTCACAGAAGTTTTATAAACAAACACAACTGCTCTGGACAATTAATACAAAACAACTATATTATCTAAATTTTGCTCTATTATACTATTATATATTATAATCAAGCTAGGAAAAATGCCACTGATTTCCAGTGAGTTACTCTGGAATCATTCTGAGCTACGTAGGGATACAATTTCTTTCCATCAAGAGTTATCCAAGATTAATTTACCCTATTTAGTCTTAAATGATTTTAGAAACCCTAACACTGTAATTCAGTGTCACATATAAGTAGCTGGACTAATTTTAGTGAGACCGCGAGCAAGGTTTAAGCTAGTCACATGCATAAGTACCTTGCTGAATAAGGACTTATACGTGTACAACTAAATTGCCTTTTGTTGCCATCTGCAATTTCCTTTTGTGATTACAGTTTTCTACTCACTACAGTTCTCTAAGTCCACTATCAATTTTGTTAGTCAAGATGAACGCAATATGCCTAGTGTCTTACAAGCTCAAAAAAAATCAATTGCATTCATATTTTTCATGCAAGATGTCAGTTTCACCAGAAGTATTGTCACTGTTCAGTGACATCAGACATTCAAAATATTTCTCAAATGCAGATTTCAAATGCTTGGGAAAAAAAAAAACCAGTAAAAATTTAGGCATTTAAAATCTTATACTGTAAGAGCATTCACAGCAATACAAACTTCTGAGGCTACTTCAATAACAGAACTATTGAATTTTTGCAGAGCATTCATGAAATTCAGCAGTGCTGAAATATTAAATTATATATTAAAGTACATTGTGCGAAATCCTGTGTGTGACAGAAGTCAGCATGAATCATCCATGTACACGCAATTATTTCTCCAATATAGTACTGGCTTTGGCTGGGGTTAAATTTCTTCATAGTAGCTTTATGGGGCTACGTTTTGGATTTGTGCTGAAAACAGTGTTGATAATACAGGGATGTTTTCATTATTGCTGAGCAGTGCCCACACAGAGTCAAGGCCTTTTCTGCTTCTCACACCACCCCACCAGCGAGTAGGCTGGGGGCACACAAGGAGTTGGGAGGGAACGCAGCTGGGACAGCTGACCCCAACTGACCAAAGGGATATTCCATACCAAAAGATGTCATGCTCAGCAATAAAAGCTGGGGGAAGAAGGAGGAAGGTGGAGGGAATGACACACGACACGTTCAGAGTTATGGTGTTTGTCTTGTCAAGTAACCATTACACATAACAGAGCCCTGCTTTCCTGGAGATGGCTGAACACCTGCCTTCCAATGGGAAGTAGTGAATGAATTCCTTATTTTGCTTCACTTGAATGTGCGGCTTTTGGTTTACCTATTAAACTATCTTTATCTCAACCCATAAGTTTTCTCACTTCTACCTTTCTGATTCTCTCCCCCATCCCACCAGGGGGGAGTGAGCAAGCAGCTGTGTGGCACTTAGCTGCCTACTGGGGTTAAAGCACAACAACTGGGTGGACATAGATCTAAACGGACTTTTGAAATGAGCTTCTCTCAACTCTTTAGCTAGGAACAAGAAAGCAAAAGGAGGCCGTAAGTATACAAAGGGTAATGCCATCACTACCTGGAGGTTGGTCACCCTCACTAGTCCATAGGTCAGTCAAACAATGGCTTGCAAAATTTTGATGGGAGTAGTTAGCTCCTATGTTTTCAGTTTAAGCATCGCACCTAAAATAACAATCAGCTTTTGTAGAGCAGAATTCCACAAATGCTCTGGACTGTGTATGTGCTCCATTCCTTATCTTGTGCTCCTGCAAGGGAGCCAGTAGTGTTAAAGCAATATGCAGGACTTTGCAGGCCACAGGAGATATTGAACTGCCAGGTCTTGTACAACAGTGGTGAAGCAAGAGATGAGTCTTTGCACAGACACTGACAGAGAGGAATTATAGAACTAAACAACAATCCTATGGGCATTAATAGTCCTGGCCCCAGGTGGACAACGAAATTAGAAATTAATGTAAGTGGCATTAAGACACACATGGTCACTTGAATAAGCTACTAACTGGCAATAAGTGCTGCTTTATGCCTTGCTGAACTATTAGCAGCTTGTACATGTGACTGTTTAACTTTTTTTTTTTAAGTTTCTGCTACCAATGGGGCTTCTGTTCTGAACACAGGTCAACCACATATGATTCACTTATGGACCGGGTTGGTAGAAGCTTGTTTCTTTGAAACTTCAATGGATTATTTTTGTTCAGCTTTTCACTTTTAAGTGGTGCATACAAAAAAATCCAAAACAAGATTCGCTCTTGCTGCAAGTTCCTGTTGACTGCTACTTACTGGACAATCAGTATCACAACAGAAACTTAACAGTAAATTCAAAAATTATGAATACTGTCAAGAATTTTTAAAAACTCAGCCTGTAAAACAACAGATGACTACTAATAAAAAATAGCAGTACTTTTTTGTCCTCCAGAGCAAGGTCTTCAAAACCAAAGTGTAAGATCAAGCATGAAAAAAAAAACAAACCAAAATAGCTCCAACAGGAATGATATCAACTACAAGCAGCATCCTGTTTGCTTAACCCCCTTTCTACCCCCAACTCCCATCAGCGTTGCCTGCTACTTGCTATTGCTTGAGCTCTCCAAATCCCAAGAACTGAGTACAACTCCAGAACCTATGAGTCTGCAGTGCTAGGGCAGGCATTTCCTTGTGACCAAGCACTCCTCAGGGCCCTCCAAGTGGTGACCAGAAACTTGTGCAGGCTCCCAAGCCTGCATAGCCACATAGACACATTGCAGGCACTAAGACTCATTCATTTCCCTCTGGAAAGGATGCTCCCCACATTCTGGGTCTTAAACCCCTAAACCCTGTCATCTTGCTCACATTTCTTCAGCCCATCTATTGCTGTTCTAACTTTGTCTGTCCTCATTCCTCACCTTCAACCCTTCTCTTTTGCATCTATGCAATAAGATTTTTTTTCCTTATTGCCTGCTTTCCTGTCTTCTGCTCTTCGGTAGCAACGTCAGTGTCCCCAGCATCTTTTAATAAGTTACCTTTTTCTCCCCACCCAGAAGAATTCTTTAAAATAATTCAGTTGCTGAAAATGAACAACTGCCTGATCAGGGAACAGCAGGGGATTTTTTCCTTTTTTTAAATTTTTTTTTTAATTTCTTTTCCCTCCCCAACTAGCCTGGGTTCCCCAATTATTTTCATCTCGGGCAACCTATTTGCAAACCTCCAAAAAACTGGCAAATATGACAGGCAGCACTGCTAAGGGCAAAGATCTCTTTTCCTCAAGTTTAGGTCCCAAGTAGCTGATCAGACACTTAAGGACTGAATTGTCACAGAATATCTTGTGGAAAATAGAGAACAGCCTGCTCTGGTTACACGTACCTCTGTAAAGTACACCATATGACTCCTGAAAATACTCTGGCGTCTCCTTTCCCTCTTCCTTTCTGCAAAAGTGTCAAGGGAGTTGGTTCACTGCAGTAGATTCAATGCTCTGCATAGCAGACTGACTGCTGGACCCTGACTGCACAGTGTAGCTTCACATAGTACCTGTTTTAGCACTGTCACTCCAAACAACATAGCTAGGAAGTTTACTATTGCTAAAGCTAAGTCCTATAATTTAGAATATTCCCTCTCTGATATTCACCCAAATACATTCAGACTTCTCCATACAACAAGGTGCACTGCACCTGGTCCCAGCAGGGCTAGAACACATGATGGAGTTGGGAGAATGGCTGTGGCTGGGACGGTACAAACCCTCTGTGATTTGAGACTCATCCTGTATTGCAGGGTAATCAAGCAGAGAATTAAACTGCTGCTAAAGTTAAGCAGTGGTTTCACAGAGCAAAAAGCAGCCTTTTTCCCAGAAAACAATTCTAGAGGCTTTCAGTGCAAATGGCAGTATATGTACAGGCAATGACAGGAACCTCACACTTGGCAGTTTAGACATACCCTCTGGATTCCAAAAACTGCTGGGTAGAGAGTAAAACACCTCCTCTCAAAAAAAAAAACAGGGAGTGTAGAAGGCGAGAAGGTGCAGGAACAGGGCTCCCAGTGTCATGGCCAGCTCAAAGCTGTGATATTTGAGCAAGTTTAGTCATCTGACTCCTCCTTGGTAAGACAGGTGCCTGGGCCAGGCACCCTGCAGCATTCATTTCTTGAAGGCATGAAAGAGGAAGTTCATCATTCTAGTGAAATTGGACAGCCCTACTTGGAGAACCATGAATCATGAGAAGATGGGAGAGTCAAAATCTGATTTCTAGGCTCCCAAATGCTGGCAACTTATGATAGCAATAGAAGTGGTGGGTGTACTGATAACAGTATATAATTAGTCACTACCAAATATAAGCCAGTTGAGTGAAACCTCATATGGGAACCCCTGCCCTAAAAGGTCTGAAGATACTCAAAAGTTGTTGAGAATAATATAGATCTGTTTCAACTTCCTGGTGAATCACTTTTGTACAAAAAGTATTTCTGCCCACCACTTCAGTAGGATGACTTGAAAATGCCTGCAAAGCCTTATCACTACGAAATTTTGCAGCACTTCAGCTGCAGTGCATAACAGATCAGATACATCACTGATTGGAAAGGTGGCTGCCAAATTAAAAGTACAAAGTATAAAATCAAAGCATTATGAATTACAGTATCCAGTACACCAACTGCAGTAATCCTCCACCTCAAAACAACTTGTCTGTGCCCAGCAGAATGAACATAGCCAAGTTTATACCTGTTGTCTCTTCCATCCCCCCTTAAACCATCCTCTACACTCATTGCAGGAACCTAGTTCTCAACTATATTTCACAGGAGATTGTCACTGGTCCTAAAATGATGGTGCTGTGGACAAACCCCAGCTACCCACGTGCTGACCAGTTACACCACTGTTGTCAGACAGGCATAGCAAGGCTGGGTTCTGCATGCTTTCCCCATCAGGAAACTAATTTAATTCTTCTCATCAGCCATAGATTTTCACAAATCTTGTAAGAAACCTTTCAATAAATCTGTAAGTCCTATTGATAAATGTTCCATCTTCAAAATTTAAACACCTAGAAGTATTTAAAAGATATGTATATCCTACCTGCTGCTTCTACTTCAGAGGCATCACCAGCTACAAAACCACTGTTCGCTCATAGCTCTCATGCTAGCATACCCCCATCTGCATTACTCATACATGAGTTTTTAGACAACTATGATTCTGTTTTGTTAATAATATATTAATTTCAGTTTAGTAAAACTTCAGGCACATACTGCATATTGTAAAAATTATCTTTTTATATCCAGATAACATACATTTTCTCATTTTCCATCACGGGCATGATTCGTAACTCCCAAGCACTGCTCCCTCCTTCCTGAAAGCTTGCTTTCAGGGTTTTCCTCTTTATTTTGTATGGTATCTAGAGACTGCCATGACACCCTCATAAACATTTTTTGCACAAAGCAAACATACAGCATCACAGAAATATACACAATGTATTACAGATACTAATTTACCTTCTGCAAGCGAACCTTCCCGTACGCAAATTTGGGTGTTGTCGGAGGGATAAGACCTTCTGGTAACTGCTTATACTAGAAAGATAAGGAGGGAAAAAAAAAAAAAAAACAAACCACACAACTTCAATACAAACATGCTTTAACTGAATTCTCACTTTCTACTTCACAATTTACAAAAGCAGAACTTTGGCTAAAAGTAGATAATCTCACTGTGCTAAACGATTACAGTTGCATCTAGTCTAAGACAGAGTTTCTTTTTTTTAAAAAAGTATCTGACTTGATCACATATAGTAAACAATTTTTAATAGGTATTCAACTCGAGGTAGCAGTAAAAAGCATAGCAAACAAACAAACTGCCAAAGAATCACAGTGCCCTTGGAGCCCTCCTGTGGCTACAGCTTGCGCTACTGTCTTCTACAACCCTCCTGCGGTCATCTCCCCAGTCCATGGGAGCTTGAGTTAACCTTTCCAAGCCTATAGAGCAGTATTTCCACCTGACCCTTCCTTAGCAGTACTTCCGTATGGGAATTATTAGCCTCTTGTGCCTTTCCTTTCAGTGTTCCTACACTCCACCACCACCTGCTAATCCATTACTGCCTGGGCTAGTTTCTTTGAGAAGCAGGCCTTGAGACCACAGCCTCCTCCACAGCTCCATGAACCCTTGAGATCCCATCGTTAGCTTCCCCCTGGTCCTGGTCTGGACAACTGCCCAGTCAATCATAGGGAAACATGACAAGGAAACACTCTGACTGCCAGGCTATTTCTGTTTACTTCTTGCCCTGTATCTCTAGGAAGAACCACCTGAGATCAGCAGAGAGAAGGGGTGAAGGATGTCCACCACTTTCTTGGATGCCTTGAGGAATGGCAAGTCTAGACAGTGGCTTTCTGCCCGTATACCCTAGCCTCCTCTGTTCTGAGCCTACAACCTTCTTTTCTCCTTGCCATCATCCTCTTCTCCCTTTCCTGCCATTACTAGTCTCCTGTAACATCCACTCTTCCCATCTGTTCTTTCATTTACTGAACATGACCCTGTCTGCACATTATAGAGAAAAAACTTCTGCAGACAAGCTACCCATGTGATCAAGCAATCTAAGCCTATGTTTTAATACACATGCATAAATGACTGCCCTTGTGAAGGCTGTCTTAATCTGCACATTTGGTGACTTCTGAGTGCTTATTTTGGCAGCTCCTAGTTCTTTTTCTAAATAAATTTGGTGAGGGGCTGAAAGGGTATTTTTCTTAAGAAATTTTATTTTTATTTCAGCTTGAAAGTTTTAGCACAAGGCATGATTTGCTGGGCTTACACATGGTATTTCCAGCATAAAACTCATGCTCAAAAGCTTGCCTTTGCACCAAGAGAAGGGGTTTTTTTGCATAGCTGGTCTTTTTTTTTTTTTTTTTTTTTTACCAGACCACAACAGTATAATTCCCAATGCCCCCCTGTCAAATTTCAACTATGGACTGACAAAAGCCTGATTTATATTTCTGGTAACAAGTTCATTTCTTTCTCTCTGTATTTGAAAATAATCAATATATTTAGGCTTAAAAAAAAGAAAAACTATATTCACCGAAGAGAAGAAGCCAAAAGTAGGAAATTTCAGCCCAAATAGTAAAAATTAGAGAATGCTGTCAGCAATTGAAAGGAGCTGTAGACTGAAACCCTTCTTCTTTATTACATTTATTAACTAAGGAAACAGTAAAGGAAGATAGTAACAGGTTAGCCTTGTAGCACAGCTAACATGTTGAACGCAGTCATTAGTTACAGGCAACTTAGTTTTCTTTCAACAGCTCCATCTCAAACTGCAACTGAGTAGATAGACTGTTACAGGTTCAGAACCCACAGCAGCAACAGGAAAACTTCACTGAGATCCTATGGATACCGAAGGTAAGAGATAAACAAACCACACCAAAAAAAGCTGTACCATGACCCAACACACCTTAGGTTATACTGAACGCTTCAGATCTTATCAAAGCTATCTCAGTGCACTAGAACATGACTTACATTTCAAATAGGGATCTTGCCTTGAAGAAAACAACTCAAAACCAGGAAGTTTGGGAATTTATCTGGTGAGAAAAGCTGTATCAAGACAGGAGGTTCCCCTTGAAAGGCTATCAAAATTATCCCATTAATGGAAAGCTTAGGGATAACAGAAATTGAAGAAAGTGATCCGTACCAGGCCTTTCACAGGTACGGAGATAAAGGCATTCTCAACCTTAGAGAAAGTGTAATACACTTTTGGGAGATCTACTCCCATCAAACAAAATGTCTTCTAGTGAATAGGAACGTTGCTGGCATGCAACAGGATAGCGAGCACAAGACTGGGCATTACAATTCCGATGGAATCTGTTTTTCAGCTTCATCTGAATGGCCTCTAGTGCAAGGCTATTGAAAATCCAAATACAGGTTCCAGGATTCACTTCAATCTCCAGTTTGTAGAGATACTGTGTATTTTTACAGCAAAGGCAAAGCTGGTCCCACCCACTAGCTACAGTTTGTGGCACCACAAAACCAAGATGTGTTCATTTGGATAAGCAGGTTCCTTCTCAGAGGCCCAAAAACCACAATGTGAAGCTTGGGATACAGACAGCCAAAAAACTAAGCTGCAGTGCATATCAGGATGACAGCAAGGGATAAGCCTGAGCTGACTGAATGGCTGATCAATGCCACAAGGGAAAAGCTCTGTTCACTCTTCCTCGATCTCTACTCCCAGCCAAACCTTCCTGCCTCCCTCTGTTCCCCTTGTGCCAGCCGCCGCTCCCATCTGACTGAGCCAGCCAACTCAGCTTACTGACCTTGAGTTGAAAGAAAACAAATGTAGCAAAAAAGCAGAGCTGAATCATTTCGGTATCAGACCTGCACCTGTATCCCCAACTCTGAAAGAAAGAGGGGAGCCATCGGGACAGAAAGGATAGCCAGAGAGGTGCAAGATCTTTCCCCTTTTGTAACAACAAGGTTGGCCTAATCACCTTGTTCTACTTCTCTTACCTACAGAAAACAGTAAATTCAGAAGTAACTGATACCAACACAAGAGCAAGAGAGCTTGCAGTACACCAGGGATGTTTCAAAGAACCAATCTAAACATGTCCTAGAGACACTTACCATACCAATGACTTCCCTCAAGGCAAAATATTTTTCTGTCAGATCCCCCGCTTCACTCAGTGGAGCATCATAGTCATAACTAGTGGGCTGTGGCATATAGGGCATATTAGCACCTAAGAGAGAGGGGGGGGGAAGCAATAGAAACAGTGAGAGAGTTGTTTTTTCCAAAGGTATTAACTTTCAGGATCCTTTCTAATCACAGCCAACTCTGCTACTTTTTAAGATTCAATGTAGGCCGTGGTATTTGGGAATTGGCATAGAGAAACTATTCCTGATGGAGGACAATGTCCTTCTGAGCTCACACTGCTCTGTTACACATTCAGAAATATTCTGAAGAGAAACAAATTTATCCATGTTTCAACTGTTTCACAGGACTGAGTGAAACAGAAATAAATAGCAAAGATAAATACCATGTGGGTTTAGTACAACATGCTGGCAATAGACAGAGAACAGCTAGTGCAGTCATCTTTTGCCATGTGAAGGCAGGCATAGCTTATTCTTTCACAGAATACAGTACTACCTAATTCATAAACAGCTTCCCTACATCATTAGTATCACTTAAATAATTTCTTACCATTCCAATAGGCAAAGTTAGTCCCACCTATAAACATGTACCTAAAAAGGAAAAAAAGCCATCCACTTAAATCAGGTTTTGCTGAATTGGAAAAAAAAAAAATCTGCCCAAAATTAACCTCTACTGAACACACACTTACAGATTAACGTTAGCACCACGTGCCAGGATTTCATTCAGTGTTTTAGCTATAGTTTGTGCAGGCACAACAGAATGATGGTGGCCCCAGTGATCCAACCATCCGGTATACAACTCGGAATTAACCTGAAATGGAGGAAGGGCAAAAGAGGAAGGGAAAACATGAAGAGGGAACAAGAACAGAACACAATGTGATTTAAGGTTACTAACTGTAAAAGGGAAGGAAAAAAGGCACCTTGGCTCATTTGAGCCATTTTTAAACTACTATAAATACAGCAAAGTATACACCAAGTCACTCCTTTTCAGCAAATTACCGGTCAAAGAAATTAAAGGATTGTTTCAATAACTTTATAGGGACACTGAAAATAATTGCTTAAGTACCAAAAAGCATGGATTTCCTTGAAATTCATCAACCTGAACATGTTTCAGGTGCTTGGCATTCAAATAAACGATGGAACCAACACAATCTCTGCAGAATAGTGTACGTAAACTACACGTAATGAAAAATAAATCTTTCAAATACTCAAACTGCATTCTAAACAATTTCATAGCACAGAGATAATCTTGTAGCCTCAACAGGTCTTCTTCCCTTTGTCAAAATGGCTTCCAGTGATCTCATATCCCATTATAGCTTGTGTAAACCTTTTAGGGTAGCTGAAAACAGGAAGCAACTTCTAACCTGCCCTTTTAATTTTGCTTTTAACTTCCACCCACACATGTACCTCACTAACTCATCTAATCATACATACTGTTTCCGCTGCTTTGTAAACATTTGTCTTAGCAAGGAAAAATACTGAAGCAAAATCAATACCTTTTGAGACTAAAATACTATTTGCAGAACAACAGTTAATGTGGATTTGACAAACACACAGAGAAGCTCCTCTATTCAATTTTTCTGACTGACTTGGAAATTAGGTCTTCATAAACATGTCCCTAAAACCATCCAACACATTGTTGTCAACTCCTCTCTAACCACTGCAAGATTAGGAATGATACAAGAAATTTAATTGAAAAGACATACCAAAGGGCCCGTAGGTTCACTGCCCCTTTGAGCCAAGAATGCTGCTGTGACATTGCCACCTATAAGCAGATAGAAATAAAACTGAGTTGCTACATCCATGACTTTTTCAGTCCTTCATTTCCCTGTAATAGGTGTCTTACGTCCCTTCCAACACCCAGCAAAAATCCAGACAAGAAAGTTACTTCAGAAAACACAGGAATCGATACCTGTGATTCCAGTGTTTAAGTTGCAGAACTTATTTAAAATATATACATACAGGTAAGCATGCATGCATGTACATCTTTGCTTTTGAGATATATCTTCTGAAAACCCAGCTTTTCTCAGGAATGACATCCTGGCACCAAAAAGTCTGAGATTTGTCAGAATCACTACTTGGTCATTCGAAAGTATAGGCCAGGGGTTGCAGTACCAAAACTACAGGAAAGAACAGAAGCCAGGCAATCTCTAAAGAGGAATTTCACTTCTGATCACTCCTAGTGGCTCAAGCCATAGGGACTGGAAATAACTACTTCCATGAGCAGCTCACCATCTCATAGATGACATGCATGAAGGAGTTCACAATTTCAAGCTACTTGTAAGAAAACAGATTCCTGCTAAGCACACATCTTTGACTGTAGAGAGAATAATGTACAAAAGAGGCCACATGTAAAAAAAAAAAAATATGGGAAGATCTACCCTGGAGTTTGTTTCTTGTGCCTTAAGCCTATTTTGCTAAGTCCATGCAGTATATGAACCTTTACCTCATTAACTCTCTTCTTCTATCAAAAGTGCACTTTCTGAACACACCATGGTTGCTTAGCCATTCTTCAAGCCCACATCACTGCAAATTGTGGCAGTGTGCACATTTCTAATGATGATCTTCATCAGTAATTTTTTTTTCCAGTAACCACTGGCTTATAAAGAGACTAACTATGAGGGCTGGATTCTGGGACAGACAGAGGACATTAAAAAAAACCAAACCAAAACAACAACCAAAAATCCCCAGCATAAAAAAAAAATTAAAAAAAAAAATCAATGGAATCAATGCCAAATATTACTGCTAATTTCTAGGAGATACACACTGTGAGCAGTGTAAACTGTTTATTCATGACTTCATGATGCAAGGAAGTGATTACGACTCTCTAACTGGGTACTTGTGGGTGATTCTTGTATGCTTAAGAGTACACCAAATATACATAAATTACAGGGAGTTGGACTGGATGATCCTTATGGATCCCTTCCAACTTGAAATATTCTATTACCCCATTTAAACAAAGATGTCAGGTTTGTCAAGCAGTCAAGTCAGTTTGTCCTGCCACAAACACACACACAACAGAATTTTTGGTAACAAACCGCAGTCTCCAACCTGGGGCAAAGTCCACTGTTGCGTAAAGACCCTGAAGAGCTCCACATCTCAAGTGAAACTGGCTTGCACCATCAGTTGTGAACAGTACCACCTCATCCCCAAGATGCTGGCGAAAGAGCTTCAGAAGGGAACGCAGATAGTCATAGTCGCAAGCAAAGTAGCTTCCATACTCATTCTCTACCTGCACAGTAAAAGCAAGTCAGTAAACCAGTAGCCAATTTCAGTCTGCCTCCAACACCAAAACTGGAAAGCCCAAATCCAACAGTCCTCTTCCTTTGACAGCAACACTGAAAATGTAATTTTAACTCTAGACCTGAGGAGTGATAGAAGACAACACTTTTAGGCACTTATTCCTCTCACCCATACCTTTCAGTGGAGCAATCGTTCTGTGGAGGTAAGTCATTTTCCTACAAAAATCACCCTCCACATAAAAATATCTACCCTAGCTACTTAGCAACAATGATCAAAACACACTCTCTGTTAAAAATGGAAAACCATGACCCACCTCCCAAGCAGAACAATAAAACCACAGAACAGGTTGTGACATGATCAAAACTGCAGCAAAACTGGATTTCCAGAACAGAGACACCTACAAGGTACTCCCATGAACAGCAAAGCCCTGCAATGGACTCAAAGGACTGAGGAGAAAAGGACAAGCCTGCTACTACTGAGAGGTACACATCTTGCCCTTTCCCCAAGGGTTAGGACTTTCAAGCTCCAGATCCAATGCCACGCATACTTGAAGGTTATTTCTGAAAATCCTGTTGTAAGCATCTTGTTTCTGCCAAGGAATAATTTTACCCAGTGCTTTTGCTCAATAGACATAACACATTGTTCAAGAACAATGATCTTGGGCATATTAGAAGGGTCTCCTATCCCATCCTGTGCCAACCAGGGAGTTTAAAAAAACCACAACAAAGAAAAACCCCAAAGCTTTTGTCATGGTCAAATACTGAGAATATGGAACAGTCACCACTGCACATCTAGGAGGAGTTTAAGAGAGAAGCTACTCACCATGAACGCACAACATTGTGTCCTGAAACATTTACAGCTTAAATTAGGTGCTAAGAACTAAAAAGCCTAAATTTTGAGGCTGTTTTTGTCTTAGGCTTACTCCAAACTGCTTTTGCTTCTATCTCCAAGTATCCTTATTCCCCTTTTTCCTGTCAGAGGGTTTCAGGCAATTGTAATGTATTGTGGCTTTATGCAAGAACTGGCATAAACTCAGATCTAAAATGCTCTGCAATTTTCCTCTATTGCTTTCTGCAGTTGTGGGTACCAACTTTGACAGAGCAGACGAGTGTTCTCTGAATTCTGGAAATGGTGCATTTGGTTCTTTAGGATAAAGGATTCCATCAAAATCTTTCAGCTACCTGAAACTGTTACGGAACATTTGTGACATTATCACCCAACACCCATGGAATATCTACAAGAGCAACATAAGCATCCATGCTGCTTGGGTTCATCTGATTTTCAGGAAGTTACCTGCACCATGATGATTGGACCTCCATTCTGATAGAGGTGAGGCCTCATCTTTGGCAAAAGGACACCCATCCATTTCTCTACTGCTGCCAGGTAATCTGTGATACACAAAATACAAATTTTTCACAACTTCTCTGCTTTTTTCTAGTTTTTGTTTTAAATTATATATGGCTAGTTTTTACCTAGTGTTCTAAATATGTAAAGTATAACAGAACAGCGTTTAATGCACTGAAGTGCTCATAGCTGTTCATAAATGTCAGCTTCCAGTACAGTTTACTAAAAAATAAAACATTTAAATACTGATGAACCGTGAAAATCACCAGAGAGACTTCAACAGGTCTCACACAGGTTGTCCTAATACCTTTCAACAGGAAAACAAATTCAAATGTTGAGATGTGTACTATTTTACTTAAATAGGTAATTTATCCCACAATGAGCAGAACTTAAATCAGATGCAATACATATCTTTGTCCTCTAATACGCACTCCAATAACCATATTAATCTCCTGTCTCATCTCATCCCTCCAATGTCCGGTCCATGACCAGGTAGCACATAAGAATGCTGTAGCTAGTTCTGGAATTACCTGCACACTGACCAGCCAGGAAGGACCTCCACAATGGGTGACGAGTTGGCCATTGCAAAACCAAAAAATTCAAAGCTGAGAGCTACCTGTCTTCTCCTCAGTGGTGACAATGATTTCTCTCTCGGCATCAATTTTCATGAAACTTGTCAATACCTTGGAACCTTTCCACCCTGCTTTGTTCATTCTATATACTTCTTGAATGCACACTTCTAATTAGAAGTACTGAAGATTTTACTCACAAGATAACGTAAGATGAAATATGAATTATCTAGTAATGGCCTCAAACAGCAAATTGCCTTGCTGCTAAAATGTATTTTTGCTAGTCCTTTTTGATGTCTCTACCTGAATCAGAAGACCTGAGAACAATAGATTCCTTCTCCAACAGCCATGCAGGAAGACCTCCCTGGGAAAAGAAAGGGAATCACTTCAGTGACCGCTTTTAGGAAATGCAAGAAGAATTTAGCCTTTTATCAAAACATATACTGAGACCTGAAGATTGATTTTCTATAGCTAAGTAATAATTCCCAATGAAAAAAGAAACACAAAGTAAGCTTACGTTGTAAGAATCACTTAGGATGCATGGATTTTAATACGCTAAACCAAGAGTCTTGTCCAAGGATACACCAAGTATGTTTGTCTGCTTTAAGACAGAAATACTTGCTTTAGATTTACCCTAGAAATGAGATAACTGTTACAAGAGGCTGTACCATGTCCCATTCTGCACAGATGTAAGGTCCAGCTCTCAGGATAACCAGCAAACCAGTGTCATTAGCAAGCTGCAGGAAATACTCTAGATCTTTGTCACCAGAAAAATCATACACGCCCAGCTGGGGTTCATGGTAGTTCCACGGCACATACCTATGAAGAGAGAAGATCACCTTCCATTAGGAAAGCAAGACTAAACCAGAACTCCGAGTAACAACTACACTACAGGCCCCAGAGATCTGATGAATGCTGAACTGATCTTCAGATCAGAAAAATACAAGAATAACTCCCGGGGCCTTTCTTCTGTGAGGTACTTCATGTGGCAGAAGGTGTTAAAATTAATACTGAAATAAGGCTTACTTTGCAGTGTGTCCGCAGGATTCTGTATCAATGCAAGAACAGATTTTGGTAGTGCCATTGTCCTGGTTTCGGCTGGGATAGAGTTAATTTTCTTCCTAGTAGCAGGCATAGTGCTGTGGTTTGGATTTAGTAGGAGAATTACGTTGATAACACACTGATGTTTTAGTTGTTGATAAGTACTGCTTATGCTAGTCAAGGACGTTTCAGCTTCCCATGCTCTGCCAGGTCCGCAAGAAACTGGGAGGGGGCACAGCCAAGCAGGCTGATCCAAACTGACCAAAGGGCTATTCCATACCATATGACATTATGCTCAGTATATAAACTGGGGAGGGTTGGCCGGGGGGCAGCGATCACTGCTCAGGAACTGTCTGGGTATCAGTCAGCAGGTGGTGACCAACTGCACTGTGCATCACTTGTTTTCTATATTATTATTATTTTCCCTTCCTTTTCTGTCCTATTAAACTGTCTTTATCTCAACCCACAAATTTTACTTCCCCCCCCCCGATTCTCTCCCCCATCCCACTGGGGAGCGAGCAAACGGCTGGGTGGCTTTTAGCTGCCTGCCAGGTTAAACCACAACAGCCATTTTGAAACCATGACGTCTATTCCAAAATTTAAGTAGCTAACAGTTTTGATGTTAGCAAGTCAGCTGCCACTTGTATAGTGAGTGGTGGGAGGTTTGCGAAGAGATGAATACTGTAAGGCACTCGCAGAGGAGGTGGTCAAGAAGAAGCTTGCCCAAAACAGCGCATGACCCTTTGCGAATGGATTACCTAGCTTGCACAGGAAATACCAACTAGGCTGACAGGTCCATACTGCTGCCACTACAAAGAACTTAAAAATGTCTAAGTATCAAATCATACTGCATCTAGGTCCCAAAAGTTTTCATTGAGCAGGAGCAATGCAGGTTCTGAAAACCAGCATGGGAAGAACAGTCAAGTTAGAGGATGCTAAGGTGCCCAGGAGCCTGGACAAAGTAAAACTTCATTTCAACCAAGTAATAAAGCTGCCAAACAAGCAGATAACCATTTGAGAGAACACCCCTTTGCTACTTCTAGGACTTAGGAAACCACAAACTCACCACAGAACATCTCACAGAAGATAAAAAAAATACACTTGGTTGCAAGACAACAAAGAAACATGTTATCTACCAACTAGTATGCGCAGTGTTGTAGCTTATGGCCGATGCTTGACAACCATGAGAGTTTTGGGTTGGGATAGTAGTAAGTGGCAGTTGTAACATAGACAGATATTAAAATTAGGGATGAGTGCAGCCTGAGAAAGGATTCAAGAGGATGGGAAAACTCGTTCTCCATGCATTTACTTTTTTGCACACAGGTGTGCAATCCCTCTAAGAGAACTGTTGCCACTGTTCCAGAGAGAACAGATTTGAGAAAAATTTGTAAAACCAAAATTGTGGTTAGTCAAGCAAAGATCCTCTCAGGCAACACTTTTCTTACTGTCTGGGTTTGTTTATATTTTCCAGAGTTAATTTTGTAAGAACTACCCACGAGAGAAAGAAAGTGCAGAAAACACTACTTTCATTAAGCAAGAAAAACAGGAACCCTCACATAAGCACACTACTGAAATGGCCACACTCAGACATACATGCACATGAACATCGAATACAAAAATTATAATCTTCCAGCAACATTAGTTAATATCATAGCCTCACAAATGTCAAAATCTTAAGCCTCTGTTTGAAAAGATAAAGCTTAAAATTTGTATGCTGGGATGGAGTCAAAACAACACACTCAGGCATCAAAATGCAGACTTTCCCCTCCATGTAGTGTATTTTATTTCTTTGTCAACCTGCTTGAATTGTTTCCAAAGCAGATGATTAACTCACTTGTAGAACAAACTAAATGTGTATTTAATTAATATATGAACCATGTGAAAATACGGTCAATGTTAATTTAGTTTTGTGCACTTTGTCTAAATTTCAAGCAGAGGAGCAAGCTGTTTGCTGACATTTAAGATCAAAGTAGATGAAGTGGAAAACTTATTTAAAACAAACAAATGACCAACCTACCTCAAAGAAGCCAATACCACAGTATCATATTGTGCTTGCTTTCCCTGTTCCATATACCATTATCCAGGTTATCACTGCAGAATAGTTTTAGTTTGCTCTAAGCCGTAACAGTTATGTTATTTTCAAAACTATTGCTTAAAAATACAGAATTTTTTAAAGTTATATATATGTGACTAGGGATTTGTCAAGGACAGGTAAACCTAATTCCATTTGTTCACAGGAAAACTTGCCTAAAGGATTAGAGAAAAGGAAAAAAGGTGATGTCGCTTGACTTAGCAAGGCTTTTGTTAAGTCGGCTTTTGGTCGTACTTTGCTGTACGACACCCCTACAAGAAACAAGAAAAAAAAAAAAGAGGCTAGTTGGTATAACATTAACATAGAATAAAAATTAACCACAAAAGAATGACCCACAATTTGCTGGGAAAGCAATGGGATATTTTGAGGGGTATTTCAAGTCTCTTTGGTAGGTCTAACTACATCCAAAGCTTTTATTGACATCTAGGTGATGTAATGCACAGCACACTTTGCAAATGGGGAGCAGTTGCAAATTTGTCAGTGAACATGATTAGGTTTCTAAATGCTCTTAACTAATGAGCAACATGGTCTGATATCAACAAGGAACTAAGAGTTACCACTTCTTAATTCCCTCTTGCATAGGAAAAGACAAAAAATACAAAATGAGAAAGACACATGGAAGTGGTATTAATATGAAAAGGGTCTGCAGGTATGACTGAAAGTACCATCTGACTATGAATCACCAACATGACGCTGCAGTAAGACACAAAGTTCTTTCTGGGAGGAATTAACAGGCATGTTGATGTAGCAACATAGCGGAGAGCTGCACCTGTTTGAGCTACATAAAGACAACTAGATACTAACTTTGTAAGTTTCTCACTGCCTGAAATACAACTACAAAAAGACAGCAACTGCTTATAGTTCTTTCTCTTTAGGCTACCGAACAAGTTATAAATAACTGGCAAGTAAACTACAGGTTAATGTGAGAAAAACATTCTAGCTGTAATTTAACTACACCCTGTAACCTGTTAGTTAGGAAAATAGGCTCACTGGAGAGTTTTATGAGCTTGTTCTAGAAACAAGTCTGATAGTTTAAATATGCCTAATAGCATCTGAGGTGGGAACAAAAGGGTGTCTCCAGCTCCATTACGCTCAGGATGGAAGAAGACAGAAAAAGTCTTCCAGAAACAGTTTTAATTTATATCCCATGCTTCCCCACAAGGCCAGAAAAAAAAAAAAGCAGATTTTAGTGCAGAAGGGAAGGAAAAAAAAAGAGAAAAAAAATGTGAAATGCTTTCTTAGAGAATGCATCATGATATAAATTTATTTTAAACACTGGTCTAAAAATTGTTACTAATACACTTTAATCCCCCAGTGTATTTTCTACAGCTAGCAATGTCCTCAAATTAAATCATTTTACTTTGAAATTGTTATTATTAGCAGGTATAATTCCTATATACATTTGTACAAATGTATAGTCAGTTGTTAATGCTGCACTGCTTTAGCTACAGAATAATGAATTTGTAAAGGAATGACACATTCATTTTTCAAACTTGAGATGTGGTATTTCTTCAATATTTGAGTAATAATGTCTACTCTACATTTACACACAATTTCTAAGCTTTACCCTATAACCTTCCTTTTCTTTAAAAGTCACAATTTTCCTCTCCTACTTCAGACAGATGTCAACAGACAGAAAACCCACTTTAACTACCTTAATACACAGGATAATTCTCTTTGTAGTATCAGGGGTGTTTTTAAATAGTGTAATATTAAATAGCTTGTACTAATTTCATAAATAACAGAGCAGGATTTTATACATGCTAGTTAAATTACACATTTATGAGTCTTTAGAAAAAGTATATTCTACTTATTTTTTAATTGGTAAGTATTCTACACAGCAGCTCTTTCTTAGAGCAAGCTTCTACCAGTTTAAAGTAGTCAACAAATACAGTAAAAGAAATAAAATGCTCAACATTCTTTAGCTTTCTATAATCCTGTAAGGTAACCGCTGATTATTCCAGGAATCTTCTCCACTGATCTGTAAATATTTAGCCCCATCTAGTGGTTAATTGTTTATCTCCTCCATGTCAAGAAAAGCCAAACCAAACCAACTTTCAGTCCTTTCCAGATGTCTTTGATGACATTCCTTTCTAGTTGGGAGACACAGTTCAGGAAAACAAGGACAGTTACCCTTGTGTGACCAGACGCCTCTGCATGCTACCTGCTGCAGTCAGGAGTGGAGCTCCTAGGTACACCTCCATCATCTTCTGCTATTTGGAAGGTTTAGGCCTTGATATCTTAAGCTTTAACATAAGATCAAGTTTCCTGTTACCTGTTTTCTCATACTCTCTTACTGCTTAAGATATTTCCAGGTGCAGATGGTTATATACATATACTGACTTCACCCATTCAAGAGTCCCAGGTGAGCTGCTGACTCAGTCATTAGCTGAATGATGCATCAAGGCATCGCTAGTCTTTTGGAAATGAGGCTGCAGAGAGCAGGAGGGAGAACAGGTCTGGCTTGCTTTGACCACAAGGCATTTACGAGGACAAATCTTGTAATAAAAAGATCCTGTTTCCCTTGAAGTGGGAAGCCTCACAGGGAGCACCTTGATAAGAACAAGGAAGGCTCCCATATTTCAAATTATAGCAAGACTCTTCCCTGTCTCATGGGAAAACCCCCAAGCAGCAAAATCAGTCTTCAGAGGTGGCCCCAAGGTTGGGAGTCCAAGTACCACGTTCTGCCAGAAGGTCTGGCAGTGCTGCTGCCCATTCCAGAACAACTTCACACAACTTGTATCTCAGTCCCTTGCTAACAGTTTTACTAATCCAGGAAAGAGTAGGCAGAAAAAGAGAAAACAAAAGCACAACTGAATAATCATCTAGACCAATTTCCACTTTTACCAAAACCACAGAAAATCACAGCAGAGTTGTCTGGGGTAACATGATTATTTGAGATAAAGCAATAAATTGTCAAGAGCAGTAGGTCTTGGGTATCTGCAAACTTCAAAGAAAAACAAAAAGGTTTTGGTGGGCGGGGCTTTTTTTTTGGCATCACAAGAGAAAGAGAGAGGGGTCAGTGTCAAATGGAAAGATGCATGGGTTTGATTCTTGTAGAAAATGCAAGGTACTTTCTGCTTGTAAGATTCATATTCAGGAGCTATCTTACACCACAGTGGAAAAAATCCAAAGGTAAGCAATGGTGAGGCAGAAAGTTAAAGAATCCCAGTCTGCTCTACAAAAAGAAGAGGAGATTGTAAAAAACCTGTTATCTGTCATTGGTGATCCAGCAACAATACCTAAGGCCATAGGTCACATAACCACAGGGCAACACTTGCTAGCTGTATCATACCTTCTGTGCCCAAACAGAAACAACTTGGCTCTCCCAAGACCAACAGCAACCAGTCAACACCAGCAACAGAAGACAATCTCCACTCTTTCCCGCACAGGAGAAGGACACTAATGCAAAACAGTAAAGCACAGAGTAAGAGATCTCAACAAGTGGGAAAAAAATAAAGCAGGGGAAAAAAAACCCTTGTCAGTTGAAGATTACAAAGGAAGAAGGAAGCAACAGGAAAAAAAGACCCAGATCTGCAGCAATTTTGCCATTGAATAGTGATGGGGGAATGGGAAAGAAAAGATTCCTATCTCAAAAGGCCAGTGACGCAGCAGAGACATGAACAGGCAATTCCAAAGAAAAAAGGAAGTGACTGCTTGAAAAAGCTGGAAATGAACAGAGGACGCTGAAGATATATGGGTGTTGGGAGGAGGAGGAAAATAAAAAATTAGAGATATAAGGGAAGTATAAGACACTACATCGTAGGAGTCACAGAGCTGCTGTCAGGACCCAGGCTGATCGTCAAGCCAGACATCAAAATGTGTAATTTTCAGGCCCATTTGAGATTACTTTTATTGCAGCACAAAATAATTACATAGGCAATTCCAGCAACTCTGTCCTGAGCAAGTGTATTACTTAATCCCATTGTTCTTATGTGAGGGAAAATAGAACTTGCTTGCTTTATCAGAAAACAACAAAACACACCCACCAAAGAAAAAGTCACTACATCATCACAACACAGAACCATTTAAGACATACAAAAAAATAGAGAACCCTAAATTCTGGGGGGGGGAGGGGGAGGGAACCACCAAAAAAAACCCCAAACCCCAAAAAACACCAAGCAGCTGCTTCTCTTTCCCTGCCACCTGTTCTTCACGTACTAACCCTTACTAATCACATCCCCAGGTGTACAAGGCAACCCTGCAACTTGCAGGTCAAACAAAATACAGACTTCAAGGGAGGGGAAGGAGGGATGGTGCAACACTACCGCTGAGCGGAGTGCCCCAGCCTACAGGCTCTGCAGTGCCAGAACCAACACTGTCTGGCAGTCCACAGCACACAAGCAGGCTGTTTCAAAGAGAAGCTCTAAGCCTTGTAATGATTTCAGAAAGAAAAACATGTGTGGGAAGTACAGCCATTGCTTGAAAAGACTGTGCCTTACACTTTTCTACCACTCCTCTTCCCTTGTCAAGGAAGCTTTGGTGAAAATAAGAGTAAGCTGCATTTTTTTTCATTTGTGCCTCACCTGTTGTATTAAGTACACACCAGGTAGGAAAGACAAAAAAGATGGACTAAAGGTTTGGTACAAGCAACTGAGAGCTATTTAAACGGTGGTCTTTTTTTTTAAGGAAAAGAAAAAAAAAAAAAAGTAGCACACTTACTTCCCAACCATTTTTCTAAATTTAAACACTCCTGGTGAAATAGCTTTAAATATTACTGCAGCCTTTGCCAATATTTTCAAGGCTTCAGGGCGATACAACCTAGGCTGTATTAAAAGGTTATTGTCCCCTCTCACCTCATCTACCTTTTGACCAGACATTACAATGCCCTTGGCAGAGGCAGGGCACATACCACTGTTTCATATTTGCCAAAGTTCAGTCCAATTTATTTCAAGTCACATTTGCACCCTGGGTTGTGAAGCAAGAGGTGTTGCCTAGCAGCAGCGAAGCAGACTGTTAGCTATAACCTGCCCAATTGCCCCAGTCTATGCTGTTAGAGGTCATCCTATATCACCCTTCACTTCTTTGGAGCTTTCTCACCTATTACTTAAAAATTAATAAACCAAGTAACAATAGTAGCATTCCACTTAACTACTTCTCATGCATATCCCAGGACTACAAATCACTTTGAAAGTCAACAGCTACTTACGTTTGAATGGCATCAAGTCCTGCCATCTTCATCTTCAACAAGCGGTCTCTCCAGTAATACTGGGGCACCCGTGAGTAGTGAATGCTACCTGAGATGTAACGGAAAGGTCTCCCATCCTTGACAAAGCAGTCACAGTCATAATCAATCCCAAAACTCCGCTGGGGTATGTTCTGTGTACAAAAAAAAAAAAAACCACAAAACAAACCACACACAATATAATCTTTTTCTGCATTGAAAGACACAGACAAGAGTCTACACAACATCTGTGGGTTGTCCACAACAGAAGGTACAATGATGGTGAAATAACTGATGGTGAATGGCTCTCCACTAGCTACATATAGCCCACCTGAGCCTAATACATCAAAGGTCATCCGCCAACCACTCGGCAATGACAGGATTCACTACTACACCAAAATATGCCACATGCATTCTCCAATTTTAACGAGTACATAGTACCATCTTTCTACAGTGACACATTTTGCAGTTGCTTACACCAGTGCAAATGATGAGGAATTCATTAGGGGAGATTTGGTGAGTGCCAACACTTCTGCACTCAATGCTTCAACTGACTAAAATGTTGGAAAATACAGCCCTAATTCCAACTTAATGTCACGCTCAAGTCTAGAAGCGAAAGCCAGCTGGGAGCTTTTGAGGTACGAATACCACATTCTAAATGCTCCAGGGCACTGATACATACACATCTGGAAGCTTAGTTTCTAGTAAGTATAAAACTGTTTGATAGATCAGTCTGGCAAACTGCATACATTTATATAAGTCACTAAAAATCAGTCATTTTCAGGGAAAGTCCTACTTTCAATACTTTTCCTGCTAAGCACACCCAAACCAGTGAACTTAAAAAAGACACAGGTAAATTAAGAACAAGAATCTGGACTTCCGACCCATAAGAAAAATACCTTAGCTTCAAGAGCATAGGATTAATCCTCCTATGATCTTAGTAATATTTAAACTGTGACCAACAGCACTACTTCTTTTGCTTGCTAAAAACAAAGAGAAACAGACTTTTTTTTAAGTGCCTGGCCCTATGTCTTTAAGAACCTTTAACTTTTAGTTTTGGTTTGTTTTTTTTTTTAAACAAACCTTAACATCTCACATTTCCCATGTATCTTTGGCATCCCTGTCACTAGTACTACTTTTGTCCTCCACACACCACTGAATAGTCTGTTGTTTGTCTTCATGTTCTATGACTTTGCATTTGTGTTTTATCAGACTCATTACTGAGCACATTAAAAAAAAAAATCCCTTCAATGAAAGATCAGTAGGGATTTATGAAGTAAAATCACAAGTCAGCAAATGTAATCAGTTAGTTCTCCATACCTACCAGAAAATAAGTCAGAAGTCAACCAACCAAACTGCATGATTCATTGGACATGATACTAGTCCAAACGAAATACACCTTTCAGTAGCATAAATCAAAAGCTGTTGAAGGACACTAGCCTTGTTCTTGAAAAGATGGGCCTTGGCCATATTGAGAATGGGGCTTAGCAATTAAGAAAATGATTACATGAAACAAAAGCGATTAAATTAGAAAGGCAAGGGAGATGTAGACTGCCATTCAACCCCAGGTGACCCCCACTACACAAGAGCCATCCACCATCTGAGGAAATCTGCCCAAAGGTTAAGTAGGGACCAACAGACCACACAGTTTTGAAGACCCTTCCCATGAAATCACTTCTTTCTGTTAACTGGTGAACAATTTTGTTACAATAGTGTGTACAACTACAGGTAAAGAGAAAGGAATGGAAAAAGTGAAATACAGCAGGCATGTATAACCATCAGCTGCAAGTACTGAGACTCCTGGCCAACAACTGGACACAGCTGCCAACCAAGACCATACTCTCAGTGCAACAAGAGAGCAAAAAGGAGCCAGCGCAATGTGTCACAGGCCAAAAGAACAAGAGTATAAAGAAAAACACACTCTCCTGAAAACTGGAGGATGAAATTGCTGAGTAAACATGCCTACCCCTGGACTGCCATCAAATGGAGCAACTGAGATAACATTCTACAAACATCTGAAGACTGCAAACTCGAAGGAGGAGGAACACTACAGTGCGCTGCAACTGTGATAAAGGCATTTCTTCACAGAAAGCCTAAAATAAAGTTGTGGCAATCCAAAACATTCTGCCAACAGTGAACAAGTAAAATTGTCTGTGTGGTGGACACGTAGCAACAGATGTGAGAAGATATAGCCCTGAGCTGGTGGGCAAACAAGAACTGTAAGGGACTGCGAAGTATTGCATAGGGGAAGCTATTTAAGCCCTGATCCCACAAACACGGACCCATTCTTAACATAACAAAGAGTTCCATGAAAGTTGAAATAAATTTTGACTAAACAAAGGTATGGATGTGCTAGCTGTCCACAAAATCAGGCCTTTACAGAGCTGAGAAATACAAACCAACTGCTCCAAAACAAAAGTAACTCAAAGGTTGGGATTCTCCCTGGGAAATTACGTTGCTGTAGTAACTCCAGGCTGCTAAACCTCAAGTAAATTACTGCTGCGGAGGATGCACACGTATCTACCATCTGCTTACTTTCTTTCAGTTCAAATCTAAGTGACATTTTGCTGATACTTAATCTATAACCTGTACCTTGATTCCTGGACATGCTGCACTAGGATGGAATTGTACTGTATGTATCCATCTCCTAAGGAAACCATTCACCCTAATGAACACCAAGCAGATGTTTCACATTCTTCGGATGTTTTTTACTCTAGGGCACTGTGACAAGCTGCAGCATTAATGAAGAACTGAGTGCTTCAAAACGAGCATGACTAAATGAAACTCAGAACCCAGGTGCAGCAACACAATTCTGCAATATTAAAAAAAAAAAAAAAGGGAAGAAAAAAAGCATTAGAAAAAAAAACATTAAAAGACCATTATCCCTGGAAATGAAGGAGAGTCAAAATAAATTGCTGTTGTTTCCTTCTGAAAGAGGATTTTAACCCCCTCACTTAGACTAACCATGTCAAATCAAGAGGCCTATGGAAAAGACACTTGCTCCGTTTATGGCAGTTAACTGTTGGGAGATGCTAAACACTGAATCAACTCCACCCTCAGGGGACAAGACACCTCTGGCAGAGAAACAAGAATTTCTTAAAACAATAGAACAATGAAAAGAAGATATTAATTATGAAAGCGATCATCATTGAACTGGTTACCATTTAAAGGCCATGCTTTTAAAGCTGTGACCGTAACTGTAAATCACCTTCCTTACACATACACTCCCTGACACAGTATTATTATGGGGGTGAGGAGAGGGAAGTACATTCCGGAGTACTTTGATTTAACTCATTCATTGCCCATTGTAAACAGACTTCCCTTCATTTATTCAACATTCTTTTATTGTCAGTGCATGTCTCTACCCATTGTTTGCAGACCAGAGCTTGCAACGAAAACAAAACAGTTTTCCCCATGAATCTGTCTGTCTCTGACAATAATGTATACTCATGGTTGTGAATATACAGTGGGAATGAATTCCCTGCATCTCCCTAGAAGATGGGGTAGTGGGTCTGCTAGTTTGGTAAGCAGATTCAACAGACACAAAACTAACTGCACACTGTTTAGGACACCAGTTCATTCATACCACATCATATTAATGCCCAGCTGAAAAGTCAGACCCTTAGAGGCAATGGTATAATGTCGCATCTTACATGCTCAGAACATGCTCACAGGGAAAAGGGAAGAACTAAAGAATTTGTCCTTTCTTAAATCAAGTAAGAAGTTATTTTTGCAACCTTAATGCTCTTTCAACATTTTATAACACCCATGTGTCTCAACATAGGAAAAAAATTCATAGTTTCAGCATACAAACCTATTTAATAATAGCTAGAATCTCTCATTCTCCAAATTTACAAAAACAGGTGCTTTTTTTCTTACTTGTAAAGCAAACAAATATGGATACAAATCCTCAATGAACCCCTCCACCTGTGAAGATTTCTAGCATCTCTCACATTGACCATGCAAACACAGAACATTCCTTTCTCTACCCCAAAGCTTTAAGTATCAACAATGAGAACCACAAAGCACTCATTTTCTTTTGCTCCTTCCAAAAAAACCTCTTGGTATCCTTTCCCTGCCCTTGCAGTGGTTCTTCCTTCCGCATCACATCCTCATCTCTTCAGCCTGTACTTCTTCCCCCTAGTAAGCATTAGGCAAATTTAATAGCGGCCTTACCTTTCCCACTTTCCACCATGCCTCACTTAGCAGTGTGGGTGTAAGATTTTCCAAAACTAGTCAGATTTATTGCCAGTAGCTTTTTGTTGGCAAATGAAATTAGTGTGTTAAAACTATTCAGCATATACTGCTACTATAAATATTGGTACAAAATAAAAGGTCATTAGAGGCATCTTTCTTGATAAGCGAATAAAGTTTTATTAAATCCCAACATTTAAAGCATTTGTTATACCACAATTTACATATTTTCAAATCCACTCTGTACTGATTATATAACATGATAAATATAACTTTGACAAAGTGATGATACTATTCTATTCTGGTATTATTCTGACATTAAATCCCCCCACAGTGAACTGGCCTTTTATAGGAAGAAATATATATTCATTTAGCTAAGTTCTGCAGATAAAATACATTCCACACAAACAAAAAAAAATTACAAAAAAAATAAAAAAAATTACAAAATAAGCAGCACAGCAATTTTTTTCATCTGGAATACTGAACACAGGTCTAAATCATGCACATTCAAGTCAAACTGGAAAAAGTGCAGAAAAAGCTTTGAAGGACAATTAGGGATTGCTGTCCTAAGAGAGATTTTAGAAAAGGTTAATTCCTCTTACTATCAAAAAGAAAGTTGATCTAGGATACTTTCCATTCATACTTAAAAAAAAGCAAAACAAGAAAAGACATTGAAGTGTTTTGGCACAGAAGGAAAACATTTTAAGTGATAACTAATCATCAAGCAAACAAGCTTTCAGAGGGAGGGAGTTAAAGAAAAAAACCCAGCAAGATCTAAATTACATTTGGAGAACTCGATAAATTTCTGAAATGATAATATGACCACTCCTAAAAGGATAGTATCTGTTCCTAAAAGGATACACAAAGATCCTCAAAGCAGGGCATGTACAAATTATTGAAGAAGTCATCTGTGCACCCCTGGGATGGAAGGACCATTTCAGCTAGGTTTTTGCACACATTTGGACAGAACAAGGAGAGAAATAAAAAGGGCAGCGGGAAAAAAAGAAAAAGAAAAAATAATACTAGCAACTCACTGGGAAACTAACACCATCTAAAACCAGTCCCATAAAAGACTCCCGATAAGGAAACTTGCTTAAAAATTAGCCTTAACACAGTACTAATCTTCAGCGTAACAAATGGAAAGCTGTCCTCCTGGACCACTGGCCTAGAGGGAATACTCTGCGCTACTAAACCCAGAACACAGCTTTTAACTGAAGGCATGTTGATAAGTAAACAGGGGGTTATCAAGGCTATCAAGATTCTCTCTATGCAAGACCATTTGACACTACACCACAGATGGGAAAGAACCTCAGAACAACCCTATGTGGGCAGTGTTAAATATATGTGGAAACTTTAGGATACTTAAGCAGATATTATTGCCCAAGCATAAAAAAAGTTTACAAAATTATAGGTGCTGGGAAACAGAAATGATCTAGTCCAGCAAGTAGAGAGCCTGGCTGGTCAGGTGTTTTCAGACTAAAAGAGCAGTGACTTCTCCAGCTCTTCCACCAACCTTCCAGAGCACAGACACATTTACAGTATTTCTCAATATTCCTGTGAGTACAAAAAATGCAAGATATTTGTAGAGAGGACCAGGATACAAAAACAGCTTAGCAGTTAGAAAGTGCCGGGGGGAGGGGGCTTGAAAGGAGTGGATGAAGTGAAACTTCACTTACAGAAAAACTCAACTTTTCCAAGCCTGTGGTACTCTTCAAATACACCCCCCCACACACACCTCCTGCAAAATGAGAACAGGAGCTGAAGAACAAACCAGAAGAAGTGTGTCTGGTTCAGGATCACACAGGAAGGCAGGAAAAGACTCAACACTGCAGTTCTGGTCTTGCCATCCTCAGCCTCCTGTGTAAGCACTGATCTCTTTTGCCCAATGCTACACAGGTCTGCGTGAGGGGAACCTGGTGAGCAGAAAGGCAGAGCAAGGGAGACCCTGTGGCTACAGCTGGAGACCTCAGAGTCAGAGGCAGGATTCCCAGACTTGTATTGTTTGTGGCGTTTCATACAGCAACGCTGAGGTGGAAGGGGAGGAGACAGGAAGATGTGCAAAAGTAAACTCTTTTATCAGCCTGGACAATATACACACATTAACTTACATCCTGGCCTTCTTAGACGAACACAAAGATATGGAAGCAAGAACGTTTTTACTAACAGTTTCTAATCTCTCAAATTTCCCAGAACGATATTAATTTGGGTTAAGCCTTTCTAGGAAAGACAGACATAAATTCTCCATCCCTCATTATCCTGTAGCAGTTATTCTGCTATGTGCCTACCAGACAACCAGGACATTGATGTGCAAATGCTATTAAGGAAAGTCACCTGCTGCAAAGTTTAGTCTTCTTAAAAAGGATACCATTTACCTGAAATATTAAAACCTTAAACAAAATTCAAGCATTAACCTATCTGTATTGTTTTCAAATAGCATCTCCTTACTCTTGTAAGGGAAAAATCACAGAAGAAAAATTAAGCATAAACAACAAAAAATACAGAATGAAGAGAGACTGTGTATTTCATCTTTGGATTTTGTGCTTTACATCAGCAGGTACTGTATGCTCAGACAACAACAGAAGTTCTGTTAATTACGAATTTTCTTTCTCATTTGCTTTTATTAGAAGTATTTTCAGTAAGTAATTACTAGATGCCCAGTTATTCTGGGACGCCTGCAGAAACACAGCTACTTCTACCCTTTGATATCAGTCTCCCCAGCTTTTTAACTGGAAAAAATTGTATTTCAGGAACTGATGCCTGGCACCTTACTGCACTGGTAAGGAGCTCAGACTGGAAGCCCTAGTGCATGCTGCATACAGATAGCAGGATAAAGCTATCCAGCCTCAATAAAAAACCAAAACTATTCCCCTCACGTAACATTCTAGCATAAGGCTTCTAGAGTTTACATACTCACTGGACACTCTGCAGTCCCTTCCGCAAAACATGCATGTGATTTCACTGCAAGAGATCAGAACTTCACCTGTCTGAGATTCGGTAAGGCAGCTGCCTGATGGGTAATAAACAGTGGAACGTGAAGTAGCCGCAGGACACAGATATTACTAAACATGCATAGGACACACGTTATCTCCATGACATCAGTGTTATCTTTAAATGCAGAACCTCAATAATAATGAACTCAAAGAATTAATTTCTTCAGTATCTTAACATGCCCCCAATTTGTTTCATAGGCCCAAGACACAGTTAGCATTTTCTGTTCAAGCTTAACAGAACCTGCTGAAGTCCACCCTAACTCATCTTCTCTGGCTTCCCTGTAAAAGGATTTGCTTTCAGAGCATAAAAGCCAATATACTGACCAAAAAGGATGGTAGAAGTCTGTCAAATGGGAAACTCCTCAAGGAGAACGTAGAATTATCTGCGTTATTTCAGCTCTGCTGCCCAGCCTCATGGGTATTCCAAAGTACATGGTCCCCGGGCTGACATATACAAAGGTGTTCTGCCCAACTTTGTACAAGCCAACAAAGAAGGGATTCAGAAAATAAGCCCCAGCATTTAGTGGGAACATCTGCCCTCCGTGAGTATGGCCAGAGAGAATCAAATTTATGTCTGGTCTCTCCTGAAGGGCCCACTTTGCAGCAACTGGCTGATGAGCTAACAGCACTATTGCATGCTCACTGCTACAATCTCTGAGAGCTTTCTTTAAATCCATGCCATGCCCTGAGTAGCGCAATACATCTGCTTCAATATCATCAACGCCAGCCAGGCAGAACCAGTCATCAGTGCTCTTCGGTGAAACGATCTTCACATTCTCATTATGGAGTGGACGAATGTTAAATGATTTTAACAGCTCAAACCAGTTGCTGACATCTGATGTGTAGTACTCATGGTTTCCTGTGACAAAGTAAGTCCCCAAAGGGGAGTTAAGTTCTCCAAGAGGCTCAACAGCAGGTCGTATGATCTCTGCCTCAGAGTCAGTCAGGTCCCCAACAATCACGGTGATATCTGGTTTCAAAGCCTTAACCATTCTCACAATCATGGCAAGCTTGGTCTTCCCAACCGTAGGCCCCAGATGGATATCTGACAGCAACACCACTTTGAGATTATTCATTGTTGAGGGCAGCTTGTGAACTGGAACCTCCACTGAATTGACAGTGGGAGGCTGGGAAGCATTTAACAGCCCGACAATAGTCAGCACAACAGTCAGCATGACTGCCAAAACTGGTTTCATCGCTGTTCTACTGTTCTTGTTGCCAGTAACTGCCTTAGCACCTCTCCCAGCCAAGAACTTGTAAGCCTGCTCTACAGAGCCTAGAGTGAAGAGGAAGAAGATAAGAATGATATAGGCCCCCAGGCAAGTGTAGGCAGCTAAAGAGAAGAAATAAGGCTCTTCTGCAACAAGAAATAGCAACGTAAAGAAGCTTGAATGAGCCAGAGCTAGAAACATGAACACAGCTATTTTCCACGGCATGAAACAGAAGGAGCTGGCAGCTGAAGACCTGGAGAACGTGGTGACTGTGCTTCTCCAAACGTGAAGAGATCCTATCAACATGAGCGCATTAGCAAATAGTGCCATCTGCAGCCTTAGAAGCCAACGCCGTGTCCTGAGCTCAAGTTGTTCCGCCAGATAACTCCGTGATAGCATCATGGAGAAGAAAACCACTCCTGCAGCCACTGCAGCCTTTGCTTCAAGAGGCAGTTGCTTGAAGGAGATCATCTTTGCTTCCTGACAGTTCCCTTCTGTTCTGTAGAAGTCTCCAGTAGGCAATAGTGTGGTTATGAAGTGATGCCTTGGGTCAACGAAGCCTGCAACCAGGAACCAGTATCAGCCGGTTTAAAATATTAAACACATTCCCTTTTTCCCAGACTGCAATAAAGGACTGTTGCTCTGTACATACTACCCAGGACACTGGGTCATGCAAAATCACTATCATAAAGACAGGGAGGAGATTTCCTGATGTGGAATAAATCAGACAACTGGAAACACTGGATTCTGGCAGTCCACTTCCAAGCTCCCTGCCTGCTTTCCTCAATGATTCCTCCCCCCCTGCTTTTTTTTTTTTTAATGTGCCATTTCCTCATTACAACTTCCTTATAGTAGATGGCAATAGATCACAACAGTGATAAAATGAGCACTGGAAACAATCATTATAGTATTTGCAAACAATCATTATAGTATTTGTAAATCCCATACATGTTCTGTGACTAAGCTGCTTCTGCTGTTAACTTAACATGCTGTGTTTTCTGTTCTTCTTCCCAAGCAGTGGGCTCCATTTCAAAAGCAGGTATCGCCCTACATCATTGTTACTGAATGCAAGAGGTTCTACTAACACGTACTACAGCAGCAGTGAAATCCCCACCGGAATAGCTACCAGACGCAACTGTGGTCCTAGAAACTGCAGATGAAGTATTGGCAGATATCCTTGCTTCCAGTTGACAATAAGACTTCCCCAAAGCCCTCAAAATTGGTAGAGCCAGTGAAGCCCACGCTGTGTTTTGCTACTCACTTCCTGCTTACTTCCACTACATGTACAGTTCCCAAGACTCAACACCTATTTCAGCATATCCTAGTCTACCAGGATGCAATCAAGTTGAAAGGGAATTAAAACATCACACACTGTGCTCCTTTAGAAGTAAAGGGAGCACTAAGTCCAATGCATCTCTGCTCCCAGATTGAAAATAAATAAGCAAGCATCAGCTATGCTTCAATCATACCAGAATTCCCTGTTTTGCTCTGTATTTTGCTCAGAGTTCATAATGTTTCTACTCGTGCCTAGTTTGCAAATTTCCATTTAAAATAAACCTACTCTTTTATTCTTACCATAGTTGGAAAAAAGTTTGGATGGTCTTTCATAAGATACAATAGAGACAAAGTTTGAGATAACAAAGTACCTTACTTAAAGTATGTCACTGCATGGCTTTCAAAACACTTCCTGTCTCTCAGTCCACACTTAAATAGAGAAAAAGTAAGCAATCATTAGAGCCAAAAATATCTCAGAACTAGGGCACAAAACCAGCCTTGTAGGGCTCTGCAGTGAGCTTGAACCCAGAAGTCTACAAACCCAAGTTTGCCAGGTTGCTTATCTGCAGCATATACTTTCCCAAGCTAATTTAGAAGAATATTAGCACCTCTGTGGTGATAGGACCCTACTATATTTTGAGGACTAGACCAAGTTTTAAGATGACCCCTTCTCTCATTGCTTGGTCAGGGACCTGTGGGTTGATAGAGAAATCGTGCCTCCCAGCCTCAGTTCCTCAAGCCCTCTCAGCTGTACAACACTATTCTTAAAAAACAGTGCTATTTTACACACATGCCTCCACATAAACTAAACAAAATAAGGAAGATAACAGCATAAAGAATGGCCTACTGGTTTGAGTCCATAGTTCCTCTAGACACCAGGCTATATTCTGTCTGGACAAGAGCAATAAGAAATGCTGTTTAAAGAAATGACATGACCCTAGCCATTGTCTGTGGTCTGCTTCCTTCATACTCCTCCAGCAGACAAAGCTGTTACATTAGGGATGTTAGAAGACAAACCCTTGCCTAGTCATTTTTGGATGTTGTTTATGAACCTGATGTACTTCAATTTGGCTAATACTTTTTTTTTTGGAATCTGCTAAATACTGTCCACTTCTACAACCTCCCGTAACAGCAGATTCCTGAAATTCACTATATACTTTTAAAGTATTTTCTCTTTTAAACTAATCTACTAAATCCACCAAGTGCCACTCTTCTAATACTACCAAATTTGGTGAGTATTGGTTCTCTGTTCCTCTTACCCACCACCTTCAGAATTTTCTAAGTCTCAGCCATAATCCCACACCTCAGAGACCACAGTTACTGTCACCCAATCTTCCCCTTGATAAGTATCTCCCATGAGAGACCTTTCACACAGCTTTAACCACCTGTGCATCACTCAACTGCAACACCTATCAAGGTAAAACTGACGCTCTGCTTCAAACTCAAGGCATAAGCGGCAAGGCACGGCTCCCACAGCGATTCCAAAGACTAAGGATTTGCCCAGGCCCCTGCTTAGGCAGCGGTACGGCATGCCACCGGACGAGCAGCAACAAGAGAGTCGATGCCAAACCAGGGCAGAAGGGGAGCAACTCCTCTCACACACCACAGGAAGAGCACGTTTTCCCGTGGGATCTGCTCATGGAGTCTCGGGATCAGGCAGCTGCCGCTCGGTTTCTGACCCCCCCCCCACACACACACACCCCCCCCACTCCATCCCCCCGCGTCGCTTAATGAGGCCTGGTAATACATTCCCACTCGGAGCCGAGTCTGAGCGGTGGGAGAGGCACAGCCTGGCAGCACCGTGCGGGCCCGCACGCCCAGCAGGCACCGACCCCGGCGCCCAGCCCCTGAATTCAGGCGGCGGCACAGCAGGGCAGGCACCGGCCAGCCCTTCCTCAATACGGAACGGCGAGGGGCCGGGGCGGCGGCCGGGAGCGGGCAAGCCCGCTCAGGACAAGGAGCCGCCCCCCCCCCGCCGCCGCCGCACCTGCCCCGGCCAGTTCCCCCTCGGCGCGGCCGCAGGCCCAGCACCTGCGCCCGCACCACCACGAATCGCCGAGGCAGCACACAGGGACCGCAGTCATCGTCCTCCCCCGGGGGCGGGAGGAGGCCCCCTACCAGCCGGGAGCCGTGCCGGCCCGGCGGGCCCCCGCGCCCCTCAGAGCTGGGGGCCGCCCCCAACAGCCAAGCGGCCGCCCGGCCCGGGCGCCCTGAGGGGAGGGAAGGGGAGGCGGGGGAGGACTCACCGCCGCCCGGAGGAGCCCCGCCAAGCCGGCCAGCGGCAGCAGGAGCCGCAGCATGGCGAGCGGGCAGGAAACAGCGGCGGAGCGGACGCTCCTCAGCCCGCCGTCCCCTCACACGGCGGCGTCAGCTGACTGTCCCGCCGGGACGGGCCCGCCCCGCCGCCTGCCCGGGGAGGGGCCCGGGGAGCGGCCCGCCTCTCTCCTTCCCGCCCGCACCCGCAGCGCTGGCGCTCGGCCCTCAGCGCCTTTCCTGCCTGCGCCTCCCGCCGCACCACACGCTCCCTCCGGCCCAGGCCCGGGGGCTTGCCCCCGCTCCTTGCGGGGAACGAAGGAAGCTCCCCCCCACCCCCACCCCCGCCGCCTGGGCCGGGCAGAAGTGCCCCGCACGCCTCCACCCGCCCCACCCTACCCCACGGCGGTGGAAGATGCGTCTCCCGGTCTACAGGCCAGCACCGGGGGCGCTGACGCTGCAGGCCGCGACCCCGACGGGACAAAAAGGAGGTGGGAGATGGCCCTACGCCCATTTCCACCCCCGCGGCCAATTTCCACGTCGTGTGCGAGGAGGCTTTAGAAGGAGGACGACGAAGTCCAGGGCAAGAGAAGGCAGGGGAAAACCCCAGAACGGAAAGGGGCAGAGGCAAAAGAGTGTCCCCGGGGGGTCTCCCATCGTGGGGTTACTACCGGGACCCGCCGCTGCTTCGCTTCCAAGGTCGGGCACCGTAAGGGTAGCGTGCCTGCACGCCGCCATCAGCCCCCCCCCGGCCCCGCTTTCCCCACCACCGCCTTCCCGCGGCCTCCCCGGGGCGGGGCCGGAGCGGCTTCCCCCGCCCCGCCAGCCGAGCCTTCCCCCGGCCCCGCCGCTCCCCTCTCCCCGTGTCGGCGACGTGGTGGCCGGGCGGCGGCCGGAGGCGCAGCCATGTGGCTGGCGCTGGCGGCGCTGGTGGCGGCGGCGGGGGCGCAGTACGAGCGCTACAGCTTCCGCAGCTTCCCGCGGGACGAGCTGATGCCGCTGGAGTCCGCCTACCGCTACGGCCTGGACCAGTACAGCACCGAGAACTGGCCCGAGAGCGTCAACTACCTGGAGGTCAGCATGCGGCTCTACCGCCTGCTGCGGGACAGCGAGGCCTTCTGCCACCGCAACTGCAGCACCGCCGGGCAGCCCCCCCCCGCCGCCGCCGCCGCCCCCGCCGCCGGGGGAGAGCTGGCCGAGCTGCGCCTCCTGGCCGGGGTGCTGCGGCGGGCCCAGTGCCTGCGGCGCTGCAAGCAGGGGCTGCCCGCCTTCCGCCAGGCCCAGCCCGGCCGCGACCTGCTCGAGGACTTCCAGCGCCGTGAGCCCTACAAGTACCTGCAGTTCGCCTACTTCAAGGTGAGGCCCGGCCCTTCATCCCTCCTCCCCTCCCGTCCCATCTCGCTGCCCTGCCTTGCCTCGGCTCCCCCCTGGGCCTTGCCTGGCGCAGTGTCACCCTCCAGCCGAGCCGAGCGTGCCTGTCGGCGACACCCCGAAGGTGTCGCGGCGGAGGGGGACAGCGTGGCGTGTCCCTGCACAGCCTCGATGGACTCCTGTGCCCCGCGCGCCACATGCGCGAAAAGCCTCCCGCCGTGCCGACCTCCCGCCAGGTCCTCCAAGCTGGTTACGCTGGGCCGAAGCCTCGTTCCCCGTCACCTCCTCCACACCAATTTAGCTGCCAATTCGTATCCGCCCCACTTCCATTTCTCCCACCTCATGGTCGGGCCCCCCAGTCCCTGCCCTCCCGGGCTGCCCACCCTGCACATCATCATCTTCTCCCTGTCAAGTCTTTCGGCCGCATCCTCCCACCCACCTCGTGTGGCCCGCGCTGGGACCACCCTGTGCCTTGTCTTCCCCACTGCTTGCCCACGTAGTACCATCCAGCTCGCTCTGCACCAGTTTTTCCACAAATCATCCAGCACGTCCCCTCGATTAGCCCCTCCAGTTCTTCCCAAACTCCCAGCCACTGGACCCTGCCTCCTTCTCCTGTAGTTGTGCGGTTCCTACCCCTGCCCCTCTCATCTTTCCATTCACCTTACTTTCTTCTAACCTTCTCTGAAACCTTTTTCATTCCCTCCATGTCACCACTCTGCTATTGCAAGCACTCTTCACTGCTTTCTCTCCGTCAGTGTGTCCATCTTCCTCACTTGCTCTCTCCTAGTCCAGTTCTTTCAAGTGCAGCAGCCCCTAGCCTGTGACTTGCAGATAGCCTGATGCGTGCAAAACTCCAGTTTTGTTACAGCCATGGGAAGGAATAAAGCGAAAATTGGCTGCTGAAGTGTGATGCTGATGCTAGCCCTGGAAAGGTATTTACTTTGTGCTCTTGGGTCAGCCAAGACTGGGGGGACACACCTCTCCTAACAGATTTCATCCCGTTTTTCTAGCTTCTTGTCATTCTTCTGTCCAGGATCTAACTGACAATTTTCTCCCCCCTCCTCATCTTCATCTTCTGTTCTCTAAATCAAGGTCCATCCCTCATGACATCCCTTCAGATACTGCAAATACTTGCATTTCAAACAAATGGGACGTATGGAGGGGGAGAAAGCAAGCTGAACTTTTTGGTTACATTGTTTTCTGTTTTATGGACTCACTCCCCACATATCCCTGTATACATTACATAGGGTTGTATGCTTGTGCATTCTTTTTGAGTTTGCTGCTTGAAAACACAGATCTTAACTTCTGCTGTGTCTTATTTGTAGGAGTGCTGTTTTCTCATGAAAATATTCAATGGTTTTCCCAAATTACACAAACAGATGCAGGGAAATATGTTCTCATAAAACAGGAACAGTATCCACCTGCAGAGAATCACACTGGCAAAATTCTGTGCATGTAAAGCCATCCCTAAGACCATACAGAAGAACTTAACTTTATGCATTAAAGCCTCTGCACACACAGAACAGAAGGTATCAAAGAGGGGACATTTATTTTGAATAACAGAGTGGGCAGGCACTCCTCACATTCCCAAAGCCATATACGGATACCAAAATGACATCACCACAAATGTTTCCATTTCTTGTCTTACTTTAACTATTCATTCCCCCTTTGTGGTACGTACAAAGTTTGCAATGTGTGCATCACAGCAAAAATCATTCCTGCTTACTGTTTCTGATACAGTTAAGTAACTGGCAGGTAGGAATGTGAGAGGGAAATTGGAGAAATCCCCCCCCCCCCCCTCCCTTTAAACTGTTTTTCAATCACATTTGCAGTCGGTTTGAGCGGTGCAGTTTCGTGTTTTTGCCTTTAGTGTCAGTTGTTTCTATTGTCTTTCTTACTAGATTGTAGTCCAGCTCTGAGCTCTTATCACTCACTTGGGGAGTCTGAATGGGTCTTGTAGAGGTACAGACTGCTGTTGTACAAAGGACTTTTTTCCTGGCTGGTGGTTTTCTGAAGAAAGGAATATCACTTCCCCCACCCCGCCACCAGCATTTATAATATAGGAAGAAGGCAGAGGGAAATGCTATATGTCATTTTTTAGAGTGACCATGTGTTTATTCAGTTGGGTTCAACAGTGAAATTTTGCCACGTCTTTGATCCTGGGAGATGTTTCTGCGCTGCTGCTTGCTCCTCTGGAGGGAGCTTTCTCATAGCCACTGAGTCCAAATAGAAATGTGTTTCTACAAAACTTTTTTTTTTTTTTCTTTTTTCTTTTTTTTTTAAAGTGGTGAAAATTGAAACCAAGAGTGAATTATGGACTAAGCAAAAATGAGAGACCTGTCAGCCTACCAAGAAACAAGGTCAAAGCATAAAGCACAAAAGAAACCAGGCATTTGACGAAAGTGCAGCTGAGATTTCCCTTTGCGTTTAGCACTGTCTGGGCTGACTGGAAGCGCATAGTTTTGGGACAGCCAGGAAAGGCAGCTGGCAGAGTTCCAGTGCCGGGCCACTTACAGCGGTACAGCAGCAAGAGCTCATGTTAGGGCTGAAGTCTTTCTTTGATGTGGTCATCTCTCAAGTTTCTTTCTGAAATGAAAGGGTACGGTTTTGTAGATGCAAACAGAAGAGTGCATGTGCATATGTGCTTGTGATTCTTGCTCATAATTTTATACGTACACATCCATAAGCTATTTCAGATGGGAGGCGGGACTGTATCACCTACACATCAGTATGCTGAATGGGTTGATATGGCTCTTGGCTTACAAGGGAAAAGTCTTTAACACTTCACAAATGCTTAAGACTTACTTTCTCTCTCACTCTTCCTAAATATGTGTACATATACTATATAGTTTATAAAAATACAGGTATATCTATAAAATAAAAACTGTAAATGCATGCACACAGAAGTACATGCCTATTTGGCACATGCAGTTGTACATGAGGAATACACGTTTCACAAAGTATCTCCAACGGGGTTTAAAGTTAGGTTTAAAATGGGTACAGAAAATTACCTAGTACCTTAGGACACAGTTACTGAGTAAGTCCCCTCTGTTTGCTGTAACTTCGTAATGCCATCAGGAAGATACATTATTGTAATATTGAATTCTGTGCTGCTAGGCAAATAAGCGACATAAACACCATGTAAACATGGTCAGTGATGACTTCTGCCCAGTATCCATAGGTTAGCATCAGTAATTGCTGGGACATTAATCCCACACAGCAGCAAGAGAATACTCTTGTGCCTTGTCAGCTTTATGAACAGGGGAGGGGGAAGGGAAAAAAACTATGCTATTTGCACCAATAATTGATTTTTAAAATATAATTAAAAAAACAATGAAATGTTCCTAGTGATGCAACTAGTGATAAAACTGGGAAGAATTCTATCAGTTTTACTGTACTGTTGTGTCTGCTGAGACTGTGGTTTCAGCAGAAGTAAGTTTTTAGGAATATAGAGGCTGCAGGAAAGTTCATTGACAAAAACTGAAAAACTTTGCAGGTTTTTTTCCAATTAACCTTTTTTCCCTGCTTCCTCTTTTCCCTATCCCTGTTTAGGCTAATAACCTTCCAAAAGCTATTGCAGCAGCTCACACGTTTCTTCTGAAGCATCCAGATGATGAAATGATGCAAAGAAATATGGCCTACTATAAGACCATACCTGATGCTGAGGAGCATATTAAAGACTTGGAGACAAAACCTTATGAGGTATGCTTTTTACTCAGTCTGGTCTTTTGGAACTGTTCTATTACTCCTCTTGCTGGGTGAGATTCAAGGATCTCATTTGCTTATGTGTTCTCAGTTCTTACTCTTCTGTCCCTCTTGCTGTCTTCCTCCATCATCTCTGTTTTGCCTTCTTGACGCTTTCAGTAGTTCTCACCTCTTGTGCTTTTCACTGTTCCATAAGTCACAGTAGCGCATAGACAGTGCCACACCTGAAAGCTACTACATGCAGATCACTACTGCAGCTAAGCAGGTGCATAGAGTTATTCAAATGCACAAGTGCTGTAGCAGCACAGCTTAAAATAACTCTGACGTTTGGGGTTAAACATTCCATTGAAAATCTTTATCAAAACCTGTGCTTTAGACTCACACCGTTCCCTCTGTCCAGCAAGTTTTTCTGTTGATCTGAAATGGAATTACGTGCTCTGCTCTCTAGGAAATCCATTAGTCATCTGTATTTGTTGTCCTCATCTTCATTGCATAACAGTTTACGTAGTAATCCAGATATACATCACTTACTGGTTTTGAGTTTACACGCAGCTTTCCACAGATCAGTTACTGCTGCTTTTCAGTCCTGCCAATTTTTCAGAATCTCTTTGTCAGGGCTGTGAGAGCATACAACGGTGACAACTGGAGAACATCCATCTCGGACATGGAACTGGCCCTTCCTGACTTCTTCAAAGCCTATGATGACTGTACAGCAGCCTGTGAAGGCTCCCGAGAGATCAAAGATTTTAAAGACTTCTATCTCTCCATTGCAGGTGAGTGGTTAGGAAACAGTAAGCAAAAATGTCTCCAAAGCGCCATTTCAGTTGATCTTTAGGACTGGCTACCAAAGTCCTGTTCCTCAGTTTGCAGTGTGAAATGTGAAATGCACATGGTGCCCCCTGCACAGTTTGGGCCAGTCTGAGTTTATTCACGGAAAACTGCTTGAAATCTGGTTTACTTTTTTCTTCTTTTCAGTAACATGAATGAGGCCTGTCAGCAAATCAGAACAGAGTTCTTACATTAATGTGGAAGTTGTGTGTCAGAATAAAATGGATGTGTAAGTAATAACAACTACTCCATCCATCTGGCTAGCAATAGTTATCCAGGCAGGTCTCTTGACCATAATTTCAGTATCAGTTTGGCTGACTTTGAAGCTCAGTGGTTAGCCTGCCTTCAAAATCTGCTTTGTGGGTTGTATATGCCTGGTGATATGTATCTCCTTTCTCATAAACATGACAAGTTTCTGTTGCCTTTTTTCATCTTTCCTACAGCAGAGTTTTGCTAGCAGATAAGATTTCTTTCTCTTTGGTGCGTAGCTTAAAAAAAATAATCCATTGCTTTGCAAAGAAAAAGAGATACCACCTCTTTGAGTGCTGTCAAAATGACACATCCACATTTCATCTATGCTCTTTGGAAGCAAAAGAAACAAGTCATTTCTCCAGTGCTTTGGACTCAGTGTTGTTGACAATAGTTGCGTGGGGAACGCTTGCATGTTTTCTCAACAAACTTAAAAACATGAAAAATGCAATGGAATTTCTAAGTTGCCAGAAGGAAAACCAGCCCAACTTTTTGTCCTGAAGCCATCAGATGTGCTGGTGGAGGGAAACTTCTGTGAAATACATTGATACATAAATGTAAAGTATAAGAGCAGCTCCACACTGTCGCACAGTGAGGAACTGGTATCCACCAGTACAGCTGACGTGGAATAGCTATTGCAGGCTATTGTTAGGAGTTGTCAGAGATGAAAACAACAGAAGAGGCCTTTCCGTTCTTTTGCCTTGGTCAGAGACTTGCTACACAAGCTTAGATAACTTGCTTTCACCTGCCAAATGTGGCTAACAGGGAAACTAAGGCTTTACAATATTTCTGTTTGGTGGTGGTGTCTGTGATACAGCCTGAAAACCCTTGTAATTCTTTGATGGAAGGCCTTCTCAGAATGTATTTTCTTGAAGATAAGATAACCTCTAGTCCTATCTCATTGTACCAACCTTTTGTAGACCACGTAAGCTTGTGAACTTAAACTTTTCTAGCTGAAAGTTGTTCTGTAGTGAGCAGCATCTTCGTGTCTGTCTTCTCTTTTAGAACATCCAAACTGCAGGCATAAAATGCAGCCCTCTCTGGAGGTTTATTTTCCAATCACCTGCTGTATTTCTCTGTGACGCAGTTGTACTTAGCAGCATGCAGACCTTATTCATGCAATAATTTAATGGAATTGCAAAGGCTCTCAAAATTTTTTAAAAAATAGTACTGTTAAGTTCACAGTTATGAAATAATGCGATACTCCGTTAACACTCTATATAAAACCTACCACCACAGACTGCCTGTAGGGGTCAGTGAAACATAACTGCTTAGTTTTCTGGAATTGCAGCTTTGTCCAGACCACACTGATTTTCTCAGAAGGGCTGAGTACCAGTACTTCATATGTATTTCAGATGGAGTTGTACATGCTCAGTACTTCCAAGCAGCAAGATCCAGATGCACAGGACCCAGGAGAGCATTATAAGACCAAATTTTAATGGGTAGCTAATGGGAGGGATTATAACAATTCACTGTGCGCTATCCATATCTTGTGTTGTTGCTTTCTTCCTTCTAGATCATTATATTGAAGTCCTTGCATGCAAAGTGCAGTGCGAGAGTAATCTGACACCCATTATAGGAGGCTTTGTTGTTGAGAAATTTGTGGCCACCATGTACCATTACTTGCAGTTTGCTTATTATAAATGTAAGTAGTGATTTAATGTGCTTAAATAACATTGGGATTATGTGGGACAGTTTCCATTCATAATCTTTGCCCTCTGGTTATAATGCTTTAGAGCGTAAATAGTGGCCTCCAGAATCTGCATTTTAACCTGTTCTGGGACAGAAAGTCTGAGCTGCCTGGCGTCTTTTTCTCCCAGTATAACTGTAGGGTAACAGACATGGAAGATAAATGTTATGTATAGAGCCCGTGCTCATAAAATTGTCCATGACAAGATAAATTGCTGAACGTTAAGTCCCACATGGTCTGGATTTTGCCCAGGGCAGGCCCCTGTTTTAAGTTATGCACGGTTGTAACTGGTCTCCACTTGGGTGTTGGAAAAATGACGCAGTTACAGAGTTAAGTGTGATCTGATCCATCACTGCCCTTCATTCTTTATACGATACCTACTGCCAGCACAAGTTGCTTACACTTTTCAGAGTTTCATATAAATGATAAATGTTAATCAAATGTATTTTAGCTGTTTAAATGATACACCAACTCTTCTGCCTTTCTGAAGTCACTCATAATATAACATATTAAGGTAAACAGTGTCAGCCATTTCCTATTGTCGTGGTTTAACCCCAGTCGGCAACTAAGCACCACGCGGCTGCTCACTCACCCAATCCCCCCAGTGGGATGGGGGAGACAATCGGGGAAAAAAAAAAGGTAAAACCTATGGGTTGAGATAAAGGCAGTTTAATAGGACAGCAGAGGAAGAGAAAGTAATAATAATAATAATGATAAAAGAATATACAAAACAAGTGATGCACAATGCAATTGCTCACTAACCTGCTGACTGATGCTCAGCCAGTCCCCAAGCAGTGATTGCTGCTCCCTGGCCAACTCCCTCCAGTTTATATACTGAGCATGATGTTATATGGTATGTATGGAATATCCCTTTGGTCAGTTTGGGTCAGCTGTCCTTGCTATGATCCCTCCCAGCTTCTTGTGCACCTGGCAGAGCATGGGAACCTAAAAAGTCCCTGACTAGTGTAAGCAGTACTTAGCAACAACTAAAACATCAGTGTGTTATTAACTTCTTTCTCAAACTAAATTGAAAACACAGCACTGTACCAGCTACTAGGAAGAAAATTAATTCTATCCCAGCTGAAACCAGGACACCTATATATTGGAACACATGCAATGACACAGACCTATTTTGTACACCTGTGTACAAAAAAACATGATTTGTGCCAAAAAGCCATGGTGGTCAAGTTGTCAGACCCACATGGTTGTTAAGCAGCTGAATGTATAGCTCTAACAAGAATTTTCTTCCTAACATTCTTAACTCATTCAGTTAAGAGAGAAGAAAGATTGTGACTTCAAGGCAACACATTTAACATAACACCACTTATTCTATTGAATAAATACTCATTTTTCAATTTACTATTCAGAATTTCTTCCACAGACAAACTCAGAGTATTTCTTACCATTCGCTTTTTCCTAGTAGATTCTTATAATCTTGTTAGAATGGGGCACATGGGACTAAATGGGTTTTGAAGAAAAAGGGGACCACTTAACAGAAATTGTAGTGTTCTGGTGCTCAGTGATTACACATTTGATAGGTAAATCATTCAGTGAATTTTGTGGTTTCTTGAGGAACTACCTGCACTATAAAGAACACAGATAGCCCTTACAGCTATTCCTGCAGGCTCCAGCCCCAAAGGGGAGACACATCCAGCCATGTAGAATCAAGCTATTAATGACTTTTGCTTATGTTGTTTGACTACACATTTTACACATTGACTCTTCCCTCTTTGTCAATTCTAGTACAAAGAAGTGTATGTGGGGGGTAGTTTGTTGTTGTTGTTGTTGTTGTTTTAATAAATGCCCCAGTGGAGATCACCAAGCTGTGGGCTGATACCTCACTGATACTGGGATACCTGGGAGGGACATTTGGTTAGGATTTCCATGGAAAACTATCAGAGGTAAGTCCCCATTTCTGAATCATGGCCTTACCTGTTTCAGAACACAAAAATAGCATATCCTTTCTGGGAAGCATTTTTTTTTTTCTGTGTAGCTCGTGGAGAGGTAGAAAATGGGTCCTGTTTCTATCTGAGTTTTTCAGAGCTTAGATAATAGCAGGAATTTGTTAATTTACCTTATCTCGATTTTTTTTGTGTGTGTGTGTGTGTGTTTATTAATTAGTGAATGACATGAAGAATGCAGCTTCTTGTGCTGCTAGTTACCTTCTGTTTGACCAGAAAGATGAAGTAATGAAACAGAACATGGTCTATTATCAGTACCACAAAGACAAATGGGGACTTAAAGAAGAGGATTTTCAGCCCAGATCGGTAGGTGAATTACTTAAAATGCATTCTAGACAAATTCAGGTATTTCCCTGAATCTCTCTGGGTTAGAGTTTGTGAAAATGGAGGTTATCTATTGGTTCTGGAGTTAAAACACATACTGTTTTATTAACACCATACAGAAAGTTGTACACAGAGATGTACTGTGAAATGTAGACAGTGAATCTCATTATAGTTCCTCCCTTTGTGTTGACATATACTACAATAAGATATAACATGATATGATATGATGATGAGTAAATTCATGCTGATACTTGTCGGCCACTTATGTATATTTGTATCTTTATCTACCTTGATAAATAAAGCAGCTGGCCCCTGAAATCTCCTGATGAAAAGATCACTCCAGGGACATTAGGGCTTTTGTCAATGACTTATTATTTGCCAACATGTAGTTGCCCACCTGCTCGTTATTTCAGGTTCTGTGTACATTGGAATGTGTCCAGATATGATAACCCCAGCTAAACTCACTTTCCACTTACTCAATTTAGAACATAGTTGGGTGGATGATGATGGGAAAAGGCTTACAGCCATTATGCACCTAATTAGCTCAGTTAGAATGCTTGCTGCAAAGAACCCACAGTAAACATCAGTCCATCCAGCAATAATTGTGATCTGGCTTTGACAAATGACTCTAAAAATGGGTTTCTTTGCTGTTCTTAAATTTCCATGTCCAAGGAAATTTTACATGTAATAATATCTTTGCTGTGTTTCTGGAGTCCTGCAGCCTGGACTATGATAATCAAGTTGGATTTTCTGTCATTTCTTGTTACCAGGATTTATGTCATGCAACTGAATTAACTGCTTTGTGACACCTGACTCCTTAGGCATCAGTGGTATGTGTTGTACAAGTAGTTAGTCATTAGCAATACATGTTCCATAAATTAAATCTAGTGCCTCCTCTATCTCTTATGGCACAACTTCCCTGTGGAAGAGTCATTTAAGTTAACCTAGCTGAAGCAACAGCAGGCATCCCACAGGGTAGTGTTCCAGTTGCCTTTCCCA